>NC_035442.2:34848962-36048962 GCF_002127325.2 Helianthus annuus
CTCAGTTGGGTCTGCTGAGTGATTCTTATGGATCAATACTCAGGAGGTTACAACTACACCTATGATGAGGATGATTATAGGGGTAATTATTGCACTAATTGTCGTAACACACGCTCGGTTGAATATAATAACTCATATCAACCATCCAATTCATACAACCATTATGAGGAG
The DNA here is from genome assembly GCF_002127325.2 of Helianthus annuus. NCBI lineage: Eukaryota > Viridiplantae > Streptophyta > Magnoliopsida > Asterales > Asteraceae > Helianthus > Helianthus annuus. Next base: position 34,849,134 of record NC_035442.2, read on the forward strand.
CCCAGGTAGGAGCCATCAACTTCATACACATCCTATGAAGACCAAAGGTATGAACCTCCTCCCTCATACTCATATTTTGAGGAACCAAGGTATGAACCTTCATATTCATACTTTGAGGACTCAAGATATGAACCACCACCTTCATATACTTATTATGAGGAACCATGGCGTGAACAACCCACCTCATATGAGTACTATGAAGAAAAAAGTTTCGACCCTTATCCATCATATACTTACAATGAAGAACAATGGTGTGAACCATCTACTTCATATGGGTACCATGAGGAGCCAAGGATCGAACAACCGGATTCAAGCTTTGAGGATCCCAATTCTTTTTCTCTCACCGAAGTGACCAATAGGATATTAGAACACATTAAAACTATCGAACGTTGCATAAAAGAATCTCGCGCAAGGGAAGAGGAATCCCGCGCAAGAGAAGAATTAAATTTTAATAATAACGTAGAGATAGTTGAAAATGTGAAAAAGGAAGAACAAGAAAGTGAAAAACCGACACATGAGTTAAACAACGAAAAAGGTGAGTCCGATAATGTTAAAATTCAAGAAGAGTCTAATTTTGAAAAAGTTAATCTCTTGTCACCTACTTTCGAAAATCATTGTTTAGTAACCCCTCATGCCAAGTTTTTAAAAGAGTTAAACACTAGTGCTAAAATCAAAGAAATAGTGAGTGTTAAGTTAACTAACGATCAAACCTCGCTAATAAAAGAAGATCCTTTTGAAATTAACATTACACCGGTTCCATGTTTCTTTCAAAATTCCTTTATTAGTAATATCACCATTGATAAAGATCTTTGTGTTAACATAATGCCTAACTACATTTTTGAAAAATTAAGTATTAGTGACTTTACTCCACTTCAAATACCCATTTTTCTATCCGATCGAAAGTGATAAAATCAATCGGTGTAGTTGAAGATGTTTTGGTTCAAACAAATCAAATAGTAATCCCAGCCGACTTTGTCATCCTCGATGACGCCCCTTTAGTCTTGGGAAAACCTTTTGTACGAACTCATAAAGCTTTGAAAAAACCGGAAATTTAACAATCTACCTCTTCAGTTAGGGGCATTCAAAAGGAGCATAGATCTTGAGCGTTCAATGAAATATCCTTTTGGCAATAATGACCCCCTAATTGAAGATGAAGCTGAACCACCCGATACAACTAAAGAAGATGACCACTTTGTTGAAGAAGAAATCGCCATAGAACAAACCTTTAAAGTTCTTGATCTAGATGAGCCACAAAATAAAGTGTCTTCTAAAGACCCACCCATTGAGCTCAAACAACTTCCTAAAGGTTTGGAATATGCTTTTCTAGACAAAGATGGTAGTTTACCTGTAATTATTTCTTCTAAATTAAGTAACATAGAAAAAGAGAAATTAGTTAATCTTCTTAAAAAACACAAAACGCGATCGCTTGGAAGCTTGTAGATATTAAAGGAATAAGTCCTTCCATGTGCACGCACAAAATTTTAATGAATGATGACTATAAAACAGTAATTCAACCACAACGAAGAGTAAATCCCAATGTACAAGAAGTGGTTAAAAATGAAGTCATCAAGCTACTTGACGCCGGACTAATCTACCCTATCTCCGATAGTCCGTGGCTGAGTCCCGTCCAAGTAGTCCCAAAGAAAGGAGGTATGACGGTAATAACTAACGAGAAAAATGAACTAATACCAACAAGGACCGTCACATGATGGAGAGTTTGTATAGACTATAGACGATTAAATGAAGCAACAAGGAAAGACCACTTCCCTTTGCCCTTCATTGATCAAACGTTAGAACGACTATCCGGTCATAAATTTTATTGTTTCTTATATGGTTTTTCAGTTTACCTTCAAATACCGATAGCACCAGGAGACCAAGAGAAAACAACTTTCACATGCCCCTACGGAACTTTCGCCTATCGACGCATGCCATTCGGTCTATGTAATACACCTGCAACATTCCAACGTTGTATGGTAGCCATTTTCCATGATATGATAGAAAGACAATGGAAGTTTTCATGGACGACTTTTCTATCTTTGGAGACTCATATGACCAATGCCTCGATAATCTTGAACGAATGCTATCCCGATGTGAGGAAACTAACCTCGCCCTTAACTGGGAAAAATGCCATTTCATGGTAACGGAGGGAATAGTACTCGGTCACAAAATCTCAAGCGAAGGAATGGAAGTCGATCGAGGAAAAATAGAAACTATTTCTCGATTACCTCCACCATCCTCCGTGAGAGCAATCAGAAGTTTCTTAGGGCATGCCGGATTTTATAGAAGATTTATCAAGGACTTTTCAAAAATTTCAAGACCTCTAACAAAATTACTTGAAAAAGATGCACCTTTCATCTTTGACAAGGAATGCAATCAAGCATTTCTAACCCTCAAGGAAATGCTAGTCAATGCACCTATCATGATAGCGCCCGATTGGAAATTCCCTTTCGAAATCATGTGTGATGCAAGTGACTTTGCTGTTGGAGCAGTCTTGGGACAAAGAAAAGAAAAGCATTTCCACCCAATTTATTATGCTAGTAAAACACTTAACGATGCACAAGAAAATTACACAACTACAGAAAAAGAATTACTAGCAGTGGTGTTTGCTTTTGATAAATTCCGTTCTTACCTTGTTCTTTCTAAAACTGTAGTATATACAGACCATGCAGCTATCAGGTACCTCTTCAAGAAACAAGACGCAAAACCCCGTTTGATCAGATGGATTCTACTCCTCCAAGAGTTCGACATCGAAATCAAGGACAAAAGAGGAGCAGAAAACACTGCTGCAGATCATCATTCACGCCTAGAAGACCCAGCTTTGGAAGCGACCAGGGACGAGCAAATCAACGAAAAATTTCCCACAGAGTCCTTGGAGATGATGGAGAGTAAACAGGAACCATGGTATGCCGACTATGCTAATTATCTAGCTAGCGGTATAGTCACCAAAGGATGGCCGCATCACCAAAGAAAGAAATTCTTTGCTGATGTAAAGCATTACTTTTGGGAAGACCCTTATCTTTTCAAAATGTGTGCCGACCAGCTCATCCGAAGGTGTGTCCATGGTAATGAAGCACGAAGAATTCTCCGTCACTGTCATGAAGGTCCATACGGAGGACATCATGGTGCCGCGAGTACCGCACGAAAGGTATTTGATTCAGGATTTTATTGGCCAACCATTTACAAGGATGCACAAAACCTTGTAAAGACATGTGATGCTTGCCAAAGATCAGGTAATATTTCTTCCAAAAACGAAATGCCTCAAAATGGCATTCTCGTTTGTGAAATCTTTGATGTGTGGGGACTCGATTTCATAGGACCTTTCCCACCGTCAAAAGGAAACAAATATATACTTGTGACAGTCGATTATTTGTCTAAATGGGCGGAGGCCGAAGCTCTTCCAACAAATGATGGAAGAGTAGTGGTAAAATTTCTGAAAAAATTATTTTCTCGTTTCGGAACACCAAAAGCTTTGATAAGTGATAGAGGTACCCATTTTTGCAATCATCAACTCGAAAAAATTTTAACAAGGTATGGGGTCTATCACCGGGTCTCAACAGCGTATCACCCTCAAACAAATGGGCAAGCCGAAGTGACTAACCGAGGTTTAAAACGAATACTTGAAAAAACCGTAGGACTAAATAAAAAGGAATGGGCTGACAAATTAGACGATGCTTTATGGGCCTTTCGAACTGCTTATAAAACCACTATAGGCACAACCCCATATAAGCTCGTCTATGGAAAAAGCTGTCACTTGCCGGTAGAAATAGCTCACAGAGCCTACTGGGCAATAAAAAATGTAAACTTAGACTTAGAAACTGCCGGTAAAAATCGATTTTGTCAAATGAATGAATTAGACGAATTAAGGAACTATGCATATTCTAACTCCGAAATTTATAAAGAAAGAATGAAAAATTTACATGATAAATATATTAAGTCTAATGAATTTCGGGTAGGAGATCAAGTTCTATTGCTTAATTCACGACTTCGATTATTTCCTGGAAAACTAAAATCTAGGTGGTCAGGACCTTTTTCCGTCACCCATGTTTTTCCTCACGGTGCAGTAGAAATTAAAACTCGAAATGGGATACCATTTAAAGTCAATGGCCAAAGGCTAAAACTCTACCGAGGATCCATTGAGGATGAGGAAGAGGAGATCTCGCTTCAAACGGTTAACGAATAAAATCAACATCATACCCGGCATGTTACGAACAGGCGAGTGTACATCAAAAACCGATAACTCTTCTAACCATTTTCGGAAAAAGGGGGCATGCACACGAGCACAAAAAAAAAATTTTTTTGCTCGGCACGAGGCCGTGTCCGCTGGACACGGGGCCGTGTCGAGGCAACTGTCGGGATAAAACCCTCTTTTCATAACAGTTACCTCATTCCACACGCCCCGTTTTGCCGAAAACGCTCTGGTTCCAAGCGATTTTCCGCAGATTTTCGACGTCACTCCCACGTTTAACAACATCAAGGTATGATTCTATCATCTTTAATAGTTAGATTAGTTACTTGCATGTAGTTAAAACATCAAAAATTGGGGAAAAATCTAGGGTTCTTCATGTTCATCCAGATCGAACTTCAAATTTTTGATGAAATCTGTTAGTAGTAGTTTAGATTAGTGTAGTAGGAAGTAAATATGCATGTATTGTTGATAGATGCGTTCGATTTCTGACTAAAACCTCAAACCCTTGTTTTTGAACCGAAAAAGATGAAATTGGAAGGGTAAACGGTTTGTTTTGGGAAAAACGACACTTAGGGTTTCATTTTCGGAGGAAACCGCAACTACTTGGCTAAAAATTTTCAGGTTTTCGGAACCGGGACGAAAAATGAAGTTTTTGGGTCACAGACGCCTGGACACGGGGCAGTGCCCACTGAACACGGGGCCGTGTCCAGCCTACTGTTTACAGTTTCTTTAAGAATTTCTTTGTTTCGTACTAACTTTTGGTGTATTCTTTCAGATGGCAAAGTTCACAAGGTTCAATGCAAGCGAACTCGATGCTAGGGCAAGATATGAAATACTTCAAACAAGACCCGAGGAGTACCCTAGGCGAGCATGTACGGACCTGTTAACCATGGTGAACCAGTTAGACCGATTCAACAACATCGTGACAGGGCCACTAGCAGTTGCTTTGAACACTCGGCTTCGGTCGGTGCATCAATGCACCATGGAGTTTTACAGTACTTTCGCTTTCAATTCGAGGTGTGACCCGTTTGACAATGAAGGGGTCGCATTTCGGTGTGGCGGGACAAAGTACTCGATCTCCATGGCACAGTATGGAGCCATAATAGGACTGTACGGTGAAGAGGAATCGGGAAATGAGGAAAACACCGGGGGATTACGAGACTTGGATGAAAATGAACGTCAAGCCGCATGGGCCCAAATCGGTGAAGGAATCTACAACCCTAGCAGCACCAAGAGTACCAAACTGAGGGACCCGCTATGACGCTACATTCACAGGCTCCTCACCTACTCACTAACCAGCGTCACGACAGTAGTGGCGTTGTAGGGTTGAAAGATTTGGTTGTCCTTCAGTGCATCCACAACCGGAAGCCTCTCGATGTTCCATATCTCCTGTTACGAAACATGCATCTCAATCGCCTTGCTCGCTCTCCAACACCTATCTTCTTTGGGGGATGGGTGTACCGTCTTTTCAAGCATTTCACGAACATTCCGAGGTCCTTTGAAAGAAGTCCATGGTCGGGACGAGTTGACTACCACATTTGCCGAGCATGAACTTACTTTATGAGGCGGATGACGGGATGGTGAGCTTCCAAAGAACACAAGGCTATGCATGGAACCCACAGGAGGCCCTAGTTCTTCATGCACCACCTCCCCAATACCAGTACCAACCCCATGGCGATCCGGGTCAATCCTCCTCACAAGGAGGCGGTTTTCCTAACTTTCAAAGCTTACATGATCTTTTGCAGAAAAACCTCATGTGTACCAGGAACACCTACAATCTCGCCAACAACACATACCACCGGGTCGGAGCTATTGAACGCAACATCAACGATATACAAGATGATATTGGTAGCATCCGGGAGTATATGGCGGGGCATGGGGGTGGAGGTGATGATAGTGATGAAGACTTGGAGTAGGAGGTTTGAAGGAACAAGGAGCGGGTTGATGGTGAGCCCACAGGTTTAAGTACCCTTTTCTATCGAACAATTTATGGCCTGCGTGCCAAATGTTGAACAATTTACTTTCCTTGACTATTTTTAATTTCCATTTTATTTTTCTTTTACTTTATGCTTGAAGACAATTGACTATGGTAATGTAGGATGTTTATGTTGCTTGGTGTGGTATTGAGTGATGAAACAGGTACAAACCAAGGCTTAGAGTGCTAAACCTTAGCACTTATAGGCCCAAAATGGAGAAACCGGGGGAAGAAACTTGTTTTTCAGGCTTACAGACTGTCCACACGGGGACGTGTCCAGCCGACACGCCCCCGTGTTCACCTCCCAGACCTGCTGTTTGGTTACTGTCCTGCAAATATTTGCCAGACACGGGGCCGTGTCTAACCAACATGCCCCCATGTTCACCTTCTGTAAGTTTTGGTTACTGGCAGTTCACCACGGGGTCGTGTCCAGCGGACACGGGGCCGTGTCCAGACTGCCAGTAACATAAATCTTTGCTTTTTAACACCACATTACACATCCAATCAACCTAAAATTTATTTTTGGGACACATTGAGGACAATGTGTAATTTAAGTGTGGAGGGGGGGGGGAGCTAAAACCTTGAAATTTTGCAAGTCCTAACAACAAGCCTTACACAAAACTCTATTGGAACCGCTAAACACCCCAAATTTTTTTCAAAAATTTTCATTTTTTTTACTTGTCTAAAGTATAAGTTAGGAATCCTAAGATTAATAAGGTTATATTTTTACAAATTTTACAACCGAGAGCGTCGTGATAACAAGAACCAACATAAGGAAATTATGAAACGGCATAACAAGCTTAGTTAAAATTTGATTATATATACTTGATCACATTAAAAACCCATTCCCACAAAAGTGAGTTTTGAGCCTTTATTGAGCATACAAATTTACATCCTTAGACTAAATGCTCATTTTTCGTTTCTTGTGTGAACAGCCGCTTGGTTCTTACAACTCTAGAACTTGCCACGACGATTCATTCCCGGTCCTTACCAACTTAAACCCAAGTAAGTAAATGATAGAGGCATTAGGACTAACCATTTTTCTTTCTACACCATTATTTTTCATTTTTTTTACCACCTACCCAAAATCCCCCTAGTTAACCCCTTTGAGCCTAAACCTTTCATTTCTTTACTCTAAAACCCTTTTTACCCACAAAAAAACCCTTTTTATTTTCACCTTTTATTTTATTAACAAGCTCGGTTTTTCGTAAGCTCGGTTTTTCGTGTGACCAAAAAAAAAAAAATTAATGATGAAGTTAAAAACAAACAAAGCTATGAAAACAAAAGCTTGTTTGGAGAAATACTTCAAAATAAAAAGTCACTAAAAACAAAGTGTTTTACGAAAACCGACGCTTTTTACGCTTTTCGCCCTTTTACTAACCACTAACCCAACCACCCACCTTTAGCCCAAGCCTAACCCTTCACCCAAAAAGTCCTCTTGATATTTACAAAGGTATATAGTTAAAAAGGAGGAGGATTGATTACTTGGCAAGCTTATGGTAGGAGTAAGTTCCATGCCGCTCTCGAGTGATTCACTAAAAAAATACACCTTCGGCCGAGTGTTGAGTGATTTCTCCCGTGAGGTATGTGAACTTGTATATAAATGAAATTTTAAATAGGCATGCTAAGCCTAAATAAGTAATTTCTCTTATGAAACGTTCTAAATAAATCATAACGAATAGGATTGCAAATAAAATAAAAATAAAACCAAAAAGATTTTGGATTCCCGACACTCTATGACAAGCCAAAAACCTTCTCTTCTACCTATTCCATTTGGGAGTGTAAGCCACATATTTAAAGAGTTTTGCTTGAGGACAAGCAAAAGTTCAAGTGTGGGGGTATTTGATGTGTGTAAAATGCAACATATAAATTACATCAAATGAGGCATAAAACTAACCCTTTTTAAGTACTAATGTTGGAAAAAGAGTGTTTTTGTCTTCCTTTTGTATTTTCAGGATGAAATGAGCTCAAATTCACAAAAGAAGCAAAAAGACAGCTAATTCTAACATAAATACAAGAAAAGGAACAAAAGTGGATTGTCCGACCCCTCAACGGCATCCTCCCAAGCAAAGAAGAGAAGTCAGAAGACTGAACACGCCCCGTGCTCAGCCAGCACGGGGCCGTGCCCAAGAAGCAGCAGAAAAGACAAACCTATAGAAGCTTCCATTGCCCACCACGGGGCCGTGTCCAGTGAGCACGGGGGCGTGGTGAAAGTACAGCAGTCGCATTAATTGTAATTGCGAATTACAATTAATGAAGAGAGAGAGTGTCAGACGGGCACGGGGGCGTGTCCAGCGGACACGGAGCCGTGCCCAGCCTTCTGCTCAGCCTATAAATAGGAGTGCTTGGTTTCATTTCAACTCATCCCTTGGCACACCACCTCTCTCACACTTCATCCACCACCCACCACCACCATAACACCATCATCCACCACCATCATCCATTGTCCATCGTAGAGTGTGTGAGTCGTCTCGGGATCCAAGATTGATTGTAAGAGTTCTTGACAATCAAGGCCATGTTTGCCTAAGTCTCTTACATCACTTGGTGAAGACAAGTGTTTAGTATAATACTTTTTATTTTTAATCTTTTGCACTTTTTATTTGGTTTTGTATTAATGACTTTAATAACTAGTTACTTATGTTGAAGGTGATCTTTCCTTATCGTTTGTCCGTGGTGTCTTGGCATTATTTTACTGTCTATATAAAATAAAAGATTTTCACTATTCATATCTCCACGGTCTATATGGAGGTATGTTGGCTACCTGGTCGGGGGTTAAGGGAACGGTTTGGTAAGGGTCTTGCCCTTGTTCAGCGTTTAGAGGTCCTGCAAGGGACCTGGGTCAAATTTAGTAGGATCTCCTTCAATGCCCATAGGTATTGGATGGCGGGGATCCAAACTCTTTGACCCCCTCATAAGTTAACTACTATTAATACTATAACCCGGCTATTTAGGACTGTATCCCTGCTGACTCAGACTACTTAGCCGAGGGTAACGTCACCGCCAAAAGCGGGGCCTACCACAATTTGCATTAATAACTTAATTCATTATCTTCCAATAATCCAACCCTTTAGGATTGTATCCTTGCTGACTCAAACTACTGGGTTGAGGGTAACGTCGCTTTCAAAAGAGGGGCCTACTACAATAACTAAGATAATCTCTTAAATAAGTGCGAAAATAATCAAAGGTTATACTAATACACGAGTCGGATCCAAGTGATTCATCTTGTCTATCTGTTTTTATTTTATTTTTATTTTTCAGCATTTAGTTAGTTTTTATTTTCTTAGTTTAAAAACCTTTTCTAACTTTTTGATTTGATTAGACGTTGAGGATAAACCGGTACTAGAAGCTCTTGTGTCCTTGGACGACCTCGGTATCTTACCAACACTATACTACGTCCACGATGGGTGCACTTGCCCATATGTGTGTTTAGTGTTAGTGAATATCGTGTTTTATAAATTTAAAACTTGGCTAAAAGTGTAAAAAGGGCTTAAATATACATTAAAAATATATAACACCTCGCACACATCAGAACCAAGTTGTATAACCTCAGAGGGTTACACTAACCTATAACCTAGTCCTAATAGAGCTCTAAGGCATTTCTAAAATATGCTACATTGGGTCAGAACTGAAAGTCAAAGCAAAAGTCTACTTTTGCGACTTTCGGTTACGAACCGAGTTTAAACCGAAAATTGTCGGGTTGAACATGTTTAGGCATCTTCTTACATTAATTACCAAGTTATATGAGTGATAAAACAGGTTGCATGACTTCTACATTGTTAATTATGTGTTTATTCGAAAATTAGCTTTCTGTTGACTTTTTATAATCAAGTTTGACCCGACAATTGACCTAGTTAGAGTGGGAATCAGAGGGTGCCCTTTTAAGGGTTTCTTACCCACATAATTACCAACTCAAAGCTACTTTTAATTCGAAAATTGACTGGACCATTAGTGATTAATCACTAAGTCAAACGTTAATTACGACGGGTTTGACTTTAGGCCATTAAACTAATAAAACCAAATTAAGAGAGGTTAAGGAAGCTTTCAATAGTCCTAAGCACGATTATGGAACCTAAGAAAACTTGTTTGATGACTAGAGAGCTCCAGAGAATGCCTTGAATGATTTTTGAAATGAGCAAGTGAACTTGTTGCAACAAGTGCTCTATATATATGGACTTTAATCTCATAAGATCATGCCAAACAAGTCTATTGTTGCTACTAGATGATCACAACTGTCCCTATTGCATGAAATCCCATTTGCACAGCCCCTGGTATGTAAAACAAGGCCTTAAAGGGGGTGGAACCTACAAAACCAACACCTGTGAACAATTTTGGCATCTGGGCGTTTTTACGCGGCCCGCGTAAGACTTAAGGAAGTCTTACGCGGCCGGTATGGATGCTGGCTCAGGTCAACAAGTTTCAAACTTTGCACTTTAGGTCCCTGGTCCTTCCAAACTTGATTTTTGCTTGATATTTTGCACTTTTAACCCTCTAACTTGACTTTTAAGGACCCCAATTCATAAACAAACTTTATTAAGTCCCCGGTTAGTTTTATGATCACCCGAAAAGCCCTAAATTTCAACGTTGACGCTTTTAACACTTCACATACGGAATCGAAACCGTGTGAAATTTTTATCACTTATTCTAGTGAGCATAATTAATCGTTACAAAGCTTCAAGTTTGCTAAAAGGTCACTCAGAGGTATAAATTAAACATGTTGACACTTTTAACCCTTGCGGTTTGTAGACTCTCACTTTCTTCCACAAACGGCTTCATACGATTCATAATTCATTCGTTTAAGGGTATAAACATCGTGTAGGGTCGTTGAAAGGTATATTTATCCGATGTTGACACTTTGAATCCTTTTATTCACATACTTTCTTTGTTTGTCAACTTTAGTCCCTCTAAATTAATTCTTTACACGTTTAAAGCTCATGACACGTGTCGATATAATATTGGACATGAATTTACGAGGTGTTACATCCTCACCCCCTTAAAAGAAATCTCAACCTCGAGATTTACTGAAACAAATGAGGGTATTTCTCTTTCATTGTGGATTCTACCTCCCAAGTGTACTCAGGACCTCTACGGGCATCCCATTTGACCTTTACAATCGGCACTTGCTTCCTTCGAAGCTTCTTAACCTGTCGATCCTCGATCGACAAAGGTTTTTCAATAAACTTTAAGCTCTCATCAATATGCACATCTTAATGTGACATGACTAGTGACTCATCAGCTAGACATTTCTTCAGATTACAGATGTGGAATACATTATGAATACCACTGAGCTCTTCAGGCAGGTTTAACTTATAAGCCACTCTTCCGACACATTGGATGATCTCGAATGGTCATATATATCTCGGGCTTAACTTACCTTTCTTACCAAATCGCATCACTCATTTCCAGGGTGATACTTTCAGCAACACTTTGTCACCTACCTCAAACTTTAGAGGTTTACGCCTTTTGCCTGCGTAGCTTTTCTGCCTATCCCTGGCAGCTTTGAGACGATCTCGTATCTGTACAATCTTATCTGTCGTCTCCAGGACTATATCAGGTTCTGTTAGTTGGACATCTCCAACTTCTGCCCAACAAACGGGCGTCCTGCACTTTCTTCCATACAAAGCTTCAAATGGTGCAGCTTGGATACTTGAGTGACAGCTATTATTGTCAGATGGTTTTCTCAAAACTGTCGTACAACCATAACTGCATTATATACAACTCGTATTGCACCCAAATGTTGCAAATTAGAGTATATATAAATTACAAGTAAATTAATATAACTTATAATGTACCACAAAGTACCAGTTCATGACTTATAATGGTAGCGTACAATACTAATATCATGGTATCGACCGAACATATATGATACGGTATTCGATTTTGATTTTAGCTTCATTTCGGTATCGATACTATACAGTATGATATCATTATCGACCTCATCTCTACCCAAGGAACATGGTGTGGCTATAAGGTGTATCATCTCTATCAATAAGATGAAGGGTTTAAATCCTACAGAGTACTATATGAAACCAATAATCCCATCTCAAGTGGCTCAGGTGAGGTAGGAAGATTTTCAACTTTTCCCCTTAATGGGTTTTCCGCCTTGGGTTCCTCGAAGTGTCAAACTAATGATGGACGATTGAAATCCGTCTTAAGACCATACGGAGTGGAGGGGCATGAATAGGGGGTATGAAGCGTCATGTGGTAGCCACATCAGCAAAGGGTCGTGGTAAAAAAAGCACGAAGTGGAAGAGACATGAAAGTGGTGTCATTAATAAAAAATAAACATCAACCAATCAAAACCAACCCAAACTACACCCACCAATTAAGAGTCTCCACATCACCAAAGAAAAGCCCTCCACATCGGTGGAAAACCCCTCGCCCACACCGCCACGCCACCACAAGGGCCGGTGTGCCTGGCGTGGAGTGGCTTCCACGACAACAAAATAACGCCGACTTCGTATAGTAAGGGTTGAATTGGGAGCTTGGTATACCGGGTGATCTACGCTTTCAAAAAAAGGTATTTTAGTCCAGAGTAAGTTAGTTTTCCCTTAAAGAAACTAGAGTTAATTACGTTTTCTGTTCCTGTGGGTTGTTGAAAATATCCATAGCAATCCATTTGTTTAAAAAATGCTTAAACAATCCCTGTACTTTCGCTTTTGTAACAATTACAGTCCACCCTCACTAATGCCATCTAGTTATTCTGTTAATGTATTTGAAATGACCATAATGTTCCTATTATTAAAATTAAGATTAAAATAAATTAAAAGTTAGGTACGTTTTTCGTCCTTGTGTTTTTTTTTAAAATAACCATTACAGTCCATTAGTTTAAAAATTCCCAAAACAGTACCCGTATCCTTCACTTTACTTTTGACTATCCCCGTTTTTCAGATCTTGCAGAACATCACCTGCTCCAGCTCCACAACTCTGTTTCGACAACTCAGTTTCACCACCGCTCCCCTCCGTCGTATCATCGTCAACCGGATCTCCTTCGTCAACCGGTTACACCAGAATCAAAATCGCCGACCACCTAACTTTCCCCTATTACAATCGACGTCAATTGGAAAACTTGAGCGGGGAGATGAGTCTGGGCAGTGCCCTGTGTAATGGTTGGAACTGGTAGAATTCATCTGTAGAAAAGAAGTTGGCCAATTATTTGTTTGAAAACAATGGCCATGGGTGTGGGGGTAGGGGTGGACGGTAGTTTGATGAAGGTGGTCATCGTTCAGGTATGTGTGTATGGTGGTGGGAGAGATTGAAAATGGATGAAGTGAGAGGGTTTGGAGCCGGAACATGTGATGTTCCGGCTGGATTTGAAGAAACAGAGAGAGCGAAGAGTAAGGAGAAGGATAGTAGATAGATGAAGCTGTTGAAGATGAAAGTTGTGAAAGTACTGGTACTGTTTTGACAGTTTTTAAACTAATGGACTGTAATAGTTATTTTCAACAAATCACATGTTCAAAAAGTGTAATTACCTCTTTATTTATTTATACTATAGTTTTAATAACATGGACATTATGGTCATTTCAAATGAACTAACAGAATAACCAAATTATGTTAGCCAGGATGAACTGTAATTGTTACAAAAATAAAAATACAGGGACTATTTTAGTAATGTTTAAACCAATAAACCGTAATAGTTATTTTCAACAAACCATAAAAACTAAAAATAACAGTTACAGTTCTTCAGTTAAAAAATAAGCATTATAAATGGGCAAGTTGGATTTAAATAATCCCAGCCTTCTCAATTTTCCTGATAATAATCCCAAATCAGTTATTGGCCGATAATAATCCGAACTGGTCCACTTTTGGCTGATAATAGTCTGCGTTAAATATAGTTTAACGGAGTCAAGTTTTTTCCGAATTACAAACTGATATTTTACGGCTTTTGATTAGAATGAGGATACGCGTTGATTGATGTAAATTTTACATCGAAATACTGCCCCAAACGACGAAAACGGTGCTTCAATTCAGGTGTTTAAACTTCCAATTAACAAAAATCAAGTAGTTTGTAGCATCTTTTCGAGGTAAGTTTTACATAAATCGAATTGTATCCTCGTTCTGATCAAAATCCATCAAATATCAGTTTGTAATACGGAAAAAAGTTTAAATTCATTAAGCTATTTTTAACGGCGGACTATTTATGTGGGTTTTGGGTTTATTGAAATGTGGATTCTGGGTGATGGACATTTCCACTAAAATCCATCACTAAGACCATGTGTAGTGGGCGTGGTTTTTTCAAAAAAGTCCCCAAACACGCCCAATCATGCCCCATCCCAACCCCATGGGCGTTCTCTAGCGTGTTTTTTCAAACCACCCCCCCCCCCCCGCGTTTTTTAAATCACACCAAACATCAAATGGTTTGCCCAATCACATGTATTCTTTCCTATGGTTGCCCAATACCATTTTTTGGATTTTTTTTATAATTGTTTAACACCCTTTTTTAATATAATGCCCACATCCCCACTATACACATTTTAGAAAAAAACGCCCAACAATGCCTCTTGCTGACTGTACTGCCATATGACGTAAAACGCCCAAGGGTAGGAGCTTTGTTCACCAAAACCACTACATATGGTCTCATGATGGAATAAATCTCAGTAACTTGACGGAAATTGATTGGATATTGTATGTGATGGAATTGAGAAGAAATAGTCCCGGTTATCAAATCAATGGAATGCCAAAACTACGTCGTAACGAAACTTCGGAAGTCCGAAACCGATCTCTAGAGTGTTCCACGTCGTACCCAGTCGTCACGTTTCAGATTCGTAGAGAGAGAGAGAGAGAGAGACAGAGAACAGAGACGAGAGAGAGATGAGAGAGAACTTTCGCTTCTACAATGGCGATCAACTACTGCTAGGGTTTACACTCGCTTTCTTCTACTTAATCGCACCAATCGGAGCTTCGATTCACGAGTATCGTAACGAGTATTTCACTCCTCAGTTGAACGCCTTCCTCTTTCACGGCGGCAGTGAAGGTCTATTCGCCTCCAAACATCACGAAGATCATCATGATAATAATAGTAATATCACGTCACTTACTTCGCCGGAATTTAAGCCTCTCGCCGGAAAATCATTCATCAGGTTTTGTTATACCCTCAATCGAAGTTTATACATTCGCTGTTACTGATTAACTGCTCCGTGTTTGTTTATTGACTGTTGAAAAGGATCATAGAAGGTTATTAATACTGATTGAGTTGTTGAATAGGTTGAATTAGGGTTAGATAACTGAAACTGAGTGGTGTGAAATTGAGTATGGATGATATTAAGTGTTATTTTGTTTGATGTTGTTACATGATCTCCGCATTTGAGTTGTTTTCGATGAGGAGTAGTAAATACTTTAGGTTTTCAGGTGTAGAGAAAGTTTTGATTAGTGAGTTATACTGGTAGATATCTTAATGTATATTATAAATTGACTTCTTATTGGTAGGGGTGTTCAGAAAAAACCGTAACCAAATAAAAACAGTAAACCAAACCGTAACCGTAACCGTAACCAAATAAACCGACCCGAATAACGAATTCGGTTTTTGGTTTGGTTTCTAACCGAAACCGAATTGTGAATATGGTTTTTAGTTCGGTTTATGGATCCACATTTTATTTTATTTGGTTAATTTGGTTTATTTGGATAACCGAATAAACCATTTAACTTAATTAATTATTAAATAAAAATAATAATATTTTATAAATCATATACAATTTATTAGCCCAAAATAGTTATTTTTATGCAACCAAAAATACCAAATATAAATCTAAAAGCCCAACTCAAAACCACTCTTTAAGTCATCCGATAGTTTCAAAGATCTATGTTTTGAAACTTTAACTTTGTGGTTGTGTCTACTACTACTTTATGGATGTGTTTATTTTATTTCGCAATGAAACTTTCTTCTATTCATATATTGTTAGGTGTAAATTAGTTGTGATGTTCCGAAGTTGGAACACAAACATAAATATAAATTAGAAAAAAAGTACTTAAGTACAATTTGGTTAGATTTGGTTTATTTGGTTTCTAAGCGAAACCAAACCGAATTGAATTTGGTTTGGTTTGGATCGGGTTGCATATTCCTTATTTGGTTTGGTTTGGTTTTTGGTTTGGGGTACAAAATTTTGAAAACCAAATAAACCGAACCGAATAAACCAAATAAACCATAAACCGAACCGATGAACACCCCTACTTATTGGAACAATGCTTTTGTTCTTATCCTAGTTTCTTATAAATGATCTCGTCATGTATTTAATGTAGGGGGTAACGGTCTGGACTAGGTTGGGTTGAACCGCTAGCGTTTTCTTTGTTTATTTTCTATTTTTGATATACATAACTGATGCGCTAATCATGATTATAATAACAATTTAACTAGTAGTTATAACGATAATAATAATAATCAGAATTTTTAAATGAAACGATTTAGGAGGTTGTATGAGTTATTTAGAGAGTTTCAACGGTTTATGAGTTTCTCCTGGGCCTCCTTCTATGCTTAAGATGAATTATCACCAATATTAATAGATATTTAATGGCACATTGGTACACAAACTGCAAACACGAGTGCAAATGTGCAATACCCTTAGGATTTTAATCTTGAAGTAGTATCTAAGCATGAGAAACATAACCTGTATCATAACCCTGATAAAACATTTCTTACTATATCAGTTTTTATATCTTATCTTACCTTGTTTCTCATTTGTTTGCTGTGTTGACGTATATAGCATATACTTGCTGAAACTGAAATATGATGATACTTAAAGCAAATAAGATTTAAAGTATTTCCCTTTTGACATTTCAGATTTGAAAGTGTAACCTTCAAGAGGACAAGTGAATCAGCAAAAATTCAGAATGATATGCAGAGTAGAACTGGATTAATCGAAGCTATTGTATTCGAGGTGAAAGATACAGAAAGAATCGGTGGCAATTTTCTGAAAAACAGTTCCAATGTGTTATGTTGCAACCCAAAGCTCTCTGCAGACAGGTCCTGCAAAGTAGGTGAAGTTATTATCCAAAAAGACGAAAATAATCCCGAATGGCCGAAACGCATCCAAACCTTCTTTGAAGGAAACAATCAAGAAGCTAAAATGGATACTCAGTCAGTTGAGATCGATAAAACCGGTATGTATTATCTTTATTTTATGTATTGTGATCCACAACTCAAAGGTACAACCATAACTGGAAAAACCGTGTGGCGTAATCCCGATGGCTATTTACCTGGGAAGATGGTTCCGCTCATGACGTTTTACGGATTCATGTCTTTAGCGTACCTTATTCTCGGGCTCGGTTGGTTTTTACGATTTGTACAGTTTTGGAAAGATATAATGCAGTTACATTATCATATCTCGGCTGTAATTGCTCTTGGTATGTGTGAAATGGCGTTTTGGTATTTTGATTATTCAAATCTTAGTGTGACTGGAGTTCGACCCGTGGGTATTACGATATGGGCGGTTACAATTAGTGCTGTTAAGAAGACGCTTTCTCGGTTATTGCTATTGGTGGTGGCAATGGGATACGGTGTGGTGAGGCCCACACTAGGAGGCGTGACCTCGAAAGTGTTGATTCTTGGTTTTGTATATTTTCTTGCTTCTGAGTCACTTGAGATTGTTGAACATTTGGGGACTATTAATGATTTTACTGGAAGAACGAAACTGTATTTGGTGTTGCCTGTTGCGGTTTTGGATGCTTGGTTTATTTTGTGGATATTTTCGTCTTTATCCAAGACGTTGGAGAAGCTTCAGGTAATTTTTTTTTTCTAAATCCTTTTGTTTTAAAACAAGCAATCTTTTTGTGCGGTTTGAAACGGGGTGGGTTATGTTAATTTGATAAACATTTTTATATAAAAATAGTGTGTTAATTTATTTTAGTTACAGTTAGATATTGTTTTGAATAGAGTGATTTAGGAGGTTATATGCATCAGAATACACTTTGGGACTTCTTATATGGCCCATGCTCTTTTTTGCTATTTTTTCAGTTTGACTTGTAAGAAATGAATATAACCCAACGACCCATTGATAAGTAAGTAATAAAAATAACGTGAAAATTAACGATGTTGGCATTATGTAAAAAAATAGTAGTAATATCATATGTTAAATCATAAAAATTTTAATCCCTTGACATGTCTTATGCTTGTGTTAATAAAGATCGACCAAAATACATTAAAATAGTAAAAAACCTTATACCACTCTATACAAAAATAAATGCTATTAAATAAATTTGTTTTTTGAATGTTTATATGCGCTTTGAATTGCATCTTACAAACTATGGAGTCATCAATGTGTATATGCACTTCGAATTGTATCTTATAAATCTTTACGTATACAAGCGATATTTACAACACTGGCTATATCTTTACCGGTGTAAATTGTCGACCCCGCCGGTTCCCCACTAGTATTTGACGTATGCATTTTTCTTATTTCTGATATATATATATTTTTAGATGAGGAGAAGCATTGCAAAACTGGAGGTTTATAGAAAATTCACAAATGCCCTTGCGCTTTTTGTGCTTGTTTCTATTGCTTGGATTGGATATGAGGTACTGTTTATGTTTTTTATGATATAAATGTGGATTTCTTTTTGGGTTTATTTTATTTTATGTTTGTTTCTGCTAGTTATTATATTTAATTCAACAATGAATGGTGCAGTTGTACTTTAATGCAACCGACCCAATAAGCGAGCTGTGGCGCATTTACTGGATTATTCCTGCCTTCTGGTCGCTGCTTGCCTTTTCACTTTTGGTAGTTATATGCATCCTTTGGGCTCCTTCTCGCAATCCCACTAGGTAACAGGTTTCTATAATGCTTTATTAATTTTTCTTCTTTTTTTTTCTACATTTTCTATCTTCTAGGTTCTCATTAGAACCAAAAATGATAAATTGCCGAACTCTGAATTAGATGCGGTAATTTATACCCGTTAACTTGTGAACGAATCAATTTGTGTTGTTTATTAATTTCTATCGGAGTATCGGGTCAAATGGATAAAAGCAAACACATCGAATGGCTTGAAAAGCATGTTGAGAGTCGCTCAAATTGTGCTTTAATGCATAAAACTTCTTAATATTATTATTTTAAATGTAGGTTATTATTGAAATGAAATGTTTTTTGTAATCATATTTGACTCGATAATTATTTGTTTCTAATTAAAATTTGTGCAAAAAGCATTTTGGGCCAGCCTGAATCGTACAAAAAGTTACCTGGTGTGAACGGACCCCATTACCCAACCCTTCCTATCTTCTCATTTTGCCACTCCTGTATTTTGTATCTGTTTTTGCTTGTTTGATCATATAAAGTTCCCTTTTTTATCATCAAAGGATATATTAAACATTTTTTTAAATCTACCCACAACTGCTTGCTTGCCTATTGAATTCACTAACATTTATTATGATGATCAGGTCCACAAAATTCTTTCTTTTGTAATTGTTAAAAGAGTATTTTCTGCAATTTCCGTTTTGACAAATTTTTAACCCATTGTCATCATAATGCAAAACGTGTCATGTTGATACGGGTTCACAAGATTCCTTAACTTCATTTTTGGAGGCCATTCTAGTAATGTCTTTTTACTTGTAACCGTGTTGATACACATTATTTTTAAATAGATAGTTTTTAAAGAATGGGTTGAATTGAAAATCTCGCACAAAATACAGTTTTTAAAGGGCAAAAACAAACTTTGTATTATTATTGTAAATAGATAGTTTCCTGATCATATTTGACGTATTAATCATCTATGAAACATGGACAAAAGCAGTGTTTGCAGGTCAATCCTACCCATTCCATTTCAGCTCATACTAAAATCGCATCCTCTTTTTTTTGGAGTTTTGACCTATTTTTTAACCTGCTTGGCCCTTCCTATTTTACTTAATTGGGTGTTGTGCAATATTGTCTGGTTTTGGAGACTTTAAGGAATAACATGTTTGTCGTGTGGCTTGTAGATATGCTTACGCAGGGGATACAGGGGACGACTATGATGAGGAGGCGATATCACTTACAACCGGAGTGAAAGTTGAGGGCGGTGAAGTTGGAACCACAGTGATGGAAAGGAAGGAAAAGAAAGGTTTGGGGTCAACTGATCATCTTATCGGGCTAACTGAGGATCTAGCAGAAGACAAACGAGAATGAACAAACAAGGTTGTTGTCTTATGTCGTGTGTCATGTATGTATAAAAACGTGGCTAACCGTTTTGAATATATCGTGGAGTTGTAAGATGTTGAATGATGATAGAAATTAGAGAGCACACTAGTACTTCACTTTGTTCGCCTTTTGCACAAAAATGAGAAACTAGCCCCTTTGGAAAGTGGTAATGGTGGTTGAAAAATCCATTGAAACCGATAAAACCTTTCATGCCATAGCAAGTTAGACACCTCAATCAGTTCATAACTTTATATAGTTAACTGGTTTGACCAATTTAACGAGTTCGGGTTATTGAAATTAGAATTTCTAGTTAGCGGTTGTTAAAACCAGCTGACCTAGACCGTAAAAATATTTAAAATGAGTCGAATGATCTAAGCTTGAGTTTGCCTGTCTATATGTATTGCTATATGCATAACTAAAATTTTGACCCGTGCCACCTGCTTTGGCGGTAAAGTCGCGTTTGTGAGCTCTTTACATGTGTTATGATGTACATGTGTTATGATGTGACATTAATTTGTGTGCATGACATTACGTGTTTTCTATTTTGTTACACATGTTACGTTCTTGACATTAATGTCACTAGACATAGATAAAAAAGAGTATGTCTTGGACTTTGTGGTGTAAAATTGTAGAAGTAATTTAGAGTAAAGTCGTAAAAGTAATTTAGACCTTAACGTGGTTAGGCATAGATAAAAAAAGGTATACATGTGTAACTTATTTAAAGATGAGGGTTAATATTGTTTAATGTCAAAAGTTTGAGGGTTAATAATGAATGTTGTCAAAATGTAAGGGTTAATAAAGGAAGGTCCATTTAATGTTGTCAAAATGTAAGGGTCAATAAACGTATGTTAAAAGTAGATAATCGAGTAAAGAACAGGGATAGTCCCTTGTGGGTTTGTAAAATTTTTGATATGATACCTAGTTTTCCAAAAGTACACGGATGGTCCTAATGGTTTGCACTTTATAATGTGTTTAATCCTCAACTTTTTGTCAAAAGTACATGGACGGTCTTTACAGTTTGCACTTTCTAATGCATTTAGTCTCTAACTTGGACCTTCTAAAACCTTTAGGTTTGTTGGTTGGGGACAAAATGCGTTACAAAGTGCAAACCACAAGAACTATCCGTGTACTTTTGAAAAACTTGGAATCAAATCCAAAATTTTACAAAATCACAAGGACTATCCATGTACTTTACTCTATATAATTTTATTTCATTTACAGATATAAAGTGATAATGTCATAATATAAGCTAAAAAGATATATTAGGATAAACGACGAAAAGGAGGATATTACCACTACAAGCTACAAAAGCTAAAAAGATATATTAGGATAAACGACGAAAAGGAGGATATTACCACCACAAGCTACAAGAATTTGACAAAACGTATAAAACTCTAGCACCCAAAATCTCTAGCTTCCCCTTCCACTTCTTTGTTGAACCGTCATGTCATCGTTGTCAACAATGTTTTAAAATCAGGTTTAATCGGTAATCGATAGTTAACTGGTAAATTTCTCCTAGTCAAACCCAAAATCGGTAGAAGGTCAAAATCAGTGTTGGTGCAGTTGTCTGTCGACTTCATCTTCATTCGAGTCTTAGATTAGGGCTGTTCAAAAAGCTCGCGGCTCGGAGCTTGCTTGAAGCTCGCTCGGATTTAGCTCGGAAAAAGCTCGCTCGATTTGGCTCGGTTTAAAAGTGAGCCGAGCCGGCTCGGCTCGGTTAGAAAGGTGAGCCTAGCTCGGCTCGGCTCGTAACGAGCCGAGCTGGCTCGGTTTGGCTCGCTTTGTAGCTCGGCTCGGTTTAGCTCGAATTATTTTACTTATAATAAGTTTTAATTTTATATACATTATAATATATTACAAAAAAACTGATTATTATTTACATGTATATAGGTTTGTAATTTGATATTTATGGCATATTTGAAGATTGATTACCATACTAATGAACTAATATTGAATTTTATTGAAATTAAAACTTATTTTACGTTGTTAAACTTGATTTTGGTTTGAATTGTATTAGGTTGAACTTATTTTGAATATATTCTTTTAAATTATTGAATAATATTTTAGGCTATTAAATTTTAAGAGGTATATATTTGTTTTTTTTTTAATAAAATCGAGCCAAACCAAGCCGAGCCGAGCTAGCTCGGTTTAAAACCAAGCCGAGCCCGAGCTTAGATTTTCAGCTCGGTTTCAAATCCGAGCCGAGCCAGCTCGGTTTATAATCGAGCCGAACCCGAGCTTAGCCTGGCTCGGCTCGGCTCGGCTCATGAACAGCCCTATCTTAGATTATAACTGATAGATTAGTGCACGCAAAACGAAGAAATGGAATTTATAGGTGATTCCGCTTGAAATGACACATGGTCATTTCAAGCGAAATCAGAAGAATTACTTCAAGCGAAATCATGTGATTTGGCTTGAGTAGTGATTCCGTTCGAGATGTTATTCCGCTTGAAGTGTTTCAAGTGGAATCACATGTCCTATAAATACCGTTCAAGTTCAAGTGATATCAGTTGTAACAGTTCTGGTTTCCGACGGCGAAGCTCCGTCGAAGTGTCTCCGTGTCTGTAATTGCTTTCTGATCAATACAAGAGACAGTAAATAGTATTTCTGGTGTTATACAAGCTAAACAAAGACTGAATCAATGAATTCCGCCTCTGATTCAGTCTAAGACCTCTTCTGATCGACTCATTAACGTCGTTTCACGATCCTACATGTGGTATCAGAGCTCAGGAGGAAGAGTTCTTACTGTTCAGCTCATTTTCGCTAGAAAATTCTGATTTCTACACCTTCTTTTCAAAATTAATCAAGTTTTAACGGATAAAATGGTCTGAATTTTTCACCACCTAAGTGAAATTGTATTTTAACAAAGCCTTGAAAGAATCAGATTAAAATTCGGCCTAAAAATGCTAAAAATGGACTGAATACCTGATTTCGCTTGAACGAATCATTTTGATTCCGCTTAAAATTTCAAGCAAAATAAGGTATTTCACTTGAATTTTTGGTTTGATTCCGCTTCAACTGGTGATTCCGCTTGAGAAGTTTCAAGCGAAATCAGCTATTCCGCTCAAAATCAGTGGTTCTGTTTCAAATTACTATTCCGCTTGAAACATTTTGTGTGATTCCGCTTCAAAACGTTATCTCGCTTGAAAACTAATCTCGCTTGAAACATTTCAAGAGAAATCAGTTTATTTTGTTTCAAGTTGTTATTTCGCTTGAAGTGTGATTGTGATTATTTGTATGAAATTTGTCGGGACTGTTTGAAAAATGGCAAAGATGTTTGATGAAAAGGAAAATGATTTTATTGAAAGATTAAATAGTGGTTATGGTTGGAATAGAGTGAGTATGTATGAACAAGATGATAAGAATGTTTGGATGCTCAGACTTAAAAATTTTGTCTGTAAAAAGAATGAAACAGTGACAGAGATGAAAAAAAGATTTGATTACTTAATAGACAAGTTAAAAACATATGAGATAAAGTTGACATATTCTGAAAAGGTATCAAAGCTTGCAGATGCATTACCTGCTGAATGGGATGATGTATTGAAAAATATAAAACAAAAGTCCAAATTTTCAAAATTACATCCATCTGATTTTATCGATAAACTTCAAAAGCATTGTTATGGAAATTTTGATAAGAAGAAAAAGTTAATAGATAAAATCAAAGGGAATCTAGATGAATTGAATTTGGGGAATCTAGATAAAGTAAATTTGGATGTAATTACTGAAATAGATAGAAGAATCTGTATATGCTTTGCTGCACAAAGGATCATGAGATATGACTATAAGAGGGGATGTTACATTGATAATAATTTGAATCCTCTTGATTTTGTTAAAACTCTTTGTGCAGGCATATTCTTGACAAGGACAGAGACAGAGCAAGTTCAAAAGAATGAAGAATCTGTGAAGATTGGATCTTCAAGTTCTGAATCAGTGTGCTTTAAATATGATAAACTTGAAGTTGACCATGTCAAACTCTTGAAGGATGCGGAAAGTTTGACATTGGAAATCAAAAAGTTGAAGGATGAGAAGCAATCTGATGATAAACAGATTTTGGTTTTGCAAGAAAATTGTGAAAAGTTGAAATTTGAAAATGCCAAACTGTTGAGTGATTTGAACAGTTTGACATTGGAAAACAAGGTGTTGAAAGAGAAAGAAAAAGAGTTTGAAAGCAAAAAGAAATCTTCAGAAAACGAAGATTTCTGGATAAAGTTTGAAAACAAAAATTTGAAAGCAAATGAAACAAAATTTCAAGAACAGATAAAAGTTTTAGACAATGAAAAGTCTGTTCTTGAAAACATTAAGATTGAAAATGAAAAGTCAATCAAGTCTCATCTTGAAAGAATATCTCAGCTTGAAAATGAAGCTGAGAATTCAAGATCTAAAATTGATGAGCTTGAAAAGAAATTGAAAGGTTTTGTGACCTCATCAGAGTTTTTGAATCATCCTTGTCCAAAACCGATCAATTCTGCTCCAATAAGTGACAATGTCACAAATTTTAACAAAGTCAAAATTGAAGTTTGTGATGAGAAATCTGATGATGAAAATGAAAAAATTAAGAAAAAGAAATTATTTTTGAAATTAAAAGAAAATTTTCAAGAAACTGTTCCTCAATCAACTGAAAAAGGTGAATGCTCTAAGCAAAAACCTTTGAAGAAGAAAGTGGAACAGAAACAAAAAGTTAAAAATGAGAAAATTGTTCAAAAAGAAAATAAAAGCTCATCAGATCAATCATCCAATCGTAATCAAAAATCACAAAAAATGAAAAATCAAAACTCAAAAATAGTTGGTAATGAGTGGTGCAGGGTTGACCACAGTGCTTCAAAGCCAAATCCAGCTTTCCGGAAGAGAGATGATTACCACAAAGCCAGACAATGCTATGATCTGAGCGTTTGGTGTGAAAGTGGTGAATGGTATGATAACAGAGTGTGTTACATTTGTGGTGTGAAAGGACACATTGCTGTTAACTGCCAGAGTTGGAGTTATGAGACGAGAAGATGCTATAACTGCCAAATCAAAGGTCACATTGCCAGAGATTTCCCAATGAGATCAATGGGAAGATCGAGAGCTGAATCTCAGAAAATGGCAAAGAAACTAGTCAGTGTCAAGCCCAAAGAACAGAAAGTTCAAGAAAAGAAAGTTAAGCTTTCACAAGGGTCGAAAGACAGACTAAGGAAGAAGAGGAAGAAAGCGAGAGAGTATCTCGAAAGGATTTTTTCCTCGGATACCACTGGAAAATCAGATAAAAGTTCTGATAAATTGGATTGCTCTCCAAAGAATGACAAATCAAGCAAAACGAATTCATCAGATAGAAATCTGAGGACAGAAAAGAGAATGAAGAAAAAGAAAGTTGGTGGTGATGAATCTGTTTCTTCGGAAACAAAGGAGCCACGTGTCGGCAATGAATCTGGCTCATCAAAGTCAGACAAGCCACATTCAGGCGATGAATCTGGTGTGGTAAAGCCAGAAGAGCCATGTGTTGAGGTAAAAAATGAGAATTCGGGTCTAACAATGGATGATGCAAATTTTCCACCATTGTTGAACAAGAATTCAAAATCACCCAAGGACCGTCAGGCTTGGGTGAATCTGTTTAAATAGAAAAACCTGACTTGCCGGAGTTCCCAGGTTGGTAAGCGTGGAACATGTATCGGCACATTTCTTGAGAAATTCACTTCGGTGATATTTCGATCGACAAGTGGTTAATCAAGGACATTAAATTGTACTTGATTTACTACAAGTGGTGTTGAGGTTTAAAACTGGAAATGATAAATCTTTCATGTGTTTGAGGAGAACAAAGTGATGAAGTGACCTCGAACCTACAAGTGGTTGGTAAACAAACTAATTTAAAAAACCATTTTGATTAAAACAAACTTAAGTGTTTTGAAATCACAATGGGAGAATAATTTGTTGTAAGGGGGAGTTCTGATTGTTTATGCCAAGTGAATGGAGAATTGAAGCGATTCTCATCAAGTTGTCAAGTTTATACAGGTTGTTTCAAATTTTCTCAGAAAATCAAAATTGAAACATATTTTGATTTTAGGGGGAGTAAAAATTTTAAAAAATTAGAAAATTTGAAAAAGTCAAAAACATTGAAAAATTCAAAAATGAGTTTTGTTGATAAAAGAGGAAATGATAGTAGATCAGTTGGATTGTCACAGCATGCTAAAGAAATGTAATGTCAAAAGTGATAAACGATCTCACTAAGGATGTGACGATAGGCTCAGCTAGACTAGTAGATTTGCGATAACAATACAAACATAAATGAAAAAGCCTAGTTCTAGTGGGAAACATGATTGAAAGCATAGTACTTAGTTTTGTTCTTCTTGATTGTGTGCCTGCTCAGTAATCGCTGAATGCCAAAAAGCATAAAAACTGGTTAAGTTTGTGAGCTTTCACAACTTTGCTGAAAATGACACTATGATTGTGTATTTCTTTTGCAAAGATTTAAATTTGTTTTATTTCTTTATTTTGTTTAAGCATTGGACATCCTCTGCGTATACGCGAGTATCGACCTGGATGTTAGTGCCTAAACGTTCTGCTTTATTTTCTTTGGTGTTTCGTTTAAGCTTTGGATCACCTCTGCGTATACGTGAGTATCGACCTGGTGGTTAATGTAACACCCCGTGTCTTCAAATGTCAAAGTCAAAGTCAAGATTGGCTTCTTTGACTGTAATTAGCCTATTTTATGTTTTGTTTTAGTTGTATTATGTGGAGTAAGTGTTGTAAATCAAAGGAATCGAATGATTAATTGATGCGAAACGTTTTACGACTGTGAATAGTAGGAAGTAACAATGCGATAAAGTCAATCAATCAATAATCAAGCTAATCAAATCATCAATCGAACTCGAAACTCGAATTATGCGACTTGGTATTATTATACGTGTGTGTGCCTTATGTGTTACTTGTGCGTGTTTACTTTATGTTATGTGTGGTGATCAATCGAATCGAAACTCGAAAACTCAATCGAACTCAATCGCAATCACATCGAAATCGAAATCGAATGTGAAATATAGATGCTTGTATGTAGATATAGTAGTTGGAACTAAAAGTAATTTGAATAGGAAACTCTATCATATTCATATCATCTTCAATCAAAATTGAAATATCAGAAATCGTCGCACCGAACGCTCAAAACAGGTTGTTGATTGATCAGGCTTTCAGCCAATCGAACAGCCCAGCCGATCGGACGGACTGTCCGATCGAATAGGCTGTCCGATCGGGATGCCTGGCCGATCGGCCAACCCTTTCCTATTTGGGAAGCCTATAAATAGCCCTGTCATTGTCATTCTTTCCACTTTTGGAAACTCTCTGACCGACCAGCTTGTGTTTTTCACTATTTCTCAGATTTCTCTCAATCCCGGTAAGATTTCATCCTAAATCTTGTACTTTCTTGATCTATGCACACTCCCACACCTTTCTTTCTTTCAAATCTTGATTTCTAACCGTGAAATCATCAAGATCTAAGTGTTCTAGGATGATGTCTTCATGGTGTTCTTGAAGAACTTCATGTTTTGGCCACAATCCACCAAGAATCACTTGGATCTAGCCGATTTCCACATAAACAAACAAGGATCCATCACAGATCTGAACATTTACACGGTGAAAAGGATTAAAAGAAGGATTTTCCAACTTTCTTTTAACTCTTTTACACTCAATGCTTTCAAACCGGTAGAAACGGAGCTTGAGCCAACTCACTAATCATTCTAATAGTTGTGTGGTTCAAGGTTTGGGTTCTATCCACGAGGTTCACCGATCTCGGGTTAAACGTTAAACTCCGTTCTGAACAGTTCACCGGCCGGATTTGGGTGATTCCTGTCTGAGCAGGAGGAACAAGCAAGAACGAGGGTTCTATGGTTCAACTCGTAGTCAAAATATCTCGATATAACGTCAAACAATCAGAACAGCCAAGTGTTAGACGAACAGGCAGACCAGGTCAGGATGCTGACCGATCGAACAGGCTGTTCGAACAAACAGCCCAACCGATCGGACATGTCAGCCGATCGACAAGGCCAGCCGATCAGCTAGCACATGGCCCCACACTTTAACAATTTCATGAAGTCTAGTATTGAACGAAGTGCTGTTCGATCGAACTACGGTTTGGTTTGAATTACTCTTCGGATCATGAGATACTATGCTTCAACACTTAATCGATTTTCAACTCATTCGACGTATTGGAGTGCCACCCGACCGAACATGCCGTCCGATCAGGTGACATCCTGTTGAGGACTTATTACTGAAGTACCTGACCGATCGTTTAAGCCGACCGATCGAACGACCCGTTCGATCGATCGACCTGAAAGGTAAGAACACTTCAATGTCTACAATGAAAACTTCAAAAGGACAAGCCATCATACACAAACACATCCTACTCAAAGGAAGAAACAATCCACTCGAACAGTCCAGCCGACCAAACAGGCTGTCCGAACGAACTGTCAAACCGAACGAACAACCCGTCCGATCGAACCTACAGTCCGATCGACCAGGCTGTTCGACCCATCAACACTTGTTTCCTTTTTACGCATTACTCATCGTTATGCTATCGAACTATTCAGGCTAACCCTACTCTCAAGCGCTCCCTTCAATCCATCAATCGCTGTGAGTATACTCGAACCCTTTTTGCTTTAGCACTTTTGGGTGTTACATACGTTACTTATCAAAATCACAAATCGAACACACTACTCAGTTATTTTAAACGCTAACTGTTCTGCATGTATTACGTGACTAAATGAATGCTTGTTGTTATGTTTACACGTGGAATGCTGTCTATCTACCTTAACGATGATAGTACTATAGTTTGGACTCAGCACCCGTTCACACGGGGGTTGTTAAGGACCATTACTTGCATGGATTACGGTGGTAATCATGTATTGCGAACTGCCTCGGGCAGTCAACCCGCAGTCATTGGTATCGATAGATCCATGTCGATAATTAACATGCTTCGTTTTCCTCTGTGTACGTGCTGGTTATGCGTAAACTATTTCGAACTCTATATGCTATTATCAAACTTGTATGCTTACCTTTACATTTTATGTATTGACTTTATTTTAACGTATGTGACAGGTGTTTAAGGTGTTTACTTGCTAGGGAAGCGAGGCTAGAATAAAGCTCTGGAGCCCCCCAATAAATAGTTGTCTGTAGTGTTCAAACTAGGGGTCTTTAGAAGCAGATAAATAATTGCTGTGTTTTTATATTTAAAATCAGAGTTGTCGGAACAAAGTATTTGACTAGTTGTTATCTGTAATAATTTGTTTTACTGTTTGGGATACGGTATGGGACGTATTATTTAAACTGAATGGTAATGATAGTTGTTGTGGAAACTTCTGGACAATCTGTTTCGCTCAGTGCCATGCCCCGATGATTCCGCCATCGGTTGGGGTGTGACAGTTAAAGCCTAAACAATTTCAACTTGTTTTTATTTTCTTTATTTTGTTTAAACATTGGACTTTCTCTGCGTATACGGAAGTATCGACCTGATTGTTAATGTTTAAACATTCTGTGTTGTTTTCGCACAAATCACAGTTGATCAAAGTTTAAAGGCATTACTTGAGTTAGTGTATTGCATGATGAGGGGATATGCTGAGATCGTGGGGTCCATAAGAACTTAGTGCATAATTAATATACCTTAATGTATCGGTAAGCATTTCGAAAGTTTTTAGATTGAGTTTATGTGGACAACAATATTGTCAATCTATGTGAATCGTTTAAAACTTAAAACGATTAAAAGCTTAACGGTTCTAGTGATGTGTCTCAAAACTGATATGATCCTCTTTCACAAGCTCACAAAAATAATGTTTGTACATATTTCATTTCTGCATTTAAATTTCTGTTTATTTTACATATTTTGAAAAATCCAAAAAGATTTTCGACAACTGATGGTGAAGAGCTGATTTTCAAAATTCCAAAGGCTAAACATGATGAACAGATGGTTTGGATAATTGATTTGAAATGTTTAAGATGATTCTTTAATTTGAATCAGATTTTAGAATGTTTCAAATTTGATAGGATTTCAAATGTGAAAATGTGATTATCTTATGAATGGATGAGATATGTGTAGGTGAAAGAAAGGTTTCTGATCCTGTTGCTACGGAAAGCCAGGATGCAATTCAGAACCTGTGGAGAACTTAATCAGAGATAAAGCCAGGGAATTATCTCAAGGTGATAGCTAATTCCAGACAACGATCCCAGCAGGTTGAAAGGGGGAGTCTGACGAGGTTAGAGCCGAAGAGAAGATCCTGGTACATGCTAAGAAAGAAAGAAGACCGATCAAGATTGAAGAGTCGTCATGTTGAAGACTCTCACTGAAGATTCCGTCAACATTCAAGGGGGAGTCTGTTGGTGCAGTTGTCTGTCGACTTCATCTTTGTTCGAGTCTTAGATTATAACTGATAGATTAGTGCACGCAAAATGAAGAAATGGAATTTATAGGTGATTCCGCTTGAAATGACACATGGTCATTTCAAGCGAAATCAGAAGAATTACTTCAAGCGAAATCATGTGATTTGGCTTGAGTAGTGATTCCGCTCGAGATGTTATTCCGCTTGAAGTGTTTCAAGCGGAATCACATGTCCTATAAATACCGTTCAAGCGATATTAGTTGTAACAGTTCTGGTTTCCGACGGCGAAGCTCCGTCGAAGTGTTTCCGTGTCTGTAATTGCTTTCTGATCAATACAAGAGACAGTAAATAGTATTTCTGGTGTTATACAAGCTAAACAAAGACTAAATCAATGAATTCCGCCTCTGATTCAGTCTAAGACCTCTTCTGATCGACCCATTAAGGTCATTTCACGATCCTACAATCAGTCAAAATCTTTTAAGTATTTGAATAAGTATATTTATTAATTCAATCCGATTAACAAGTTATGAAAAATTATATATAAAATTTTGTATGTGTATAAGTTTGATAAAGTACATATAAAGTTCTAATCCGATTAATCTCGATCCATCCTTAGGGCATGTTTGGCTGGGCTTTTTGAAACAACTTATTGACTTATTGACTTTTTGAACTAAAATGATGTTTGGCAATGAGGGTGTATGTGAGGGGGAAAAACCAATAAGGCCATGTAGTCATAAAGCCCTTTTGGGGGCGTTATGCGACATGTGGCATGCCACGTCACCCCGGGGCTTTATGGGGCGTTATGCAATTTGAGGCCGTAGTCATAAAGCCCCTGTGTCATCATTACTCATTTTTTAATTTTTATTTTTTTAATTCATTTGTAAGTTTTTTAAAAATAAAATTCATTTCATTAAATAAAAAAAAGTACAATAAAATAAAAAAAAAACATTAAACTAGAAAAAAAAACATTAAACTAGAATAAAAAAAATTACACAATCAAAGGTTATATTTTTTTTTCAATCCGCTCCTTTTGTGCCAACGCCATTTTCAAAGCTTTTCCCGTTAAGTGGTCATGCGGTTTCGAGTAGAACTCAAAGTCGTGAGCCCATTGTCTATCCCGCATAATCTCCGTAACTTCGCGGTTCTCCTCCAAACGTTTATTACCGAGTTCGTGTATGTCTTGAAGTCGCTTGTTTATCTCCGAAAATGCGTTACTCATATCCGTTCCCATAGACATCGACGACGACTCGGGTTTTTTCGCCCGGCTTTTTCTTCCGGGCGGTCTTGGTAGCTCCTCCACCGGCTCGTCATCCGGAATATCCTCGTTCAAGTCGGTGTCTCGAGCATCGGAGGTTGGCGTTTCGGGTTCACCCGACTCGTTTGTTTTGGACCTCTTTGATGGCCGTGTATTTCCCGAACCGACCACTCGGAGTAGATACGGTGGCCCATTTGGGGCTATGGCGAAGGATTTGCCAACACCTCATGTACGGGAAATGGCCATTAGCCTCCGTATACTCGACCAATGCCGCTTGCGTAATGTCTTCATCGTTACTTCCACTTTTCCATCCGGAAAACAAGCGTTGGTACACGGTTTGAAAGTTTGTGCATTTCTTGTTTATATCGGTCCACTTCCCCGATATAGAGTCCGGTAGGCGGTATTCGTCTCCTCTACCCATGAGATCGAAAAAAAGTTCTCGTATTCGGTTCCAAAAAACGGTTTTACTTTGATTGTTTGCTAAAAAAAAAACAAAATATAATGTTAGTCTAAAATTTAAAAAAATAAAAACAGAAAATAAATTAAAAACAGAAAATAAATAAATAACAGAAAATAAATTTAAAAACAGAAAATAAATAAAAAACAGAAAATAAATTAAAAACAGAAAAAACAGAAAATAAATAGAAAAAGAAAATAAATAAAAAAATGAAAAAAAAAACAGAGAAAAAAAAACATACATATAACCGGGTCCTCCGAAACATCGATGAAAGCGCGGGTTAACGCATACTCCTCTTCGGGCTCCCACGTTATCACATTTTTTTTCGCTCGGGTGGTGGTTTCCACTTTCTTTTTATGTGGCCGTTTTGCTTTTCCTTTTCCTTTTTGCGTCTCCGCTACCTCGGGTTGTGTTTCCGGAACAACATCGGGTTCGTGTAGTGGGGAGCCGAAAGCTTGAGCCGACCCAAACGCTTGAGACGACCCCATCCCATCGGTGTTTTGATTCGGGTTCCACCCGTAGAGATTAAGGTCCCATGATAGCGGTTGGTTCAAAAGATTCATGAACCCGGGACTTTGTTGATTGTAATCGAGAAAACCAGAGCCGAAAGGGTTGGGTCTAGTGGGAACCGGCGACACGGGGCGAGTAGGATTACCACTTTGGTTTGGGTCCGCACTTGATCGTGGAGGAATGAAGCCACGGTTGAATGGATGCATTGTATAAAATTTAAGGATTTCTAAAAAAAATGGAAGAGATAAAGTGTGTTTGAGTGTGTGTGGTAAAAAAAATAGGAGAGGAGGTATTGATTTAAAGGAAAGTTTGAAAAAAAAATTGATTTTTTTTCTTTTTAGTAAAATGACCGTTTACAACGGTCAAAAAATCAAATCCCCCATTTATACCGCCGTTATATTCATCGCGCTTTCAAATTTTTTTTGGGCATAGCGCCCCGCGTTTCGGTGTGTGCGGCGCCATGGCGGCACTATGGGGTGCCATACCGCCCCACTACGTATGCTCTAAATCAATAAGTCACTCCTTACTGACTTTTCCAAAAAGCCAATAAGCTAATAAGTTGTTTCAAAAACCTTTCGATACCTCACCATTCGAGTAACACTTATCAATTTTTACAACCATGATTGTCGTTACCGAAATTTTGATTCACCCCAGTCTTCTAAAAATACAATTAAAAAAAAAGAAAAGAGCCATTTTGGTTCATGTGGTTTGGTCACTTTTGCCACTTTAGTCCAAAACTCAAACTTTTTGCATCTGGGTCCCTGTGGTTTCAGTTTTATTGTCATTTTGGTCCAAAAATGAAATCATGTCATATTTGTCTTATAAAATCCTGAAAATTTTGTCATTTTCCGGAGTGGTAAAATTATCATTTCTTTTTATAAATAAATACAATATTTTATAAGACAAATATGACCTAATTTGCCTATGAGGAAAATGACAAAATTGTAGGATTTTATAAAACAAATATGATCTGATTTCATTTTTGGACCAAAATGGCAATAAAACTGAAACCACAGGGACCCAGATGCAAAAAGTTTGAGTTTTGGACTAAAGTGGCAAAAATAACCAAACCACAAGGACCAAAATGGCAGTTTACTCAAAAGAAAAAGTTAAGCCCATATTTTTCAATCGTTCAAATAACCCAATTACCCAATTCCATATTCACTCAAATTTTCCCCAATTTTTAAACCTAATTTGTCAATTGTATACCAGAAGCAATAATCGACTGGGTTCATCTCCCCCACACTACTCGCTACCACGTACCAGTTAATCAGGTTAGTGATCTTATCTTCTTCTGTTTCAACTTCAATATTATGAAATTACATGCGAAAACTGATCATTCAATGAACTTGAAACTTGTTGCTTGAGAATTTAGTGATTTTGGTTTCATAAACTTTCTCAGGTTTTCAAATAGTTTGTAGATATATGTTGTTTGTTGCATTCTGCGTTAAGTTCGACCACTGAATTCGGTTGTTATTGGAGAATTGATGATCGGTCAATCATATGTTGAGATGCAAAGAATTATTTCAATTTCATTGATTTGATATATTAAGGTTCTGTTTTGTAGGTGAGTTTAATTTAATAATTTAATTAGCGGCTGAAGAATGGTTGAAACCTTGTTTGAAGACATATTTAGGGTTGATCAGCTTGACCCGGATGGCAAGAAATTTGACAAAGGTTATTACTTTATTCCTGCTTCAAGTTATATATTTCTGTTTTTTATATAATAATTTATTGAAGAGTAGTTAAAATAGTGATTTGTTTGGGAGAATAAGGCTGCAAACAAGTTTTAAGTTCATAAAAATGAACTCTTGTTTGTGTTGAACTGTAACCGGGCCTGCCCTTCTTTATTGAAAGCACAAGTTGGAGATAGATTCTGCTCACTTATGTAACAGGGATAGTCGTAATTAAATTGCAGGGGTGTTTATATTCATATGAAGGAAGGCATTTGTTTCATAGTTGCAAGTCATGCAACTTTATTGAACATTACATATCTTTTGGAGTGTCTTATTTTGAATATAATAATTGTAAAAACTAAACTTCGTTCTGCAAAGAAACGATTTTTAAGTGTGTTTTATCAAAAAAAAAAAAATGATTTGGCCTGAAGAAATAGGTTTTATTTGGTGTTGGTTTACTCATAGTTGTTGAAGGCACACTCAAGGCGCGAACGGTGAGCTTTGGTCCTCAGTGTAAGGCCCTTAAAAAGAAAGGGTTGTTTTATACGGGGCGTAGAGTATAAAAAAATACATCTTTTAGTGGTTTTAGTCTTAGACATGTTTTAGGCTTCTTTAGGGCTAGTTTAGGTTGATTCTAGGCTTGTCTGCAATTTGTGGAATTTTTTGCACAAGTAGGTGGTTTGGCCTACAAAAGAGCACATCTAGGTGGCCTCTAATTATGTGATTACATCTAGTTAAGTCTTGATATGAAACAGCGACATTCAACACAAGTTCATGCAAAACTGCCACCAACCTGCCAACATTCAGTTTGTTCCCGAAAGTCGCTGTTTACTATATATACATTACAAGAATGTTGCTGATTGATTTCGATACCTTATTAAAGTCGCTGTTTTGTATGTATACTCTCATAAACATCGCTGATTGAGTTTGATTCATTACCGAAAGTCACTGATTGATATCAAGATGTTAACTGAAATTGTTGTTTCATATCAATATATTCGATAAAGTCGTTTCATATATATACATTCGATAACGTCGCTGTTTGATATATATAAATTCGCTGTTTCGATCTCATACCTTCATTAAGAGCCCGGTTCATTTTCTGCAAAAAAACACATGATGAAGCATGGTTTTTATTATATCAAGATGTTCTCGAAAATGAACCTGACTCTTTATGAAGGTATGGGATCAAAACAACGAATTTATTGAAGTTATATATGTTGGTAATCAAAGCAGGAAACAGAACAAGACAAAACACTGGGGCAATTTTCTGATTGTATTCAAAATGCTCAAAAAACTACTGGTTACAATGGAGAACTGGAAAATAGAAAGAAACAAACTCATACGAACTAGTCTACCTACGTATTTTATAAAAAAAAAACACAAAAGATATGCATAAAATGTGGAACATGAGACCGAGCCAAATATTAAAAAACAATATATATCAAACAGCAACATTATCGAATGTATAAATATGAAATAGCAACTTTAAATAACATCTTGACAAGAAACAGCGACTTTCGGACGGTAATGTATAAAAATCAAACAGCGACATTCATAACTTCTGCAAATAAAACATCGACTTTATTGAACATCACCAACCAAAACAGCAACAACCAAAATAGCGACTTTATTGAACATCACCAACCAAAACAGCGATTTCAGAAGATCATTGTCCTAAACAGCAACTTTCGGGAACAAACTGAATGTTGGCAGGTTGGTGGCAGTTTTGCAGGAATTTGTGTTGAATGTCGCTGTTTCATATCAAGACTTACCTAGATGTGATCACATAATTAGAGGCCACCTAGATGTGCTCTTTTGTAGGCCAGCCAAATCACCTACTTGTGCAAAAAATTCCAATTCGTGTTTCTATGTTTTCACTTTTCACTTTTTTTTTGCAAATTCAGGGAGCTGTTTTACTTTTGTTTTGACAACAGATTAGCCATAGACCCATAGTTGTTAATAGCAGCTATATCGACCGCTATAGCGCGCTATGTAGCCATGCGATGTAGTGTCGCTATATGGGCCATATCGACAAATAGCAATGATAACGATTTTTTTTTTGATGTAAATAGCAATTAGATATAACTATAAAATAGCTGGATTCATAGGTTTTTGTTAAATATACATGTAAAATAGCATATATACAAGGGTATTTTGATGTAATATACATATAAAAATTTTCAAAATTCTTTTTCTAGTGTAATCGCTATTTATAAAATAGCCGTCGCTGTTTGTTGCTATTCGCTACGTAGCCTATAGGTGCCTTGTCGCTATTCGCTATCCACAACTATGAGATTAGCATAGTATCAAGAAATCTTATGGGTGTCAAACAAGAAAACAATGACTAAATAGTTTTTGTTAATTCTTGTTTGTGAATTGTAGTTAATCGCATTGAAGCAAGGAGCGATCAGCTTGATATGTACATGCAGCTGGATGTGAATACAGAGGTTTATCCTATGCATGTCGGTGATAAGTTTATGATGGTTTTAGCATCTACCTTAAATTTGGATGGAACTCCCGACACTGGCTTTTTTACTCCGGTAATTTCTACACTTGTTAATATTGTAATAAACGTAGAAATTTGTTTACGTTATGAGATTCCTTTTCCATCTCTAGGGTGGCAGAAAGTCTCTTGCTGACAAATTTGAGTATGTGATGCACGGCAAATTGTACAGGATATCCGAGGAAGGGTCCGGAGCCAATGTTAAAGCGTATGTTGGATCATTATAATATATGTTAAATAAGTTAAGAAGTACATAACTTCATACATGTCTTTTAAAATTCCACAATATCATATTTTTCTTTTAAAACATGAGAATAAAAGTCATATTCATCATTTCCTATTGAGTGAAATAAAATTAGTTACTTCTAAGTTGTAACGTGTTCCAAAGAAAAGAACATTACGGGTTGATATGATCCATAGAAGCCAGGGGCGCAGCTTCTAGTGGGCGGGAGGGGGCGGCCGACCCCCGAACTTTTTGCTCAGTAGTGGAGAGTATGTAGTTTTCGTATAGAAATTTTTGGGTATATACGTATTTGACTCCGATTTTATTGAAATTTTTGGGTATATACATTTTTGACCCCCTGGTCAGAAATCTCAAGCTTCGCCACTGATAGAAGCAGTGGGTTCTTTTTGTTTATTCAGTGAATGAGAGTGTTAGAGGTACATATGACATTTTTAGTGTTTTTTAAAAAATAAATAAGGAAATAAAAATCTAAAAGTTTTTTATTTTATTTTATTTTTTTTTATATATGAACAGCAGGGTAGATATTAATCGGGTGCAATTTGGTTACAATGACTTCAACTTGTATCTTACTTGCACTTTTCTTCAGGGACATTTATGTTTCATTCGGCGGTTTATTAATGTTGTTGAGGGGCGACCCCTCAATTGCAGCTAAATTTGAGCTTGATCAGAGGTTATTCATCCTTATGAGGAAGGTAAATCACATAGGTTTTTTTTTTAATTATGTTCTGTTTATATTTTTTATTTTCTACGTGGCCTCGAGGTTGGACTGAGTCCATAAGAGGGTTTTTTTTAATTATTTTTTTATTGCAGGTGGATAAGGCTTAGTTCAACATGTCTTAATCTGTGTTCTGGAGCAGGCTACTGCTAAGTTATGACTACTGAGAATTAATCAATATCAATCAGATGTAAAATATGTTGACAACTATAAGTTGCTCATAAATTATGTGTACCTTTGAGCTTATGATTGGTGATGATTTCCATTTTTGGACTTGCTTGGATTTTTTTGCTTTGTCAAGTAGAAATTACTAAATTCATGTGGATTTCGATTTTTAAGTTTTTAAATGGTATTATTTATATAAGGGGCATTTTTTTGAAAGAATATATACAAGGGGCATGGTTTTAGAAAAATCGTTTCTTTGGTTGAGTTGAGACATCGTGTGATTCATGAATTTTTTTTGGAAGTTAACCGCGCCTGGCGCGCCATGCATACTGGCACATGGGTCTGTTATGGGGCGCAACCCGTTGACATTCATCACGCATATTTATGGGCTTGCATAAGTTTTAATTCTATAAAATGATTTGATTACACTAAAATCATTAACTCACTAAAATCAGTAACTTTCTTTTTGTGCATTGTTACTTGTTTGTGTATTTATTGGGTAATTCTAATTAGGGGAGACAATTTTCGACAAAACTATCACGGAAATAATCATGTTTTGATTCGTCATACATGCCCTGCTTAAATGAACTGAGTAGTGTAAAAGTTAGACGTGTTTAACCCAATATTTTACAACTCAACCTGTCTATCTGCTTGACACGTTTAGATAAATAGGTTAAACATGTTGTATTTGGGTTACAAGATTTTAAATGTGTGGGGTTAGACCCGCAATCTGATATGGCTGTTTTCTAGTGGTGTTGACACCCCAATTTCTAATTATTATTTACATTGATATTCTTTTATTATAGTTGTGAAATAAATTTAAAACTTGTTCATTTTCTCTTTGTGAACCTATATTTGTTCATGAGGCTTTAGGTGTCTTGAAGATCCTATTTTTATCCAAGTAAACCTATATTTAGAAATTGTCCATGAAACAAAGACTTGATCAAATTGTGGTTTGTACCACATGAGTCTCTATTCTTTCTCTGGCTGTAAACATCTCTATGATTTACACTTGTAGACAAGACCACATTTTAGTCTCACAAATAAAACTTTCACATTTCAATACCATTGCCTTCTTCTCTTATTTTGTTCATCTTGATACCCTATCCCAAATCCAACTAAAATCCATGCCAAATTCATAAAAAAAGAATCATCGAAATCGACATCAAGATTGATCAGTGTCGGGTTTCTTATGTCTAAGCCATTTTATCAACTTGAGTGAATGAAACTGTTATAAAAGTATCACCTTTGTCGGTTTTTATATAATCGGCTTGATCGGTTTTTATAGTTAAAAACTCTTTTGCTTCCAAACAACTATGATGGAAGGGAAAGTAGGGGCGGCGATATGTGTTTTGTTGTTGTTGTTGATGTGTGAATCAACAATGGGGAGGTTTGTGGTTGAGAAGAACAATTTGAGGGTGACATCACCACAAAATTTAAAAGATACTTATGAATGTGCAATTGGTAATTTTGGTGTTCCTCAATATGGAGGAACATTAGCTGGTGCTGTTGTTTATCCTAAAACTAATCAAAAGGCATGCAAGAGCTTCACTGATGATGTTTCTTTCAATTTCAATTCTGGTGCTGGTCTTCCTGTTTTCCTTCTCGTTGATCGCGGTGGTAAATTTACCTTCCAATCCATTGTTTCTATCGCTCTCGATCTCATATTTTCATATCTACTAATAAATGATTTCATCATGGATTGATTGCTTATGTCGAATATGATAATCAACACAATGTCTGGAAAATCTACACAACGGATTCTGTAACAGACCTTTATATTAACCGATATTGTATGCTTTGCCCACCAGGAACTCACTACCTTTTTTTTGCTTATTCGGGGGTAGACTTCTACGAGCCAGGAGTCACCCATCTTGGAATTTACCCCCATCCGAACACGCTTAACCATGGAGTTTTACTCTCACGTACAAATAAGGGTGTAAACGAACCGAGCTCGGCTCAAGAGGAGTTTTTCAAGAACGAGCTCAGTTCGGCCTCGACTTGTTTATTGCTATTAGTTATTTAATTAATTAGTAATAGTATATATAAATATATAATTATTTTTAATATATTTATAATTATACTCATATATATAACATAATGTAAATAATATATTACTTAGTTATTTTTATCATTTATATATACTTATTTTTATTATGTAATATATATTTAATAAAAATTAATAAATATATATATAAATAATATGCTCGTTTAGGCATTCAATCCTTACCAGGCTCGGTATATGAATTTCGGTTCGAGCACATTTAAGCTCATCTAAATTTAAGCTTTTGTCGAGTTTATCTTGAGTTAATCATAGCGACTCCGCTAGTTTACACCCCTATTCACAGCCAAACCACAACAAAAGAACATGATAGTAGTTTCCTTGTCATTCATAAGCATTGATAGGAAAAGAGAACAAGAAACAATTTTTTTTTTTTTGAGAAATTTAATTTATTATCAGTTTAAGTTGAATTACATGTGTTTTTGGCGGCAGACTGTTATTTTACATTAAAGGCATGGAACGCACAGAAAGCTGGGGCTGCAGCCATTCTAGTTGCGGACGACAGGCCCGAGCCACTGATCACCATGGACACACCAGAAGAAGGTCATGCACGATCCGATTACTTACAAAACATATCTATCCCATCAGCCCTCATAAGTCTATCCCTTGGGGAAGCCATCAAAAAAGCTCTAAACAAACCAGATATGGTGAAAGTAAATCTTGACTGGAGAGAAGCTCTCCCACACCCTGATGATCGCGTTGAATACGAGTTCTGGACAAACAGCAATGACGAATGCGGGCCCAAATGCGATAGCCAGAAACAGTTTCTTAAAGATTTTAAAGGGGTGGCTCAAATATTGGAGAAAAAAGGGTACACTCAGTTTACACCACATTATATCACTTGGTATTGCCCTGAGGCTTTTATATTGAGTAGACAATGCAAGTCTCAGTGTATTAATAATGGAAGATATTGCGCTCCTGATCCGGATGAGGATTTTAGTCGCGGGTATGAAGGGAAAGATGTTGTTGAGCAAAATTTACTACAAGCTTGTTTTTTTAAAGTTGCTAATGAATCTGGAAAACCATGGCTTTGGTGGGATTATGTGACGGATTTTGCTATTCGGTGTCCGATGAGAGAGGAGAAGTACACTAAAGAGTGTGCAGAAGACGTAATTGCATCACTTGGTGAGGTTTTAGAACATCTAGTGGCTAATTATAGTTTAAAATACTTGTGACTTAAAAAAATAAGTTAAGAACTCTTTGAGCAACAAAATTGAGTTTTTGTTGGCTTCTTGTGCTATCTTTATCAGGTGTTGATGTGAAGAAAATACAAGAATGCGTGGGCGATACTGGAGCAGATGCGGAGAACCAAGTGCTCAAAGCCGAGCAGAAAGCGCAGGTTTGTTGATCAATCTAAGAAGAATTTAAGTTATTATTCGTATCATAATATCTTAGTTTAAAATTTGATTACATTTTCATTGTAATTATTTCTACAGTACTCTTACAAATAGTTGATCAGTAATACACGATAACTTATAGTAATACATGATCGGTATGTTGGAATCAAGACTTCTAACAAGGTTAAGTTTGTGATTTCACAGATCGGTAAAGGTTCCCGTGGAGATGTCACTATATTACCAACTCTCATCATAAACAACAGACAATATCGGGGTATGTAAATAGTGTAGATTAAACGATTTATAGCGTTTAAGTTTTAATGTGTAGACTATGATATCCATAACTGTTACTTGATTCAGGTAAGCTTGATAAAGGAACAGTTTTGAAGGCCATTTGTTCGGGATTCGAGGAGACAACGGAGCCAGTCATTTGTTTAAGAGATGGTTAGTTTTGCCTTTAGATATGTTCCTTGTTATTTTCTCATATTTGCTTAGAACTTAAACTTCAAACATTACAAGAGTTCACATGTAAACTTTAATTCAATGTTTTTATAACCAGATCAGTCATCAAACCGACCGCCTTACTAGTTCACTGCTCAGACTGGATTCAAAAACCAGATAGCGTCATAAATAACTTAATAAACTAAAGAGTAAATTACGATTTTGGTCCCTGTGGTTATATCACTTTTACCCTTTTAGCCCAAAAGGGAATCTTTTAACATCTGAGTCCCAACGTCTTTTTTTCTAACCCTTTTGGCCCCCAACGTCTTTTTTTCTAACCCTTTTGGCCCCTAAAAGTAAATGGATGGGGTTAGTGTTAGGGGCCAAAAGGGTTAGAAAAAAAGACGTTGGGGGCTCAGATGTTAAATGATTTCTTTTTGGTCTAAGAGGGCAAAAGTGATATAATCACAGGGGTCAAAATCGTAATTTACTCTAAACTAAATTTATGAATATATAAATTTAAAAGAATGTATAACAATACTTTATTTTTTGAAGCAAGTGATGTTTAATTGTTTATATGCTGCTTTCAGGAATTGAAACAAATGAGTGTTTGGAAAACAATGGTGGATGCTGGATAGACAAAGCTACAAATATCACAGCCTGCAGGGTATGGAGAGCTTTTTCTCATAATGTTTATTGTTTGTTACTTTAGGTGTTTCATATAGAATCTTGTTTCTATGGTTTGCTTTGCGTAGGATACTTTCAGGGGGAGAGTGTGTCAATGCCCAATTGTTCAGGGTGTAAAGTTTTTTGGCGATGGTTACAAACACTGTGAAGGTAACTTGTAATGCATCATCTTGTGTCGATGTAGTTTTACGAATGCGATATTTCTGTTGCAGCGTCCGGAGCTTTACGCTGTGGGCTTAACAATGGAGGTTGTTGGAAAGATAGCCAACAGGGTAGAACGTATTCTGCTTGTATCGTTAGTGCTCGATCTCTATCTAT
The DNA here is from genome assembly GCF_002127325.2 of Helianthus annuus. NCBI lineage: Eukaryota > Viridiplantae > Streptophyta > Magnoliopsida > Asterales > Asteraceae > Helianthus > Helianthus annuus. The sequence continues at coordinate 34,892,098 of NC_035442.2, forward strand.
GTGTCTATATCGATCTCTTGATCATTATACGTCTTATATTATTATAACATCTTTTGATGTCCCATTTTTTTGTTATATGTTTCAATTTTTCATTTAGGATCATCATTCTAAGGGTTGCACATGTCCACCAGGATTTAGGGGAGATGGAGTTAAAAACTGTACAGGTATTACAACAAATATATCATCTGTTCACACTTTTTCCAAGTACTTTTGCAAAAAATAACACCATTAATGACGATTTCCCTTAGAAAGTTTTCCAAAACAAACACTGAGCAATTGCCATAGGACATCATAACACATTATTAAAGTTATGACCTTTACTATATACATTTCAGACATAGATGAATGCGAAGAGAAGATGGCTTGTCAGTGTCCTGACTGCAAATGCAAGAATACGTGGGGTAGTTACGACTGTCAGTGTGGTGGCGATTTGCTCTACATTAGAGAACACGACATATGTATAAGTAAGTTTTCTTTTTTCCTGTTACACCTTTTTTTTTGTAACAAGAAAATTTTGAGTCTGTTTGTCTTAAATCTAGTACCCTCCAATATTTATATTTGAATAGTTTACTAGCACTTCTTTGATTTCTAAAAATGGTATAATTAAATTTAACCAAACTATACAATTTATTGGAGCACTGAGGATTTACTATGCTTGTTGAAAAATAGGTAAAGATGCGAGGCGGGGAGTCGGATGGGGCTTTGCGTGGCTTGTCGTTCTTGGTATGGTAGTTGTTGGAGGTGTAGCGTATACATTCTACAAATACAGAATCCGGGTATGCATTATCACGAGTAAACTCTTCTGTGTTTCCTTATCCTTATACAAAGAATGTGAAATAATCATTATTTTTGTATCTCACAACGACAAACATGAATTCATAACTGTTTATGTAAACGCGTAAAAAAATAACTTTACATTGTAATTGTTAGTGTCTAAAATAGTAAAAACTATGCTTATAGAGATACTTACAAGTTCATATGTATAAATGTATAAATGACAATCTAATCCCACACCGTTTCAAGGTGTCTTTTGAGGTTGCACCGTATGGCCGTTTGAATGTTAGGGCTTGCGTCATAGGCCCCTAACCTTTAAATAGCAGTTTAAGTTTTTCGTCGAACGGCCATTTGAGTTTGGGGGTGGTGTAGGATTAGTAGCGCCCTTACTATTTCCATGTCTTATCCATTTTAACTATGATTTGCAACCTTTTCTATCATGGCCAGTTTCCATCCCCTCATTTGCACATGTTTAACTTACTTCTTAGATTCTTGTCAAGATTCTTGGATGGTGTTTTTATGGGGTTTTTTTTTTTTTTTTTTTTTTTTTTGAATCTTTGTTGTAGACATACATGGATTCTGAAATCAGGGCTATCATGGCACAATACATGCCGTTGGACAATCAAGCTGAACTTGCAACTCAAGGACCAAACAGGAACGTCTAATCGCAAACAACCGCAACAAAGTAGAAAAACACCAAATTTACAAAATGGGACACATTGATCCAAACCAACATCCATATCTGGTTAAAGACATACTACACACATATTTCTGATTAGTTACAAGCCCTGGATCTGCAGCATTGTTGATGATCTACTTACTATTATCACAATCTTGCCTTAAGAGTTCATTTGAATTTAGTTTATTAGCATAATAAGTTGTCGACTTTTTTGGATGATGCAAGATTATACGAAAAGTTCAAAATGGTATAAGTGCATTTGTTTATCGAATCTTTCTTTCATAGTGTGTTGCCTGTTATGTTGATAGATTTTATGTTCCCATATTGTAGTGGTTATTAAGAATAATTTATGAGCGATTATCAATTTATCAGTTGTTATTTGTTTTTTTTTTTTAAAAGCGAAAAATATGTTAAGGTGCGTGTAATCAACTGTTTTTTAAACCTTTTTTTATATTTCTAGTTTTTGATTTTTATTAAAAATGCTTCTACATGTATTTATAAGCAATAACGCTGATTTTTTTTTAAATTGATTTTTAACATGTTAAGTTGAATTTTCAAGAGTGTTCCCCGGTTCCCCACTTTTTTAGGGTTAGGTTCATTTGTGAACAACCCACTTGATTGTGAACACTATTGAACTAATCCTAGCTCTTGATTATCAATACACAAGTATAAATCAATGGCCAGGATTTGTTCACTCAGTTTACAAATACACCAGTGTACTAGTGTATATACTAGTGTATTTTTATCATCAAATCATGACCATTGATTTACACTTGTGTATTGATAATCAAGGGCTAGAATTAGTTCACTAATGTTTACAATCATGTGGATTGTTCACAAATGAACCTAACCCTATATATATATATATATATATATATATATATATATATATATATATATATATATATATATATATATATATATATATATATATATATATATATATGTAGGTAAAGAGTACTGTACAATATTGCTTATCGTATATTACGTACTCTTCAATCTCAGCTGTCAGATCATCTTCCCGCATTTTAAAATCGCATGTTGTTTTTTTATAACAATTTCGCATGTGATAATTTTTGATGAATTCGCATGTTGTTTTTTTGTACCAATTTCGCATGTGATAATTTTGATGAAATAGCATGTTGTTTTTTTTATAACAATTTCGCATGTGATATTTTTTGATGAATTCGCATGTTGTTTTCTGTACCAATTTCGCATGTGATAATTTTGATGAAATAGCATGTTTTTTTGTAACAATTTCGCATGTGGTAATTTTGATGAAATCGCATGTTAAAAAACCAACATGCGAAATTGTTACAAAAAAACAACATGCGAATTCAATGCGAGAAGATGATCGGACGGCTGAGATTGTAGCGTACGTAATGTACGATAAGGACATTTGTACGTTAACCTGCCTCTATATATATATACCGGATTACCAGGTATGCAAAACCTAAACCGCTTTCAGCTTGCTCTACCTTTCTTAGAAATAAGACAAAACTAATTTTAAACGAACATATATTGACCCTTAATAAAAAGTCAACTTACAAGGCTTGCATAATCTAAGAACTTATATAACTAAAGTCTAGAACTGTAAAGAAATCGAGCTTTTATAAAGTTCAAGCACGAGTATATAAATTATCAAATTATTTAATGACCAAAGGTTGAGCTTAACTATAAGTGCTACACACTACAAAACAATGTCCTTTAAGTGATGGATAAATTCTTTAGAAGTCCCTTGGTGAGATTACTAATTGTCGGTATACTCCGTCGGAAACAAGGCATGGGTAAAGATTTTATTGATGGGTATCGATAGAGTTCACTAATGGATCATTGACATAATCTACTCGCAGCTCACATGTCAAACTAAGGTTCTGTTTGTTTTTGCTTATATTGTCTGTAAAGAGCTTATGTCTGCGGGCGGGCAGACATAAGCCCTTGAAGACTGTTTGTTAAAAAAAAAAATAAGATCTTAAAATAGCTTTTAATAGCTTAAAAAAAAGCTATGAATTATAGCTTCAAGATCAGATCAGATCTTCACACACCACCCACCCTTCTTCTTCTTCCTCTTCTCCCCTGCCACCACCACATCCGCCACCACCACCGCACCACCTCCGCCACCACCTCCACCACCACCATCGTCAAAACCCACCACCACCAAACCCATCAATTTAGGGAGACCGTAGAGAGAGAGAGAGAGAGAGATCTGTGTGAGAGAGAGATCGGTGAGAGAGAGAGAGAGACCTGAGAGAGAGAGAGAGATCGGTGAGAGATAGAGAGACCTGTGAGAGAGAGAGAGATCTGTGAGAGAGAGAGACCGTAGAGAGAGAGAGACCTGTGAGAGAGAGAGATCTGTGAGAGCGAGAGAGACCTGTGAGAGACCTGTGTGATGGCGGAGGTGGTGCGGTGGTGGTGGTTGTTGTAGAGAGAGAGAGAGTGTTCTGTGAGAGAGAGAGACCGTAGAGAGAGAGAGAGAGGCGGTGGTGGTGGCAGAGGTGGTGCGGTGGTGGTGGTGGTTGTAGAGAGAGAGAGTTTGTAGAGAGAGAGCAGAGAGAGAGAGAGCTTGTGTGTGTTGTATGTGTGAAGTTGTTTTTTAAGGAAAAAAACAAACCCTCTTCTTCTTGCAGACTGCAGACATTTGGGCCACATCTTCTCTTGCAGATGCCTGCAGATGTGGTTCGCAGACTACAGACATTTTACATCTGAAAAAACAAACAGCACCTAAGAGTATTTATAAGCATGGAGCGAAAAAAATCATTTGAAAACAACTAATGTTTGAGTATCCAACCGAAGTAACTCTTATCGACAGATTATCGACAAAATATCCAACCGACCAACGCATTAAAATATGGGTGATAATCTTATCTAAAATTTTATTTTTAAAGTTAGTGACAAATTATTGAGTGACCATACATCGGAATATGAATCCCATTGACAAAGACATGAATACTATTATTAGAAATCTTATTTTAGTGTTAGTAAAAGATTACTGAGTGACTGAGCGACTGTTAGTCAGAAATTGGTTCCTAGTTACTCATGACATTATAGCCTAGTGACATCTTGGGATGAGATAAGACTTAGGGACCATTAGGTCCTGGGTTCGATTCTCACATTGTGTAGGTATTATAGCTTAATGGAGATGAATATGATAAGGTGGTTCCACCGGTGGCACGATAATACTTCAGTGGTCCGTCAGTGACAAAGGTACACTAATTGTATCCTACCACAATTATGATCTTGGTGTTGTTTCTTATCGTAATCTGTATATAGGTCCGGCCCAAGGGTCAGCATTCTAAAGCCCTAGCTTTAGGCCACCATTTGATTAGGGCCGCCCGTTTAAAAAAAATTACACATGCTATTTGGTCTTTTTAGCCCATTTGAACATGGATTGAGAAGCCGCCTCTATTCTAATCCCTTATGAAGCATCTGATTACTCAATCAGTCGCACATTCACAACAATTGAAAGCGAGTAGGCGTCCTTTAGGTCTGCGCGTCATCTGGCAATGACATTCACAGCAACCAAAGGCGGTGATTGTCAAGCAATTGGTGAATCGAACCGTCTATCTTGAGTTCTTTCTGATTTATGCTAATGTAATCGAACACAATTTGTAATATATGTGCTAATTTTAGTTTGAAATTGAATGTTATGGGTCACTTCTTTTGAAATCGAAGGTCACGGCCCTGTTATGTTTTTGCTAAGACGCTGTTTTGAAATTGTAAGTATTGTATTTTGTTTACGTTCCTTGCTTCTTTTAAGTACGCTACAAATTGACCGGACCTTTTACTTGATTATGTTGCAGACTTATTTGCTGTTGATTGTCATTGTCCTAGTTTTTTGTCAATTGTTCTTACCCAGTCTATTCTCAATGTATGATATTTTGATAGCTTGATTTTTAGCCTCACACTTACTATAGTTTAATCCCGCGAACTCTTAAACTTTTTTTTAGCCTCATTAAATTATACTTTAGTTTAAACAATTTGTTATACTTTTTGTAACATGTTCTTTAGAAAGGATAGGGGCCTGAAATATTTAGTTTGCTTAAGGCCTTCATATTGATTGAGCCGGTACTGTCTGTATATTTGTTTTTTAGAATATTTACCCTCTGGTTATAAAGACAGAAAAAAATAGATGTTTTAGATCTCCAAGTAAAGTAGAGGAGTCTGAGAAATAAGTATACAACCTTTTATTATTATTATTATTATTATTGTTGTTGTTGTTGTTGTTGTTGTTGTTGTTGTTGTTGGTGCATGCGTCTGTCGACTTCGTCTTGTATCGAGTCTTATACGTATAATGTTAGATCAGGGCACGTAGTTCGAGAAATAGGATATAAAGGTAATTTCGCATGAATGATCTAATTCCGCATGAAAGTGATGCACATGTAATTCCGTGCGGAATTAAGTTTCGCATGAAGCTAATTCTGTTTAGATCCAGTTCGTGCGGAATTACGAGCCTATATATATGTGTTCATGTGAAATCATTAGTAACTGTTCATGTTTCCGGTACCAAAGTGCTGCCGAAGTGCCGTCTGATTGTAATCTGGTTTATATCAATATACAAGGCAATTTAAAGTGAAACAAGCTGTTTTACAAGTCTGTTTCTTAGTTTCCGCCTCTGAAACAGATCAAGAGCTCTTCTGTTTGACTCATTTGGGTCACGACACGATCCTACAAGTGGTATCAGAGCTCAGGAGGAGGAGTTCTGCAATTTTCAGCTTGATTTCATCTCATTCTCTTACTTCTACACCTTCTTTTCTCATTTAAAACAAATTGTGACGGTTAAAATGATCTGAATTTCACACATCATAAGTATAACAGTGTTTTAATGAATCCTTGAGAATACTGGATTTTAATTCAAACTAAAATTGATAAAATCAGTAATTCCGCATGAACTTCAGTTCGAACATGATGACATCACCATAATTCCGTTTGAAAGTGGACCTTAATTTCGCACGGAAATACTTTGTGGAATTAATTTCGCTTCAAACTGCATCTAATTCCGCACGGAATTAGTATTTCGTGTGTATAATCCCGTGCCAAAGTTAATTTCGTGTGAAGCTGAGTAATTCCGTACGGAATTACCTAATTTCGTTTGAAAAGTATAATTCCGTTTGAATTTTAATCTCGTTTGAAGTTGTCTGGTGCAGGTATTTTCGTTTGAAGATAATTTCACTTGAAGTGATACCGTGTGAAACATTAATTTCGTTTGAAAAATGTTTGTTTTGATAACTGTGTTACCGAAGCATGGCAGAAGAATTCTACAATGCGTTTGCGACACCCGTTGCTCCAGTTACTGCTGCTGAAACACTTTACAGTGAGAACGAGACGGGAACTTACCAAAAACCGCCGAAGCTGATGTATATTGAAGATTTTAAAGGATGGCAGAGTCGGTTTGAGAACTGGGTGCAAACATACAAGTTTGATGCATGGTGTGCACTAGAAAAAGATTACGAAAAACCGAAAAACAAACGTGGGCTTAAAAAAGCATTTAGTGATTTTTCTGATGGTGATAAGTTGAAATACACAAGTGAAAAGATGATGATCAGCATTCTCCAGCAAGCAGTTAAAGAAGATATCTTTGTGCTACTTCAACATTCGGGTACTGCAAGGTCGATTTGGAATGCATTGATTCAAAAGTTCAAAGGTAGTGCTGATATGATCAAAAACAAGAAGGGATTGTTGAAGAAATCATTTGATACATTTACAGCCTTCGAAGGTGAATCAACAAAAACAACCATCGACAGATATTGTCATCTTGTTCTAGAAATGGGAAGATTGGAGATAACGAAAGATGATGATGAGTGGGTGGATAAACTTGCTGATGCGTTACCACAGAACAAGTGGGGAACGTATTTGTTGATCTTAAAACACACAAGAAAATCTGAAAATATGAATCTGGTGCAGTTTATTCAGAAGATTGAAGAGCATGAGTTGGATATCCAGAAAACAGCAATTATGAAGAATCCAAATGCTCAACAAGATGTCAGTTTATATTATCGAGGAAATAAGTTTGAAGTTACTACTCCTGGTCCAAAGATCCAAACTGGTTTTAGTGCTGATGGATCCTCTAGTCCGAATGTTAGCACTACAACTCAAAGTGGTGGATATTCTTCATCATTTTCAAGTTTTGATCCAAACAGCAAAACATCAAGTCTTCAACAACAAAGTTCTACAAATCTTCAATGCAATGTTACTTTGAACATTCAAAATGGTCAGAATTTGTCTCCAGAAATAGCCAAGCAGCACATGGCATCACTTGTTGCTATGTTGGAATCTTATGAAAATTTGATTGCTGGAAAGATTGGAAATCCGATGCTTGCAAAAGAAGATTATGATCAAATAGATGCTGAGAAACTTGAATTGATGGATGTGAAATGGTGTTTGGCTAGTGCGTGTAGAAGAGCAGAAAAGTTTCAACAACTTACTGGTAGAGATGAGTTTCGAGGTTTGGCTACTTCTCCGTTAGGATTTGACAAGTCAAAAGTTACCTGTTTTCGTTGCAAAGGAAAAGGACACTTTAAACAAGAGTGTAAAAACCAAGAAGCAATCGAGAATCAAGAAAAGAACAATTATTATCAGAAATCAATTTTCCATCAGATTGCTCAACAACCGCAAACTGCACATGCTCGTGCTATTGAAGAAGGAGAGAAGAAAGCTTTACTTATTCATCAAGATGATGAAAAAGTTGCAGAGGGATTCAGTTGGGACAAATACATACCTGGTTCAGCTCTTGTTGCCCGAGTTTTTGAAGAAGAAAAAGACAAATCTAGTTCGAAAAGAATATCGATTTTTCCAGATCTAGGAAGTGATATTGATACCGATGATGAAGAAGATTATCTTAACAAAGCTAGAAAAGGTATAGATCCTGATAGTTTTAATTTGTTTTTTGTAGATAAAATGGAGATGCTGAATCAGAAGAAGATTGCCCGATTGAAGAGAGAACTGGAAGCAGCAAAAATGCTGGCTGATGAAAAGGCAAAGACAGAAGCTGGAGAAACAAATGTTGAACCAGTGACTGAGAAGATAGTTGAGAAAATCGTTGAAGTGGAGAAAGTGATAGAAAAAATAGTTGAAGTAGAAAAATTAGTCGAGGTTGAGAAAATTGTTGAAAAAATCATTGAAATATAAAAAAAGTTGTTGAAGTTGAGAAACTCGTTGAAGTCGAGAAGATTGTCGAGGTTGTAAAGATAGTTGAGGTTACTAAACCTTATGAGAAATGTTCAGAATCTTGCAAGAATTGCGATGAGAAAGATAAGAAGATTGCTGAATTAGAGAAGATTAAAGAAGATTTACTGTCTGATGTGAAGTATGTGAACGAATCGTATGATGTCCTGAACAACACAGTAAATGGTTTGAAAAAGACAAACTCAGAAATTGAAGCTGCTATAACAAAGATGAACTCAACATTAATGATAAAGCAGAAAGTCATTAATGAGTATATTGAAGATTGTGCACAGTTGAAGAAAGAAGTGGAACTTGAAAAGATTGAGAGTGAAAGAATCAAAAGGTTATTGTTGAGTTATACAACATGTGATTATTTGGTTGATCGTGTGTATCCTACTGTTGCAGGTCTCGAGGCATTCAAGGAGAAAAAGACTGAAGATACTGATACTGGTAAGAGACACAGTGTCAAGTATAACAAGTGTCCGCCTCCAATCTATGAGAGTTATTCCCCTAGGAATCCTAATGAGGAACATCTAAAAAAGGCAGTGAACATAAAGTTAAAGTCTGAAACCATTGATGAGTTACCAGACAACATTGATATCACATTCACAGCGTCTGACACTGATCATGAGTCTGAGTTAGTAAAGAAAGTTGTCGATCAGGTGTTGGATATGGATGAAGAGTCAAAGTCGGAGTTTAAATCTGAGAATTCAAGTTCGTCAGAAAAGAGTCCGAGTTCGCCAGTCAAGAGGATTTACAATAAAGAATTCTTGTTATCAAAGAATAATTTGTATGATGAAGTGTTTAAGGTTGCATATACCTTGAATAATTCGGACAAATTATTTTCTAATGAAGAATTCCCTATAATAAGTGTTAAGACTGAAATGATCAAACAGGTTTTCAAATTAACAGAAATTAATATTTCTGAAATAAAAGATTTAAATCTTTCTGCAAAACCTAAATCTTACACTTCAAGAATTAAGCAAAGAGTAAACAAGAAAATGGGTTATAATTGTGGTTATAGTTTCCAAAAGAAACCAAACCATAATGGTAACTTCAAAAAGAAAGGTCTTGGTTTCATTTCACCAGAAAATTATAAAAATGAGAAAAATCTTAAACCAAAAACAAAATTTGTTGCAGGTGGAAGTTCAGAGGATGAACAAAAGAAATCTTTCTAGAAACAGTCAAACCAGGAGTTTCTTGCTGAAGTGAAGAAGAATGTGAGAAAGTTTGCTACAAGAGTTGACAGAAGAACCTGTTTTAAATGCCAAGAAGTTGGACATATTGCTTGGAATTGTCCCAAGTCCAACTATACAAAACAGGAAGTATCTTCTAACTTTGATTCGAGAAGGAAATTTGTTGATAAGACAGAACAAACTTTGCAAAAGGATAAAATGTTTGAAAAATCTATTTCTAAAAAAAGTGAGATTTCAAAACATTTTTACAAAAGAAAAGGTGATATGAACAAGCAAAAATGGGTTGTTAAATCTGAGAGTAGTTCTGACAATGAATCTGATTCTATAAAATCAGAGGAGTCGTTTGTTGAGAAAAGTAAGAAAAATGTTGTGAATTCCGTTCCAGAGGTGAACGATGAAAATTTTCCTCCATTATCAAAGGAAAATTTGAAGTCAAAAGTTGGGAAGGTTGAGATCTCAAATCAGTTCTTCGCTGATAAGAAAGAATTTGATGTTGAGAAGGCTTTCAACGGGAAAGTAAAACATATTTTCGATAAGATGGTTGACAGAAAGGTAAAAGGTGCCAAAGAGTTTTATAAATCAAAATGTTGGTGGGACAGATGTGTACCAAAATCACCCAAGGCTGGCCAGGCTTGGGTGGACATAATGTTTGATTAAAAACCTGACTTGCCGGAGCTCCCAGGTTGGTAAGTGTGGAGCATGAATCAGCACATTTCTTGAGAAATTCACGAAAAGTGATTTCGTCCTACAAGTGGTACAGATGTTTGTTCTAACAAAGTGATTAATCAAGGTCATTAGGTTGAACTTGATGTAATCTTCATACATGTGGTAGTTCTGAAAAACAAGATGATGATCCCCAAACCTACAAGTGGTTTTAATGAAACTAATTTTCCGGAAAAAACCATTTTGAAATTTGATAAAGCCAAAAACATGATAAAATCAAAAATGAGTTTTGTTGTAGAAAAGAGGAAATGATAGTACATCAGTGGACTGTCACAGCATGCTAAAGAAATGGAAAGTCAAATGTGATAAACAGTCTCACTGCGGATGTGTCAGTAGGTTTTTGCACATTTAGTAAATTGTTTTCGAGATATAAACCTAAATATTCATACTTGCTTATCTAGTGGGTAACATTTCTTGAATATATGGGTAACCCTCGAAATCTTGTTTGAAAGGTCTCTCTTTCTGAGATACTAGGTCTTTATACTCAGTGATATCTGGGGTATTATCCCGGAACTTCTGATTTTGCGGAAGCAATAGGCTAGTCCCCGTATAATACTTTGCATATGCTTTAAAATATAAGCTCACATTAGCATAAAAATGATGAAACATTGAAAAATGCTAATCATGTGCTGTTGAAGAAAAGATCCTCTAAAGGGGACACACTAAAAGTCGAGCCGTCATCTCTCTGCTGAACGGAAGTTCTGACCTGAGCTCTCACTGTTTCGCATTTAACCCTTTAACAGATATCATCTAGGTATACTCACCTGTAAGACTGAATATTGGGATCTGGATACGGGAGTATATTCAAGTGGTGGGACACGTGAATAAGTTTAAGTACTTAAGACATTAATCACGTATCTCGAAACAGTTGAACTTTGTGTGAAAATTTAAGTGGATCAATATACTGACAATCTAACTGAATTGTTTAGAACTTAAAATGTTAAAGCTTAACGGTGTTAGTGATTTGTTTCATAAACTGATATGATCCTCTTACACAAACTCACAAAAATAGTGTCTGTAAATAATTCTTTTCTGCATTTCATTTCAAAAATTCAAGAAGATTTTCGGCAACTGATGATGAAAAGCTGATTTTCAAAATTCCAAGTGCTGAGCATGATGAACAGGTTTGTAAAGAGTTTGTTTGAAAAGTTATTTTTGCAAGTGATCATCAGAATTCTTAAAATGATAAATCATTCTGGAGTGTGTCATCTACATATGGTTTCAATTTTTGTTATAGTTTAAATTTTATGAAACTTATGTTTTGGGTAAGAGATGTGTAGGATAACCTGGATTCTGATTGAGTGTATAGAGCCAGGTTGCGATCCTGATCATGTAAAAGCCAGACTACGATCCCAGTACAAGTTAAGGGGAAGTCTGTTAGAGAAAGAAAGTCTGAAGATGCAAGAGCTAGGAATTTGATTCTGAAGATGATCAAAAATTGTTAGAGAATCATCCGAGGGGGAGATTAGCAGAAGTAAGATCGAGATTCTGGAAAGAGCCCTAAGACTGATAAAGACTGAAGACGTTGAAGACTCAACACTGAAGACTCGTCAACATTCGAGGGGGAGTCTGTTGGTGCATGCGTCTGTCGACTTCGTCTTGTATCGAGTCTTATACGTATAATGTTAGATCAGGGCACGTAGTTCGAGAAATTGGATATAAAGGTAATTTCGCATGAATGATCTAATTCCGCATGAAAGTGATGCACATGTAATTCCGTGCGGAATTAAGTTTTGCGTGAAGCTAATTCCGTTTAGATCCAGTTCGTGCGGAATTACGAGCCTATATATATGTGTTCATGCGAAATCATTAGTAACTGTTCATGTTTCCGGTACCAAAGTGCTGCCGAAGTGCCGTCTGATTGTAATCTGGTTTATATCAATATACAAGGCAATTTAAAGTGAAACAAGCTGTTTTACAAGTCTGTTTCTTAGTTTCCGCCTCTGAAACAGATCAAGAGCTCTTCTGTTTGACTCATTTGGGTCGCGACACGATCCTACAATTATTATTATTATTACTACTATTATTTATTTATTTTTTTTGTAAACACATCAACTTTTGTATTTTTAAACTTTTGTAAACATCTTATATTTCATGTAATTATCTACATTCTTATATTTCATCATTAAAAAAAATTATCAAGATCGTTAAAAAAAACTTATATGAGCATTCACAATTAAATCTCTTACTCCATCTCTATAGTTACACTAAAAAACACTACCTTTTTCTTTCCCCTTTTCAACTAAATAATATTTTTATATTTTTATTATTACCTTTTCTCTTTCATCCATTCACAACTAGTTCCAATCAATATTAAAAAAATACAGAAGTGAACAGTATTGTGAATAGTGTCTCCTCCAAATTTGCTGATAAACATTAATTTTTTCTTCTTTTTCTCTCTCCTACACTAACAACAATTTACATATAGAGGCTATACTCACATACATATAAAGTATAAAGGATCCATTGTGAATGCTCTGAAGATTTTTGTATTTCAAGATTCTTATAACAACTTTCCTTTTTTTATTTTTTATTTCAAGATTCTTATAACAACACATCTCATTCTCTTATAACAAGACATCCCATTCACAATTACAAATTTAGAAACTTTCCACACCTTCACCCGTACCAACACCCCACCACCATGTTACCTACCAGTTTACTTGTTTCTGCATGATTTGCATGATTTTCCTTTTTGTCTTCATATTATTAGTTATTAGTTGAGTTAGTGGAGTAGTTGGTTAGATGGTTAACATTCTATTTAAATGAGTCTGTATATCTAGTTCTTTTCATGAATGAATGAAATGAATTAGTCTCTTCCAAAAATCCCAATTTCTCTCAAGCTTCTATCTTTTATTCTTGGATCAATTGTTTAACGATTCGGTTCGTAAAACACCACCAGTCGGCAACCACCACACCCGTCGACAACCACAACCACTCGCCAAGAACACCCGGTTCACTATACACATCCCATTCACAATTACAAACTTTCCACACCTTCACCCGTACCCAATGTTTTAAAAATCGATTTTTAAGTCATATCGGGTTGGGCTATGAAATGGTTCAACTGGTTGAATGGAGTTGTACCAGACGGTTCAACTGGGTTACTAGTTAACCCTATAAATTGATTAGACACAAATTCATCTAAAAATAATCAAATCTCGTTCAAGATTTATGTAACCGATCACGATTTTATCTAAAAAACAAGAAGAATAATAAGCATTTTTAAAAGAATTTTTATTACTTATAAACATGGTTGTAAAACAAGGTCTCCAAGGCCGAGTACTCCCAGAGTAGTCGCTACAAGGTAGGTTGCCAAGACGACTTTCTTCAACTCCGTCTAATTACTCGGAATCGATCAAACGCGGTCAACGTCGGCAAAAATCGGATCTAGTAGGTTAACTCGAGCCGAGTTTGACTTAAAAAAAATCAAATATATTATCTATGCCTATCATATTAAAGAAGTGAATATCAATTTCACGTATTTTGTTATAACTATTAGTAAATTTATGTTATTTGACATATATTTAATTTCTGAAAACTAATTTATTTATAATTTAACATGTCCGAGTACTCTCCGCCTAGTCTGGGTACTCTCAACTCCCCGGTCGACTGACTAGGGAGCGCCTATCGACTTTTGCAATCATGCTTATAAACAATATAACATTGGACGAGGTGGGTAACAGTTTTAGTAGTGATGGAATAGTGGAATGGAAGGCGCTAGGTTAATTATCGGAAATATGGAATGTAGGTATTGTTTTAATCTCGTAGTCTATTAAAATTAAAAAAAATCAAATTTTAAGTTAATGCAATCATGTTCAACGGTTTGAACCGGATTTACCGCCGGTACATAAAACATATAGTTTTCAAATTTTACCGGCATTTATCTTACGGGGCCCGTGTCCGATAACCAGTTTTACCGGTATAACCGGCCGATTCATACCGGTGTTTAAAAAATTACCTAGTACCAACACCCCACCACCACCTGTCGACAACCACCACCACCACCCGCCAAGAACACCTAGTTCACTATACACATCCCATTCACAATTACAAATTTACAAACTTTCCACACCTTCACACATACAACCACCCAACCCCACCCCACCACCACCGGTCGGCAACCACCACCACCCGCCAAGAACACATAGTTCACTATGGAGACTACCAGACAGGAGAGCGCCATATTGACCGCGGAATTTCGCATCGACTTATATAATAGTAGATTGATCCGACTAAGACGTGAGATAACAGGGCTCCTCAACATCATCAGGGTGGCAACATACGCCACCCTGAATCTTGAACATATATTAGCACAGAATCTTCCGGCACATAACAAAACGAAGACCTCCAGAGGCTCCTTCATCAAGTTAGAGATATGCGACGAATGGCGCAGATTGAATTTCATTAATTCGTTGTCGCTTTTTGTCGGATGTCTAAGCAGATCACCGAGATGGAGTTGGTGAACATGATTAACCGATATTCTTGATTCTTTTGATTAGGGTGAGTATGACTTGATTTTGCTTATTGATTTGATATTATTGTACACAACAAAAGAACCTTTTTGATTCTTTTGATTAGCTAGGGTGATTATGACTTGATTTTGTTTGTTGATTTAATTGTATTGTAAACTGTTCATATGGTTTTGGTGGGTTTCTCGGTATAATTTTTTGAACATTTGTTGATTTTAAGTTTATATTCAAAATTACCAAAATGAGTATCGGGACTGGTTAATGTCGAAATGGTTATTATTAGAATTTATATCTAGACGTATGTAAAAATAAAAAACATCGAAACAACATACTCGGAATTTTTATAAAATATATTGTTTTAAAAGAAAGGGTTATTGGATTTTATCACCTCCAACTATCGACCTTTGGCCATTGCCACCCCCAACTAACACTTTGACACCCGACACCTCCAACTTGACTTTAAGGTTGTGCTAGCACCACTCTTTTAACAGATTACTAACTCTGTTAGTTTTTGATCCTACATGTCATCACCTTTCCTAGGTAGGTAGACATGATTACATGGCGATTACGTGGCACATTTTCCATATAAAACCCTATGATCTCCTCCACTTCCACTGTTATACATTATGAAACCCTAGTTCTAATTCGTTCCCCCAATTAAAGCAATCATCCTTTCCATCTTCATACATGAAACCAAATAATTAAACCCTAGTTCTTCTCTTTACTCCAATTCATTCCAATTCGTCATGAGTTATTGTTCAAATTCTGTATCTAGTGCAAACAGGAAGTCTAAAATATTAAAACTTGATTTGGATGGAAAGATGTATTGTCATGACGAGATTGTTGTAGTTGTTCGCGTGGTTGGACGAAACAACCAAAGAAATGGTCAAGAATTTTATGGTTGCTCTAAATGGCTTGTAAGTTCCGTCTTTCTGGATTCAGTTAAGCATTGTTGTTATTGAGTTGAAAATCTAATCTTTATCATGTTTGTGTTTAGAGAGCTGACTTCAAATTCTTCTTGTTGAAAGAAGATGTTGACAATTTGTTCAAATTTAATTCAAATGGCAGTTTAAGTTTAAAGAATTCAAGTTCAAAGAGTTACCAAGAATTGAAGATTTAGAACTTGGAATTGCAGAATATGCTGTTTACAGAAGAGAACAATAAGTTGAGAGGACAGATAGGTGCTATATAGTGCATGTGGAAGAAGCCATTTGTGTTAACTTTGGTTTTTGTCATTGTCATATGGTTGTATTTGTTCAAGTAGTCATTGTAATCGGT
The DNA here is from genome assembly GCF_002127325.2 of Helianthus annuus. Lineage (NCBI taxonomy): Eukaryota > Viridiplantae > Streptophyta > Magnoliopsida > Asterales > Asteraceae > Helianthus > Helianthus annuus. The sequence goes on from NC_035442.2 coordinate 34,908,381, forward strand.
TGTAGATCTTTTAAGTTATTAATGAAATTTCTCAGTCTTCAAATTTTTTATTGTTGATTATAGCCATTGGCAGTCCATTGACCTGAACCAAATGCAGTCCTTGACCATAATTCAGTACTTCACTCTTATACCAAATTGCATTTGACCATGTTGCAGTACATAGTTTATGCCGAAGAATGACCACAAGCACTACACATTCTATACCAAAATGCAAATGATCATGTTGCAGTACATAGTTTATGCCAAAGTGCAAATGACCATAAGCACTGCACATTCTATACCAAAGTGCAAATGACCATATTGCATGTACATAATCATCTTCCAAATTGCAAATGACCATATTATAGTCCATATTGCATGTACATGAATGCAGTGCAGTGTGGTGACCAAACATAAGTGTACATAATCATCTACAAAAGTGCAGTCCTTGACCAAACATAAGTGTAGGGTAGTCCTTGACCAAACATAAGTGTAGTTAAGTCATTGATCAAACATAAGTGTAGTGCAGTCCTTGGCCAAATGTCACACCCCAACCGATGGCGGAAACATCGGAGTGAGATGAAATAGATTGCTCGAGACATCATAACACTAATAATTGTGACAAGTATTTAAATAATAATTTCATTCCATTTCTAAAGAATTAATTACAAGGATTTGAAGCAAAATACAACAACATGAATAATGAAATATAATACAATATGAATACAAATTTTAAAGTGTGTATCTAAGCATCCTACAAGATTTCATGCATCATCAACATCATCGCTAAACCCGCAACATGTTTTAAAAGCATAGTTCAATACAAAGGTATTGGCGAGTACACAAGTTTTAGACTCGTGTCACATGTATAAAAAGTATTTTCAATCCAACATAGCATTTTGGTATACAAGGTCAAACTATCATGCATAACTAAAAGTCAAAACCCAAGTGTCTACTAGTATAATAGCATCCCTCAATGTAGCAACATCGAGACCGTAAAGTATGAATAATAGCATCCCTCGATATAACATTATCGAGACCGTAAAGAATATAACATAACAAAACCCCGTCGGGTGGTGTGCTACTCCTATAGCGCTATAATTGTTAAGGCGGGTTAACAAGTAGTATGAGTTCTAGCATGAACTTAAGCATAACAAAGCATGTATAAGGATTGATTGAATAAAGCATGTTTGTGAATCGTGCATTTTTAACAAGTAAAACATGTTGCACCCAAAGTGTATTAAAAGGAAAATGGGTCAAGTGTACTCACAAAATTTGCATATGCTTTTCGATTATCCAATGTGACGAAGTTGATGAAGTTAGAAGGTTGAATGTGCTCATTTAGGGATTTTTAAAAGACGTATACATTTGGTCTAAGGATGTGAAGTTTAAAGTGCATGAAAAGTATGTATATGAAAAGTAATCATCTTGTAACATTAAGTACTTGTCTTGACACTATGAAACCTCAAGGGTTAATGTTTTCATGAGTAATATACCCATTAGAATCGTACAAGTCTTATGTCCTTAGATGATGTTATTCTAACACTTTGACGAATGAACAAAAGTTAACCATCAAAAGTTCGAATGTATATAGATATCATTTAGGTTATATATCATATATTAGTATGTCCAATAGTCAAGCATGAGGTAGAAGATTAGGATCTTCATTTAGGTACCTCTAAGTATCATGGAAATCATGTAGGAGGTAGGAAGAACAAGCTTCCATTTAGGCACCTCTTATGTGTTCACCACTACACTTGATGTAAAAACATACAAGGAGGGTCATGAACTATGAATAATACAAGAATGTAAATGACTACACTATGAGAAATCATCAAGTAATGTGGGGATTTTATGTTGGACAACCCAAGTTAGTCCACAATCACACCTTCATCAAGCTTGAAGCTTGAACATCACTTGTGGGTCAAAAACCCTAAACAAAACAGAATATATGTGAGGTTTAACCTCTGATTTCGTATGTCTCAGCCCCGTTTCTAAGCTTAACTAACCATAGAAGTGGTTATAAGCACAAGGACGTGGGTTTGAGTGAGTTAGACTCAAGTTTAAACAAGTATAAACAAAGTTTGATTCAAAACAAAACGAACAGTGAACTTTGGACCCTTTTTGCCAGAGTTCCAGGGTCTTATTTACTGTGAATCACCCATGATCGAAGCTAAGGAAAATCCAAGCACATAGGAAAAAGAATGAGCTAAAACGGACAAGAAACGAAGAAGTTATGCTTACTTTAGTGGAGCTTGATGCTTCTGTCCGAATTCTGATTTGCAGCTACGATTTTAGGAGCTTGAGAGTGATTTGAGAGGGTTTGTAAAGTGAGAAAGACTTGGATTAGTGTGGTATTCATAGGGGAAGGGTTGGGGTTAGTGGTTGTGGGTCATAAATGCAAGAAAAACACTTAGAACCAACCAAAACTCACCAAAATCGCGACCAATCCAAGGCTGTTAACGAGCTGGCTCTGAATTACCTTCTCTCGCGGGCCGCATAAGGAACAGGGAAAGTTTACGCGGGCCGTGTCAAGGAGGGAGGCAGAAGTTTCATTAAATTGCAATTTGGCCCCTGAAGTTTCTAAATTAGGGTTTTTAGGTGTTTTAGGGACTATTTTCGCCATAAAACATAGTTTAAGGGCAAAATGAATATGAGAGACATAAACCAAGTATAATTAAGCGTACGAAGGTCGTATTTAAATATCGTTTACGATCAAAACACGTTTTATGCATAAGTTTCACATATTTGCAAGTTTAGCACATAGTTTCCAAGAATTACGAATAAGCAACAATTGTTTCACGAAATCGAACGTATGAATATGTAGAGGGTATGTTTATCACGAATTTAAAGAAATACGAGTTTTATTTAAGAACCAAGTCCTGTATTTAATGAAAGAATGATTACAAGAATGCGAGATTTCCAAAAATAGGATTTCAAGCAATGGTTTCTAAATATGGAAAGTATGAAAACGCAGGGCGTTACAGTCTCCCCTCCTTTAGAAAATTTCATCCCGAAATTTATGCAAGAGGTAGACTTGAAAGAGTTTTCGCAAAAATTGAGACTTGGAAATTTTGAAACGTTTTGAAAAGTATGAAATTTTGGGAGAATAGCCAAAATAGGTTTGTAAAAGGATTTGTTTGGCTAAAAATGGTTTTGAGGCATAAGCATGAGTGAAACGTGTATAGGTAAAATGATTTTTGAATAGCTAAATTTGCAGTTGCTTTACCAATGTATTGTATTTACGAAGGAGGCCTTTATAAAATGGTTTGTAATCAATACGAGTGAGGTAGGTTATATAGGAAGTTTTTAAGGGTAGTATAAAACCACATATTCATAAAAATTGCCTTTCGAGTGGAACGAGAAAATTTGGTAAAATAAAGTATTAGCGGCCTACTAAATACGTTTACACAAGAATAAAAAATAGAAAGACGGTTTTTAAAGGTAATGAGATAAGTTAGGATTTGAATGTTTAAACAAGCTTGATTGTGAACGAGGTTTGTATGAAAGAAAGGATAATGGAGAATAATAGGAGTATGGGGCGAACGATTGACTCTAAATGAATGCAAGTATATGAATGATATAAGTATTAGATAGACGAAAGTAGCGTGTTAAAGATGAAGTCTCGTCATGGATAATCGGATATAATGCGTTTGTCAGTTGTTTGAAGTTTGTATTAGGTCAAAAGGTCTGCAAAACACTGAATTTCTCATGGCACGTTTACGAAAGTTTGGTAACATGGTGAAAACACTTATATATAGGAAGTATCGGCGGCGTATCCACCATGTTTTAACCATGTTATGTCCGTCTCGTTATTCGGTTTCATGTTACGTTCCGTGTCTTACCATACACAGTAGTATGCTCTATGGTTTTCATACGCCTATCACTATAATCTCGTGTGCACCGGCGATTATTTTGATCGTCGCATGATCCGCATAGCTTGTACTAGTTGTGTATGAATCAGGGTATACATAATTTAAAAATAAGAATGTGTACGTATAAGAATATAGTATATAAGCAAGTCCATGTTTAGGTATGTATGGGACCCACGTAAGCGAATCACTCGGATTACGCTCGTATACAGGTACGAATGTATGAATCATGAGTATGAATGAAAGTATGAGTATAAGTATAAGTTTAAGTATGAATATGCACGTAAGTATGAGTATAAACATAAAACGTACAAGTAGTATGAGTATAAGTATAAGCATAAAATGTATGCGTATAAGTGTAGGTACGAATAATAAAATTTACGTGTATAGTGTACGTTGGGACATAGCGGATTTAAGCGTATAAAAGCATTCAAAAGGTTGAGTATGTAAATACGAACGGTATGAATGATGTTATCCCGAGATATTGACTAAAATATGTATGATGATATGCATGTATAGTTGTTTAAACGAAACGTTGAGTTTATTGAATCAAAATTAGATTGAGCTTGATTTGAAGGGTAGAATATAGTTTGCATATGTAAGAGGATATAAAGTACTCATTGGTTAAGCATAATGTATTTTGTAATGAATAGAAATGCTACTTTTGTTTTAAAAGAGTTTACGTAATCCGAAGATGGTCGGTCCCCATAAAGTCTTCTTGCCCACGTGTTTTGTAAATTGGTGTAGGAAAAATGTCACACCCCAACCGATGGCGGAATCATCGGGGCATGGCACTGAGCGAAACAGATTGTCCAGAAGTTTCCATAACAATTATCACTACTATTCAATTTAAATAATACGTCCCATACCGTATCTCAAATAGCAAACAAATTATTACAGATAAAAATCCAGGCAAATATTTTGTTCCGACAACTCAGATTTAAATATAAAAATTATTCATCTGCTTTTAGAGACTCATGCTGCAAGATCTACAGACAACTATGCTCTAGACGCTTATTCTAGCATCGTCTTCCTAGCAGATAAGCATCCTAATTGCCTGTCACATACGTTAAAATAAAGTCAATACATAGAATGTAAAGGCGAGCATACAAGTTTGATAATAGCATATAGAGTTCGAAATAGTTTACGCATAACCAGCACGTACACAGAGGAAAATGAAGCATGTTAATTATCGACATGGATCTATCGACACCAATGACTGCGGGTTGACTGCCTGTGGCAGTTCGCAATACATGATTACCACCGTAATCCATGCAAGTAATTGTCCTTAACAACCCCCGTGTGAATGGGTGCTGAGTCCAAACTATAGTACTATCGTCGTTAAGGCAGGTAGACAACATTCCACGTGTAAACATAACAACAAGCATTCATTTAGTCACGTAATACATGCGGTAACGGTTAGCGTTTAAAGTAATTGAGTAGTGTGTTCGATTGTGATTTAGGATAAGTAACGTATGTAACACCCAAAAGTGCTAAAGCAAAAAGGGTTCGAGTATACTCACAGCGGTTGATGGATTGAAGGGAGCGCTTGAGAGTAGAGTTAGCCTGAATAGTTCGATAGCATAACGATAAGCAACGCCTAAAATGGAAACAAGTGCTGGAGGGTCGGACAGCTGGTCGATCGGATGGTAGTCCGATCGGACGGCTGACCGTTCGATTGACAATCCGTTCGGACAGTTGTCCGGCCGGACGAGAGTCCGATCGGATGTCTGTTCGAGTGGATTGTTTCTCCCTTTGGGTAGGATGTGTTTGCGTATGATGGTTTTGACCTTTTGAAGTTTTCGTTGTAGCATTTGAAAACATTGAAGTATCTTTACCTTTAAGGTCGGTCGATCGGACGGTCGTTCGATCGGCCGGCAACCCGATCGGTTAGGTACTTTTAGCAAGACAAGTTCTCAGCAGGGTGTCGCCTGATCGGATGGCTGTTCGATCAGGTGGCACTCCTAGGGCATCGAACATGTTGAAAAATCGATTGAGTGTTGAAGCATAGTATCTCATGATCCGAAGAGTAATCCAATCGGTCGGTAGTCCGATCAAACAGCAGTTCGTTCAATACTAGTCTTCAAAATAATAAAATAATAAATTGATTAAGTGTGGGACCTTGTGCTAGCCGATCGGCTGGCCGGTCGACCGGCTGACTGTCCGATCGGCTGGCTGTCTGTTCAGACAGCAGTTCGATCGGTCAGCATCCTGACCTGGTCAGCCTGTTCGTTTAACACTTGGCTGTTCTGATTTGTCTGTCGTTTTATTGAGGTATTTTGAGAACGAGTTGAACAATAGAAAAACTCGTCTTTACTTGGTTCTCCTGATCGGACAGGAATCACCCAACCTGGTCAGTGAACTGTTCGGAACGGTTGTTTAACGTTGAACCCGAAATCGGTGAACCTCGTGGATAGAATCCGTATCTTGAACCGCACAACTACTAGGATGATTAGTAAGTCGGCACAAGCTCCGTTTCTATCGGTTTTGAAGGCATTGAGTGTAAAAGAGTTGAAAGAAAGTTGGAAAACCATCTTTCAATCCTTTTCACCATGTAAATGTTTAGATCTATAACAGATCTTTGTTTGTTTATGTGGAAATCGGCTAGATCTAAGTTATTCTTGGTGGATTGAGGCCAAAACATGAAGTTCTTCAAGAACACCATGATGACATCATCCTAGAACACTTGAATCTTGATGATCTCACGGTTAAAAGTTAAGATTTGAAAGATAGAAAGGTGTAGGAGTGCGTGTAGATCAAGAAAGTACAAGATTTAGGATGAGATCTTACCGGAATCGAGAGAAATCTGAGAAAAGGATGAGTTGAGCGTGCTGGTCGGACAGAGGTTTCCAAAAGTGGAAAGGATGACAATGACAGGGGTATTTATAGGATGCTAAATGAGGAAAGGGCTGGCCGATCGGCCAGGCAGCTCGATCGGACAGCCTGTCCGATCGGACACTGGCTGTTCGATCGGCTGGTAGCCTGATCGTTCAGCTGCCTGATTCACGTGTTCGGTGCGACGATTTTTCATATTTCGATTTCGATTGAGGACGATGCAAGTACGATAGAGTTTTCTATTCAAATTACTTTTGATCCCAACTACTATATCTAACATACAAGCATCTATATCTCGCACTATCTCTTCTCCACCAATTATCATAATTCGATTTCGATTGAGTTCGATTGGGTTTCGATTTTGATTTGAATTTCGATTGATTACCACACATAACATAAAGTAAACATGCACAAGTAACACATAAGGCACACACACACACACGTATAATAACACCAAAGTTGCATAGTTTCGAGTTCGATGATGATTAGATTAGCTCGAGTATTGATTAATTGACTTTATCGCATTGTTACTTCCTATTATTCACAGTCGTAAAGCGGTTTGCATCGAGAAACATACTTTGATTACTTCGATTGTAATTTATTACTCCACATAATACAACAAACGAAAAAAACATAAAATACTCTAACTACAGTCAAAGAAGTCAAAACAGGGATTGAGCAAGGTGTGACAGATCGCAATTAGCGATCTTTTCTTCCTTTGACTTCAATATTGACTTTGACTTCCGGAAACACGGGGTGTTACAGTCTCCCCTTGTTTAGGGAATTTCGTCCCGAAATCAGGTCGAAGGATGTACAGCACCGTGAATCACGTTTGAGAACTTTCTCTCTCTAGACTTTCACTTAAACAGCTGCGGGTACTTCGCCTTCATGTCGCTTTCGAGTTCCCAAGTGAACTCTGCGCCTTGTTTGCCTTGCCATCGAACTTTCACAATAGGAATGCGCGAGCGTCTGAGCTGCTTGGTTTAGCGATCCATGATTTCAACAGGCTTTTCCATGAAGTGCAGCGTTTCGTTTATTTGAAGGTCGTCGAGAGGTACAATTAAATCATGCTCAGCCAGGCATTTTCGGAGGTTTGACACATGGAAAGTCGGGTGGACGTTACTAAGTTCCTCCGGTAGTTCGAGTCTGTAAGCGACTTTTCCGATCCTTTCCAGAATCTTAAAAGGTCCAACATATCGAGGCGCTAGTTTCCCTTTCTTGCCGAATCTGACCACACCCTTCTAAGGTGATACCTTTAGGAGTACGTAGTCGCCAACATCAAATTCAAGGGCTTGCGTCGTCTATCGGCGTAACTTTTCTGTCTACTTCGAGCTTTCAACAAGTTGTCTCGAATCTGGAGGACTTTGTCAGTCGTTTCTTGTAATAGCTCAGGACCGGTTAATTGCGAGTGACTGATCTCGTGCCACACAATAGGCGATCGACATCTTCTTCCATATAGAGCCTCGAATGGTGCCATTTGGATGCTGGTATGATAACTGTTGTTGTACGAGAATTCGACTAACGGCAGATATTTATTCCAATTACCACCGAAGTCTATGACACACGCACGGAGCATGTCTTCAAGAGTACGGATCGTTCTTTCGGTCTGTCCGTCAGTTTGAGGATGGAATGCGGTACTTAAGTTAAGCGACGTACCAAGAACTGCTTGAAACGTTTCCCACAATCGTGAGGTAAATCGGGCGTCACGATCAGATATGATGTCGCGAGGTGTACCATGACTACAAATGATCTCGGCGGTGTAGATTCGGGCTAATCGTTCTACCTTGTAGTCTTCCCGTATTGGCAAGAAGTGGGCTGATTTGGTCAAACGATCAACGACAACCAAAATGCTGTCGTGACCTGATGACGTGGGTGGAAGCTTTGTTATGAAATCCATAGCTATACTCTCCCACTTCCATATAGGGATTGGCGGTTGCTCGAGTAAGCCAGAGGGCCTTTGGTGTTCAGCCTTGACCGTTGCACAAGTCAGGCATCTTTCGACATTGAGAGCGATATCCCTTTTCATGCCTGGCCACCAGTACTTGTAGCGAAGATCCTGGTACATTTTATCGGCACCGGGATGAATAGAATACCGGGATTTGTGGGCTTCGTCCATTAAAATCTTTCGCAATTCGGTCCGCTTAGGGATCCAAATTCGGTCCAGAAAATAGAAGATCTGTTAGGATCTGAGGCTGTCTGTGATTGTGTTTGTTTGCATAAAACGAATAAGTGCAGCGGAAATGAGTAGCAAGCTTTGTAAACACAAACAAAGGAAAGTGTAGATTGATAAACAATTGCTTTTCATTGAGTCAAAAGATTTACATAAAAGCAAAAGATTACAGTGCAGGCTTACAATCTAAACTCCCCCTCAGCCTGATACACCAGAGTTGGTTGCACAAGATGAAAGGATGAATTGAGGAGAAAAACTCACTCAAAACGATCAAGTGTAACAGTACAGAGTACTGTCATACTTATAGGCAAACCAAACTACTGATATGCTTCAGCTGACGTCACCATGATAGTGACATCTAACGACCTAACAAACTATAAATACTGTTCTATACAAACTACTGTTATGTAACATCTGATAATGACTAAAGTACAAAACATAAGGAAACTACTGCTTCACGTTCCACTGTTGTAGCCTTAGCACAGATGTTGAGTCTTCAGTGCTTTCTTCAAAGGTGATCAGTCTTTGAGAGGGCAGTGCTTGAGTCTTCAGCAGTACTTAGGATACAGCAGTAGATAGAGCAACAGAGTTTGTCTTCAGCAGTTGTTAGATAATCATCAGAGTTTGGTTTATCAGTTGTTGTAGTTGAGCAGCACTTAACATCCATCAGCTGTTAGATAACCACTGTCAAGGGGAGAGATTAGAGTAAACTGCTGCTTATTAAGTGTCCACTGATGGGATCCGGTTTTGGCTTTACATTATCTGTTCCTCTGTTAGGGTTCAATCCCAACAATCTCCCCCTGGAACAGATAATGCCAAAACCATTCCTTATTCAGGACCTTTATTACTCATCAAGAGTGCCCTAGCTTGTTCCTTAAATTCAACTTCAAATTCTTTGGCACTCTGGTCATCTACATCCCTGCACAGTGAAAGCTCAAGGAGATCCTGCAAATCTTGAACACTAAGGCCTAGTGCTTCTTTCCTTGATATATGCTTCACCTCACCATTGGATCTGAGCAAAGTCAATACGTGGGTCTTTTGATCAGACTTCCACTTTAGTATTTTTGAATCCAATGGGTTTCTTGGGAGAGATTTATTATCAGATGAGTTGAGGGATGATGGCCTTGAAAACACATGCAAACTCTCAGACATTCTTTTGAAAGCTTCTTCTATCACTTTGTTTGCTGCAGCTATGTCTTCTGCAGTTTCTTGTCCAGTAAGCTCTTGTTTTTCATTGTCTATCATGCCTGTTGCAGTGTTTGGGGATGCAGGGCTGTTTAGTACCTTCACAAAAAGGCTTTGAAGCTTTGATGAGCTATCTTCTTTCAGACCCATTTTCATGATGGTGTCTTTGAAGAACTCTGCTTCTTTTTCCTTGACCTCTTCTTCAGACATCTGTGTACCTTCTTCTTGATTTGAGACAAGAATAGGTTTGTATGCTGATTTTAGCATTGTTCTGAGGTTTTCAATTTGTTGTTCCATCTTCATCATTTGTTCTCTCTTCTTCCTTTTCTTCAGCCTCTCATAGGCTTCATCAGTTTGCTGCCTAGACCATTTTGTATGGCTTCATCAGTGTCTACTTTAGCATCCACTAACTCCTTCTTCTTTCCTTTATATTCAGCAGTGAGATCAGCAATGAGTCTTTTGTACTTACTCCAGTTTGGAGCAGTTTTCTTCTTTGAAGGATCATTTTTGATTCTTTGGATCCTTTCAGCCTCATGCTTCAAAGCTACTAAAGGCCATTCTTTAAACTGAGATTCTTCAGCAGGGTAGAACTTGTCTTTCATGATGAAGGCTAGAAGTTGTTCTCTCAATCTCTTCTTTTGATCAGCCTTTTCTGTGTCTAGCTCTTGTGCATATTCTTCCATCTGCTTAACCTTTGCAAGGTAGAACTTCAGTCTATTAGCAATGCCTTCTTCGCTTAGCCTTTCATTCTCACTGTCAACCTTAGCTTTAACTTTAGCTTGCCTTGCTTTTATCCTGAGATAATCATTTATATCTTCTGGAGCTATGTAGCCAATGAGTGAGGAAAATTTTCTTTTTGAGGGATCTGTTTCTGTATAAAACTGCCTCATCTCATTTTTGATGGCTTTAAGCTCTAGTGGATATTTTTCAGCATTTGGATCATGTATCCTTTCATCGGCAGTAATAGGCTTTCTTTTTCTGCTAAAGAGCCTTGGTTGAGATATAGGAAAGGATAGAGCTGTGGTGGATGGTAGACTAACAACTGTTGAAACAACTGGTGTCTCAACTTGTCACACCCCAACCGATGGCGGAAACATCGGGATGAGACGAACAAATTGCTCAAAACAACATAACACTAAATGTGACAATATAAATTAAATCATTTTATTAGATTCTAAAGGATAATACAAAGTTTCAAACATCCAATTATAAATTCAACAATAGTTTATTTGTAAAATGAGTTTCTAGGCCATCCTAGCTTGCTTTCTTGTATCTTGATAAATCAACCTGCAATATGTATTAAAATAAAGTCAACAAAAGCATGTTGGCGAGTATACAAGTTTTCTTACATAGCATAGTACGTGTTTAAAATGTTGCTCATATCCAAATGTGAATACAATACCATGTTAACAGTATACTCGAAACGATGTTACTCTATGTGTCCAAACCAAAGTTTAACGCAATTAAAGTGTCCAACCCAAATCTACAGGGTGGTTTTAACATAGTTTAACCTAACAATACCCGTTAATATAACGGGAGGGGCGTTTCTCAACCTATAGCGCTACCATTGTTAGGGGAGGCTTGTACGAAGTTAATGAACACATAGTCATGAATGTTTACATTAGCATAACATGTCTAACATGATTAAAATGTATCACATAGAGTAAGGATAGAGTGTGCATAAAATGTTTGATGTGATTGTGATGTTTGATATAGAATACATATTGCACCCAAAAGTGGAAAATAGAAAATGGGTCATGTATACTCACCTTAGAGTGCGTTGCGTTTCTTGGTATGAGATTAAGAGAAAGAGTTGTCCAAGAGAATTGTAAACGAGCGCAAGAGATTTACCCTATTGTGATTGGGAATTCGTTAATTAATGTTGGGTAAAATTGATTAATATGATAACGGAAATTTGTGGAATTAATAATGATAATAATATTATTAATAATGATAAGAATAGTATTAGTTCTAATTAATCACAAAAATTCCGATTTTATAATGATAATATTTCACAATTAAAATAATAAAATTCTGAATAATATATATCGTTAATGAATCTGATTAATAATAATATTTAAAATCATATTTGCATTGATAATATCAATAATAAAAGTTTCGAATTAAACAATATTAACAATAATAATGACTACATTAATAATAAGAATAATAATCCGGAATTATATAGATATTAACAATAATAATGTTAATAATAACAATAATTCGGATTAATATATATAATAATTTTGATATATATAATTATAAAAATAAATCTGATAATAACAATAACAATACTACTGTTAATACATATCATTAATAGTTCTGATTAATAGTAATTTTGGTTAATATGGAAAAATAAATCTGATGAATAGTTAAAATGAAATTTCTGAAATTACTAATTAATAATAATAATAAAATTTCTGCTAAAAGATATTAACAATAATTGAATAAATATAACTGGATTCATATAATAATAATAATATATCTGATTATCTTTAAAAATATTATTAAAAAAATATTGAATCTATATTTAATGAGAATGCCAATATTATAAATATTGATATTTAAAAAAATAAATAAAACAATTTCAGTGTTTTATGGCAATATAAATAATAATAATAATATTTTCTTTATATAGCTGATTTTATATATTGATAGTAAATATGACTGAATTATAACTGGATTTTTATAAAATTACTAGTTAAATTCATTTAGTTAATAATAAACTAATTATTAATAATAATATTAATAATTCTAATAATAATAACCATAATAACATCAGTGATAACATTACAACCGACACGATGGTCGATCGGAAAAAATATATAACCGGAGGAAGAGAAGGGTTACCGGACCGGTCGTCTTCTCCGGCGAGTCCCCGGTGGTCACAGCGGCAGCAGTTGGTATCTCAGGCGGCGGCACAGACGAAAACCGGGTTTCCGACGGTAAACAGGAGACAAGCGAGGATTTCCGGGGAGAGTTGCAGGCGTGTGAGGAGCGGAGGTTTTCCGGTGGTTTTGAAGGTGGTTGTGGTACGGGTTCGGCAGTGAAGTCAAGCCGGTATTTATAAGCTACGGGTCTCGCAAAGAATATGGAAACGAGATCATGATTGATCTCATGATTGGCAATCAAGAAAGATAGGAAAGGAAATGATGAATGATTTGGGAAATTTTCCGGAACCGCTCGATCAAAAAGGAAGGTTAACAGCTATGGTTGTTGGCGGTAATCTTTTAAAAAAAAGAAAAAGGTTTAACTTCAGTTAGTGTATAAATGTAATATGTTTCCTAATATAGTAGGATGTGGCATGCCCGGCCGAGCGGTTAAGACATGTGTGTTTGGTGTGAGAGGCGCGAGTTCGAATCCTTCAAGCTGCCGGTTCCTTAAAGAGGAACCCCCCTTTTTATTCCTTTTTGACACTTAACTGAACTAACTGAGTTTTCTAACTCAGTTAGTTGTTTCCTTTGGTAATTACTAACCAAGTTAGACTTAACCAGGTTATTTTCAATGTTACAAAGAATTTACTAACCTAGTTAGCTTAAACTAACTAAAATTCAATAAAATTCCTTTTATTTATTTATTTATTTCATATTAAAAAAAAGAAAAAAAAGAACACTTTACTTATTTAATTAAAATATTAATTTATTTATCTAATTAAAATATTAATTTATTTATTTAATATCAATAATTATTATAATTATTTGATTTACCCAAATTTCTGGTAATTTACCGAATTAACGTACGAATTCCCGATTTTTGAACGGATTAGGGTAATCTCTTGATAATACTTGTTTTGAGAGTCAAGATTAGGATATCTTTCCACTGTTTTTACGTGTTCGACATAGTTTAACGTGTTTTAACGTGTAATAACATAACATAGTATTAAAACAAGCATAGGATCAAAACGATGCATTTTTCATTATGATCCAAGTCTCAAAATACAAAATAGGGTAAAATGAGAGTACACAGACTGAAATTAGAAAGTTTAATACGACTTGCTAAAAATAGAAAGTACAAAAATACGAAACGTTACACAACTGTTGCTGTCATTACAACTGCTGATGTGTCAGCAGATGTCTTCTGCTTTTGAGCAGGGGTTATTGTGGCAGTTGTTTGGGAGGTGATCAGTGGTTGACTAGCAGTAGTTGAAGCAACTTGTGTTTCAACCATTGTTGTCATTACAACAGATGTTGTGACATCTGTTGTCTTCTTCCTTTTAGCAGGGGGTGATGATGGTTCGGCTGTTTGTGATGGTAGTGGTGGTTTTTGTGTTGTAGACACAGGTGGTGGTGGTGGAGCAGTAGTTGTGGTGGTGTGTGATGAAGTGGTGTGTGTTGATGTAATGGCAGCTGTTTGGCTACTGACAGTAGTTTTTGTAACTACTGTTGTATCAGCTGTTGAAGTTTTTGAGGATTTGGGTTTCTCAGGTTCAATGTGTATCCCATCTTCTATACCTTTCTTTTTCAACCTGATTTTCTCCCCCTTTTTGACATTATCTGCCAGGGGTGTATCCATGAAGAAAATGGTAGATGGACCTTTCTCACTTTGAGCATTCTGTTGTATGCTTGCCTTTATAGCCTTGATGTCTGCTTGAGTGTCTTTGAACCGAGACTCCACCATGTTGGTCAGCATTTGTACTTGATTTGCATGCTGTTTAGCAGCCATTTGTTGCTGATGTTCAAGCAATGGTTGGAGAATATTCCATAGCTCATTTGTAGCAAATGCTTGTGGAGCAGGTGCTTGAGCAGGAGGAGCAGAAGATTGGGCTATTTGAGCTTCTAACAGCTGCTGCACCATATCTTTTATTTCGGCAACAGAAGATTCTAGATTTTCAACTTTGGCCGTCAATTCGTTGTATCTTGAATCATCACCTGATTTAACAGGATCATCTGAATCCCCACCAGTGGTGGTTGTATCAATGTGTGACTTAGGAGCTGTTGCCTAAAAGTCATCCATTGATGCCCCTTTTTCTTGGTACTGGGGACTTCTTTTTTCAGCAACCGATAAACCTTTGATGTTACCAGCAGCTAAAGATAACTTACTGGTGGTTACCGATGTTGCCATGGAAGAAATTGCCTCTAAGGCAGTCTTAATAATGTAACAACTGTCCAACTGAAGATCTGTTGATCCATCAGTTGTAGTTGCTGCTCCACTTGAACTACCACCGAGAGTTACTTGTAACTCAGGGGGTGTAACCTCCTCAACTGTTGCTTGGATAACAGAGGTATTAACATCAGACCCAGTCACTTGTGGAGGTATGCTCTCAGTAATGGGTGATTGAGAGGAACTGGTTTGTGTCTGTGCAATATCAACTGCATGCAACAGGGGTATTATTGATTGTGGCAATATGATTGGTGAGGGTATGGGTGTAGAAAGAGACATGTCCTTGGGATCAGGACTGTGGAAGATAGATCCGAGTGGACCTAGAGCTTCATATTGTGGTGTCCCTGTGCTTACAACTTGATCCTTTTGTGAGGATGCAAGAGGAGTTTGAGGCTGGGGTTGAGATCTTTCTACCAACTGCTGTGAGGAAGTAGCAGCAGTGGTTTCTGGTGACTTTTGTGTTGTCACTGGCAGTTGCTCTGGGATCTCATCTTCCAGAGTTGCCTTTGTTTTGGGTTTGGTGGGTTTTCTGGATGGTTTTCTTTTGGTCTTTTTGGTGGTGGCAGGTGTGGGTTTCAGAGCAGTGGGTGTGCTACTCTGATCACCTGGAGCAGTGAGCTCAACAGTGGTTTCTTGAGGGTCAGTGGCAGTTTCTAAAACCTGCTCAGCCTCTTTTGTTTTTAATTTTATTGGTGCCATCATTCTTGAAAAAGTTTCTATTGTTAAACTGTTTATTTTGAATGAGACACCTTGTTTGGGCACTTCTGCCTCTTTCTCGACAAATTTTTGTTCAAAATAGTAACTTAGAAACCTCGGAAAGAGTAGAAATGCCTTATTATCAACGTTCTTTACCAAATCATCAAATATTTCCTGGGAGTAGTTATAGTTTTCATTGTTCAAAATTGCATACCCCAGGCACTGGATTTTTGTTGGTATCTCATTGAAGGACGTTGTTTTATTTGAAACACACATGAGCAGTGTGTGGAATAAAAATCTGGGTGCAAAAGGGAAGTAACCCTTTTGTAGGGTGTCCCTGTTTGGTTGTTCTGCATAGCCCCTTTTCATGAAATCCTTTACCAACTCGTCTTTTGTAAAAGAGGTTTTTCCATTTAAATCATCGAGTTTAAAGGTTTCAGAGATGGATTTTGGTGAGATTTTTACCTTCTTACCCTGTATCGAGGAGTTGATTGCGGCGATGATATCTCCTTGTTTTTCAAGGGTGGCATTTTTCCAGAACTCTCTCTGGGTGTCAAGGTAAATAGGAGCGTCTGCTGTTATCAAAGTTTTGTACTTTGATGTAGAAAGGATGTCAAGGATGGAGTCGAAGGTGTGGTTATCGGTAGGTTTTGTGAGTATACCTACATAGTTGTGAGTAGCTTTGTAGCGGATCTCCGGTGTTTCAGCGGCCATTTGAGTGGCTTCTGCTGTTTTGGAGGAAGATGATGGTTTTGATTTTGTTTTCGATTTTGGTTTCGTCATTTTTGATGAAGAAGATCAAAAAAGATTTTTGGAGTTATGAGAGGGAAACTGTTATGAGAAAAGAACTTTTGGAATTCAATTCGACAGTAAAACCCTGTTTTGGTGTTAGGGCAGAGTTTTATTTAGGAAAAAGGTGAATGCTGATGTGTGTGAGCGGTTATAATGATCTGACGGCTAAAAACTGACCACGTGTCAAACATCTGATGAAATGGTAAATGATGGAAGACAGTTGTTTTAACAACTACTGATGGATCAAGTATCAGTAGTTACAACGGTAATAAAATGAAACAGTGGATGTATCAGTGGATGGAACAATGATTTTAAACATCAGTGTTTTTGAAGAGCAGAGGTTGACACTTTAGCAGTGGACAAACTTTAGAGAGCAGATGTTAAAGCACAACAACATTTTAGATACAACAGTGGTAGAGTAATGAAGATTTTTGTCTCAACAACTGATAGTGCAGCAGTGTTTCAACTCTTGACAAAAATGTTAGCATCTGCTTGTTCAGATGTAGAACTTGATTTTGCTTTGTGAAGGCACAGTATCTTATCTGACATCTGTTTGAGCATTTGAAATGCTATTCTTAACAAAATACATTTTAAATGTAAATTATCAAGATTAAATTTCCAGCAGTTGTTTACAGAAATTTTTGTTCTAGGTTTTGCCAAGTGTCTATTATTTAGACAATGGTTTAGCATCCAAGATGATGAAGACATTTCTACATGAGCTGCTCATTTTGTGTCTAATTACCTGAACTAGAGCATGAGTATCTCAGTAGTCTAAATCAATTTGCAATCAATTTATGATCTGTGAAAACCAAACTTGAGCTTAACATGACCTTGATATGTGTGTCATTTCTTTTTGACCAGATTTAAGGATAGTAATTTCACACAAAAATAAGGAAATTACATCCTGACCAGAGATGAACTTTTACTATTAAAAAAAAAAGAGTAAAAGAACAAAATATATTCCATAAAGGAATGAATTATATCTGGTTTTTTATTAAAGAGGAAAACACCTTAAAAAATAAAGAATGTTTTGAAGATAATCAAAAGGATCTGACAGTTTTAAATAAGTTTAAGATCATATCATTCTCAAGTACTATTGACCATTGTCTGAGGTCATTTTCTTGACAATTGATTGTAAATTTCTTTTAAGCACTATCACAGAAGATGCTATTGTTACCAGAACAATTCCTGTATTGATGAATGCACATAGTTGTATAATGACCACTGATGACCTGATTCTAATCCCATGAGTGTTTTATGCTTATACTCTTTTCTTTTGATTTCAAAGGTTTTTGAGATAGCTACACTTTGAGATTTGTTCACTTTCCTTTTCCTTTTTTACCCTGTTTATTCATATGTTCAGAAATACTCACTAGGAGATTATATTTTGAACATACTTTGTCCATAATCGTTTTGAAGCAATGTTTTGAGAGATCTGACCATGTTTGAGCATGTTTTATTACAGATCTCACATTACTTATGATTAGGACTGTTTTGACATCTTATTTTCTCAATGTGTTTTTGACAAAGTTGATTTGATCCTTTTGAAGGTACTCAACCTGCCTTTGAGCACATGAGAAATTTTGACCAAAGTTTTATTCCCTCTTTTCTTTTTCAGCAGTATTCTAGTGTTTTAGATGAACACAAGTTTTGCTGAACTGAGGTACATACTTTAGTTGTTTATTGAAAACATCACAAATATCAAAACAACAATTGAAATCAATTTTGAAAGCATCGAACGATCCCATAATTTATCAGATATTTTACAGATCTACAAACTATGAGTGACATATGCATGAAAACACTTGTTGTGTGAGATTTGTGTGTCATATGACATCTTGGTTGATTTTCAGAGTATTTGAATATTCATTTAACCATGATTCACTCGTTACTCTGTTTTTCAACTGAATACAACCAACCTTAGTATCAATGAATTTTGAGCTGAACTGTTATGTCAAATTGATTGTAAGATTGAATTTGACTGTCTAGGCTCTGATACCAATTGTTAGGATCTGAGGCTGTCTGTGATTGTGTTTGTTTGCATAAAACGAATAAGTGCAGCGGAAATGAGTAGCAAGCTTTGTAAACACAAACAAAGGAAAGTGTAGATTGATAAACAATTGCTTTTCATTGAGTCAAAAGATTTACATAAAAGCAAAAGATTACAGTGCAGGCTTACAATCTAAACTCCCCCTCAGCCTGATACACCAGAGTTGGTTGCACAAGATGAAAGGATGAATTGAGGAGAAAAACTCACTCAAAACGATCAAGTGTAACAGTACAGAGTACTGTCATACTTATAGGCAAACCAAACTAATGATATGCTTCAGCTGACGTCACCATGATAGTGACATCTAACGACCTAACAAACTATAAATACTGTTCTATACAAACTACTGTTATGTAACATCTGATTATCACTAAAGTACAAAACATAAGGAAACTACTGCTTCACGTTCCACTGTTGTAGCCTTAGCACAGATGTTGAGTCTTTAGTGCTTTCTTCAAAGGTGATCAGTCTTTGAGAGGGCAGTGCTTGAGTCTTCAGCAGTACTTAGGATACAGCAGTAGATAGAGCAACAGAGTTTGTCTTCAGCAGTTGTTAGATAATCATCAGAGTTTGGTTTATCAGTTGTTGTAGTTGAGCAGCACTTAACATCCATCAGCTGTTAGATAACCACTGTCAAGGGGAGAGATTAGAGTAAACTGCTGCTTATTAAGTGTCCACTGATGGGATCCGGTTTTGGCTTTACATTATCTGTTCCTCTGTTAGGGTTCAATCCCAACAAGATCCCATTCGATTTGCTGACAAGCTGAGCTCCATCGTGATAGATTCTCTCTTTCTTCAAGGCACGTTCATTAAAGCAAGCATGTTAGGCTTTGCGGATGAGGGTTTCGAGATCGTGTTGGGCTTGGGTATTACGAATGCTGAGCAAATAACTCCGTCTGCTGAACGCGTTGGCAACGACATTTGCTTTGCCTGGGTGATAACGAATCTCACAGTCGTAATCGTTAAGAAGTTCTACCCATCGGCGTTGACGCATATTAAGTTCTTTCTGATCAAAGATATGTTGCAGACTCCTATGATCGGTGAAGACCGTACACTTGGTACCATACAGGTAGTGTCGCCAAATCTTTAACGCAAAAACAACTGCGCCTAGCTCGAGATCATGGGTTGTATAGTTCTTCTCGTGGATTTTGAGCTATCGAGAAGCGTAAGCTATAACCTTGTCTCGTTGCATGAGAACACAACCGAGACCGAGGTTGGAAGCGTCACAGTAGACAATAAAGGCGTTGTTTCCGTCGGGCTATGTGAGAATAGGAGCATTGCAAAGCTTGTGCTTGAGGGTTTGGAAAGTAGGCTCTTGTTCAGTTCTCCAAACAAAAGACTTGTCTTTATGCGTAAGAGCGGTAAGCGGCACAGCGATCTTGGAGAATCCTTCGATAAATCGTCGATAATAGCCTGTTAATCCGAGAAAGGAACGGACTTCAGACGGGTTCTTTGGCGTAATCCAACTCTTAACTGCTTCAATCTTCGCGGGATCGACATGAATACCTTGACTATTAACGATGTGACCCAAAAACTGAACCTCCTCTAACTAGAATTCACGCTTGGAGAACTTGGCACAGAGTTGGTTCCCCTGGAGTAACTCGAGAACCAAACGTAGATGTTGCATGTGTTCGGCCTTCGACTTGGAATAGTCGTCGATGAACACGATGACGAAACGGTCTAGAAATGGCTTTCACACGCGATTCATCAGATCCATGAAAACCACTGGTGCGTTGGTCAAACCAAAAGGCATAACAACGAACTCGTAGTGGCCGTATCGAGTGCGAAAAGCGGTTTTAGGTATATCTTCTTCCTGAATGCGCAGTTGATGATAACCTGAGCGTAGATCGATCTTCGAAAACACGTAGCACCTTGCAGTTGATCAAACAAATCGTCGATGCGAGGTAGGGGATAGCGGTTCTTGATGGTTAACTTATTCAACTCCTGATAATCGATACACATCCTGAACGACCCATCCTTCTTTTTAACGAAGAGGACTGGCGCGCCCCAAGGAGAGGTGCTCGGGCGAATAAAACCTTTTTCAAGTAATTCCTGGAGTTGGTTCGAGAGTTCCCGCATTTCGGATGGCGCGAGTCGATAAGGGGCTTTGGCTACGGGGTTAGCTCCAGGAATGAGGTCGATACGGAAGTCGATATCATGACATGGCGGTAGTCCAGGAAGATCATCAGGGAACACCTGAGGAAATTCACGGACCACAGGAACGTCTTTGACTTCTGTCTTTCTTTTCTTTTCCTTCTCAGCCACTACGATGTTGGCCAAGAAATGTCACGCCCCCCGACCCACCCTGGACGGAATCGGGAGCCGCGAGCAGTCCAGTGGTACCCGTGGTATCTGATTTATGCGGCAGCGGAAGTCTTTTATTACAGGATCTTTTCACCGTAAAAATTGCTCGTTTAATATATTATACAAAGTTTTAGGGATAAATTCCCATAATTTACAATACGTTGATTTCACACAGAAATCTTTATTTGCCAAAACATGTTTTATTTATTTATTCACAATGAGCCACTTCTCTGAGCTTGTAGTGCTTTACTGCACTTTTCCTGGATCACACAGATCACCTGAAACATGTTTGGAAAAAAATTTTGTCAGCGGGGAAATACTGAGTGAATCATTCTGTTTTCTAAAACGACCCGTTAGTTATAAATTTACAGTATTAAGGGGAATTACAATGTTTCTGATATCAAACCAACTACCCACAGTATTTGTCACTCGACCATCCATTGGCTAGCCCATTTGTCCAATGGTGTCTGTGACTGTGGTCAGATCACCCCTTGGCCACCCGTTTGTCCAAGTGTGACGGGAAACAAGTAATGTATACAAAACCCCACATACCGGCTGTAATATGGTGATTACAAAGACTTAATCCCTGTAATTATAACTTTGAAAATAACTTGGAGTTTTGTAATACTTACTCACAAACTGTGAGAAAACAGTTTAAAAAGAAGAATGACTCACATTGCAGATTAACGAGCAAGATATAAGCCTACTGATTAGCCTTGATTAAACCTAATTTAACACAATGCACACACAGGCAGGTTAGTAACTAATACAGCAGTTACGTCAATTCACGAGATTAAACCCTCACAACGATTAATCAGTGCAATACTCGATAATTCAGTCGGATTCACAACGAATAACAGAGCATAGTCCGAATTCGAACAGCACTCTAATATTCAAGTCGAAATCACGACGAATAATCAAAGTACAAGCTCAATTGAGCAGCACCCGGATTATTGTTGGATAGTTATAATCGATCGGACGTTGAATTGTAATAGCGATCGAGTTATTACCCTGATTGTGGCAGCACCTCGTGATTAGTGTGTGTGTGTTGGACTGTTTCTGTAATAACTCAGTCTACGTAACTCGAATTTCCGTCGTTTCAAAGACAGATTTCAAGTTCCAAGGCCTAGTATTTATACGTGAAATTGGACTCCCCCGCGTGTCGCGGAAGAAGTCGTGACCCCTGTCGCGACTCGCCTGGGGTGCCTATCTAGCCTAGAGTAGCCTTGTCGTGGTATAGCTTTGCTGAGTCGACGTTCAACAAAAATTATATTTAGACAACGAATTTTCGAAGATAACTATCATTTAGGGTTTAACCCCCTTGAGTTTTAGGGGCCCTAATCCTGATTCTGATTGTTCCGGAAATTTCAGGGTTTATGCCAAATTACTTGGGTGTCTTAATTAGGGTTTTCTTATTGACCAATTATTGTCCTAATTATTGATTTTAGTGGCAGTTGTTACATCCTCCCCACCTTGAGAAAAATCTCATCCTCGAGATTTACTGAAATAGATGAGGGTACTTTCGCTTCATTTCTGATTCCAGTTCCCAAGTGTACTCTGGTCCTCTCTTGGATTTCCATTTGACTTTTACTAGCACTAGTCGTTTGTGCTTGAGAAACTTGATCTTCCGGTCTTCTATTTGTAGGGGTTTCTCTACGAATTTCAGCTTTTCATTTACCTCTATATCTTGAAGAGGTACTACTAGGGATTCGTCTGATAAACATTTCTTGAGATTGGATACATGAAATACATCATGTACTCCAGCTAATTCTTCTGGTAGTTGTAAACGATAAGCTACTGGTCCGATTCGTTTGGATCACTGGGAATGGTCCAACATATCTTGGACTCAGCTTTCCTTTCTTACCGAATCGTACTACTCCTTTCCAAGGAGAAACTTTTAAAAGTACTTTATCTCCTATTTGGAATTCTAAAGATTTACGACGATTGTCTGCATAGCTCTTCTGACGGTCTCTGGCTGTTTTCAATCTCTCCTTGATTTGAGTTATCTTGTCTGTAGTTTCTTGTACAATTTCAGGACCTGATAATTGACTTTCTCCGATTTCTGCCCAACATACTGGAGTTCTGCACTTACGTCCGTACAATGCTTCGAATGGTGCAGCTTCGATGCTTGAATGATAACTATTGTTATAGGAGAATTCAATTAATGGCAAATGGTTATCCCAATTACCACCAAAGTCAATTACACATGCTTGGAGCATGTCTTCTAGAGTTTGTATTGTCCTTTCACTCTGTCCGTCTGTTTGTGGATGATAAGCAGTACTTAGATTTAGTCGAGTTCCCATTGCTTTCTGAAAACTTATCCAGAAATGAGAAGTAAAACGACTATCTCTATCCGATACAATGGAGAGCGGGACTCCATGTAGGGATACTACTTCGTCCACGTACAGTTGTGCTAACCTTTCCATGCTAAAGGTTTCTTTCATTGGTAGGAAATGAGCTGACTTGGTTAATCGATCTACGATTACCCAAATCGCACCATTACCTCTTTTGGTTTTGGGTAACTTTGTAACAAAATCCATTGTTATGAGTTCCCATTTCCATACAGGCATTTCTAACTGTTGTAGTAGTCTTGAAGGTTTCTGGTGTTCAGCTTTAATTTGTGAACAAGTTAAACACTTGGATACGTATTCGGCTATATCCTTTTTCATTCCTATCCACCAGAAATTATTCCTTAAATCTTGGTACATTTTATGGTTTCCTGGGTGCATGGTATACCTAGATTTATGAGCTTCTTCTTAAATCTTATTTCTTAACTCTCCTTGCTTAGGTACCCAAATTCGTTTCTTATGGAATTTCCAAATTCCATCATTTCCTTGTTCTAGTTCTTTTAGGTAACCTTTCATTCCTTCAGCATCATCTTTGATTGCTGTTTTCTGAACTTCTTTGATTTGTGCCATTAAATCTACTTGTAGATTTAACCTCAGAGCACGGACTCGTTTCTGTTTCTCATGGTACTTACGACTTAAGGCATCTGCAACTACATTTGCCTTTCCTTCGTGATATTGGATATCACAGTCGTAATCGCTTAGCATCTCCATCCATCTTCTTTGCCTCATGTTTAACTCTTTTTGCCCAAATATATATCTTAAACTCTTATGATCTGTATAAACAGTAAACTTACTTCCATACAGATAATGTCTCCATATCTTAAGGGCAAAAATTATGGCTCCTAGTTCTAGGTCGTGAGTCGTATAATTTTCTTCGTGCTTTTTCAATTGTCTAGCAGCATACGCAATTACCTTCTTGCGTTGCATTAACACACATCCATAGCCTAATTTTGAAGCATCACAATATACTTCAAAGTCTTCTGTTCCTTCGGGTAAAGCTAGGATTGGTGCATTCATCAATCTATGCTTTAAAATCTTAAAGGCTTCTTCTTGTCTAGGTCCCCATTCAAACTTAGCAGCTTTACAGGTTAACTTAGTTAATGGTACAGCTATCTTAGAAAAATCTTTGATAAATCGTCTATAGTATCCAGCTAAGCCTAGAAAACTTCTTATCTCCATAGCTGTTTGTGGGATTTTCCACTTTGTAATTGCTTCTATCTTAGCAGGATCTACATGAATACCTTCATGATTTACCACATGACCTAAGAATTGTACTTCTTGTAGCCAAAATTCACATTTCAAGAATTTGGCATAAAGCTTTTCTTTTCTTAACAAAGTTAAGAGAACGTGTAAGTGTTCACAATGTTCTTTTTGGCTTTTGGAATAAATAAGTATGTCGTCGATGAAAACGATCACAAATTTATCCAAGTATGGTTTACAGATTCGATTCATCATGTCCATGAATGCTGCTGGGGTATTTGTTAATCCAAAGGGCATGACTGTAAACTCATAATGACCATACCTAGTTCTGAAAGCAGTTTTAGGTATGTCTTCTTCTTGTACCTTCAACTGATGATATCCAGATCTTAAATCTATCTTAGAGAAATACCTAGCTCCTTGCAATTGATCAAAAAGATCATCAATCCTAGGTAATGGGTACCGATTCTTAATCGTAACCTTGTTCAATTCTCTATAATCGATACACATTCTCATCGATCCATCTTTCTTTTTCACAAACAATACTGGTGCACCCCAAGGGGATGAACTCGGTTGTATGAATCCTTTGCTTAATAATTCATCTAATTGCTTTTTCAATTCTAGCATTTCGGTAGGTGCTAATCTATATGGTGCTTTAGCTATTGGTGCAGTACCTGGAATTAAATGAATTCTAAATTCTACTTCTCTATCAGGTGGTAATCCAGGTAATTCTTCTGGAAAAACGTCTGGGTATTCTGAGACTATGGGAATATCCTGAAGTTCCTTATCTTTAGTGTTAATGATTACTGAAATCATATACACCATTTCCTGCTTTCTCGAATAGCTTGCCAATTTCATTATTGAGATAAATTTCAGTGGCTTTCGAGGTTTATTTCCAGTAATTACAATTACCTCTCCTGAAGGGGTTTGAATTTCTACTGCATTTTTGTCACATAGGATTCGTGCATGGTTGGCTATTAACCAATCCATTCCTAATACTACATCGAATCCGGCTAGATTCATTGGTAACAAATTTGCAGAAAACTTATGGCCTAATAGTTCTATTTTTCCTTCTTGCCAGACTTTATCTATTTTCACAGAATTTCCTTCTGCGGTTTCAACTGTGAAAATTTGCCTAAGAGTGGTTAACGGTAACTTAAGAGCTTGACAAAATGAAGTATTAATAAAACTTTGGTTCGCACCAGAGTCAAATAATACTTTTGCAAATACGTCATGTACTAGGAACGTACCAGCTATCACATCTGGAATGAGTTCGGCCTCTTGAGTGGTCAGCTGGAATGCACGTACATTCTTCTTGGTTGCTCCTTCAGCTGGTTTAGCTTTGTTGTCTACTAGTTTAGCTAGCTTAGGACATTCGGATTGAAAATGTCCCCTTTCTCTGCAGTTATAACAAATTCTTGTTTTCTTCCTGCAGTCTTCCTCACGATGTCCTTTTGCCTTGCAAAAATTGCAAACTATATTGCATTGTCCATAATGCTTCTTTTTGCAATTTCTGCAGAAAGGAGGTGATGAGGGTTGCCCTGTTCCTCTTTTCTTGATATTACCCATATGAAACCCTTGGGTAATCTTCTGAGCTATTTCCTTCTTACGATCTTCCTCTCTTGTGCGTACTAATTCATCCGTTAGGGTGTTAGCTAATTCTACCGCATCGTCAATGGTACGAGGTCTCGCAGCTTTAACGATGTTTCGGATTTCACTAATTAACCCCCAGATGTAACGGGAAATGAGTACCGGTTCTGGCGAAGCCAGTGTTGGCACCACCCTTGCGTATTCAAAGAATGTCGAAGTATAGCCCCGGTAATCTACCCCTGTCATGCGGTGACTTAGGAATTTGTTTGCCATTTGATCTTTTTCATATTCGGGACAGAATTTTCTTTCTACAAGATTCTTAAATTCTTCCCAACTCATGGCATAGGCTATCCTTCTTCCTTTTGCCTGGAGGACCGTGTTCCACCATTCTAGTGCTCCTTCTTTGAACAGATTTGATGCATACATCACTTGATCCTCTTTGGCACATTTGCTTATTGCAATTACTGCCTCGGTTTTCTCTAACCAACGCAGTGTTGCAGTTGCCCCTTCATTACCTGCAAATTCCGCGGGTTTGCAAGCAAGAAATTCTTTATAAGTGCAACCAGGCGTTGCAGCTTTTATTCTCTTAGGGAGTGGGGCCTGTTGCGGATCATGATCGTCATGATTGCCGCCTCCATTTATGCTGTTACTGCCGTTATCTTCTGGAATACGTTTACTAGGAATTAATTGTGGTTCGGCAGGTTTCTGAACAGCAGCCACAATTTCTGGAATAGCATGGGCTATTCCTTGGGCTTTAAAGTGCTCAATATCTTGTCGGGTGATATATTGATCTTCCGGTTCTTGCTCAGATTGATTTACTTCATTAATTGGTTCATTGTTAGCGTTTTCCATCTGCTAATTAGTAGGAATTTATTAGTGTCTAACTTATTAATAACAATTTAGCACAGATGAATACATAAATTACTACAACATACAAACATAACCAAAATTGTCGATTTCTCGACTTTCATTTTGTTATTGTATATTGTATATGCCTCCGTACACACCATATCTTACAAGGTTTTATTGCCCATTTTACAGAATCAGTTTTACTATATTAGTTATAATACAGACAAACATTTTTCCAGCCCTTCCTATCTTTTGGTCCACTGGCAGTTTCAGTAACGACGCTCCCTCTCGTCGTACTTCCAAGATAGTTGCTCCCCCATTTCCCTGATCCTATTACCTGTACCTATCAGTTCTTCACCGAACTGACGAAGTTCAGCTAGGTTTTCATTACTCATGGGAGGATTAGGGATAGGTTCTGGATCAAACTGTGGGAGAAAACTATAGGGACTATTAACTATATTTTGGAATTGCCAGTCATTAGTCCACCATTCCTCCATTTGGCCTAATGGTCTGGTGTGAACTAGTGGGTCTGGAATAGCTGGTCCTAGGTTTAGTGGGAATTGGGCTGTAGCAGGATAAGAGAAAAGATTATCGTTGATAGGCTCTAGAACATCACAATTATCCAGTAGGCGGTCTATTTCGTCCTGGAACGTGATTTCCTCAGACTGTTTAGAGCTTTCGCCAATTTCTATTCCCTTTTGCTTAAGATCTATTACTATTTCCTTTTCTGGTGGTTTCGAACGTTCTCCAGTTTCTATTTCCTTTCCCTTGTTCATGCTCACAGGATTTTCTATTTTAGGAAGTCTCCTAGTGGCTGGTTTCCTACGGCGTACTTTCCTCCACCCTACGTATCTTCTTTTCTTTTTAGGTTTGGCTTTTTCCAGCGGTGGAGCTTTGAATTCTAGCGGTTCTTCTATATCAGCAATGTAACCAGTGAAGTTGTGGGAGACTTCAATTGGTACTGGATATAAGTTGAGATTCTGGAATGCTTCCGATATCTCATTCATGCTGCATAGTATATATGCAAAATACAAGAATGCAACGTTAAAACTTTGGAACAAAGTTTAACAAACAACACTGAAGTTTTATTGCATACTAATTTATACAAAGGACAACAGAAATAAACACACTAGGATTTTATTTATTTACTGGATTGTGATTTCTCTTACTAGACCCAACTTATCGGATATTTAGAGGTTGGCATTTTCTGCTACAGTAGCTAGCATATAGAGATTTGCCCATTTCTTGTCTAGTTTATCTTCCCAAGGTGTACTATTACCCAATTCTTGGACTTCTGGGTTAAACCTAACTCTCTTGGTTCGGGGTTTCTTTTTCTCCTGACTCTTTTTAAGTATCGAATCCCTTTTCTCTGGGGAAAGAGGATTCTCATAGTTTGCCTTGCGGACAAAGATTCCTTCTTCTAGGTTTACTGGGTTTTTAGAAGAAGATGCAATATCTAATTTGTGGTAGATAGCAGACAGCTTTTGTTTACCCATACTGTAACTAACAAATAATCAGTTAATACAACAAATAATCACAGAATGATAACTATTAGGATTAAGTATTTTGTCAAATACTTAATTCAGTAAATAGGCTTAAATCAGTGGCTCGATCAGTGGCTCAATTTAATTATTAATTATTAATTATTAGCTCTGATACCACCTTCTGTCACGCCCCCCGACCCACCCTGGACGGAATCGGGAGCCGCGAGCAGTCCAGTGGTACCCGTGGTATCTGATTTATGCGGCAGCGGAAGTCTTTTATTACAGGATCTTTTCACCGTAAAAATTGCTCGTTTAATATATTATACAAAGTTTTAGAGATAAATTCCCATAATTTACAATACGTTGATTTCACACAGAAATCTTTATTTGCCAAAACATGTTTTATTTATTTATTCACAATGAGCCACTTCTCTGAGCTTGTAGTGCTTTACTGCACTTTTCCTGGATCACACAGATCACCTGAAACATGTTTGGAAAAAAATTTTGTCAGCGGGGAAATACTGAGTGAATCATTCTGTTTTCTAAAACGACCCGTTAGTTATAAATTTACAGTATTAAGGGGAATTACAATGTTTCTGATATCAAACCAACTACCCACAGTATTTGTCACTCGACCATCCATTGGCTAGCCCATTTGTCCAATGGTGTCTGTGACTGTGGTCAGATCACCCCTTGGCCACCCGTTTGTCCAAGTGTGACGGGAAACAAGTAATGTATACAAAACCCCACATACCGGCTGTAATATGGTGATTACAAAGACTTAATCCCTGTAATTATAACTTTGAAAATAACTTGGAGTTTTGTAATACTTACTCACAAACTGTGAGAAAACAGTTTAAAAAGAAGAATGACTCACATTGCAGATTAACGAGCAAGATATAAGCCTACTGATTAGCCTTGATTAAACCTAATTTAACACAATGCACACACAGGCAGGTTAGTAACTAATACAGCAGTTACGTCAATTCACGAGATTAAACCCTCACAACGATTAATCAGTGCAATACTCGATAATTCAGTCGGATTCACAACGAATAACAGAGCATAGTCCGAATTCGAACAGCACTCTAATATTCAAGTCGAAATCACGACGAATAATCAAAGTACAAGCTCAATTGAGCAGCACCCGGATTATTGTTGGATAGTTATAATCGATCGGACGTTGAATCGTAATAGCGATCGAGTTATTACCCTGATTGTGGCAGCACCTCGTGATTAGTGTGTGTGTGTTGGACTGTTTCTGTAATAACTCAGTCTACGTAACTCGAATTTCCGTCGTTTCAAAGACAGATTTCAAGTTCCAAGGCCTAGTATTTATACGTGAAATTGGACTCCCCCGCGTGTCGCGGAAGAAGTCGTGACCCCTGTCGCGACTCGCCTGGGGTTCCTATCTAGCCTAGAGTAGCCTTGTCGTGGTATAGCTTTGCTGAGTCGACGTTCAACGAAAATTATATTTAGACAACGAATTTTCGAAGATAACTATCATTTAGGGTTTAACCCCCTTGAGTTTTAGGGGCCCTAATCCTGATTCTGATTGTTCCGGAAATTTCAGGGTTTATGCCAAATTACTTGGGTGTCTTAATTAGGGTTTTCTTATTGACTAATTATTGTCCTAATTATTGATTTTAGTGGCAGTTGTTACAAGAAAGCTCTGTATTCCTTGCGGAGATACTTGCTAGCTTGAACACACGACATGAGCTTGAGGCCTTTCGAAGCAGTTTCGCAATAGACACATAGTAAATGTCCATTCGCGAGTGAGAATCGAATCATCTTGTCAAAACACACAACTTCAGCATGGTTTTCACGAAGAAAGTCCATGCCTGCTATGACGTCAAAACTTCCGAGTTGCATCGGAATGAGGTCGATTGGAAAGATGTGATCGTTGAGCTCGAGGGTACAATCACGAAGAACAGAATTAACGGCGACGGTTCTTCCGGTGGTGACTTCAACTTCGAATGACGAGGGAAGATAAGAGCGCTTACGACTAAGGAGCTTCTCGAATTCAAACGACACAAAGCAGTTATCGGCTCCAGTATCAAACAAACATGACGCATAAATACCATTCACAAGGAACGTACCATTAACCATGTTGTTGTCAGCCTGGGCTTAACGAGCATTGATGTTGAAGGTTCTGGCGCGTGCTGCTTGTTGCTGCTGCTGAGGCTGCTACTGCTGTTGCTGGGGCTCTTGCTTCACAACCCTGTTCGGGCACATGTTTGCAAAATGGTTTGGATTACCACATGGAAAGCAGACTCGAGCATTGATTGTGGGTTCCTGAGCTGCTTGTTAGCCTTGCGGGGCTGGGAGTAGAGCTTGATGAGCAGTGGCAGGAGCTGCGGTGTTCCGGGGACCATAGCGACAGTTGGCAGTGAAATGACCGTACAAATTGCAATGAGCGCAGAAACGACAGGCAAGACCCACTGGATGATGATATGAGCATGTCGGGCAGAGCGGGTGGGGACCTGTGTAAGCACGCTTCGCTGGCGGCGCTTGAGTAACTGGTGCTAGTCGATGATGAGACTGCTGCTGAGCCGGTACGGCTTGCAGAGGGGCAGCAGTGGTAGTGACAGCATAATTTTTGTTGCTGGAGCTGCTGTTGTTGTGCTTCTTCTTGCGGCGTGATGACTTGGACGGTTGAGCAGTGGCTGTTTCGGCAGTCGGTGCAGTGGTGGCTTGATGCAGAGACTTGGAGGGCTTATCCCAGAAAGCAGCCTTTACTCGCTTGTCGTTGATCTCCGCGGCAAGCAAGTAAGTCTCTTCAATTGATGAGGTCTTCGCGGCATGAACAAAGTCGGCAACACAATCGGGTAGAGCTCGAATGTACTTCTTGATTGCTATCTCTGGTGTCTTGACTTGGTCGGGACAGATAATGCTGAGCTGCTTAAAGCGAGCAGTCAGGGCAGTGTTGTCTCCATCCTTCTGCTTAATGTTCCAAAACTCGTCCTCCAGCTTTTGGCGTTCATGGGGAGGGCAGAATTCATCCATCATAATGGCTTTCAGCTCTTCCCAAGTCAGCTCATAACCTGCATCATTCCCGCGTTTGTTTTGTTCAGCCGTCCACCAGTCTAGAGCTCGGGACTGGAAGACGCCGGTAGCGTTTAGGGTACGGAGATTTTCTGGACAGCCGCTTTGGCGCAGAGTGACTTCGACGGAATTAAACCATTGGAACATAGCTGTCGGGCCATCTTCACCAGTGAACTCCTTTGGTCCGCATGCCTTGAACTGTTTGAAGTTGAAAACAGTTTTGGCAGCATCTTTGGGAGCTTCAGTCCTCGACTCCTCAGATGATTTGCTGACGTTCTCATACACTTCGCTCACAGCCTTTGCTACTTGCTTGGCGATGATAGCAGCAAGACGTTTGTCTCTCTTTTCTTGGCGAGTAAGTGGGGTTCGGTGTCTAGATGACGACATTGTCTGCAACAGACATCGTCGTAGGTCTCAGATACATCAAAATCGAATCTCACCTCACACGTCTAATACTTACTAAAGCTTAGGAACACGTCGAAGCATGTATCACATAAACACATAGGCACATAACCACATATTCACGTAGTCACAGAAGCACATAAACACGTAGGGCACAGAATCACAGAAGCACATAATATCACTCCTATCAGCACACAGAAGCAGTCAGAATACAGAAACCTATCCTTCAAAGCTCGCGAGTCGTTCGAATATAGCGATCGCGTATAACATATCGAGTAGTATAGTAATAGCGTATAACATAATGTCGTCCGGACTGTAGCGACCTGTTAGCGTTTTAGCATAGAAGAGCAATGCGGGTTGTGTGTGTCGATCGAAGTGAGTGCAAAAATCGAATAAATCTTAAAATTTTAAACACATAAACAGTTAAATACATATAAACACATAAAATCAACGAGTCATCAGAGTCAGCAGTTGCGGGCTCAGAATCGAAACATGTGAAAATCGAGAAATAGATTGTCTGCGGCTATTAGACATTAACAGACCAAAGCGATTCGACTATTCTCAAGGGCTTGTCATCACATTCTGACTTTCGGGGTCGGCCTCTGCCTCGAATCTTGGGCATCTGGCACGCAGTCCCTAAGCCATACTCGTGAGTTCAGGTCGTTAGAGTCTGTCGAGACTTTGGCGAGAGTTTTGGCAAGGTCCATGGACAGCCGTCAAGGTTAGGGTTTCACCCCTGGCTTGACAACTTCCCTTGATTTTTGTAAAATAGAGGAGATTATTCATCAAAATATGGATTTCACCCCTGATTTGGTATAATTCTCCCGTTGAACAAGCGTTCGTTATTGAAAAGAATGAAGAAATCATTGATAAGTTGATAAAAACAACATTGATCAAGCAATTTAGTCAAGAGTTCATGGTTTTCACACCTAATCTTGGCTAAATCGCTTTCTCATTATTGAAAATTCGAGTGCGGTGATAGTGTAGCGTAATAACGAGATATAGCAGGTATGCTCGGTCTGTTGGTTCCTAATTATAGTCTAGGTTTCTAAGACGTTGACCCGGACTAGGTCGAGTCTTGCCTAATTCCCTATAGTTATGGCTCTGATACCAATCTGTCACACCCCAACCGATGACGGAATCATCGGGGCATGGCACTGAGCAAAACAGATTGTCCAGAAGTTTCCATAACAACTATCATTACTATTCAATTTAAATAATACGTCCCATACCGTATCTCAAATAGCAAACAAATTATTACAGATAAAAATCCAGGCAAATTTTCTGTTCCGACAACTCAGATTTAAATATAAAAATTATTCATCTGCTTCTAGAGACTCATGCTGCAAGATCTACAGACAACTATGCTCTAGACGCTTATTCTAGCCTCGTCTTCCTAGCAGATAAGCATCCTAATTGCCTGTCACATACGTTAAAATAAAGTCAATACATAGAATGTAAAGGTGAGCATACAAGTTTGATAATAGCATATAGAGTTCGAAATAGTTTACGCATAACCAGCACGTACACAGAGGAAAACGAAGCATGTTAATTATCGACATGGATCTATCGATACCAATGACTGCGGGTTGACTGCCCGAGGCAGTTCGCAATACATGATTACCACCGTAATCCATGCAAGTAATTGTCCTTAACAACCCCCGTGTGAACGGGTGCTGAGTCCAAACTATAGTACTATCGTCGTTAAGGCAGGTAGACAGCATTCCACGTGTAAACATAACAACAAGCATTCGTTTAGTCACGTAATACATGCGGTAATGGTTAGTGTTTAAAGTAATTGAGTAGTGTGTTCGATTGTGATTTAGGATAAGTAACGTATGTAACACCCAAAAGTGCTAAAGCAAAAAGGGTTCAAGTATACTCACAGCGGTTGATGGATTGAAGGGAGCGCTTAAGAGTAGAGTTAGCCTGAATAGTTCGATAGCATAAAGATAAGCAACGCGTAAAATGGAAACAAGTGCTGGAGGGTCGGACAGCTGGTCGATCGGATGGTAGTCCGATCGGACGGCTGACCGTTCGATTGACAGTCCGTTCGGACAGTTGTCCGGTCGGACGGCAGTCCGATCGGATGTCTGTTCGAGTGGATTGTTTCTCCCTTTGGGTAGGATGTGTTTGCGTATGATGGTTTTGACCTTTTGAAGTTTTCGTTGTAGCATATGAAAACATTGAAGTATCTTTACCTTTCAGGTCAGTCGATCAGACGGTCGTTCGATCGGCTGGCAACCCGATCGGTTAGGTACTTTTAGCAAGAGAAGTTCTCAGCAGGGTGTCGCCTGATCGGATGGCTGTTCGATCGGGTGGCACTCCTAGTGCATCGAACATGTTGAAAAATCGATTGAGTGTTGAAGCATAGTATCTCATGATCCGAAGAGTAATCCAATCGGAAGGTAGTCCGATCGAACAGCAGTTCCTTCAATACTAGTCTTCAAAATAATAAAATAATAAATTGATTAGGTGTGGGACCTTGTGCTAGCCGATCGGCTGGCCGGTCGACCGGCTGTCTGTCCGATCGGCTGGCTGTCCGTTCGGACAGCAGTCCGATCGGTCAGCATCCTGACCTGGTCAGCCTGTTCGTCTAACACTTGGCTGTTCTGATTTGTCTGTCGTTTTATTGAGGTATTTTGAGAACGAGTTGAACAATAGAAAAACTCGTCTTTACTTGGTTCTCCTGATCGGACAGGAATCACCCAACCCGGTCAGTGAACTGTTCGGAACGGTTGTTTAACGTTGAACCCGAAATCAGTGAACCTCGTGGATAGAATCCGTATCTTGAACCGCACAACTACTAGGATGATTAGTAAGTCGGCACAAGCTCCGTTTCTATCGGTTTTGAAGGCATTGAGTGTAAAAGAGTAGAAAGAAAGTTGGAAAACCATCTTTCAATCCTTTTCACCGTGTAAATGTTTAGATCTATAACAGATCTTTGTTTGTTTATGTGGAAATCGGCTAGATCTAAGTTATTCTTGGTGGATTGAGGCCAAAACATGAAGTTCTTCAAGAACTCCATGATGACATCATCCTAGAACACTTGAATCTTGATGATTTCACGGTTAAAAGTTAAGATTTGAAAGATAGAAAGGTGTAGGAGTGCGTGTAGATCAAGAAAGTACAAGATTTAGGATGAGATCTTACCAGAATCGAGAGAAATCTGAGAAAAGGATGAGTTGAGCGTGCTGGTCGGACAGAGGTTTCCAAAAGTGGAAAGAATGACAATGGCAGGGGTATTTATAGGATGCTAAATGAGGAAAGGGCTGGCCGATCGGCCAGCCAGCTCGATCGGACAGCCTGTCTGATCGGACAGCAGTCCGATCGGCTGGCTGTTCGATCGGTTGGTAGCCTGATCATTCAGCTGCCTGATTCGCGTGTTCGGTGCGACGATTTTTGATATTTCGATTTCGATTGAGGACGATGCGAGTACGATAGAGTTTCCTATTCAAATTACTTTTAATCCCAACTACTATATCTAACAGACAAGCATCTATATCTCGCACTATCTGTTCTCCACCAATTATCATAATTCGATTTCGATTGAGTTCGATTGGGTTTCGATTTCGATTCGAGTTTCGATTGATTACCACACATAACATAAAGTAAACATGCACAAGTAACACATAAGGAACACATATAATAACACCAAAGTTGCATAATTCGAGTTTCGAGTTCGATGATGATTTGATTAGCTCGATTATTGATTAATTGACGTTATCGCATTGTTACTTCCTATTATTCACATTCGTAAAGCGTTTCGCATCGAGAAACATACTTTGATTACTTCGATTGTAATTTATTACTCCACATAATACAACTAACGAAAAAAAACATAAAATATACTAACTACAGTCAAAGAAGTCAAAACAGGGATTGAGCAAGGTGAGACAGATCGCAATTAGCGATCTTTTCTTCCTTTGACTTCAATCTTGACTTTGACTTTGACTTCCGGAAACACGGGGTGTTACAAAAAAGGTTTTCAATAAAAAGTAAGTTCGTTTCATCAAACAAGAAATTATGAATTTAGGAGGTTCTTGTGAAAACGAGGATCCTTGGAAAAGAAATTTAGTAAAAGGACTTAGTGATTGTTAAAAGTTTTAACAAATAATTTGTTGATGTTGAAAAGAGTATTTGGTAAAACAATCATATAACATCTATAAGATCTTATAAGTAATTGAGAAAGGTTGGTTTGATTTTGATTAAGAATGGAAGTCTCTAGCATGATGATATAACGTGTGCACGTTTTAGGGATTAAGTTGAATATGAAGTTCATGGGCCAGAGATTCATTAGACCGATTAGATTGATAGGTAGCATTTCGTAAGGTTTTGAAATTTGGTTAGTAAAATGTTTTAAGGCATGATTAAGAATTTCGTGTATGTGAGTTATGTGAAAATAGATTATAGGATAAGAAGTACGTTTGATAAAACAATGTATTTTGAAATCAGTATAAGTAGGTATTTTGAATAATGATAAATGATTTAGGTATAAAACATGATCGGGTTTGCATAATAAAACATTTTGAAAGAAAGTTTCGGTAACGATCACCTAGGTAAGGGAATCACCCCTAACTCGTTGGTGAGG
The DNA here is from genome assembly GCF_002127325.2 of Helianthus annuus. NCBI lineage: Eukaryota > Viridiplantae > Streptophyta > Magnoliopsida > Asterales > Asteraceae > Helianthus > Helianthus annuus. The sequence goes on from NC_035442.2 coordinate 34,944,870, forward strand.
TCGTTTTAAGGAAGGAAGGTGTGGAGTTAATTATCAAGGTAAGCAAATGACTCATATTTCGATGATATGTCTCCATTTTGGTGTTATAAAGAATATGAATGAAATTATAAGAAATCATGCATATGTATAAATGTATGAAAAAGACTTAGTATGATGTTTGTGTGAGAAGAAAATAACGTAAGTAAATTCGAATTTGAAAGATTGCATCGTATAAAATAAATAATAGAAACACATGCTTGATTAAAATTTGGATAGTTCCAAAGCGGAACTTTGACTAACCAAAGTGGTCGAAAAGTCTTTTGAATTTGAGGAGCATGCTTTGGCCTAATAGGTAAAATACTCTCGCCGACAAGTCGGTTAACGGTAATTACCCTTCCGGTTACTACATGTCCCAAATCAATCGAAATTTCGAGACTTGGTAGGATTTATGAAAAACTCAAGGAGTGGAACTAGTCGACAAGGTGCGGGTTTCACCCCTAACTTGACGATTTCGTATCCTAAGTGTGGTTGGTAGTCGTCGGGTCAAAATTTAATTTTAACACTTTGACGAGGGTCCACTCGAATTTGAAATTTGAATTTCTCCATCAAGGTGAGGATTTCACTCCTATCTTGATGGTGAATTTCATGTAAAAAAGGAAAAGTAGATGGATTGAGAGTTGTTCACCAAATTGTGGGTTTCACGCCTATTTTGGTGAAGTTGTCTCGTTTGTGTATTACGAGTGGTTTTGATTTTAGTATAAGCGAGTAAAAAAGATGTATGTTCAAAATAATAATAACAAGTATAAGCACAATAAGCATCTCAAGAAATAATTTGTAAAAGACATTTCAAGGATGGCACATAAAGGATGGAATAATACAACAAGAATTAACAAATAATAAAGCAAGTATTAACACAAAAGTGACATATATGTTTAAAGGTCAAAAGAGAATAAATAATGAGCAAATAAAGTACATGCAAGTAGTTCAAGCAAAGCATGAGAATAAAGCTCTAGAACTATAGACTAGGTAAAAAAGCATGGCAATTTTTCCTAATTCCCTATAGTTATGGCTCTGATACCAATCTGTCACACCCCAACCGATGGCGGAAACATCGGAGTGAGACGAAATAGATTGCTTGAGACATCATAACACTAATAATTGTGACAAGTATTTAAATAATAATTTCATTCCATTTCTAAAGAATTAATTACACGGATTTGAAGCAAAATACAACAACATGAATAATGAAATACAATACAATATGAATACAAATTTTAAAGTATGTATCTAAGCATCCTACTAGATTCCATGCATCATCAACGTCATCGCTAAACCTGCAACATGTTTTAAAAGCATAGTTCAATACAAAGGTAATGGCGAGTACACAAGTTTTAGACTCGTGTCATATGTATAAAAAGTATTTTCAATCCAACATAGCATTTTGGTATACAAGGTCAAACTATCATGCATAACTAAAACTCAAAACCCAAGTGTCCACTAGTATAATAGCATCCCTCGATGTAGCAACATCGAGACCGTAAAGTATGAATAATAGCATCCCTCGATATAACATTATCGAGACCGTAAAGAATATAACTTAACAAAACCCCGTCGGGTGGTGTGCTACTCCTATAGCGTTATAATTGTTAAGGCGGGTTAACAAGTAGTATGAGTTCTAGCATGAACTTAAGCATAAAAAGCATGTATAAGGATTGATTGAATAAAGCATGTTTGTGAATCGTGCATTTTTAACAAGTAAAATATGTTGCAACCAAAGTGTATTAAAAGGAAAATGGGTCAAGTGTACTCACAAAATTTGCATATGCTTTCCGATTATCCAATGTGACGAAGTTGATGAGGTTAGAAGGTTGAATATGTTCGTTTAGGGATTTTTAAGAGACGTATACATTTGGTCTAAGGATGTGAAGTTTAAAGTGCATGAACAGTATGTATATGAAAAGTAATCATCTTGTAGCATTAAGTACTTGTCTTGATACTATGAAACCTTAAGGGTTAATGTTTTCATGAGTAATATACCCATTAGAATCGTACAAGTCTTATGTCCTTAGATGATGTTATTCTAACACTTTGACGAATGAACACAAGTTCACCATCAAAAGTTCGAACGTATATAGATATCATTTAGGTTATATATCATATATTAGTATGTCCAATAGTCAAGCATGAGGTAGAAGATTAAGATCTTCATTTAGGTACCTCTAAGTATCATGGAAATCATGTAGGAGGTAGGAAGAACAAGCTTCCATTTAGGCACCTCTTATGTGTTCACCACTACACTTGATGTAAAAACATACAAGGAGGGTCATGAACTATAAATAATACAAGAATGTAAATGACTGCACTATGAGAAATCATCAAGTAATGTGGGGATTTTATGTTGGACAACCCAAGTTAGTCCACAATCACACCTTCATCAAGCTTGAAGCTTGAACATCACTTGTGGGTCAAAAACCCTAAACAAAACAGAATATATGTGAGGTTTAACCTCTGATTTGGTGTGTCTCAGCCCCGTTTTTAAGTTTAACTAACCATAGAAGTGGTTATAAGCATAAGGACGTGGGTTTGAGTAAGTTAGACTCAAGTTTAAACAAGTATAAACAAAGTTTGATTCAAAACAAAACGAACAGTAAACTTTAGACCCTTTTTGCCGGAGTTCCAGGGTCTTATTTACTGTGAATCACCCATGGAATGGAAGCTAAGGAAAATCCATGCACACAGGGAAAAGAATGAGCTAAAACGGACAAGAAACGAAGAAGTTATGCTCACTTTAGTGGAGCTTGATGCTTCTGTCCGAATTCTGATTTGCAGCTACGATTTTGGGAGCTTGAGAGTGATTTGAGAGGGTTTGTAAAGTGAGAAAGACTTGGATTAGTGTGGTATTTATAGGGTTGGGGTTAGTGGTTGTGGGTCATAAATGCAAGAAACACACTTAGAACCAACCAAAACTCACTAAAATCGCGACGAATCCAAGGCTGTCAACGAGCTGGCTCTGGATTACCTTCTCTCGCGGGCCGCGTAAGGAACAGGGAAAGTTTACGCGGGCCATGTCAAGGAGGGAGGCAGAAGTTTCATTAAATTGCAATTTGGCCCTTGAAGTTTCTAAATTAGGGTTTTTAGGTGTTTTAGGGACTATTTTCGCCATAAAAACATAGTTTAAGGGCAAAATAAGTATGAGAGACATAAACCAAGTATAATTAAGCGTGTGAAGGTCGTATTTAAATATCGTTTACGATCAAAACACGTTTTATGCATAAGTTTCACATATTTGCAAGTTTAGCACATAGTTTCCAAGAATTACGAATAAGCATCAATTGTTTCACGAAATCGAACGTATGAATATGTAGAGGGTATGTTTATCACGAATTTAAAGAAATACGAGTTTTATTTAAGAACCAAGTTCCGTATTTGATGAAAGAATGATTACAAGAACGAGAGATTTCCAAAAATAGGATTTCAAGCAATGGTTTCTAAATATGGAAAGTATAAAAACGCAGGGCGTTACACCAAACATATGTGCAGTGCAGTGGAATGACCAAATTGCCCCTACCTTAACCAAAACATATGTGTAGTGTAGTGGAATGACCAAAATGCCCATGCCTTAACCAAAACATATGTGCAGTGCAGTGTAGTGGAATGACCAAAATGCCCTTGCATCTTGTGACTGTCTCCATTAAAAGTCCTCTTTATCGGACTCTGAACCAATTACCTCATCCTAAACTTCCTCATCATCATCACTGTTTTCAACTAGTTCATCAAAATCTTGATCACCCGAATCATCATTTGACTCTCCCGACCCATCTACTTCAACATTATAGTTACTATTATCACTGTCTTCAGTATGTTCTATGTCTATATCCACTGAAAACCTATCAGTTGACCTAGCAGACTTTTTGGATTGGGCTCTTTGTACATTGGGCTGGGAAATGGCCCTAGACTGGAGTGGGCTTCAGGTGCCATTGATGGACCTTGTTGTATAAGTACTTCCATAAATGGTCCAATCCAGCGAAAAACCTTTATAGCCAAGTCCAACACATCTTTATCATTATGAAAGTGCCTAAGTGCCCCATCATCAGCATCCAACCCATACATATGAATGTCCCTAGATTTGTAAAAACCTGATTCCATTGCATACTCTACTAGTTCAGAGCATCTAACTATCCTTGATTCACCTCCAACATACTGTGGTTGACCAAATCCTACTTCAATATAACCACCATACCAAAGCATGACATCTATTGTTTCCACCATCTCAAAACAATGCCTAAATTCAAAATTCTGCAAAATCGTACATTGAATGCGAAAGATTAGGGCTTGATTCTTATATCTTTGTCTTTGTTAGTCCTCTGTGTTTCATCGATTAGGTTTAGATCATTGTTAAGAGACGATCCAGGGTTTTATATGGACTAAATCGCCACGTAATCATTTCCACCTGGGAAAGGTGGTGGCACGTAGGATCAAAAACTAACAGAGTTAGTGATCTGTTAACAGAGTGGTGCCAACACAAACTGAAACTCAAGTTGGAGGTGTCGGGCATTAAAATGTTAGTTGGGGGTGACAACGGCCAAACGTCAATAGTTGAGGGTGATGAAATCCAATAACCCTAAAAAAAATAACAAATATTCGTTATCGGTACAATACACTCAATCACTATAGCCAAAGTCTTAAGTTGATAAGCTCAATAGATTAATTAATTAAATGAATTAATTGTTTTTGGATATTTATAATGATTATTAAAGTTTTATTTAATGTAAGTTTAACTCAGTAATTTTAAAGGTCAAGTAACTCAAAAATTAAAGTGGGTATGAATAGAAAGAGTTCAACTAGATTAAATTTGCAGTAAACTTTCATTTTGAATTTTAATCCCTTCAAAGTTAAAATGATAAATTTTCGTTATTTGAACACTAAAATTCCTGTGTAACTAATGTCTTTTTTCAAAAAAAAAAAAAAAAAAAAAAAAAAAAAAAAAAAAAACTAGTGTCTTCCAACTCCAAATTGAAGCTGGAAAATCTTCAAAACCATAACTGTCAACTAATAATCTTGTGTAACCGTAGTGGAAATCATTGACAATCAAGCTATAAAACCGAAACCGTCCATTGTAAACCAATTGTTTATTTTTTTTTTTTATTTTTATGGCTCTCAAATCTCCAAATCCACGAAAAGCTTTTACCAGTGGCGAAGCTTGAAAATTTCCACCGGGGGGTCGGAAGTCACCGGACCTAAAAGTATATAGCTATTTTTTTTATAAAACCGGAGGTCGAAAACGTATATACCTAAAAAATTCTATACGAAACGTACATAAATAACACTACTGAGCGAAAAGTTCGGGGGGTCGGGCGCCCCCGGCCCCTTCATAGCTTCGCCCCTGGCTTTTATCGTCTCCGAATGCATCCGTTGCAAACATGTTCTTGTTGTTCGGATTCTGCTGTTGCACGTCAAGCTCCTACCTCTTCTCGGAGTCGCAACCACTCAAGCAACCTCCACCGTTTCGAATCAACCGTTAATCCTTAGTGTGCACAACTGCGAGGACACCCTAGAGATAACCTTCTGACTGGTGATTAAAGGTAGCATGTTTAATTTGTTCGGAAAAATAATCAATAAATTGAGTTTGTTATCTACCTATAAAGTTATAAAATGGTTTATTTTAATTGCATTATGTATACATAAAGTTCAATTTCAGAATATATATGTGGTTTCTCGGAGGGTTTATGGTTTTGAAAATATATACACTCATATCGTAAATCAAGTTAACTTTAGTTTGAAACCAAATTTTCATAACTCTAAATGAAATCTAGAGTAAAATAATTTTAAATTTCAATAGTAATGTTACTAAGCCCAAAAACCGATTTAATTCAGATGAATAATGAATTTTACTTGAAAGACCTGGCAAACGGGTCGGGTCAGGTTGGGTCATGGGTCAAAACGGGTCAGTTAAAAAATAGGTTGTTTTGGTTTGGGTCGGAACGGGTTCGGGTCAAAACGGGTCTGGGTCAGAACGGGTTTCGGGTCGGGTGGGTTAAAAAATGTTTTTAAAAAATAAAAATAGATTGTACATCAAGGGGCAATTTTGTCGGGTTGAAACTGTTGGTAATTTCGTGTAACTATTGGAAAATAATTTTTAGTCAATTTGTCAAACAAACTGAACGCAGCGGAAAACATGTACACGAGGTTCGGTTATAAACCGTTCCCACCAGTGATCTCTTTACAATCAAAATAGGTTATAATAAAATTAAAGAATCGTGACATCCAAGAAAGACACCTTGGTTCAACGAACGATCTCGCTAGATGATCGTTGACCACGAAATCATGTTTGTTCGTTTGAAACGATTTCAAACGAAACCTTTAAACTAAAGAAAATAAAGTTAAAAACTTTACTTACCTTTTTTGCGTAATCAAAACTAGGATCAACTAAAACTTCAAAAAATTGTTCCTGCTCTTTGCCTTTTTTTGCGACAGCAAGTGTTGTAACAATTTTTGTTCCTTCTGTTTCTTTTTGACTTTTGAGTGGCAAACAAAAACAATTATTTTTTTTTCTTCTCAAAAAAAAACCTACCGTCTTGTTATATGAATGATTTATATATCTAATATAATAGAGAGTCATGTGTAGATTAATATACAACTCCTCAATCGTATCTATTGGGAATTCCGTATTAATGGTATGCTTATCTATTAGCATTATAATCTAATTCAAACACAATCTCTCTTTATTAGTTATCTCATAATTAATTATATTGTATATACACTTAAACTCTTATTATAATTAACAAATTAATTATAATTTGTCTTATTAATCCGGCTCTCCGTAATTATTCTAAATAATTACCTGTTTCTTTCATTACGCTTATTATTTCGTGATCCGGTGATTAACGATTAAAACACCGTTAAATGTTCGTTGCCCAAAGTGTAACTCTTTGGGTCGTACCTTGACGGCAACATTGAATTATAATCGACAATTGAACATTATATCCAACAATCTCCCACTTGGTCGATTGGCCGATTAAATTTTAACGTAGACAATAATGGGTGCCTAGCTGCATCATATTGCCCCCGACAAGGTATGACAAATTTATGTCAACTAATTCTTTGCACTAATCAAACCTTTGGTTATGCAAATATTATAGCCCTGGTTATCGACTCATTTATCCCTCTGTATTGAACACTTGTTGAACATGAGACATGGATCCAATTCATTCTCATATATCATTCAACCATTTCTAATTTCGTTCCTGATTTTAAGTGGTTTATCAAACTATTACTAGTTCGAGCGTGGCCACGCGTTTAACACCAGTTCAAATCAACGAAAGGCGCCAGAGTGTTTTTCTTCTAAGTATAGAAGTACAGATCCCTTTGGCTACAAACAACTCCCACTAAACTTCAGATCATTCCCAAAACTATCCTTATTACTGCCAGTTACGTACAGCGTTAGATAGAATCAAAGAGCAACCCTTCATTTAAGTTAGTTCTAGTATGTACCGCAGGTCTAAGGATACAATGATCGTACCTATTCAAAACGTCTTATGACTAAGATCCATGAAGATCATTTTGAAACGAGTTACGCCCAATATGATTCAACTAATCATATCAGTGAATATGGTTCTCAACACTTTGAGTATCCATTATATGGATCAACCATCTAATTCACAATAGTCTTTTACCAGATTGGTTCTCACGAATCTGATAGACTACGGACATTTTAGAATACAATATTCATAGATACCTAACGTACTAATATTTGAACACAAATATAATAGTTTAAAAGACATTCAACCATTAAATTCAAATAAACATAAAATACTGTTTACAGTTCAAAATGCACCAAATTACTAAATTACAAAATCAGACCCACTGTCTAGCATATCTAAGACCTATACAATCAGCATGCTTCTCGTGTCTCACTTGAGGTATAGGCTTAGTAAACGGGTCCGCTAGATTCTGATCAGTATCAATTTTCTCTACTACGATGTCTCCTCTTTCCAAAACTTCCCGTATGTAGTGGAATTTTCTGAGAATATGCTTCGTGCTGTGATGCGACCTTGGTTCCTTTGCCTAAGCAATTCCACCTGTATTGTCGCAAAATATCTCGATAGGCTTCTGTATGCTTGGTATAACTCCGAGACCAGCAATGAACTTTTTCATCCAAACAGCCTCCTTAGCAGCTTCTGAAGCCGCTATATATTCTGATTCAGTGGTTGACTGGGCCACCACGCTTTGCTTAGAACTCTTCCAAGTTATAGCACCACCATTTAAAGTAAAAACATAGCCTGTCTGAGATCGTGAATCATCACGATCCGTTTGGAAGCTTGCATCAGTGTAACACTTTACTCTCATCTCTTCTTCTAAACCGCCAAATATCAGAAACATATCCTTAGTTCTTTTTAAGTACTTTAGGATATTTTTCACAGCAATCCAGTGACTTTTACCAGGATTCTGTTGATATCTGCTAGTCAAGCTCAGAGCAAACGATACGTCCGGTCTAGTACATAACATGGCATACATGATGGAACCGATAGCAGAGGCATATGGAACCTTTTTCATATCCTCTTTATCTTTGTCCAATTTGGGACACTGATGACAATTCAGTACGGTTCCACTTGCCATTGGCAAGAGACCCTTCTTGGAATCTTGCATCGAAAAGCGCCAAATGACCTTATCGATATACGTACTTTGACTAAGTCCAAGTAGCCGCTTAGATCTATCTCTATAAATCTTTATTCCTATAATATAAGCAGCTTCTCCAAGATCCTTCATTGAGAAACATTTACCAAGCCAGGATTTAACATCCTGCAGCATTGGGATATCGTTTCCAATGAGAAGTATGTCATCTACATACAGGATCAGAAAAGTAATAGAACTCCCACTTGCCTTCTTGTAAACACATGGCTCATCTTCGTTTTTGATAAAACCAAATTGTTTGATTTTCTGATCAAAACGAAGATTCCAGCTTCGAGATGCTTGTTTCAATCCATAAATGGATTTATTCAACTTGCAAACTTTCTTTGGATTCTTAGGATCTACAAAACCTTCAGGCTGCTCCATATAGACATCTTCTGTAAGGTGTCCATTTAGGAACGCGGTTTTGACATCCATTTGCCATATCTCATAGTCATAATACGCGGCTATGGCAAGTAGAATCCTAATAGACTTAAGCATGGCTACTGGCGAGAAGGTTTCCTCATAATCAACTCCTTGAGTCTGAGTAAATCCTTTAGCAACCAACCGAGCCTTATAGGTTTGCACATTTCCATCCATGTCTATTTTCAACTTGAAAACCCATTTACTTCCTACAGTCCGACATTCGGGAGGAAGTTCAACCAAATCCCAGACTTGGTTGTCATACATGGATTGCATCTCGACGCCCATGGCTTCGAGCCATTTTTCAGATTCGTTACCTGAAATCGCAGCTTTGTAGGTTGAGGGCTCTTCTTGATCTATTATCAAGACGTACCTATCAGGTGAATACCGATTAGGTTCATGACGATCCCTCGTACTTCTGCGGACGCCTAGTGTTACATCAGATTCCTGAATCCTCTCAGGTTCAGGTTCAACAATATTTTGTTGAGAGGCAGATTCGACTATTGGTTGATTAATTTGTGGTTCTCGAATTTCCTCAAGATCCACAAGATTATTTCCAATTACTCGCGTCATAAGCTCATCCTCTAGGAATGTTCCTCGATGCTTAGTGAAAACTCTATTTTCAGCAGGATTATAGAAATAATAACCAACCGGATATGCATATCCAATGAAAACAACCTTTTCACCGCGAGGATCAAGTTTGTCCGAAGACTCACTGGTAACATAAGCGTTACATCCCCAAATGCGAAGGTAAGAGACTTTAGGTGGTTTACCATGCCACATCTCATATGGTGTCTTTTTTACCTTTTTAGTAGGAGCAATATTCACAAGACGTGTAGCAGTTTCAAGAGCATAACCCCAAAAGGAGTGTGGTAAGTTTGTACGACACATCATTGATCGAACCATATCTAATAAGGTTCGATTTCTCCTCTCAGACACACCATTGAGTTGTGGTGTTCCGGGTGGAGTTAGTTGGGATATAATCCCACACTTCTTGAGATGTTCATCAAACTCTTGATTAATGTATTCACCACCTCGATCGGATCGAAGTGCCTTAATCGTTTTCCCTAGTTGATTCTGTACTTCATTTTGGAATTCTTTGAACTTTTCAAAGGTTTCATGTTTAAACTTCATAAGATAAACATATCCATATCTACTATAATCATCAGTAAATGTGACGAAGTATCTTTCCCCGTTCCTTGACATAGTCCTGAATGGACCACATACATCAGTATGTATGAGTCCTAACAGGTCTTTGGCCCTTTCACTAGTTCCGGTAAAAGGGGCCTTAGTCATCTTGCCACTTAGACAACATTCGCATAAATCATAAGTCTCCTGACCCGTGGATTCTAGAATCCCTGCGGTCTGGAGCTTCCTCATGCGATTGATGTTAATATGGCCAAGACGACAATGCCAACGATATGTTTGATTAAAGCTAGTTTTAACACGTTTAGAGGAAAGAGAGCATACCATATTATTTGATCTATTGTTAGAAGTATCTATTTCATAGACGCCATTGTGAGGCTTAGCCTCAAAATAGAACACACCATTTAAAAATGCAGAAATGTTACCATTAACAATATCAAAAGCATAATTAAAACCTTGTTCTCTTAAAGCAGAAACAGAAATAATATTCTTAGTCAAACTAGGAACATAAAAAACATTGTCTAAAGTAATAAACAATCCAGAAGGTAATTCAAGAATAAATTCTCCAACTGCCTTCACAGCAACATTCTGCCCGTTCCCAACGTGCAGCTCTAAGTCACCCTGCTTCAGCTTTCTAATCCTTTTTAGTCCCTGCAAATCATTACAAATGTGAAAACCACATCCAGTGTCAAACACCCAAGATTTGCTCGAAAAGGAAAATAGATCAATAACATGTATACCTGAGGATTCTCCTATTTGCAGCTTCTTAAGCTTCAACTCAGCCAGGTACTTGGGACAATTCCTCTTCCAATGCCCGATCTCATCACAGTGAAAACACTTGGCATCTTTATGAGGCTTTGCCTTCGGAGTGGCAACCTTTTTGCCTTTGCCCTTGTCTTGCTTACTCGCCTTGCCTTTTCCCTTGGATTGCTTCTTCTTGGTAATTCTTCCTTCCCTGATCGCCAGCACTGGATTGCCCTTAGTTGGGATGTTTGTCTCAGCAGTTTTTAGCATCTGATGCAACTCTGGGATCGTTCTTTCCCACCCATTCATGTTATAGTTCAAAACGAATTGATGATATGAATTGGGTAGTGAGTTAAGGATCACATCCGTAGCTAACTCATTACTAAGGGGTGCGTTGAGACGCTCCAGTTGATCAACGAAAGACTTCATTTTCAGTACATGAGAACTGACCGAAGTACCTTCCTGCATGCGACATGTAATGAGAGATCTCATCACCTCAAAACGCTCATGGCGAGCTTGCTGCTGAAACATGTTTTTCAGTTGCTCACTCATCTCATATGCTCCCAAGTTTTCCAGATTCTTCTGAAGTTCTGGAATCATCATAGCAAGCATAAGACATGTCACATCTTGGGAATCATCAACATGTTTTTCCCATGTCCTACGGGCTGCACCCGTATTAGCAGCAGGTGCTTCGGGAATTGGTCCTTCAAGGACATAAGCCTTTTTCTCCGCCCTGAGAACAATTTTCAGGTTGCGGTACCAATCCATGAAGTTAGAATTATCAAGTTTAGCATTTTCAAGGATGGACTTAAGCGAGAATTTGGTGTTATCAGAATTGTTTGTAGACATCTGTAGAATTTAGAAGAAAATTTTATTAGTAATTTTCATGCATTAACCTAATTCAATTTTGACCCAAGATTTACAAAATTTTAGGAATTAGGATGAGATCCCATCTCCCCATAACTCAGTGAATGGACTTAGCACTCTTCACTGGCATAGATTGAAGGGTAGGTGACGATCACCAATTGTGTCAACTACACAATTCTCGGTTTGGGGTCGCATGACGAGTGTTGTCAAGCATTGGTACGTTAACCCCAACTACGCCCACTTTCACAACCGTAGAAGACGAATGCAGGGTAAACACTAACATTCGCTCTCGTGTCGCAAAAGTGATATTTGTCCTCAAATAAGAACCGTAGCCCGGCCCATGTAAGCATGGAAGTCGCGGAACTACCCCTAACCAAAACCGTAGGCCTGGATGCAGGGTAAACACTAGCACCAGGGGTTCGGATAGATCAGTTCGGGTGTTCTTAATTTAGGGTGGCGTAGAATATCGATTTTAATTTGGGTTATATTTTAAAATTACCAGTTCGGGTCATTTTAAAATACTTGTACGGCCTATGGCATGAACATAGGCTATACAATTCCTTTGTAAAAATCAATTTTACGTTTTAATTTGTGACGACTTGAAACACCTTTCAATCAGTCGACCGATTAATTTTAAATACCCTATTTAATCTAAGTTGGTCATGTCGCAAATTTATTTTAATTAATAACTTTTATTAATTAAGGTTTTCAAATTAACTTTTAATTTTGTAAAACCAATTTTGATTTTTGTATTTTAAAATAAACTGTTTATTTTAATTACCTATCCAATACTTAATAAACCTTTTATTAAAATTGTCGTTTTAATGATCGTGTATTAGTTATTAATTTTATGGCGTAATAAACATCTCATGGCAAAACGCAAAATAAATAAATATGCAATTCCGGGTTCAGAATATGTTCGGTTCGTTCGAGCCTAAGAACGTGAACCGAGCCCATTAAGTGTAGCACAAAACCTTTTGTGCTCCCACTTAATCTTGGATCCAATCCAATAAATAAAAAACTTTAATATAAAGAAAATCTAAACTTACTTTAAATACTGTAAACTAAAAGTCACACGAAACCTTTTTTTTTGTAACTTTATTTTCAAAATAAAAAATTTTACGATTACAATTCTTAATTAAGTTTGATGATATTAAAATCATTATTTTAATATTTAATATTTTCTTAATCTAACGCGCGTAGCTCCAAAAACTAACTTAGTACGCGTGTTATCAAAAAAAATCTTAACCCGGATTTGCATCGTACGATCATTAAGCTAAACAAAATAGGATAAGGCCAAGTATTTTGTCAAAGAGAACTTTGACAAGTGTTCATGTTTGGCCTTAATAAAACTTGCCTATAACTATTATACGTGACAGGATCCTATGCCAAATCTACTCGATTTTAAGCATGCAATCCTATAACTATTTTATAGATCTACAGACACTATAATAAAATTAGCCTACTTTGATTTGTAAGGTGGCTCTGATACCACTGTTGGTAATTTCGTGTAACTATTGGAAAATAATTTTTAGTCAATTTGTCAAACAAACTGAACGCAGCAGAAAACATGTACACGAGGTTCGGTTATAAACCGTTCCCACCAGTGATCTCTTTACAATCAAAATAGGTTATAATAAAATTAAAGAATCGTGACATCCAAGAAAGACACCTTGGTTCAACGAACGATCTCGCTAGATGATCGTTGACCACGAAATCATGTTTGTTCGTTTGAAACGATTTCAAACGAAACCTTTAAACTAAAGAAAATAAAGTTAAAAACTTTACTTACCTTTTTTGCGTAATCAAAACTAGGATCAACTAAAACTTCAAAAAATTGTTCCTGCTCTTTGCCTTTTTTTTGCGACAGCAAGTGTTGTAACAATTTTTGTTCCTTCTGTTTCTTTTTGACTTTTGAGTGGCAAACAAAAACAATTATTTTTTTTTTCTTCTCAAAAAAAAACCTACCGTCTTGTTATATGAATGATTTATATATCTAATATAATAGAGAGTCATGTGTAGATTAATATACAACTCCTCAATCGTATCTATTGGGAATTCCGTATTAGTGGTATGCTTATCTATTAGCATTATAATCTAATTCAAACACAATCTCTCTTTATTAGTTATCTCATAATTAATTATATTGTATATACACTTAAACTCTTATTATAATTAACAAATTAATTATAATTTGTCTTATTAATCCGGCTCTCCGTAATTATTCTAAATAATTACCTGTTTCTTTCATTACGCTTATTATTTCGTGATCCGGTGATTAACGATTAAAACACCGTTAAATGTTCGTTGCCCAAAGTGTAACTCTTTGGGTCGTACCTTGACGGCAACATTGAATTATAATCGACAATTGAACATTATATCCAACAGAAACGGGTCCGGGTCGGTTCGGGTTGAGTATGGGTCAATGCTTATTGTACATCAGACGGGAAGTCACACACTCCGTAGTCAAAAGTTCACAAGATGCAGCCCGCTTAGACGAGGCTATGTGAATGTGACTCTAGAGTTGCGCGCATGCAAAATTGCTTAGATGTGTAAAGATTACTAAATCTAAAAACTGTAATCAAGATTGTTAAAAATAGATTGGGATACAAAACCTTAAAAAATATGGTACAGAACTGAAAATTGTCATAGTAATGGATAAAAAGATGACCAAATCTAACTCTCGGTCTACTCCCTCGGCCTACGGATCATACTCCTGACGGTCACGGCATTAGCAGTGCTGCAAAAAAAAAATAATAAAATAATAAAAAAAAAAAACATGGGAAGTGTTTTAGGGATCTATGAAATGCCAATATCATCCTTTGGTTTGAGATACATACGGCTTCGTTTTGGCAGTTTAACGGTTCATGAAACAGGTTATGTAATCCAAACCAGCCTTTTAACTTTTATTATTTATATAGTTCATGGAACGGGTTTCGATTTGGCAGTTTAAATGGCTAGTTTAAAAACTAACAGGTTTGAAAACAAAGGTTGGTATAAACTGCCAAATGGGTTAAACTGACCGTTGCATCCGACCCACCAAACCCAACCAGTTTGGTTTATTGTTTCTAAAAACTATAGACAGCAGTTCGGCCAAAAATTTTAACCAAACTGGCCAAACCTTTATCAAATTCTAATGGCCAAATTTCTCAACACTAGACTCACCAAAGAGTTCTTGATTGCAGAACTGGACCAAAGTGTCAAACATATGCTAAAACTGAAATTTATCGATCGTTAGCCAAATGATATCACACGTTGAAGAGTTCTACAAAATGTATCGATCTTTTATATATTTTTTTATTTAGGGTTATTGGATTTTATCCCCCTTAACTCTTGGCCATTGGCCGCTGCCACCCCCAACTATCATTTTAACATCCGTCGCCCCCAACTTAACACTTAGTATGTTCTGTCACTAGATCACTAACTTTTGATCATGTTACTATACTTTTGGGGGTGTCCTAAGATCTCTAAAACCTTCCCAAGATCCCTATGACACCCCAAAAAGTGTAGTAACAGGATCAAAAGTTAGTGATCGGCTAACGACGTGGTGACAGAACACACTAAGTGTTAAGTTGGGGGTGACGGGCGTCAAAGTGATAGTTAATGGTGGCAGCGGCTAATAGCCAATAGTTAAAAGGGTGATAAAATCTAATAACCCTTTTATTTATCAAGATACTAAACTTTTTTAATACAACAAAATGAATCCATCTTTTATATATTTTATTATTTATCAAGATACTAAATTACAAAAGGATTGTTTTTTTTTACTCAACAATTGGGATTTGTTTTAACTTCCATACACTTCTACATTCTATATGGACTCATCTTTTACTTGTTTGATGTTCTCATAATTTCATTTAATTTGTGTGAAGGGGCACCATTTCAACTCAAATCTGAGTTCCTTTTTATCAAAAACCAGTAATAATAAAAACTTGAACAAATTATAATCAGTTATTTGTGAAATAAAATAACAAACACATCCAAATAATCAAAACTTAAACAAATAATAACCAAAATCAAACAAAAAACAACCTACCAGTAGACAAAATTGTTGGATATAATGTTCAGTTGTCGATTATAATTCAATGTTGTCGAGAAGGTACGACCCAAAGAGTTACACGTTGGGCAACGAACATTTAATGGTCTTTTAATCGTTAATCACCGGATCACGAAATAATAAGCGTAATGAAAGAAACAGGTAATTATTTAGAATAATTACGGAGAGCCAGATTTAATATTATAATTAATTTGTTAATTATAATAAATTACATATATATATATACATATATATATATATATATATATATATATATATATATATATATATATATATATATATAGGGGAAGGATGTATAGAAAACCCACTTTAATTTAGAAAACCCGGGAAACTCAAAGCTCCCGATGTTTTTTTTTTTTTTTTTTGAAAAAATTTATACATGTTATATACATGTTTTTAAGGGTTTTGGGCAAAAAAAATCAAAAAAGTGCCGAGTAGATATTTAAAAAAAAAATAAACAAGTTTTGGTGTAACACATGTTGCATTCATCTGACATATTTGTAACATGTGTTACACCAAAACTTGTTTATTTATTTTTTAATATCTACTCGGTGCTTTTTTTTATTTTTATTTTTTTTTTGCCCAAAACCCTTAAAAACATGTATATAACATGTGTAAATTTAAAAAAAAAAAAAACATCGGGAGCTTTGAGTTTCCCGGGTTTTCTAAATTAAAGTGGGTTTTCTATAGATACTTACATTATATATATATATATATATATATATATAGTTAATTATTAGATAATTAAAAGTAAAGATATCATTGTTATAATTATGAGATAATTATGTGGAGTTGTGATTAGATTACTGGTTTTAAATAAAAAATATGCATATTATATCTTTAACTACTTCCAATTTAAATCTCATATGCATCCAATATAGATATAATGGATCTCTAATATTTTTTTTGGCCACTGTCGTTGCAAATAAAAGGGTAAAAAAAAGGTTCTATAGTTGGCTTTGAACTTTGGTCGAGCAGGAATAAGTAAATCACAAAAATCAAGCTGTTACTTCTTGCATCAAAGGAAGCATAATCGGAGATCCTATATTCCGGTAGCGAGTACAAGTGAACGTGTTTGTTTCTTTGATTAGGCAAAAAGGTAAGTAAAGTTTTTGAACTTTATTTTTCTTTAGTTTAAAGATTTAATTTGAAATCGTTTCAAACGAACAAATATGATTTCGTGGTCAACGATCATACAGCGAGATCGTTCGTTGAACCAAGGTGTCTTTCTTGGATGTCACGGTTCTTTATTTTATTTTAACCTATTGTTAGGATTTGAGTTTCTTAGATTGTGCTGTTTAATTAGAGTTGAAAGATGAAACAGAGAACTGAAGTGCAACGGAAATGGAAATAAACTTTAATCACACAATCAAGGAAGAATAGTTTTTAAGCAGACATGATTTCATTAAGTCAAAAGATTGTATCTATTACAAAATTCAACTTATGCATGCAAGCACTAGACTCCCCTTCAGCCTGAGCTCAGTGATTTGTTAGTACAAGATGACTTGGTGAGAATGAGCTGACAGAACAGCACATGTACTGTTCTATTTATAGTACAAACGAAACCACTGAGCATCTTTGCTGACGTCACCATGAAAGTCACATCTAACCTCCTAACAAACTCTAAACACTGTTACATATAAACACTGATTATAATAGACACTGATTACATAAACCACTGATTCAGCTTTCCACTACTGTAGTCTAAGCACTGATGTTAAGCATCAGTGTTTTCTTCAAAGGGTGATCAGTCCTTGAATGGGCAGTGCTTTTGTGTTCAACATGTCACACCCCGAAATTATCAGAGCATTGGCGTGACTGGACTGGTATCTTCAATTGCACAACGGAAGCAAATAAGCTAAGTCTTTTAGAAAATGAATGCCACTAAGTACTCGACTCTTCATGGTTCTCCTATTCCAACCGCGCCATAACTTCTGAAAATTAACCTGAGAAAGAAACATGCGAAAAATCAACATAAAGTTGAGCGAGTTCATAGTTTGTTTGTAAAAGATTTGAAATAAATCTTTTTGAATAACCGGTTTTTGAAGTATTGCTGAGAAAACGAATTTAAAATCATTTTCTTGTCAAGTTATATGGAAACTTTGTATGAAAACATGGTATGTATCTTGTTTAATTCAAGTATTTCTGTATGTATCTTGTATAAATCAAGTTTTTCTGTATGTATCTTGTATAAATCAAGTATTTCTGTATGTATCTTGTATAAATCAAGTTTTTCTGTATGTATCTTGTATAAATCAAGTATTTCTGTATGTATTTTGTTGTTAATGGGTTGCAAGGCCATTAACATGTGACACGACATAGGAAGCAACCAAACCTTAGGCATTTTCTAGTTGGCATATTCTGAGACACAAAAGCACTGCTTGGTACTCGTTCTCACCAAGAGTGAGGCTGCCCGACACCTGTTAGATCTAACCTTTTGTTCTGCGGTCTAGGTATATTGTTGATTAATGGTGCTTATAGTACCCTATTCGTGACACGATTTCTCGTATCATTCCTCAATTCTCGTATCATTTCTCAATTCTTGTATCATTTCTCAATTCTTGTATCTCTTTGTACTTGTATTTTCCCGTAGTTTAGAAAACTAGAATTCGTGTGTATGCATATTTCGAAAAATACGCTTGTTTGAAAAACCGGTATAAAACATAAGCTTTTCGTAAACCATTCGTGTCCGTTAAAACTTGCTTGTAAAATGGTTTATAAAAATGAAATTCTTGTATGCTTTGCAAAAAGTGCATGTCTTTCCACCCCAAAAACATTTACAAAATGTAAAACAGTAAAAAGTGGGGGTTATGAACTCACCTGAATATTCCTGTGCAAAACTAGCTAATTACGACTTCGCGATGTCATTTCCAAGACGGGACTCGCTAGCGTGCATTCTACAATATCCCTAACATGGAATATTTAATAAGTTTATAAATTAAAGCGGTAACAAATCTACGTGTCACCGAGCTCTACCGAACCGTTAATCGAACGATTTGACGGTAAGTTGTTAACTTAATAAAAATGATTAAGTTATACTTGTTAAGTTTCGTTTACTATATGTCGAATGTGTATGCCGTTTAGGCGTTTGAAATAAATATAAAAGATATATTTATTTTACAAAAGTATCATCGAGTTGCTTGAAGTTTGAAATAAATATAAAACTATATTTATTTTTATAAAGGAATTCGTGTGGTACGTTATTTGAAATAAATATAAAAAACTATATTTATTTTGTAAGAACGAATTCACGTTGTACGATGTTTGAAATAAATAGATAAGTTATATCTACTTTACAAAAGAATCGTTGTTTTTGTTTGACGTTCGAAATAAATATATAAATTATATTTATTTTATAAAAGGATATGAGTCGTTTAATGTTTGAAATAAATATAGGATATATTTATTTTTATAAAACGATTTCGTGTAGTACGAAAGTTTGAAATAAATATAATAATTATATTTATTTTGTAAATTAGTTCGTGTCATCGTCGTTTCAGTTGTAAGGTATCGTCAAAAGTAATTATATGTTTCTATTTGTTTGTACAAAAGATTATTTGAATCCGATACTTTCGTTTTTATAATAACACGCGCTTTGGTTTAACGGATTTTCTCGAAAAACGGGCAGAGTTTCCTTTGTTTTTGGACGGCCCCGACAACTAAAGTGTCGTTATATTTTCAAAAAATTCAACAATAGTCAAACAATATATCAAATTCGCCAATATTTCATAAAAACGTAAACTATAATCATGTCGGTTCGAGCTTGTTTTGACCCGTAAGAATTAAAATCATAAATATAACGAAGTAACTACGCCGTTAATTTTTACCAAGTCTTCGAGTCGGGAGGTTAACCGAGTCGACCCGCTGAGTTGACCGGGTTACCGAGTCAACCGAGTTGACCGAGTTCACCATACCAAGACCCGAGCCACAATTCGAACCCGAACAATTCCTTCGACTACTGTTGACTGTTCTGACTATGTTGACCCGCTGTTGACCCGAGTTGACTCGGGTGTTGACCGAGTCAACCGGGCTTGACCCGAACCCGAACACGAACCCTGAACTGAACTGGACCGAGACCTGCCTGAATCGAGCACCGAATCTGTTATCATTGTGTCATCATAATCACCATCATCATCAACAGCATCACCATCATCTCCGTCACCGGCTCCGTCGGTTTCACCGGCCGGAGTCCGGTCGACTTTCTTCTAGGGCGACAGAACGAGAGAGGAAAGGGGGGAGTCTTACCGCTGAAACCCGTGAAGCCCGTCAGACAAACGGAACAGGGACCGCCGGATATAAGTACCGACCACCGGACACATGAACCGACCGGCGGTCTGAACCTCTGATCGCCGGTTCTCTTTCTCTCGCTCGGTCTCTCTCTCTCTCTCTTTCTCTCTCTGAAGCGCCGCCGCACCACCGCTGGTCTGTGGTGGTGGTGGTCGTTCCTGATGCTCGAAAGAGGGGGGTGCTGCTGTGCTTGTCGGGGAAGAAAGGACCGCCAGAAAACTCACGGCCGCCGCTTACGGCGGCGCCGTCGCCGGTCGCCGGAAATCCGGCCGGTCAGGAGTGAACGAGGGAGAGAGGTTTAGGTGTGATTGGTTTGTTGGCTGCACAAATGCAAAAATAAAATAAGGGTATGCACCCTTTTTATAGGCAGATCTAACATGATGGGCTTTGGGCTTGGGCCCAAGGCCCACAAGCCCAGTCCCCGCGTTTAGACAGCCCACTCGCACTCACGGGCTTGTAAACACAACCCGAACGTCATCTACATTCGTAAAATATAATTTTAGTATTAAAACGCAAAATTTTAGGGTCGGTAGTCAAAGCTCGCGCGTTTGTTTATCATTTACGATGATAATCGCTAACCATCGCACTGTTGTCGTTTTAATCCGTTTTCTGATCTGATTCTGACTACGGACATTAAAATTAAATTACGAAACAAATATATCGAAAAATTTGAGTTTTGAAGGTAACACGCGTATCCGATGCTTCCGTTTCGTTACCGGTGCGTTTCCTGCAATCGCGTTTCTTGTTCCTGATTGCGTTTTGCGATGTACGGAAGTGAAATAAATTCACAACATTAAATTCATAAGTATATAATCGCAGAAAATCCGTATTTGTCGGCGTTGTCAGTATTCCGTACGGTTTCAATCCGTTGCCGTTTAACGTTTCACAAGTTCTCTGTGGACCGTCATGCGCGTACTGTAAAGTCGATCAGGCGTTCCTAGGCACTCCAGAGGCCTAATCAAGTTTATTTGTGCTGTAAACACTATTCATTGTCGCATTAACGGCTTGTTAATCACGTAATTAAGGGCGTAAACTACCGGTTGTCACACAACAGTGCTTGGGAGACATCAGTAGATAGAGCTTCAGTGTTTATTCTTCATCAGTACTTTGGCTTATCAGTTGTTGAGATGATCAGTGCTTGAAGTTTATCAGATGCTAGAAAACCACTGTCAAGGGGAAAGTCTTGAACAAGCTCTGCTTATGATGATCAACTGTTCTGAACCAGTTTTGGCTTTCCTTATCATCTGTTCTTCTGGGCTTGAATGCATGGGCCAACAATATCCCCCTAGAACAGATGATACCAAAACACTTCATTATTTTTTATCTTTATTCTCTCATCAGCTTTTCCCTAACTTGGCCCTTGAATTGCAGCTCAAAGTTAAGGGAATCTTCATCATCCTCATCCCTGCAAAGTTGAAGGTCTAATAGATCTAGAAGATCAGCTGCATTCAGACCTAATGCATCCTCCCTTGAAATGTGTTCAACTTTTCCATTAAACTTGAGCAGAGTCAATACATGGGTCTTTTTATCAGACTTCCACTTTAGTATTTTTGAGTTCAATGGATTTCTGGGGATGGACTTTATTTGATGAGAGTTTGGAGATGGAGGCCTGCTCCTGAAAGTTTTGGCAATTTCTTGTAACTTTGCTGAGTCAGGATTCTCTTCTATCATCGGCTTGATGACCACTTTCATAATGTCAGCTTCTCTTTTTGCATCTTCTTTATCAATCTGCTTTTGCCTTTTTCTTTGATTCAAGGCAATGATGGAAGTGTCAGATGATGCGAACAATGTTTTTAAAGAGAGGGTCTGCTGCTGTGACTCATCAGCTTTCTTGTTCTTGTATGCTGGTTTCTTTGGAGCTGTAGGATCTATCTCTCTTAGTTTTTCAAGCTTCTCATACACCATGTCAGTGTACTGCCTAGACCACTTAGATATGGTTTTTGCTGAACCATACTTGGCTGCAACCAACTCAGCCTTCTTTCTTTTGTATTCCAGGGTAAGCTCTGCAATAGTCTTTTTGTACTTATTCCAACCTGGTGCAGACCTTTTCATACTGGGATCATTTCTTACCCTTTCAATTCTGTTTGCTTCAGCTTTGAGTGCAATGAGTGGCCAGTCTTTAAATTGTTCAACTTGGCAGGATAGAACTTGTCTATTAGCTCTAAGAGATCTTTCCTCATCTCCTTTTGCAGATCAGCATTTGGTGGTAAGTTTGACATCTCTTTGCTTAAGTCTCTTGCATAGTCTTCCAATTTCTTGACTTTACTAAGCCCATGCTGCATTCGACTTGAGATGTTACTATCACCTTTCCCTTGACCTTCATACTTGGCTTGCAACTCAGCTTATCTGCCTTTGAGCTTCAAATACTCATCTATATTCTTTGGAGGTCTAAAGCCTAGAAGGGATGGGAACTTTCTTTTTGCAGGATCATCCACTGTATAGAATTGCCTCATTTCTCCTTTTACTTCATGCAACTCCAGTGGATAATCTGCTGCTAATGTAACAACTCTTGAAGGATCATGACCTTCAAGTGCTTTTGGGTTAACAAGTCTATTTAGTGGTGGTGATGGTAGAGGAATGAATGGTTCAGGATTTGTTTGAATGAAAGGTTCAGATGATATAGGAATAGGTGTAGGAATGTCATCATCATTCACCTGAAACTTTCTTTTTCTGATCTAAGCCTTTTTAGGAGAAGGGGTTTTTGTTGGAGATTGGGAAATAGGAATGAGTATGGCTTGGGAAGGAAATTGGAAGGTGGTGATTGGTTGACTAACAGCTGTTGAAACAACTGGTGTCTCAACCTTTGTTGTCATAACAACTGTTGAAGTGTCAACATTTGTTGCAGCAGTGGATGGTATTGGTGATGAAGGTTTTGTTTTAGGCTTTTTGGTAGGCTGTTTTTGTGGTGGTGGAGTTGATTTAGATGTAGAGTGGTTGTTTTTTTGGAACCAGCAGTGGTTTTGAGATCATCAGTGGTTGTTTTAGGTGATGAGGGTGATTTAGGATATGTGGCAAGTGGTGGTTTATTGTGCTTGCGGGATTTTCTTCTATTAGAAGTTCCAAGCCCCTTTGTTTTAATTTCCCATTCCTTCATTGTCTTTTGTTCCTTCTTCAACTCCCTTTCCTTGGTTTCTTTCTGATTTTGAATAGTCCTTTTATCTTTAGCCACTTCATCTGCTAGAATATTTAAGGTTTCATCAACTTCCTTTTTCTTTTCTTTGTCAGATGTTTCATTAGTGGCTGCAGAGGACTTCTTCTCAGGCTCTGGCTTTTTGGTTGGCTTTTGCCTAGGAGTAGGTCTGCCAAATTTCTTCATGTCATGTTTCTCCCCCTTTTTGGCATCATCTTGATCATCATCATCTTTGTAGATAGATGCAGGGGTAGTGCCAGTAAGGTTGACCAAGGCCTCTTTGATGGCTTTGATGTCAGCCTGAGTATCCTTGTATCTAGCATCAACCATGTTTCTGATCAGTGCTATCTGATGGTTGTGTTAAGTTTCTGCCAGTTCACTTTGAGCTGTGATGATTGGTTGAACTACATTCCATAGCTCTTGGGAATAATGTTGTGGAGTGGGTTGACTTTTGGAAGCTTGTACCAGAAACTCAATAGATGCATTCATTTTTGTAACAAGTGTTTCCATAGTAGAGAGCCTCTTCGTCAAATCTTGGTATTTTAAACCATCACCCAAGTGAATGGGATCATCTGATTTCCTACCAGTGGTAGTTGTATCAGTGGTTGAGAAAGGAGGAGTCTCCAATGTTTCATCCACTGATGCCCCTTGTTCTTGGTACTGGGGACTTCTTTCTTCAGCAGTGGTTACCTTGGAAATCTCACTAGTGGTTAGCTTGAACACACCAGTGGATACCTTGGTTCCCATAGAAGAAATTGCCTTCAAGGGAGTCTTACTTATGAAACTACTGTCCAGATGGAGATCAGTGGATCCAACACCTGTAGTAGCTGCTCCACTTGAACTACCAACAGAAATTTCATGAAACTCCTGTGGTGTAACCTCCTCAGTTGTTTGTGGGATAACCAATTGAGGGATTTCAGACATAGCCATTGTTGTGGTTTTACTCTCAGTAATGTGTTAGTGAGAGGGGTTGTTTTGTGTCTGAAGCTCAATGGCATCAAACAGAGGTATAATGGATGGTGGTAGTTGTGATGAGGGGATAGGAGTTGAAAGAGAGTTTGCCCAGGGAGAAGGGCTACTAAACATATCCTCAAGTGAGGAATATGCTTCATTTTGTGGTGTCCATGTGCTTACAACCTGTTCCTTTTGTGAGGAAGTAGGAGGAGGTAAAGCTTTTGGTGGAGATCTTTCCAACTGTTGTGAGGAAGTAGCAACAGTGGTTATTGGTGACATTTGTGTTGTCACTGAATTAACTTCTGGGATCTCATCTTCCAGAAGGTCCTTTTTAGAGGGTTTGGTGGGCTTTTTGGTTTTCTTTGTGGTCTTTTTGGGAAGTTTTGGTGGGGGTCGCACAGCAGTGGTTGTGCTGCTGTGGTCACCATGAGCAGTGGGTCAACAGTAGGAGTCTGAGGAGCAGATGTGGACTCATCCAAAGGTTGCTCAGACTCCTCTGTTTGTGTTTTGGAAGGTTTTGACTCTGACAATCTTGTAAATGTTTCAACAGAAAGATTGTTTATTTGAAAAGAAGCACCTTGGACAAGCACTTGTGCACTGTCTTTTGGTACTTTCTGCTGTAAGTAATAGCTCAAAAACCTTGGAAACAACAAAAATGGTTTCTTCTTTTCCTTGATATTGTTTACATTTTTGACCAAATCATTTAAAATCTCTTGGGAGTAATTGAAATTAGTTTCTGCCATTATAGCATATCCCAAGTATTGAGTTTTCAAAGGAATTTCATTGAAAGCTGTTGTTTTATTTGAAACACAGGTGAGCAGGGTATGAAACAGGAACTTCATGGGAGGTGGAAACTCTCCCTTTTGCATTGTAGCTTTTGTGAGTTGTCCTGCATACCCTCTTTCGATCAAATCTGTTTGATACTCATCCTTTGAGAAAGAATTTTTACCAGTGAGATCGTTCATCTCAAAAACTTCTGATATGGATTGGGGTGTGATGGAAAGCAGAATTTCTCCTACTTTAGATGTAATAGCCCAAGGCTTTTTGTCTTGAACTTGCAATTTTGCATTTTTCCAGAAATCTCGTAGGGTATCTTGGTAGATAGGTGCATTGTAGGTCAACAAAGTTTTATATTTTGAAGATGAGAGAGCATCAATGATTGAGTGGAAATCTTTGTTTTTACTTGTTTTCTCAAGTGTACACAGGTAGTTGTGTAGGTTTTTGAGAGCGAGAGCCATGGTGATTTAGAGAAATTTGTGAAAGGAAGAAGAAGATGAAAGATGTAAACCGCTTTTGAAGGAATTTGGAATTCGATACGGCAGTGAAAACTCTGTTTGGGGTTTTAATCAGGGTTTATGAGAGTGAAAAGGTGAATGCTAATGTGGCAGTGGTTACAAAGATCGGACGGCTAAGAACTGTCACGTGACAATCTCTGATGGAAAAGTGGAGGACAGCTGTTTAGGAAACCACTGATGAACAATATCATTGGTTGACAGTAGTGAAGATGAGAACAGTGGCTGATTTTAATTATCAGTGGATAGCCATCAGTGATTAAAACACTGATGTTTGATCAACAGTGATTAACAAGGAAAATGAAGAAACAGAGGTTGTCTTTCAGCAGTGGATAATTTTCAACGATCAGATGTTTGAACCAAATAGTGGTTGTAACAGACTTTTAAGGATTAATGAAAAATTTCATTTTTTAACTATTTTTAAGGATGGATTTTGATTTTTTGAAAACATTTTAATGCTTTTTATTTATAGAAAAACAAGATTTTGCTTGTTAGTCCATGTTAAGCATGCCAATCCTAGAGATCGGACTTTCAAAGGTGGATTTGTCTAATGCTTTTGTTAACACATCTGCCAGCTGATCCTTAGTTGGAACATGATGCAGAGAAATCAAACCTTTTTCATAGCAATCCCTCACAAAATGATGTCTGATGTCAATGTTCTTGGTGGTTGAGTGTGAAACTGGAATTTTGATGATATTTTCAGCTGCTTGACTATCCAACATGAGGGGTGTCTTTAAAGCAGTTATACCAAAATCCAGCAGTTGATTTTGAAGCCACAACAGTTGGGCTGTACAGCTTGCAGTAGCAATGTATTCTGCTTCAGCAGTGGAGGTGGAAACAACTGCTTGCTTTTTGCTTTGCCAAAACACTAAGCAATTGCCTAGGAATTGACACCCTCCTGTGGTGGACTTCCTTGTTGTGTTACATCCAGCTAAGTCACTGTCTGAGAAACCTGAAAGCTTGATATTTCCATCAGCTGGATACCAGATACCAAGTGTGGGAGCACCTTTTATGTATCTGAATATCCTTTTTACAGCAATAAGATTTGACTTTCTAGGGGCGGATTGGGATCTTGCACAAACACATGTTGCAAACATGATGTCTGGCCTAGATACAATTAGGTACAATAAAGACCCAATCATGCTTCTATAAAGAGTTTGATAAACCACATCATCCTTTTCATCAGACATGACTATTTTGGTGGTTGCCATGGGTGTACTACATGGCTTGCAATCATTCATCTCAAATTTGTTTAGAAGTTCTTTAGCATACTTGCTTTGATGAATGAAAGTACCATTTTGCATCTACTTAACTTGGAGACCAAGAAAGCATTGTAGTTCACCCATTGCACTCATCTCAAACTCAGCTGTCATGAGTTTTCTAAACTCTTTACACATTTTATTTCATGTGCTTCCAAAAATGATGTCATCCACATAAATCTGGACAATCATCAAATCTTTTCCTCTCCATTTTAAAAACAGTGTTTTGTCAATTTTACCTCTTGTGAAACCAATAGAGATTAGAAAAGTGGAAAGAGTTTCATACCAGGCTCTTGGTGCTTGTTTTAGTCCATACAAAGCTTTGTTTAGCTTGTAGACATGATTTGGATTAAATGGATCCTCAAAGCCAGGAGGTTGACAAACATATACCTCTTCTTGAATCTTACCATAGAGGAAAGCACATTTGATATCCATTTGAAACACCTTTATGTTGTGGTTGACAGCAAAGGCCAAGAACAATCTGATAGCTTCCAATCTTGCTACAGGGGCAAAAATTTCATCATAATCAATGCCCTCTTCTTGTCTAAAGCCGTGAACCACAAGCCTAGCTTTATTTTTGACAACAATGCCCCTTTTATCAGTTTTATTTTTGAAGACCCACTTTGTGCCAATAGGACTCACACCCTCTGGCAATGGTACAAGTTCCCATACTTGTTGTCTTTTAAATTGTTGGAGCTCTTCTTGCATGGCTTCTACCCAACTGTTGTCTTTCAGTGCCTTTTGATACTTAACTGGTTTTCTTAGAATTTCGAGCCAAAACAGCTGAACATCCTCAGCTCACTCAAGAAACAATCGAAGGGGAAGTAGAAACTCGGTGGAAGACTCCTTGGTCAACTATGTGTACGCCTTGAGAGAAGCCATTGTTGAGATGACATCAGTGGAAGAAGCCCTAATTGACCGTATTAACCATTTGTCGGTGGGATTAGAGGGTTGCCTCCAAGAAGTCAACCTTTTGCACCAAAGGTTGAATATTCTTGCTTCACCTCCCATGGTGCCAATCGTCACACAAGGAGGGTGGAATGTCATGCCGGAAGTCATTATTCCAGCCGGATGGAATGTCATGCCTCCGGAACCTCCTCTAAACATACTACCCGGGGTTCCGGTAGCCGTTGCGCCTCCCCCACAAGACATTGTGGAGAATGAGCCCGCATTCTTTCTCCCTAGGGAGATAGAGGAATGGCTCAATGACATTTGAGGGACATCCTCCGGTTTCGAGTTCTACAAAGCCCTTAAGCACCCTAAAGTCATTCCCGGGTTTTTGTCATTCTTATAATGAACAACATCTAGGGTAGAACTCTTTAGTGATTTAGATTTCCTGCATTTTATGACCTATCTATCTTAGGACCTTTGTAGTTTTTCATCTTTAGCAACTTTATTTTTAATTTTTAGGATCTTTGTACTTGGCACCTTTAAATGAATGATGGTTTAAATTATAGAATGGTGTTTGGATGATGTTATAATGGTTAAACACACTCGAAAAGGTGGAGGTTACCAAGGAACGTTAAAGCCACACCTCATGCACGAAAACAGAGCCTCCCGACAACCTTTCCAGCATTACAGCAAATTCAGCACGGGGTCGTGCTCAGCCCAACATGCCCCGTGCCCAGGCTCTGCAGAAATTTGCCCAGTTCAGTTATCTGGACACGGGGCCGTGCTCACTGAACACGCCCCGTGTCCAGCCTCTGTTAAATTCTGTTACTGGCGATCTGACCACGGGGCCGTGCCCGGACCAACACGGGGCCGTGGCCAGACGCCCAGTAACATAAAATTTTGTTTTTCAACACCTTTTTACACATTCAGTCAACCTAAAAACTTATTTTTGGGACACATTGAGGAAAATGTGTAATTTAAGTGTGGGGGGATGCTAAACCTTGAATTTTGCAAGTTCTAATAACAAGCCTTACACAAAACTCTATTGGAATCGCTAATCACCCCAATTTTTTTCAAAATTTTTCATTTTTTTACTTGTCTTAGTTTAATTTGGGAATAACAAGTTCTAAAAAGGTTATATTTTTACAAATTTACAACCGATAGCGTCGTGATAAAAAAAACCAAATAAGAAAATTCTAAAAAGGCATGACAAATCTAATTAAAATTTGATTATATATACTTGATCACATTATAAACCTATTCCCACAACAAGTGAGTTTTGAGCCTTTATTGAGCATACAAGCATATATCTTTAAACTAAATTCTTATTTTTCGTTTCTTGTGTGAATATCTGCTTGGTTCTTACCACTCTAGAACTTGCCACGACGATACATTCTCGGTCCTTACCAACTTAAACCCAAGTAAGTAAATGATGGAGGCATTAGGACTAACCCATTTTCCTTTCAACACCATTATTTTTCATTTTTTTTTATCACCTACCCGAAACCCCCCTAGTTAACCCCTTTGAGCCTAAACCTTTTCATTTCAAAACCCACAAAATAAACACCCTTTACCCACCAAAACCCTTTTTCTTTTCAACCCCTTGTTTTAGTAAAAAGCTCGGTTATCTTGTGACGTTTCCTATAAAAAAATGAAAGTCTAGCAATAAACAAACAAGTTCCTCAAAGAAACTTTGTTTGAATATGCTTAGTTTGAATAAAAGTCACAAAAACAAAAAGTTTTACGACGACCGACGCTTTTAGCCATTTTTACTAACCACTAACCAAAACCACCTACTCTTAGCCCAAGCCTAACCCTTCCCCAAGTCCTCTTGATATTTACAAAGGTTTATAGTTAAAAAGGAGGAGATTTGATCGCTTGGCAAGCATATGGAAGAAGTAAGTTCCATGTCGGTCTCGAGTGTTTCACAAAAATACATCTTCGGCCGAGTGTGAGTGATCTCCCGTGAGGTATGTGAACTTGTATATAAATGGAATTTTAAAGAGGCATGTTATGCCCAAATAAGTAATTTTTCTTATAAATTGTTCTAAATAAATCATGACAAATAGGATTGTAAATAAAATAAAAATAAAACCCAATAAAAGATCTTGGATTCCCGACACTCAAGATAAGCCCAAAACGTCTCTTCTACCTCTTCCATTTGGGTGTGTAAAGCCACATATTAAGGAGTTTTGCTTGAGGACAAGCAAATATTCAAGTGTGGGGGTATTTTAATATGTGCAAAATGTAACATATAAATTACATCAAATGAGGCATAAAACTAACCCTTTTTTAGTACTAATGTTGGAAAAAGTGTGTTTTTGTCTTCCTTTTGAATTTACATGACCAAATGATCTTAAACGAGCAAAAGGAACAAATATACAGCCAAAACCAACATAAATACAAAGAAAAGGAATAAACGTGACATGCCCGACCCCTCGACAGCATCCCCAAAAGCAAAAACAAGACAACAGAGAACTGGCCACGGGATCGTGCCCGTTGGACACGGGGGCGTGGTCCGGTGCCTGCAGAAAAGACAAACCTGTAGAAGCTTCTACGCCCACCACGGGGGCGTGGCCAGCTCAACATGGGGCGTGGTCAACACTAAGATACGCAGAATCTTGCAAAATCTTGATAGTACAAATACGATTCTGACCACGGGGCCGTGTGGGACCCTCTGCCGACAACTGCATTTAATGAAGGAAGAGAAAAGGCTGGCCACAGGGGCGTACCCATTGGACACAGGGCCGTGGCCAGGGCTCTGTGCAGGTTATAAATAAGGGTGCTTGACTCACTTCAAAGGCATCCCTTGGCAAACCACTACTCTCCCACTTTGCCACCACTCCACCACCACTACACCACCAACACCCACCACCATCATCCATCATCCATCTTTAGAGTGTGTAGTAGTCTCGGGATCCAAGATTGATAGTAAGAGTTCTTAGCAATCAAATGCCATATTTGGTTAAGCCTCTTACATCACTTGGTGAAGACAAGTATTTTATGTATTACTTTTTATTTTTAATCTTTTGGCACTTTTTATTTGGTTTTGTATTAATAACTTTAATAACTAGTTTCTTATATTGAAGGTGAATTTTCTTTATCATTTGTCCGTGGGTAACGTATCCCTGCTGACTCAAGCCACTTAGCCGAGGGTAACGTCACCTTCAAAAGAGGGGCCTACCACTTTTTGCATTAATAACTTAACTAATTATCTTTAATATTCCGACTCTTTGGGATTGTATCCTTGCCGACTCAAACCACTAGGTTGAGGGTAACGTCACCTTCAAAAGATGGGCCTACTACTATAACTAAGATAATCTGTTAAAAAGTCCGAAAGTGCAAAAATCATCAAAGGATACATTAAAGGCGTGTCGGATCCAAGTGATTCATATTGTCTATCTGTTTTTATTTTATTTTTATTTCTGCGTTTTTTATTTTTATTTTCATGCTTAAAACCTTTACTAAAAAATTTTAGATTGATTAGACGTTGAGGATAAACCGGTACTAAAAGCTCTTGTGTCCTTGGACGACCTCGGTATCTTACCAACGCTATACTACGCTCACGATGGGTGCACTTGCCAAGTGTGTGTTTAGTGTTAGTAGAATATCGTGTTTTATAAATTTAAAACTTCACTAATGCGAAAAATTGACTTAAAATATCAATAAAATCATATCACGCTTCGCACACACCGCTGAAAAAATGTAATACATTCACACATTCCCTCTCCTCTCACTTCTGACAGAAAATTTATACACAGATTCAGAAAATGTTAACTGTCAAAAAGTGTAACACGTGACATTTTTGTATCCACACAAATGAATTTCTTAGGTTCTTTAATGTTAGTGCATGCATCTGTCAACTTCGTCTTGTATCGAGTCTTACACTAGATAGATTAGATCAGGGCACGTTGTACGAGAAAATAGGATGATTAAGGTTGTAATATTGCTGATTTCGCTTGAGAAGGTAATTCCGCTTGAAATGACATTGGTCAGTTTCAAGCGGAATCACTTCAATCCTTATTTCGCTTGAACTGGTGATGGTGTGTTTCAAGCGGAATCTTAGTACTATAAATATGTGCCAAGCGAAATCAGATATATCTTTTCGGATTTTGGATACCGAGGTGCTGCTGGTTTATCCTGTGAATGTACAAGCTGTTAGATCAATATAAAAGCTGTTTAAAGTGAATTACTAGCTGTTTCTACATCAGTTTCTTAGTTTCCGCCTCTGAAACTGATCAAAACTCCTCTGAACGACTCGTTCGGGTCCGTACACGATCCTACATTTAACTTGAGTGAGATTTCTCTATATAATTCACCAATATATATAACACATATATATACATATATATATATATATAGAGAGAGAGAGAGAGAAAGTATAATGTACTTCACGTCTTAACGTACATTAACGTACTTCACGAAATATATAACATGCGTAATTATTTTTTGACCAAAATAACGTCCGTGATTTTGGATCCCATGCGTGATTATGTGGTCCCATGCGTGATTATGTGGTCCCATACGTGATTATATGTTCCATGCGTGATTATACCCCTGATCCAACGGTTACCATTGTCTCCTACGTGAAGTATATGATAAGCCGTGAAGTATGTTAACCTTTCTCTCTCTCTCTCTATATATATATATATATATAATACAGCAGGAGCTCACCTACTCAAACAAATAAACGAATTTCAAGCATATGTAAAAGTTTTATCAAATAATAAAACTTCAGTATAACAAAACATGAATATAAGTAACGAGAACAATTTTGGAAAAGTCTAAAAATATTCTATTCTTACAATAATTATATATATATATATATATGTATATATATGTATGTATGTATATAACCTATATATAGCATATTATTATAAGAATGGAGTATTTTTAGACTTTTCTAAACTTGTTCTCGTTACTTATATTCATGTTTTGTTATAATTAAGTTTTATTATTTAATAAAACTTTTACATATGCTTGAAATTCATTTATCTGTTTGAGTAGGTGAGCTCCTGCTATATATAACATATCTTTCACATGTGAAGCGTGTTTCACATGTGAAGCATGTGTATGTTACATTATGAAGTCTCATCGAGCTAATGAGTTGAGCTCGAGATTAACTAAAAATTTTCGATTTGAGTCTTTTCTATATTAAGCTGGACCCAATTCATTTACAGTGATATTTGTATCGAAGCCCTTGCTTTTATTCATATTATATGTTACATTAGGAATTTTTTGCAGAAGTAGGTGATTTGAGTCTTTTCTAAAAGAAGATCGATGTATTAAACAGCTATGTTAATAAAGTCGTTGTTTCAAACAGGTATGTTAATAAAGATCGCTGAATCATTATGCTATGTTAATAAAGATCGCTAAATCAAACAGAAATATTAAAGAAGATCGCTGTTTCTTTCAGCAATCTTGTAAAAGGTCGCTGTTTCTTTCTGCAATCTTGTAGAATATAGCTGTTTCATACAGCAATGTTGATTAACTGATTGTTTTGTTTTGCAGGAGGCACATGTGAGTCTTAATTTGAAATTGTGGCCATTAAAGACTGCCATATGCAGTACTTTGTAGCCCTATAAACTAGTAGCAGTCGAATCTTGTGGCCTCATGTTTCATTAATCGGAGGGACTTACTCTAAGCCTTCAGCGGAGCCAATGGCTATGCTCATTCGTCGTGGCCAATCTAGGAGGCAATCGGCTGCAAGTTTACCATGGAGGTGAATGAGCAAGCTGTGGTTAGGCATATAATCATAGACTATAAGTCTTTCATCTCCACCAGCATGAAATCCTTTTAGTCCCAACAAATTCTTGTGTTAAACTCTCCCAAGAATCTCCACCTCAACCGCGAATTCCAAATCCGCCTTCACCTATCTTGTTTTCGTTATGAAAATTGTTGGTTGCGTGCACTAGTTCTTTGAGAGTATACATATTCCATGGGTAATCCCTATTCTTTTGGGGACTGCACAAGAGATTAAAATCAAATAACTGGATCCATACAGTTTCATAACACAAGATCACCTCAAAAAATGTAAAATTGAAAGATCTAAAGAAAGCATACATGATCTTTGGCTCTTAATCATCCTGAGAAGTGCAACAAAAAAAGTTCTTTAACTTCTTCATCGACGTCATCATTAAAGAAATGAAGATTATAGTTGAGAGTGTTAATATATATTCCACAATGAATTATGGGGAGAAAAACAGGTGGAAACAGCAAGAAGATGTTGGTTTTCCGGTGATTACAAAGCTGATAAGAGATAACATTGCAGATTCATTTTGCGATCTATTATAAAATTGCTCTTTCATTCAGCGATCTATTATAAAATTGCTCTTTCATTCAGCGATCTTCTTTAACATGGCATGTCCATTCAGCGACTTTATTAAGGTATTGGTTCAAAACAGCGATCTTCTTTTAGGGTGCAGCTTTTGCAGCTTTTGGTGAGAAAGTTCATGTAAGGTCGCTGTTTGAATTGGCTACTTACCTAGATTTGAAAACAAAATTGTTGACCACCTAGAACCACTCTTTTGCAGCTCAAATCACCTATTTATGCAAAAAACTCTCACATTAGAGGAAATTGTCATTTTAGTCCATGAGGTTTGGTCCAAATTATCATTTTAGTCCAAATAGTTTTTTTCCTCCTCTGGGTCCCTGACTTTTCCATTTTCTTGCCATTTTGATCACATTGCATAACTCAGTCTAAAAATCTGGTTATAACCAGGGATATTTTTGGCATAACTGTTGTGTAGTGATAACCAGGGGTAGTTTACAACATAATTATAATCCTCATAATAATTTAATGCCAAAAATACCCCAGATTATAACCTGGTTTTTAGACTAAGTTAGGCAATGTGATTAAAATGGCAAGAAAAAGGAAAAGTCAGGGACCCAGAGGAGAAAAAAACCTATTTAGACTAAAATGCCAATTTAGACAAAAACTCAGAGACTAAAATGATAATTTACTCTAATTCTTGGATATTTTCAACAAAACTTTATGTTCATTAATTTTTGGTCCATAAAAAAATTACTTTAATAGAGCATGAGTAACTGTCTCCCACATGGTATGTGAACTTTTAAAGAAAATGGTGTGGGACATTGATATGACAATGTCATTATATCTATTTTCCTTTTTTTTTGGCCTTTATAAAGGCCACGTCATTGGCTTTATTTATCTTTTGAGTCACGTACAAATGCCCACATAACCTTATTGGGGCCGGTTGTAGTCAATCATAAAATGCATTTCTTGCCAATGTTAAATGTATGATCGTGGAGTAGTGGGGTAGATAAACCTATTCACTTTGTTAAAGTGCATGGAATTATATTCCTATGCTAAAAACAAATTTTTTGAATATTAATGTTTGGAAGGACAATTCATTGAGATCAAAGACTTTAATGTTGGGTAATTTGAATATATGTAATTTCAAAAAATGATGGTTGAGACAACGGATGGTGCCATCGTGAGCGGCGGCTAAGTGCAAGGACTCTATAAATAAAACGAATCAAAGTATATAAAACCATATTAAACCAGTTTGTGTATGTGTGATCAATAGAATTTAACAGGTTAATATTTTTAACACCAATGTAGTGTTTGGTATAATGGCTTAAAGGCGGAATGAAGTAGATCATTCAGAGTGAACGAAAGAAAACATGTTTGTTTAACATGCATTAATGAAATGGATCATTCCGTAAAGATTAGATTGCTTTCCTTTCGAGTATTTACATTCCTTGGATGGGTATTTATTTTTCATTTGTTTAAGAAATAGAAAGAAATCTACAATTGTTGTTTGTGCTGCTCTTGATGCTTTTAATGCAATTAGCTTTTGATAAAATTTAAGTTGTAAATTTTTATAAAAATTAAGTTTTAATATACTTAAGTTTTAACCATTTAAAATGTAACTTCTTAGACCACCCGTAGTGGTATCGAATTTAAATGATGTTTTTTGGTTGAAGAACGCCCCTCCACGCCGGAAGTTCCGCCCCCATCGGCGTTGTTTTGGAGATTTTGGGGTGTAGCGTTCTTTATTCAACGCCCAACTTCCATTTCTTTGGCCAATCACATGCATTCTTGTTTTCTTTTCCAATGACATGTATTCTTCCTTTTAAAAACGCCCCATAAAGCCCCTTGCTGACTCCATCGCCACATGGCGCAGAACGCCCAAGGGTGGGTTTTCTTCCACTACGCATGGTCTTAAATATATTTTTAAAAAATTAAGTGTTGATACTTCTATGATTTTACATTTTTACGTATTAAAAATTAAGTTCTAATAAATTTATATAAAAACTAAAAAGTAAAGGGCTATATTGTTAATTTGAATGGTCAGAAACTCAAAATGGTCTAATGATACGGATTTGAAAATTCGGTTTCGGCACTGGTTTAAACAAAAAGTTCTATCTTTCACAAAGTACAATGGGTCCATAAAAAAAGAAGTGCATTGTTCGAACTTCGAACAATAATCATTAATCTTATACGGTTCAATATCATGAATAACAATATTTGAATCTGATTTTCTGAATGTATTTAAACAACTCCATCTACTGATCAACCTTTATTAATTTTTGCACAATCCATAAAGAGTTTAATCTAAAGTCGTTGGTAAGTCTATCGTATAGGAAAAAAGACATATGATTTAGGTAAAATTCGAATATAGCTTCCTGGATTTTTTGGGACATTATATATATGTCACGCACAAAACTTGAAATTACAAGCTAGTCACTTAATTACAAGGAACCTATTTTAAAATCTCATATTGATACCATAAGCTAGGAGTCATAGGCAACTCTTTATGGGTACATGATACACTACACTTGAAGCTCACACTAAAATCTAAGTGCACAAGAAAAAAGACCGTGCGGGTATCATTATACATTTGCAATAGCGAATCTCGTGGAGCAGACACAGGCATGTCAACTTTAAGTTCCTTATGATTTCGGTGAGGCTGGTAAAACGCGTGAGTTGTTGTAGTTGCAAACTTAATTATAGCTAAATCACCTGACTTTCGAAAATAAGATGCGTTGACGTTGAGAGAAATAATACCATAGTTATATGATATGAGTGGATTACGGTTGATAAATTTGAGCCAGATGGACACTGGTGTGTTCATGTGTTCAGTGATATTGTCTGGAAGCACAAAGTCTTTTACTTCACATATGGGTTTAAGGGGATATGTGAACGCAAGTGCAAGCACAAATACTAGAAAGAAAATCAGAAAGCTAGAATAGGATAACAAGAACCATACTTTACTTTCTTTAGGTAACTGAACAGGCTCATTAATGCTATTTGAGTTCTGATCATTGTCTGCTTGGCTCTCAAATTTGTCCCTGACTCGTGAAGGAATATCATCATCATCGCTGATTAGATCACCAATGATAGATATATCGAAAGACATATATTGGTTGCTCAAAATGTTTTATGATCAATGGAGGAGGATTGAAGATAAGGTCTGGTAGGAAATTGCATGTGTCCACCTTATATAGTGCGGTCTCTAGCAGGCAAAATCACAATTTTAGTTCTTACCACAAGGACTACTTATATCATGTAGTAAAAGTCATTTTAAAAAATTATATACGCCATACGTTAGTTCCTTTATTTTATCAACATATTTATCTCTTACTAATTCAAAATTCTTTTTCTCAATCTCTTTAGTACTGATTTTATTGGTATTTAACGAATGTTATAGCATCGGTATTCGGATTAATTTTTTATTAATAACCTCTACGTTATAAAAAAATTGATATATGTGTGTTAGAAAAATATTAAAAACTTAAATTAACACTAAAAAAGTCCATTTAGTGGCATGCAAAAAGTGACACAAAAGACCAAAAAAGTGTCGGACCCATATAAGAATGAGCGGCACACAAAAACACTGTCACTAGAAGCGGTGACGCTAAAGCCTTCTAGTGGCATTTTTTGTCTGCCACTACAAACTCTTTAGACTTTTGGTGGCACTTTTTTTTATCCGCCACTACAAACTCTTGAACTTTTAGTGGCACATGATTTTTGTCACAAAAAATTAAATGCCACTGACATTTACTATATTAACTAGCGGGATTTGCCCGCGTGATGCGGCGGAAAGTCAGTTCGATTCGTTAACGCAGGGGATTTGGTCGGTAAAAATACGGTTCGACACCTAGTATATAATCATGATATGTCCAAAAGAATGTACGTCTTTTAGATTAAAAACAAATATCGACAATTCGTCACGGTACTATATTGAATAAAACCTCTTTTTCAATAAAGCCTATACAGGAACCAGTGGCAGACTGATGTGCTGAAAATGAGTTAATTAAAAACAACTAAAATTACCCTAATTCTAGACTCTCTAAGTTTTAAATTTATAAAACTAAGACTCTCTAAACCCTAAACCACACGACCGGCAAGTGTACCGATTGATGCAGTATAGCCTAAGGAAGTCCGAGTATCGAACCCAAGAGACTCTACTAAATTACGCTAATGACTCGATCTAGACTTAGACTGACACGACTTAACTAATTGTTTATTGATTGGGGGGGGGGGGGGTTCTAAATATCCTAAAATTATAATTAAAAATTAACTAAATTAACTAAACGAACTAGACACGAACTCGCACGAAGGCTGAACTCAAGGATGATGAAGGAACTACCTAGACAGGAATCCTGATTGCTTTTAGTTATGATTATAACTGGAAGTTGTCTGCTATGGAACCGGGATCTTGAAATTCTCACCCCTCGGGAAATCTAAGGACCCCTAATCCTTCTCAAGAGCACGCTAAGATCCCCTAAAAGTTGTTAAACTACCGGTTATTAGACTCCTTTACAAGACATCTAATGGGTTTATAAAAGTATCCTACAAGGCTCACTCCCTTACGAGACCTAAACCTAGGATAGGCTTGTTTTCTCAGCTAGACTTGCTAGACAGCAGCCAAAAGGTTAACTTCCTAAGAAGGACCCACCTTACGGTTTAATCACTTAGACCTAGCAATAATCTCGCACCTTACAGCTATTGATGATCAGTAGAATACTTGATTTTATAAGATTACCAATTATTACTTCTAAGGCTACTTATGCAATTTTCACCCTAAAGGATTAGAGATTTATTATGTGATATAGACACTCACCAAAACCTAAAACCCTAGCCCGACTTTATTATGTGATAAAGACTGTCACCAAGAATCGAACGAAGCAATAATCAATATTCAAACAATCACAAGCACGCAAACACATCTAACCAATAGAACAAGCCGTTTACAATTTATAAACAATCCATAGCTTCCATAAATCCAAAATATAAATCAAAACATATAGCAATCAATCATCCATGTCTAGGTAGTAACAAGAAGTCTAGCCAATAATCATTGTCAAAAACATAATAGCAAACTTAAACAAATCTGAATTCATCTTTAAACAATCAAAAACAAACGAAAACCGAAGAACAAGAAGATATAACCCGTGAACTTCATCCCGAGTGCTCCCGAATGCTCCCCGATGATTCCTTGGCTTCCCGAATGTCCTAGAACTCCAAAACAGCCTTCTACAAGCTCCAAAAATCGCCTAAGTTCGTCTCTCTGTGCGTCTCCAAGGTCGGCTCCGTCTAATGTTGCGTCTGATCTCCTCTTCTCCCCTCACAGCCGTGATGTATTTTATCTTTTATATATTCTTCGTGCCTCCTTCACGTCCAAGTATATATGGGCTTCGGCCCAACAATATAGCCGCCTTCTTTTCTTTTTTATTTCGTCTGATGTGCTCGTTCTCAATGTTTGATGCCGTCTACACTAATTGCCGTCTGACTTCGTGCGTGTCTGATATGTCCAACTTTTAATGTCCCGAATTCCTTTGCTGCCTCCCGAAAAAAATAGGGCTCTCCTCCCTTTGATGTGCAGCCCAATTATAATCCTCCAAAAATATGATTCTATTTTCTATTGGGCAGCCCATGATTGTCATAATATATGCAGTAGTCCTTTTTCTCTTAGACTGGAAGGTATGGGGGCCGGCTGAGGCCCGGCTAGGACCGGCGCCGGTCCCCCACACCGCCCCCCTGGGCTCGGCTCGGCACACCCGGCATCCTACAGCCGGGGTAGCCGGTCCTCTCTCTTCCTTCCTTCTCTCACATATACCTATACATACATACATATATATACACAAAGGGGTTCATCCTCCACCCCCCTAGGTCCATCCTCTCCAAACCACTCCTACGTGGCGGCTCATCCCCTCTGATGAAACAATGGTTAACCTGGCAGGGTTAACACACTGGTCTCGTCAAGAAGGGTTAATCCCTTCCTCTCGGAGATCGCTGGCTGGGTCACCGGTGGATGATCTCCTGCACAAGGAAACAAGCCGTGACTCGTAACAAGGAGGATGAGGTGGGGGGTGCTCCTTGTTACCACTCTCCGGCGTGAGAATCAGTAGTTTGCTTGGGAAGCAAAGCAAGATAGTAGTAGTAGTGAGAGGGTTGTGAAGAGATACCTCAAACCTGGTTTGGGGTTGGTATTTATAGCCGAGGAGTGAAGGAGGAGATTGATGGATGGGCTGACGACGAGCTGCACCGTTGCAGGTGTGTCAGTCTCGCCGGCCGTGGGGGTTACGCCACGTCAGCCCATTGCTTTAATAGCTCTGACAGGGGACTGTCGCCGGCGCCACTTGCCTTGTGGTGTCAGCCACTTGCCTGGCGTGTCAGTCCACTTGCTGGATATGCAGGGTGCGGTGCGAGCCGCATCGCTGCATGCGGTAACGTCTGAAGTTACCGCGTCTCCTACTTGTGATCAAGAAATACGCGAGATGCGGTGTTGGCCGCATCATCGTATGTGGAGACTATTTGCTCGCTTCCCTTGTCGTGACGAAAATGGCCATATGATGCGGTGCCAGCCGCATCGATATGCTCATCTTCTTTCGTACTTGGGTCAAGCTATTCATCTTCGAACCGAATGGGTTCGAAGGGTGTGACCGCATGGGTGCGGTTTGCTTACTGGTAGGGGTTTGTTTGATGCGGGTAATGGTCGTTTTGGGACCATACCCCTTCACCCTCCAAGCCCATCCTCTCCATACCCTTTAGTCTTATAAAGAACAATGGTGATGGCACCATAATGTAATTTGGTAATTCACCCAAATTTGGTAATTCACCCACACACCAAGTCTTGATGTATCACGTGACCATATCTGCTTATTTTTTTTTCACCATTCATGGCCCACTAGGATACTAAATAATGTGATCTCTTGCCTTTCTTTTTTTTATTTTATAATATGGAGA
Organism: Helianthus annuus; assembly: GCF_002127325.2. Taxonomy (NCBI): domain Eukaryota; kingdom Viridiplantae; phylum Streptophyta; class Magnoliopsida; order Asterales; family Asteraceae; genus Helianthus; species Helianthus annuus. Next base: position 34,985,785 of record NC_035442.2, read on the forward strand.
CAAGTGGTCTCGGCCTAATCACGGAAAATAGCGGCATATTTCCTTCGGTCACTGGCGGTCTACTCCACTCAACTGGCTGGATATTTCTTTATTACTCATTTCCGCTCCATTTACACCAGGACCTGCCGAAACACAATATAATGTAATATAATACTAAAACTAAAAATAATAAATAAAAACTATACAAATATTATACAATTTACACGGGACAAATATGTGTATTTTACCCCACATCACGGACCCATGATTTTTTTTCATTGGGTTCCATTTTTTTTCGGTGTTCAAAATTTTCATAACAAAACGTTAAACTTTTCGGGTCGGTCCTCGTTCGGGTCAGAGCGAGGTTTGAGTTAGATTTTAAAAAATACAGAAAAAACAAGATATACAAGGATTGAACCCATGACCTATTGTTGGTAAAGAGAGTGGTTCACCACTACACCACCTTTCCTTTTCTTTCTATGGTGTCCACCCAATTGTATTCATGGGGTCCTTATAAAATTTAATATACCGGATCTACTATTTTTTTTAAAAACATTGGGGTACGGGGACCCCGACCTGCGCTATGTGGGTCCGCCCCTGACAGGAACAGTGAGGAAAAAAAGCTAAAGATGGTCGCATATTCGGTTTTATAAAGACTATAATGAACGCGAGTTTTCGTAGGAAAATTAAATCAAATAAAAACTAAATGGCTTAAAGGCATATATATTTTAAAGTATATACTGATACCAATTCATGTAATACCGATATTGATAGCGACGTTGTTGGTACTTATTTTGTTTGTCACGGTAGCGTTATGACACTGACACTTGATCAATCCTAGGAACCAAAAAAATATTGTATTTCGAACACAACCTTGTTTTCAATGAAATTTAAAAAATCAAACTCAACTACGTATTCAGTTATTTTGAGCCAACGTAAGCAATTCATTAAAGAAAAGACAAATTAGTAAAAAAAAGTAAATGGGTTAAAATCGATTTTTATATATAACAATTGATATTGAAGCTTGTGAAGAGTGCAAGAATTTAAAGCTTATTTACATTATTGCCATTATTTCATTCGGTCACAACTCACACGAATTTTTTTTTGTTTCTCAAATAACTTTTCCTTTTTTTTATTTTTCTTTGTTTCTCAAATAACTTTTCCTTTTTTTTTTAGTTTCGGAAACAAAGGAAGAATCAAGCATTAATAAAAAATAAATATTATTAAAAAAGTAAGTTTACTGTTCATCAAAATTTTAAAATCATATGTATAAATTTTAACTAATTAATATATTATTATTTTTGATAAAAATAAAAAATAAAACTGTAACACATAGAAAACATAATATAATCACTTATATTATAAGTTTGATCTCCCAAACATCCCAAATGTTTCATATAAATGTCTGTTAAGTTTCAACCTAAGTCTAAGTATGAAAAATACAAAACAAATAACTAATAAATGTTTGAATAAACACTTAAAACTTTATTTCGCTCATGAACCTCTTTCATAATCTTCATCCTAGTAAAATGATCTTCGTGTTAACTCATTCTTAGCAATCATATTTCTCACTTCATGGTTGTTCCTTGCCCTTGCCACTCCATCAAGCATATTAGAGTGTGTGTAGTAGTCTCGGGATACAAAATTGATTGTAAGATTTTTTGTCAAACAAATGCCATGCTTGGCTAATCTCTTACATCACTTGGTGAAAACAAGTCTTTTATGTATTACTTTTGATTTCTAAGTTTTGGTTAACTTTTTAATTGGGTATGTATTAATAACTCTAATAACTAGTTTTTTTTATATTGAAAGTGAACTTTATTTCATCATCCCTTCATGTTTTGTTGATTCACTCATTTGTGTCTTTACGGTCTATATAAAGCACGTTAAGTGCCTGGAAGAGGGTTAGAATGGTGGTTTGGGTAAAGTTCTTGCCTCGTTCGGTGTATAGATCATGCGAGGACTTTATTCAAGCTTATTAGGACTTACTTTGAGGTAGATAGCATCAAATCGGGGGAAGTAAGAATGGGTTAAAATCCCTTATAAATAAACTACTATTGAATCTATAAACCGGCCTTGCGGGACTGTATCCCTGCTGACTCAGACCAATATAGCCGAGGGTAGCGTTGCATCCAAAAGAGGGACATGTCACATTTTGCATTAATAACTTAATTAATTATCTTTCAATATTCCGGCCTTGCGGGACTGAATCTCTGCTGATTCAGACCAATATGGCTGAGGGTAGCGTTGCCTCCAAAAGAGGGACATGCCACTATAACTAAGATAATCTCTTAAACAACCCAAAGTGCGGAAATCATCAAAGGATATGTAAAAGATGAGTCGGAACCAAGTGATTCTATCTTGTCTATTTGTTTTTTTTCTTTATTTAAAAAAATCTTTTCTCAAAATTTGGTTAGATTAGATGTTGACGATATTCCGGTATTAAAAGCTCTTTTGTCCTTGGATGACCTCGGTATCTTATCATCACTATACTACGCCAATTATGGGTGCACTTGTCCTAGCGTGTTGTAAAGAGTGATAGTGTTATATAGTGTTTTATAAATTTAAAGCTTGATAAACAAGTAAAGTGCTTAAGAATATACCAAAAAATTATACCACGCTTGCATCACGTCAGTACTCCATGGTTGGTATAGCATAAGTTTGAGGGCCATCGTGAAAAGTTGGAAGAGGAACCCGGGGCATTGAATATTCAGCTGGATGTAGACAACATTTCTTGCCCTTAAAGATATGTTAGTCAAAGCACCAATCATAATTGCACCAGACTGGAGACTACCATTTGAAATCATGTGCGATGCAAGAGATTTTGCAGTTGGAGCGGTCTTGGGACAAACAAAGGAAAAACACTTCCATCCCATATACTAAGCTAGTAAAACTCTTAAAAACGCTCAAGAAAATTATACGACCACTGAAAAAAGTTACTAGCTGTAGGGTTTGCATTTGATAAATTTCGTTCCTATCTTGTGCTCTCCAAAAGTATAGTCTACGCATACCACGCTGCCATCTGATACCTTTTCAAAAAACAAGATGTGAAACCACGTTTCATCAGATGGATTCTTCTCCTTCAAAAATTCGACATAGAAATAAAAGACAAAACAGGAGCAGAAAACACTGCTGCTAACCACCTGTCTCGTCTTGAAGACCCTGATCTGGATGAAACTCGAGAAAAACTCATCAATAAAAAATTCCCCACAGAATCCTTAGAAATGGTAGAATATAAAGAAGAACCTTGGTACGCAGATTATGCTAACTACTTAGCTAGTGGCACTATCATCAAAGGGTTGTCATTTCATCAGCAAAATAAATTCTTCGCTGATGTAAACCACTATTTTTTGGAAGATCCATATCTTTTCAAAATATGTGCAGACCAACTAATTCGACGATGCGTTCATGGTCGTGAAGCAAGACAAATTCTTCGCCATTGTCACGAAGGACCATGTGGAGGACATCATGGAATAGCCAGCACTGCACAAAAAGTGTACGATGTAGGATTTTATTGGCCAATAATATACAAAGATGATTATGTATTGGTCAAAACATGTGATGCATGCCACCGGACAGGCAACATCTTGAGAAGAAACGAAATGCCAAAAAATAGCATTCTTATTTGTGAAATCTTCGACGTCTGGGGATTGGATTTTATGGGACCATTCCCACCATAGAGAGGAAACAAATACATCTTAGTGGCTGTCAACTAATGAAGTGAGTGAGGGTGTATTGATTTTTATTATAATTTTTAAGTACTTTTTACTATTTTATCAAGCTTTAACTTTATAAAACATGATATAACACTACCACTCTCTGCAACACGCTAAGGCAAGTGCACCCATCGTTGGCATAGTATAGTGATGGTAAGATACCGAGGTCGTCCAAGGACACAAGAGCTTTTAATACCAGATTATCGTCAACGTCTAATCGACCCAAATTTTGAGAAAAGGTTTTTTAACAAGTAAAAATAAAGAAAGAAACTAAAGTAATAAAAGAAACAAATAAAGATGAGAGAATCACTTGGTTCCACTCATCTTTTATGCATCCTTTGACGATTTTCGCACTTTGGATTTTTTTAAGAGATTATCTTGGTTATAGTGGCATGTCCCTCTTTTGGAAGCAACGCTACCCTCAGCCATATTGGTCTAAGTCAGCAGGGATACAGTCCCGCAAGGCCGAAATATTGAAAGATAATTAAGTAAGTTATTAATACAAAATGTGGCTTGTCCCTCTTTTGGAGGCAACGCTACCTTCGGCCATATTGGTCTGAGTCAGCAGGGATACAGTCTTGCAAGGCTGGTTTAAAGTTTTAATAGTAGTTTATTTATAAGGGATTCAAGTCATTCTTACTTCCCTCGATTTGATGCTATCTACCTCAAAGGAAGTCCTGATAAGCTTGAATCAAGTCCTCGTAGGATCTATATACTAAACAAGGCAAGAACTTTACCCAAACCACCCCTCTAACCCCCTTCCAGGCAGTTAACGTGCTTTATATAGACCGCAAAGACACGAATGAGTGAATCAACGAAACATGAAGAGATAATAGGATAAAATTCACTTTCAATATAAAAAAAACTAGTTATTAAAGTCATTAATACAAACCAAATTAAAAAGTTAACCAAAGATTGGAAATTAAAAGTAATACATAAAAAATTTTGTCTTCACCAAGTGATGTAAGAGATTAGCCATGCATGATCATAGTTTGATAAAAGCTCTTACTATCAGTCTTGGATCCCGATACTACTACCCACTCTAACTCTAATGATCGTGGTGGATGATGGTGGTGTTGGTGTTGTGGCGGTGGATGTGAGAGAAATGGTTTGCCAAGAGATGGATTGCTATTAAACCAAGCACCCCTGTTTATAGCTGAAAACAAAAGCTTTACACGACCCCGTGTGTCAACGGCACGACCCCGTGGCCATTGTACTTGTTGTACTATCCAAGATTTGCATATCTGGAAGTTGACCACGGCTCGTGTCCATGAGACACGACCCCGTGTCTCTTGTCTGCTTCTGTTTGTCTTCTTCTTCCTGGAATCTTGGGTGGGGCACGACCCCATGCAAGGCAGGCACGGCCTGTTCTTGTCTTCTAATTTGTTGTTTTTGGTCTTGGGATGAAGCTCGGAGGGTTGGTATATTGTATCAACTTCCCTTCTTTTGTATTTATGCTGGTTTTTGCCGTTAATTTGTTTCTTTTGTACATTTAAGCTATTTTAATCCTGAAAATAAAAGTATACAAAGAAACACACTTTTTCCAACATTAGTACTAAAAGGGGTTGTTTTTATATCTTATTTGATAAAATTTATATGTTGCATTTGGCGCATATCAAATACCCCCACACTTGAATCTTTGCTTGTCCGCAAGCAAAACTCTTTAATATTGCTTACACATCCAAATGGAATTGGTAGAGAAGAATTTTTCGGGTCTTGTTTGTAGAGGGTCGTGAATCCAAGTTCTTTTTATTCTTGTTTTTATTTTATTTACAATCCTATTCGACATGATTTATTTAGAACTCTTTAAGAAAAATAAATATTTTTGGGCATAACATGCCTTTTAAAATTTCATTTAGCTATATACAAATTCACACACCTCACAAGTGATCACTCAACACTCGGCCGAAGATGTATAAGTGAAACGCTCAATCCCGATATGGACCTTACTCCTACCATATGCTCGACAAGTAATCAAACCTCCTCCTTTTTAATATAATCTTTGTAAATATCAAGAGTACATTAAAATGATAGGTTTTTGGTTAAGGGTAAACTAGTATTATTTGAAAAGTGACTAAAGGCGTAAAATGTCGGTTTTCTTTTGAAAATTTATTTGTGACTTAGGTACCAACTGAATTGTCACACCCCCAAAATCCACACGCGGAGTATCACCGCTTGGAGGCGTGACTGACCAGGATCAAGCCACCAATCATATCGAACATTAAATGTAAATAGCAAACGTGAATGCAATTTAATCAAACCAATATGAAAGGTGTATCAAAACACAAGTATAATCTTAACGTTTAGTGGAAGCATAAAAGTAAACCCAACAAAATCATAAGTATGTAATGTCATAAACGTTTAACAAAGCATTCACGATCCTTGTCCACAACGACCGCGCATCCCAGTGCAAGCTCCTAGCGTACCTAACGACCTGCAAGGCATGTAACAGAGAGTCAACAACTAGTTGAGCGAGTTCACAGTGGGTTGTTTAGTAATAATGTTCGTTTCATAATTCGTTTGTTTGATTAGTAACCCATGTATCGTTATTAATTACATCGCGGCCCTCCAGGCATGTGTGCGAAGATTAGTGGGGGTTTCCCATGTATTGTAGACTAGTTTTATTTGTATCGCGGCCCTCCAGGCATGTGTGCGAAGATTAGTATAAGTATCGCGGCCATACCAGGCATGTGTGCGAAGAACAGTATCAGTATCGCGGCCATTACAGGCATGTGTGCGAAGAGTAGTGGGGGATTTCCCCAGGTATCACTAGTCTAGTAGTATTTCCCATAACCATGCAAGTACCATTCATCAACAATCCCATTCCCTACCCCATGAATCCCATGCCTTAGTAGAGTGTGAACTCATCTTGGTTTGCTCGGTATGCTAAGTTATGTGCTCACGGTTAGTCAATCAAGCCCTAGAGTACGCACGTATACATAATCAGTTTATATTCACTAATTCCATGTAAGCATATACAATCACAGTAGTGTTGGTCTAGCAATCACGAATAAAATAAGACACGTATTTAAGTTCTTATAAGTCATGCATATCAGCTAACAGTAGTTAATAAATCCAGTTAACTTTAACAGAATTAAACCAGGTTACTGTGCAGATTAACCAATCGACGAAACGCCCCCTGTTTCGCCGTGACCCCTCTCCGACGAAACACTTCTGTTTCGTCAAGGTTGTTTCGTCGTAATGGGTCTTGGCGAAACACCTTTGTTTCGCCAAGTCGGTTTCGTCAACCGGTGATTCGCTGATATTTTATTTTCGTCCCAACACAACAGCAACAATACTAATTCTTAAAATAATCCGGTTGGCACTCAATTGTTAGTGGGCCGTTACAACAGCCACTGCCCTTCATTGGGCCGCCCAACCCCACCAATCGGTAATCAGCTCATGAAATTTCCTAATCACACCTATATGCTTGACCGTCCATCACTACCAATCAAATGGTTTATGCTACTGATTTATTTTTCATGAAACATGTGCACCTCCAAATACATATATACTAGCCGCCACGTTTACCCAATATTCCATAAGATCACATGCCATTCAAAGCATAATGGCCGACAATTTAATAACCACCGCTTGGTGTTATTGGGCCAAACAATTCGGTGGGTTTGACTACTACACACAAATAATAATATCAAGGAATATAGCAGAGGACAATTATAACATCAATACTAATGCGAGATGTTATTGAACCAAAAAGAAAACACAGTAGCCGACAACTATCATATCAATTATCATCACAGACAACATGCAAGAATAATATTCAAATAATCGTTTTAAAACACATAATCGGATAATGATTTGCACTAACCACGATGAACAAGGAAGTAATTTTAATCGTTCTTTGAGGATCTCGAAGTCACAAAATCGTCGTCGGTAGGGGAGGGCTCTAGGGTTTTAGAATTTGATAACCGTTTCCATGTAGATAACCTAAACTAATATATATTTACGCATAAGGGTTTGGGCCTATATTGGGCTTTGCGGTGAACCGGGCCGGCGAAACACATTCTTGTTTCGTTGGAGAAGTGTGTGACGAAACACACACTTGTTTCGTGGAGACGCTTAAGGCGAAACAGAAATCTGTTTTGTCGGGTTGTTTCAAACTCTTAAACAGATACAAGTTCATATGATCAAGTACTTCACACATATTCATCACATAGAGATTCAATATTCATTTCACTTATAATCCCATCGTACAGTTACAAGTTAAACCAATCAACAACTAAACAGTCAAAGTCAACGTGCAATGAATGCGAAAGTGAAATGTCGGAAATTCGAGTTGTCACATTATCCCCAACTTGAAAGAAATTTCGTTCCGAAATTTGGCATGCGGTTACTGAGGAAGCTAGGTAAGTTGTATCGTTTACTGGTTTTCCTGGGGTGTCACATCATCCCCCCGTTGATTTAGAATTTCGTCCCGAAATTCTGTAGTAGCTTCAGCCTCAGTAGTGGTTGCACGGTTTTCGAACAACTAGGGATACTTGAGTTTCATTTGGTCTTCTCGTTCCCAGGTATACTCTGGGCTACGACGGGAGTTCCAACGAACTCGAACAAGAGGTATTCTAGTGTTCTTGAGGACCTTAACATCCCGGTCCGTGATTTCAACAGGTTCCTCGACGAAATGCAACTGCTCGTCAATAGTGAGTTCCTTCAAAGGAACTATGAGGGTCTCATCTGACAGACACTTCTTCAGATTCGACACGTGAAAAACGTTGTGAACTGCACCGAGTTCTGCTGGTAGATTCAATTTGTAGGCCACTTTGCCTATTTTCTCAACAATTTCGAATGGTCCGACATACCGCGGGTTGAGTTTGCCCCGTTTACCAAAACGAACCACACCCTTCCAGGGTGAGACTTTGAGTAGCACTCGATCCCCAACTTGGAACTCGAGTGGTTTCCGGCGCTTATCAGCGTAACTTTTCTGACGGTCACGAGCTGCCGCCATGCGTTGTCGTATCTGTGCAATTCGTTCAGTAGCATCAACTACCATTTCTGGGCCTGTGATTTGACTATCTCCCACCTCTGCCCAACAGAGAGGTGACCGACACTTACGTCCATATAATGCCTCGAATGGAGCGGCTTGTATGCTGGTGTGGTAACTGTTGTTGTACGAAAACTCCACTAACGGGAGATGTTTTTCGCAGCTGCTGCCGAAATCGATAACACATGCCCGAAGCATGTCTTCTAGAGTTTGAATAGTGCGCTCAGACTGCCCATCTGTCTGAGGATGATAAGCTGTGCTCATGTCTAGCCGTGAGCCAAAAGATTTGTGCATCGCTTGCCATAGTTCTGAAGTGAATCGTGCATCACGATCCGAAATAATGGAGGTTGGCACTCCGTGCCTCGAAACCACTTCTTTCAAGTAGATGTCTGCTAAGGTAGAGAACTTGTCTGTTTACTTGATAGCTAAGAAGTGAGCAGACTTTGTGAGTCGATCCACGATCACCCAAATAGTATCGTTACCCCGCTGAGATCTAGGTAAGCCAGTAACAAAATCCATGGAAATTTCCTCCCATTTCCATTGTGGTATCTTTGGTTGCTGAAGTAGGCCTGATGGTTTTTTATACTCGACTTTGACTCTCGCACAAGTCAAACACTTGCCGACGTAAGTTGCGATGAGGGCCTTCATGCTTGGCCACCAATACGTTGTTCTGAGATCGTGGTACATTTTATCTGAACCTGGATGTACCGAATAGCGAGACTTGTGTACTTCATCCATCACAAGTTCTCGTAACCCGCCATATAGTGGAACCCAAATACGTCCCGCTACGTAGTACGCGCCGTCTTCCTTTTGTTCTAATCGCTGCCTTGATCCGCGTAAGGCTTCAGCCTTGACGTTTTCTGGTTTCAGTGCTTCTACCTGAGCATCTCGTATCTGTGCAGGAAGACTAGACTGAATAGTAAGTTGCAGTGCTCGCACGCGTCTAGGCGTAGTGTCTTTCCGGCTGAGGGCCTCAGCCACAACATTGGCTTTACCCGGATGGTATTTGATAGCGCATTCGTAATCATTGAGTAGCTCGACCGATCGACGTTGTCGCATGTTCAATTCCTTCTGCTTGAAGCTATGCTCGAGACTCCTGTGATCGGTGTAAATAGTGCACCTGGTACCGTACAGGTAGTGTCGCCATATCTTAAGCGCGAAAACAACAACTCCAAGTTCTAAATCATGCGTAGTGTAGTTTCGTTCGTGAACCTTAAGTTGGCGCGAAGCGTAAGCAATAACTTTATCCCTTTGCATCAATACACAACCAAGACCCTGAATCGACGCGTCGCAGTAGACCACGAAATCGTCTGTGCCCTCTGGCAATGAGAGAATAGGTGCGCTGCATAGTCTATCCTTTAGGTGTTGAAAAGTGATCTCCTAAGTATTACCCCAACGGTAGGTGACACCCTTCTGTGTCAGTAGCGTAATCGGCTGTGCAATCTTTGAGAAGTCTTTGATAAACCGTCTGTAATAACCCGCCAAACCCAAGAATTGGCGTATTTCCGTCGGTGTACGCGGTGCAGGCCAGTTTCTGATCGAATCTACCATGGATGGATCAACATGAATCCCATCCTTGTTTACCACATGGCCTAGAAAGTGAACTTCACGAAGCCAGAAGTCGCACTTTTAAAACTTGGCGTACAGTTGTTCCTTTCGAAGAAGTTCCATGATAAGACGTAGATGTTGCTCGTGTTCCTCCCGACTCTTGGAGTAGATCAGGATGTCATCGATGAAAACGATGACGAACTTGTCTAGATACGGCTTGCACACTCTGTTCATTAAATCCACGAATACTGCGGGTGCGTTCGTTAATCCGAATGGCATGATAAGAAACTCGTAGTGGCCATAACGAGTTCTGAATGCTGTCTTGGAGACGTCCTCATCTCGGACTCTCAGCTGATGATAACCCGACCTTAGATCAATCTTGGAGTAGTAGCTCGACCCTTGCAGCTGGTCGAACAAGTCGTCAATGCGTGGAAGAGGATAACGATTCTTCACAGTCACTTTGTTGAGTTCACGGTAATCAATACACATTCTGAAGGTACCGTCTTTTTTCTTCACAAATAGTACTGGAGCTCCCCAAGGAGAAGAGCTAGGACGGATAAAGCCCTTATCCAAAAGCCCTTGTAGTTCTTTGGACAGTTCTTCCAGTTGAGTTGGAGCTAAGCGATACGGTGCACGAGCTATAGGTGCTGCTCCAGGAGCTAGTTCAATCTGAAACTCGACCTGGCGGTGAGACGGTAGCCCAGGTAAATCTTCAGGAAACACCTGAGGAAAGTCGCGTACAACCGGAATATCTTCCAATTTCTTTTCTTTTGCTGATGCATCGGTAACAAGTGCCAGAATGGCGGTGTGCCCCTTTCGTAAACATTTCTGAGCCTTCAAGAAGGAGATGATGCCAACCACAGCACCACTCTTGTCGCCTTGAATTTCGAGAGGTTCTTTACCAGAACGTGGAATACGAACGATCTTCTCCTTGCATAAGATCTCTGCTTGTTGCCGGGATAACCAATCCATACCAATAACGATGTCGAAACTACCCAGAACTATAGGAATGAGGTCGATAGAGAAAGTCTGACCGGCTAAAACGATGTTACAACCTTTGATTACATGTGAGGCTTCTACACTTTTACCATTTGCTAACTCTACGACATGTTTAGTGTTTAAAGGCGTTGGCGTACGTTTTAACATTTGGCTAACTTTTAGAGACACATAACTTGTATCCGCACCCGAGTCAAACAATACAGTAACATAAAAGTCATCGATAAGAAACTTACCCATAACCACATTAGGATCGTTCCTTGCGTCACCCTGCTCCAGCACGAACACTCAACTCCTAGCATCATTGCCATTATTGTTTCCCCCGTTGTTGTTGTTGCTGTTGCCCTGATTGTTGTTATTATTGTTGTTCTGGTTCTGGTTTAACTGGGGGCAGTCGCGTTTGAAGTGGCCTTCAGCACCACATTGATAGCATCCTCTGTTGCCTCTCTGCTGTTGCTGCTGCTGGTTTCTTGGAGCAGGTGGCTGTTGTTGCTGATTCTGGTTCGCAGGTCGTGAGCTTCTACAATCCTTAGCCTCATGACCCATCTTGAGGCACCGCAGGCAGCGACCTTTGTTGCACTGACCGTTGTGGTGCTTGTTGCAAGTATTGCACCTTGGGAGATTGCCTCGGTATCCACCCTGCCTTTTATTGCCCGAAGATTGCTGACCAGGGCTTTGGTAGTTATCTGTCTTGCACTGCTGAACTTGTTACTGAGCTGTAGCTGAACCTTTGCTGGAGTCCCCATCCCATTTCCGCTTGTTGTCACTAGGAGTAGCGGAAGTAGTAGCACCGGTAGCACTGATACGTTTAGGCAGTCTGTCCTGTTCCACTGCCTGATCTGTGAGACGATGAGCAAGTCGCTGAATATCCTGGATGTTATTAAGATTGGTCGACGTCACGTGGCTTTGAATTTCTGGTGCCAGCCCCTTGAGATACAACTCTATACGCCTGATAGGCGGGTCCACCATAGTTGGACACAGGACGGCCAGTTCGTTTGACCGTTTAGTATAGGCTTCAATTTCCGACCCCAGTCATCTTCAAATGAAAGAACTCCACCTCTAACTTGTGGATGTCGTCACGTGTACAATATTCCCGTTTGATCAGCTCTTTGAAATCATTCCAAGGAATGGCGTTAGCAGCTGCCAATCCTAAGAGTTGAACTTGCGCATTCCACCAAGTCAGCGCAATTCCTTCCAGTGTGCCAGTGGCGTACTTCACCCTGCGAGCCTCAGGGCATTCGCACATTTCAAACACAGACTCGAGCTTTTCAAACCAATGGAGGAGTCCTACTGCTCCCTCCGTGCCACTGAAGGTACTTGGACGACAGTCCATGAAATTCTTGAAAGTGCAGACAGGTGGCTGAACGTATTGACCTATTGTGTATAAGAGCAGAACAAGATTAAACACAAGAGTTGGTTTATGAATGTAGGATCTAATGGTCCTAGCATAAGTCACGACTGCAGGGTATGCTACCTGCTTGTACGGCTGCAAGTGCCGCAACAACCTGTTCGTTGATGAGAGTCGTCAACTGGGCTTGCGTCAAGTTGATACGTCCAGCCGTTGATCTTCATATCCAAGGCAACATAAGTGAGAAAGGTTCGCGAAAGTGCGATGACAGAAGAGAGCAAGCACATAAGTGTTTTCAAGCAATAACATATAATAGGCAATGTAATCTAAGCATACCACGAGCAAAGTTCTATGTAATTCTAGCATGTAGGCAATAAACATAAACCATATTACCTAGGATGTTGAGTCTTGCACGTGGAGCGAAGCGTCGTTGTGGATCGTAGAGCACTGTTCCAGTTATAGTCTGGTTTTAATAAAAACGTTTTCCCCATATTAAAACCGAGTTCTCTATAACCAATGGCTCTGATACCAATCTATCACACCCCCAAAATCCACACGTGGAGTATCACCGCTTGGAGGCGTGACTGACCAGGATCAAGCCACCAATCATATCGAACATTAAATGTAAATAGCAAACGTAAATGTAATTTAATCAAACCAATATGAAAGGTGTATCAAAACACAAGTATAATGTTAATGTTTAGCGAAGCATAAAAGTAAACCCAACAAAATCATAAGTATGTAATGTCATAAACATTTAACAAAGCATTCACGATCCTTGTCCACAACGACCGCGCATCCCAGTGCAAGCTCCTAGCGTACCTAACGACCTGCAAGGCATGTAACAGAGAGTCAACAACTAGTTGAGCGAGTTCACAGTGGGTTGTTTAGTAATAATGTTCGTTTCATAATTCGTTTGTTTGATTAGTAACCCATGTATCGTTATTAATTACATCGCGGCCCTCCAGGCATGTGTGCGAAGATTAGTGGGGGTTTCCCATGTATTATAGACTAGTTTTATTTGTATCGCGGCCCTCCAGGCATGTGTGCGAAGATTAGTATAAGTATCGCGGCCATACCAGGCATGTGTGCGAAGAACAGTATCAGTATCGCGGTCATTACAGGCATGTGTGCGAAGAGTAGTGGGGGATTTCCCCAGGTATCACTAGTCTAGTAGTATTTCCCATAACCATGCAAGTACCATTCATCAACAATCCCATTCCCTACCCCGGGAATCCCATGCCTTAGTAGAGTGTGAACTCACCTTGGTTTGCTCGGTATGCTAAGTTATGTGCTCACGCTTAGTCAATCAAGCCCTAGAGTACGCACGTATACATAATCAGTTTATATTCACTAACTCCACGTAAGCATATAACATAAGACACGTATTCAAGTTCATATAAGTCATGCATATCAGCTAACAGTAGTTAATAAATCCAGTTAACTTTAATAGAATTAAACCAGGTTACTGTGCAGATTAACCAATCGGCGAAACGCCCCCTGTTTCGCCGTGACCCCTCTCCGACGAAACACTTTTGTTTCGTCAAGGTTGTTTCGTCGTAATGGGTCTTGGCGAAACACCTTTGTTTCGCCAAGTCGGTTTCGTCAACCGGTGATTCGCTGATATTTTATTTTCGTCCCAACACAACAGCAACAATACTAATTCTTAAAATAATCCGGTTGGCACTCAATTGTTAGTGGGCCGTTACAACAACCACTGCCCTTCATTGGGCCGCCCAACCCCACCAATCGGTAATCAGCTCATGAAATTTCCTAATCACACCTATATGCTTGACCGTCCATCACTACCAATCAAATGGTTTATGCTACTGATTTATTTTTCATGAAACATGTGCACCTCCAAATACATATATACTAGCCGCCACTTTTACCCAATATTCCATAAGATCACATGCCATTCAAAGCATAATGGCCGACAATTTAATAACCACCGCTTGGTGTTATTGGGCCAAACAATTCGGTGGGTTTGACTACTACACACAAATAATAATATCAAGGAATATAGCAGAGGACAATTATAACATCAATACTAATGCGAGATGTTATTGAACCAAAAAGAAAACACAGTAGCCGACAACTATCATATCAATTATCATCACAGACAACATGCAAGAATAATATTCAAATAATCGTTTTAAAACACATAATCGGATAATGATTTGCACTAACCACGATGAACAAGGAAGTAATTTTAATCGTTCTTTGAGGATCTCGAAGTCACAAAATCACCGTCGGTAGGGGAGGGCTCTAGGGTTTTAGAATTTGATAACCGTTTCCATGTAGATAACCTAAACTAATATATATTTACGCATAAGGGTTTGGGCCTATATTGGGCTTTGCGGAAACACATTCTTGTTTCGTTGGAGAAGTGTGTGACGAAACACACACTTGTTTCGTGGAGACGCTTAAGGCGAAACAGAAATCTGTTTTGTCGGGTTGTTTCAAACTCTTAAACAGATACAAGTTCATATGATCAAGTACTTCACACATATTCATCACACAGAGATTCAATATTCATTTCACTTATAATCCCATCGTATAGTTACAAGTTAAACCAATCAACAACTAAACAGTCAAAGTCAACGTGCAATGAATTCGAAAGTGAAATGTCGGAAATTCGAGTTGTCACATGAATGCTTATAAGCAATAAGTTTGCTTATTTTATTACAAGGAACTAGAGATTGTTTTTTTGATAGAATATTCACAAGAAAATTAAGTCACATACTTTTGCGTATTTCAAAAGAACCGAATTTTACTAAAATAAAGGGGTGTAAAAGTAAAAGATGGTTTTAGGTGATGGGTGATTTATGCAAAACGGTGTTTTGCGAGTTTTGAAATAAAAGGTTTAGGCTCAAAAGGGTTGATGTTGGTGCATATGTTTGTTGACTTCGTCTTGTATCGAGTCATGTAATAGATTTGATAGACCAGGACACGTAGTACGAGAAAAATGGGAAAGAGGTCTTAATTGATCACTTCGTACGAAATGGACCGGTTCGTACGACCTGGCCAGGTGGTGCGACCTGGACCAGGTCGTGTGAAACTGTTTGATGTGACCTGGCTCTCCCTATATATAGTAGGTCTTAGTTTGTCATTTGTAACTTTCTGATTCCGGTAACGAAGCTCTGCCGAGGTGTCGCCAGCTCGTGTAACATTGTGAAATCAATACAATCGACAGTTAATCTACTTCTAAGTGCTAATCAAGCTGATACAACATCAATACCTCTGTTTTCGCCTTTCGTATTGATAGAGAGCTCTTCTGATCGTCTCGTTTGATCGATTCCCCGATCCTACAAGTGGTATCAGAGCTCAGGAGGAAGAGTTCTTACCATTTCAGCTTGTTTTCTTCAAAAACTTCTCATTTCTACTCACTTTCTACAATTTTTCTTCAAAATTTCAATGAATTTACGGTTAAAATGGCCTGATTTTCACATATAACACGTAAAACTGAGTTTTAATCAATCCTTGAAAAAATCAGAACTAAAATCAACCTAAAACTTGGTAAAATGGACCAGATCGCGTGAAAACCTTGTCAGTTCGTTCGAGAATCATTCAGTTCTTTTGAAATCTAGCCAGGTTGTACGGTTTGATTAATTCAGGTCGCATGAGTTGATGTTTTCGCTTGAAACAACACCTGCTCGCACGGTTTGATATAATCTCAGTTTGCACGGTTTGAGTTTATCAGGTCGCACGGTTTATGAGAAAGAGTTCCAGGTCGTTTGAATCTCTCAGACCGCACGAAGTGTTCAGGTCGCGTGAGAGTGTCTCAGGTTGTTTGAACTGATCCAGATCGCTTGAATTCATTCAGTTCGCATCAAATCCAGATCGCACCAACTTCAGATCGTGTGAATTTCCAGTTCATTTCAAAAAGTCAGTTCGTTTGAAAAGTCTGTTTTTGTGAAATCTCAATACCGAAACATGGATCACGAGTTTTATAATGCATTTGCTACTACCCCGGGTACTCCTGTTACCGTTGCTCAGAATGTGAATATGGAAAATGAAACGGGAACATTACAGAAACCTCCTAAGTTGATGAGCATTGAAGAATACTATAGTTGGCAAGAATGTTTCGAGAATTGGGTTCAAGCAAATCATCTAAGGTCTTGGGAGTGTATTGAAACTAAGTACGTTCGACCTCGTAATAATGTGGGAGTTATAAAGAATATTTCTGAATTTACGAAAAAAGAGAGAGAAATGTATAAGGAAGAAAAAATGATGATCAGTCTACTTCAACAAGCTGTGAAAGAAGACATCTTCATATTACTTCAACATGATGATAGTGCACGTTCGATTTGGGAAGCACTTCGTACAAAATTCGAAGGAAGTACGGAAATGATCAAGAATAAAAAGTCATTATTAAAGAAAGAATTTGAATTGCTCTCAAGTTTGTCGGGAGAAACTACAAAGACTCTTATCGAGAGATATTGTCATTTAGTACGTTCAATGAGTCGGTTGGATATCACTAAAGATCAAGAGGAATGGGTTGAAAAATTAGCCGATGCTTTACCTCAAAAAGAATGGGGTACTTATCTCATGATTTTGAAGAATACCAGAGAGTATGATAGATTGACAATTGCTCAATTCATTGAAAAACTTGAAGGACAAGATCTTGAACAACAAAAGATCGCTAGAATGAACAATTCAAGTGGTCAACAAGATATCAAGATGTATTTCAAAGGTAATGTTCAAAATGTTGAAGCAAGTCCAAAGATCCAAACCGCTTTCAGCGCAGAAAACTCATCCGGATCACTCAATCAAAGTTCAACCAACAACAGTGGATTTTCTTCATATCCGAGTGTTAATCCTAATCTTTCAACTTTAAGTTATCAGTCTCAAAACTCAAACAATGGTAATAGTCATGTGCTACAATGCAACATCGCGTTACATCTTCAGAACGGTCAGAATTTCTCTGAACAAGTCACTAAAGGTCATATGGCATTACTTGTTACCGTGTTAGAATCATATGCGAGTTTGGTTGTGGGAAGAATCGGAAATCCTATGTTAACAAAAGAGGATTACGATCAGATTGATGCTGAGGAATTGGAGCTAATGGATATTAAGTGGTGTTTAGCGAGCGTGTTGAGGAGAGCTGAGAAATTTAAGAAGATTACAGGAAGAGATGACTTACGTGATGCTAATGTTTCTACTTTAGGTTTTGATAAGTCTAAAGTTACTTGTTTTCGGTGCAGGGAAAAAGGACATTTCAAGAGGGAATGTACCAACCGAGAAGCAAGTGGAGCTCAGAATCCGTTCGGGAACAATGAATATTATCGGAAAGCAATATATCATCAGGTAGCTCAACAACCGTCTACTGAAGATGGAAAAAAGAAAGCTTGTATTACTATGCCTCCAGATCAAGAAGATGAAAGATTGCCAGAGGGATTTAGCTGGGACAAATATATTCCGGCTGAAAGTAACTCAAAGTTTAGAGCATTTATTGCACAGATCATTCAAGAGCCAGAGTTGATGAAAGAATGGATGGATGTGTTTGCAGATGATGAGAAAAGTCAAGATGAAGAGTCTGTCTCTTCAGAAGATAGTTTAGAAGAAACACCAGTCTTTGATCAATCATCAATTGATAGCAGTGATGATGATGAAGAAATTAAACAAATAAACATTGGTAAAAATCATCTATCTCCTGAAAGTTTCAAATTTTAATTTTTGCAGATAAATTGGAGAAGCTAAAGGAGAGACGAGCAGCAAAAGAAAAGAAAGAGGTAAAATGTGAAAATGTTGCTCAGGAAGAGAAGGATGAACAGAGTAAAGAAGCTAAAATGATTGAAAAGATTGTAGAGGTCACAAAACCTTGTCTGAAATGTTTGGAACCATGCAAACATTGTGAAGAGAAAGATAAAAAGTATAGTGAGCTAGACGAGATGAAAGAAAAATTATTGTTCGATGTTAAGTATGTGAAAGAATCTTATGATGTGTTGAACAGAACAGTAAACCAGTTGGAAAAGACAAACTCAGAAAGAGAAGATGCTTTGACAATGATGAATGCAGTGATGATGTCTAAGCAGAAGGCCATCAATCACTATATTGAAGAATGTGCAGAGTTGAAGCAAGAATTGGAGACAGAAAAGATTGAGAATGAAAGAATCAGACGATTGCTAATGAGTTACTCAAGTTCTGATTATTTGATTGATAGAATCTATCCGACAGTTGCAGGTTTTGAAGTCTGTCAAGATAAGAAGTCGGAAAATACGGATACTGGTAAGAAACAAAGTGTGAATTATAACAGGTGTCCGCCTCCGATCTGGGAAGGTTATTCTCCCAGAAAACCAAATTCGGAACAACTCAAAAAGGCAGTCAATATAAAGTTAAAGTCTGAAACAACTGATGAGTTACCAGACAACATTGACGTCACATTCACTTCGTCTGACACTGATCATGAGTCTGAGTTAATAAAGAAAATGGTTGATCAGGTGTTGGATAAGGATGAGGAGTCAGAGTCGAAGTCTGAATCTGAGAGTTCAAGTTCATCAGTTGACAGTTTGAAATCATCAGTCAAAATGGTTTATAATAAAGAATTTCTGTTATCAAAAAATAATTTGAATGACGAACCAATCAAAGTGGCATATACTTTGAATAATTCAGACAAATTATATTCTGATGAGGCATTTCCAATTAAAAATGTGAAAATTGAAAATATTAAAACTGTTTTTAAATTGATAGAAATAAAGTTTTCAGAAATAAAAGATAAATGGGATTTTCAAAACCTAAATATACTTCTAGAGTTCAACAATGTTTAAACAAAAAGAAAGGTTTCGGTCCAGGTCATCAAAAGAAACCGAATCATAAAAGCAATTTCAAAAAGAAGGGGTTGGGTTTTGATGTTGAAAATAATCAAAAAATTAAAGATTTTAAATCAAAAACTGTATTTGTTTCAGGGGCTTCTTCTGAAGAAGAGAAAAAGAGCTCATTCTGGAAGCAATCGAACAAAGAGTTTCTTGCAGAAATACAGAAACATGAGAAGAATGAAGCTAATCAGAAAAAGGAGACAAGAACCTGTTACCGATGCAAAAATGTTGGTCACATCGCCTGGAACTGTCCAAAGGCAACCAACACACAACAGGGAGTGTCTTCTAAGCTTAAAGAAAAAGTTGTTGATAAAACTGAACCACCAACGGACAAATTTAAAATGTTTAAAAATTCTACATTTGAAGTTGGTGAGTGTTCTAAAAGGTTTTACAAAAGAAGAGTGAATCTTAACAACCAAACGTGGGTTGCTAAGAAATCAGACGTTAAATCTGGCGATGAATCTGACTCGTCAAAGTCAGAGGAGCCACAAGTTGAGCTAAACAGAGAAAATTCAGTTCCACCAATGGATGATGTCAACTTTCCACCATTGCGGGCTGAAAATTTAAAACAAAAAGTTGGAAAAGTGGAAATTTCGAATCAATTCTATTATGAAAAGAAAGAATTCGATGTCGAAAAGGCTTTCAATGGCAAAGTGAAACATATCTTTGGTAAGATGGTCGATGATAAGGTAAAAGGGGAAAAAGAATTTTATGAAGCAAAAAGCAATGTTCAAAGACCAAGTGAAATTAAACCGGTTACACCCAAAGCTGGTCAGGCTTGGGTGTCTGTATTCCATACTTAAAAATCCTGACTTGCCGGAACTCCCAGGTTGGTAATTGGGGAGTAGGAATCGGCATCTTTCTTGAGAAATATCACAGTTTGTGGTTGTTGGTGATTGTTGGATGTGTGGTGATGTTATTGGTGGTTGTTCAGTGATATTTCGATTTACAAGTAGTATTGTTGATGAGAACTTACAAGTAGTTAATCAAGGTCATTAAGTTGAACTTGATTTAACTTTCATACAAGTGGTTAAAGAAAAGGAAAAATGAACTTACAAGTGGTATAATTCTTGAAAATTGTTTTGAAAAATGTCAAATAATAATTTTTACAAGTGGTTGAAAAGAACAAAGTGATGAATAGATCCCCATGTTTGTAAAAAGACAAACAAAACTAATTTTCCGAAAAAACCATTTTGATTAAAACAAACTTAAGTGTTTTGAAATCATAATGGGAAAATAGTTTGTTGTCAGGGGGAGTTCTGATTGTTTATGCCAAGTGGATGGCGAATTGAAGCAATTCACATCAGTTTGTCAGTTTATCTGTACAGTTTATTGATTTCATTTTCAAATTTTCCTTGAAAATCAAAAATTGAAACATATTTTTGATTTTAGGGGGAGTAAAAAATTAAAAATTTTGAAAATTTGAAAAATCCAAAAACATGATAAAATCAAAAATCAAAAAACATTGAAAAATTAAAAATGAGTTTTGTTGTGAAAAAGAGGAAATGATAGTACATCAGTAGACTATCACAGCATGCTAAAGAATTGGAAAGTCAAATGTGATAAACGGTCTCACTGATGATATGCCAGTAGGTTTTTACACATTTAGTAGATTGTTTTCGAGATATAACACTAAATATCAAATACTTACTTATCTCGTGGGGAACATCTCTCGGATATACAGGTAACCCCTGAAATCTTGTTTGAAGGGCTTTCTATTTCTGACATACTAGGTCTTTATGCGTGATGATATCTGGGGTATTATACCGGGACTTCTGACTTTGCGGAAGCAATAGCCTTGTCCTCGTATAATACTTTACACTGCTTTAATCATAAAGCCCACCCTCAGCATAAAAAATGATGAAACATTGAAAAATGCTAATCATGTGCTGTTGAAGAAAAGATCCCCAAATGGGACACACCTAAAGTCGAGCCATCATCTCTTTGTCTGAACGGAAGTTCTAACCTGAGCTCTCATGGTCTCGCATTACCCGTTTATAGATATCATTAGTGTACATTCACCTGTAAGACTGAATATAGGAGTCTGGATACGAGAGTATATTCTGAGGTGGGACACGCGAATAAGTTAAGTGCTTAAAACACTAAATCTCGTATCTCGAAACAATTGAACTTTGTGTAAAAATTTAAGTGGATCAGTATACTGACAATCTAAGTGAATTCTTTAGAACTTAAAGTGTTTAAAGCTCAACGGTGCTAGTGATTTGTCAAAAACTGATATGATCCTCTTACACAAACTCACAAAAATATTGTTTGTAAATATTTCTTTACTGCTTTTCATTAAAAAAAATCCAAAAAGAATGTGTTTTAGCATAAAATTTTGAAAACTCAAAAAGATTTTATTTCATCTTATTTTCGACAACTGATGTTGGAAAGCTGATTTTCAAAATTCTGAGTGCTAAACATGATGAACATCAGGGTTGGGTGAGTTTGTTCAAATGAGAAATGATTAAAATGGTTCATTAATTTGAAACCAAAATTTGAGTGCTTTAAATACGAGTGGTTAAGCAGAGATTAAAATTATTAAATTTTAGATAATTGAGAAAGTTACTTTTGGGTAGAGTATGTGCAGGTACAAAGCTTTGAAAGAGCTAGGTTTCGACTCCTGAGCATATGCAGATTAAAGCCAGGTTTCTGATCCTGTTGCTACGAAGAGCCAGGAGACGTTACTGAACCTGTGAAAGCTGCAAAGCGAGATCCACATGTCAAAACCTGAGCAGAGTTTGAGCCAGGATACGATCCTGGAACAACTTAAGGGGGAGTCTGTTAGCAAAGGGGAGTTTGAAGTTTAAAAGAGACAGACTCAGATTCTGGAACAAAGCTCGAGATAAAAGCTGTTGATTGATGAAGAGTTTAAAGAATCAAGAGACCTGATCAAGAGAATTAGAAAGAGAATAGAGTCAGGTTGAGATTCTGATAGAAGATAGAGATTAAAGAGGATGCTTACAGAGAAAGATACTTTGGAAAGAGCGAGAAGACTGATCAAGACTGAAGACTAGACACACTAAAGACTCGTCATCATCCAAGGGGGAGTTTGTTGGTGCATATGTCTGTTGACTTCGTCTTGTATCGAGTCATGTAATAGATTTGATAGACCAGGACACGTAGTACGAGAAAAATGGGAAAGAGGTCTTAACTGATCAGTTCGTGCGACCTGGCCAGGTCGTGCGACCTGGACCAGGTCGTGCGACCTGGACCAGGTCGTGTGGAACTGATTGGTGCGACCTGGACCAGGTCGTGTGGAACTGACTGGTGCGACCTGGCTCTCCCTATATATAGTAGGTCTTGGTTTGTCATTTGTAACTTTCTGATTCCGGTAGCGAAGCTCTGCCGAGGTGTCGCCAGCTCGTGTAACGTTGTGAAATCAATACAATCGACAGTTAATCTACTTCTAAGTGCTAATCAAGCTGATACAACATCAATACGTCTGTTTCCGCCTTTCGTATTAATCGAGAGCTCTTCTGATCGTCTCGTTTGATCGATTCCCTGATCCTACAGTTGACTAAGGGAAAATTTTGTGGGGAGATAAATAGAAAATAAGGTTGAAAAAGAAAAAGGGTTTATGGTCCTAATGCCTCAATCATGTACTTACTTGGATTAGTCGGTAAGAACCGGGAATGTATGGTCTTATCAAGTTCTAAATTCATAAGAACAGTACGGGCCATTCACACAAGAAATGAAAAGTGAGTATTTAGTAAAGATATGATATTGAATGCTCGGTAAATGCTCAAAACTCACAATTTGTGGGAAAAGGGTAAAAGTGTGAAAACATATATGTAATCGAATTTTAAAAAGATTGTCATGCCTTTGTATGAATTTTTCTTATATGGTTCTTTTTATCACGGCGCTATCGGTTGTAAATTTGTAAAAACTTGAACTTTTAGAACTTGGTTTTCTAACTTAAACTATAAACAAGACAAAACAAGCTAAAAAAAATATTATTGAAAACGATTTGGGGTGTTTTAGCGGTTCCAAGTAGAGTTTTGTGTAAGGCTTGTTTTAGGAGAAAAAAATTCAAGTCCCCCCCCCCCCACTTAAATTACACATTGTACTCAATGGGTCCAAAATCAGTTAGATTTGATTAAATGTGTAAATGTGGGTTTAAAACAACAAAATTTTCAAAAATCAGATACTTGACACGGGGGCGTGTTTGAGAGGCACGGTCCTATGTGTAAAGTGCCAGTATCAATGATTCAGTAAAAACTTATAGAAGGTAGACACGGGGGCGTGGCTGAGAGGCACGACCCCGTGTGACGAGTCCAGAAGAAAAAAGTTTCAGCGACAGGGAGGCACGGGGGTGTGTCTGAGAGACACGGCCCCGTATGAGGCTACTGTTTGTTTTTAGAAAAAGGTTGTAAAGTGTCGGGCTTCTTGTTTTGGGTCCGGGGTGTCGTATGCTTGGTGGATCAAGCATCACAAGATACTTGTAAGCTTATTCACAACACAGCAACAACAATCCAATAAGAAAATAAAAATCCTACATTACGAACGTTTAAGTTTAATCATCCACCACACAAACATAAAAATAAAAATGCAGAAAAGTAATTTGTTCATAGAGTAAATTGTTCAAAATAGGCCGCAGCCCACAATCATCATCATTGAGAAAAAATGGAGGAAACATTAAACCTGCCACATCGCCACCATGTCACCACCTTTGCCGCCATCGCCTAATCCGAGTCCATTTCCTCGCCCTCATCCTCTTCGTCCCAGTATGCCATATGCTCCTGAATGTAGGTGATGTCGGACCACATAGAGGCCATAATGAAGGTGTTGACGCTTTGCCACGTAATGAAGGTGTTTCAGGAGATTTGGAGCGTTTCCTGCATAAGATTATATAAATTGTGCGTGTTAGGAAAGTCGCTCCCCCTTGTGAGGAGGATCCCGGAGCGAAACCATAGGAGTATTGTGGAGGACGGTTGGGGTCGTCTTCAATTGCGAGGATTTGATCCGGATCGTTCGGGCTCCAAACTTTCCTTTTTTATCTTTGAAGCGAAGAAGCTCGTTGTTGCAATCGGCGATGAGGTTCAAGCTGCGGCATAGCATGATGTCGTCCCGGGTGACGCTAACCCCTTTCAAGAAGCTTCGTGGGGTGCGTGCGGCATAGGTCCTGTAGACCCGGGCGATCCAGCCACCGAAGACTATAGAAGTCGGATGTGTAGCTCTGGCGTTTGAGGCCATATTATTCAGTAGCATTTGGTTAACTTTTTAATTGAGTATGTATTAATGACTTTAATAACTTGTTTTTTATATTGAAATTGAACTTTATTCTATCATATCTTCAGGTTTCGTTGATTCACTCATTCGTGTCTTTACGATCTATATAAAGCGTGTTAACTTCCTGGAAGGGGAAGAAGGGTCATTTGGGTAAAGTTCTTGCCTCGTTCAGTGTACAGATCTTGCGAGGAGTTGATTCAAGCTTATTAGGACTTCCTTTGAGGCAGATAACATCAAATTGGGGGAAGTAAGAACGGCTTAAATCCCTTATAAATAAAGTACTATTAAAATTTTAAACTGGTCTTGTGGGACTATATCCATGCTGACTCAGAGCAATATGCCCGAGGGTAGCGTTGCCTCCAAAAGAAGGACATGCCATATTTTGGATTAATAACTTACGTAATTATCTTTCAATATTCCGGCCTTGCGGGACTGTAACCCTGCTGACTCGGACCAATATGGCCGAGAGTAGCGTTGCCTTCAAAAGAGGGACATGCCATTATAACTAAGATAATCTCTTAAGAAACCCAAAGTGTGGAAATCATCAAAGGATACATAAAAGATAAGTCGGAACCCAGTGATTCTATGTTGTCTATTTGTTTCTTTTATTATTTTAGTTTCTTTCTTTTTTTTAATT
Source organism: Helianthus annuus (assembly GCF_002127325.2). Classification (NCBI taxonomy): domain Eukaryota; kingdom Viridiplantae; phylum Streptophyta; class Magnoliopsida; order Asterales; family Asteraceae; genus Helianthus; species Helianthus annuus. The sequence goes on from NC_035442.2 coordinate 35,011,058, forward strand.
ACTAAAAATCTTTTTCCCAAAATTTGGTTAGATTAGATGACCTCGGTATCTTGCCATCACTATACTATGCCAACGATGAGTGCACTTGCCCTAACGTGTTGTAAAGGGTGATAGTGTTATGTCATGTTTTATAAATGTAAAGCTTGATAAACAAGTAAAAGTACTCAAAAATATATAAAAAATTATACCGCACTCGCATCACGTCATAAGCTCACACGTAAATATTTTTTACGTGTGGTGTTGAATGTCATAGAAGTTTTGGCGCATGGTGTCGAATGTAAACGTTTTGTTTTACAATGTCGAATGTAAACTCACACGTAAATGTTTTTTAACTTGCGGTGTCGAGTGTCAAACATTTTTTTACGCACGGTGTCAAATGTAAATGTTTTTTTATTATAAAATATAAGCTCACACGTAATGGTTTCTTTTACGTGTGGTTCCAAATGTCATAAATTTTTGGGGCATGGTGTCAAATGTAAAAGAAAAATATAGCTTATGTCTTACGTGTGAGTTTACTCGGTAAGCATCTATTTTAATGTCCCAACTTATAACTCTTGCAAGAAAACAAAAGATAACTTATGTCTTACCTTTTCACATTGTCTCCGGTTCAAAATGTTCCAATTTTAAACTGTCGCCGTCAAGGTCGTTCTCCGCCATGGTTAGTTGCCGGAAGCCAACCAAGACACCACTAAAAGCCCCTAAAAAGCCGGACACGAGCTTAGATGCAACGTATCTAAGAAAAACAGAAACATAAAGGTTGAACCTACTTACCGGGTTAGCTTAGATGCCATGTCGTTCTTCATTTCATATAAACGTCTAAATGATAGTTTGCACCTCCGTTGCCCGAGATCTGCACTATAAAACAATACAAAAAAACCTACAAAAAACACACAACTTTATTTACACCAAACATAAACATAGACAAAACACACAAAACGAATTTAAAAAAAAAATGTCTGTCATTTCAAATTACCATTTACACCAATCATATGGTAAACTTAGACAAACCCATCAAGTGTAAACCTAATTTACGTTACCGTAAAAACAACAAAAAGGGCAATTTAAAAAAAATAGATCGTTAATGTTTTTACACTAATGTAAATATTTTTACACCCAATTTTCTATAAAAACCATCATTCTTTTATAATAAAAACTATCATAATTAATTATCATATGTAAAAATCACCATTAATTCTTTTTACTACATTTCTTTTAACATAAACACTATAAAAATCGCCATCTAAAATAGGTAAAACATATATGGATCGTCTTTACATCTATGATTCAAGGACCAATATTTCATTCCTACGACTCAAAAAAAGGTAAAACAATTCTATCATTTTCTATATAAGTAATAGATAAAAAAAACAAATTAACACAAACTAAATTAGTTGCCAGGGTATCAAGAGGCTTTCAGAGGATAACGCGGTGTTTCTGATAGATCCATTTTCGAAGGAGGAGATTAAGAGAGCGGTTTTTGAGTGTGGGGCTGACCAAGCTCCTGGGCCTGACGAATTCAATTTCAACTTCATAAAAAGGTATTGGAATGTATTTGAGATTGATTTCCATAACTTGTTGGCTGATTTTTACAGAAAAGGATATATCGACAAAAGTTGCAGCTCTTCTTTCATTACTCTTATTCCTAAATGCAAGGATCCGGTGAGGATGAGAGATTATCGGCCGATAAACCTTATTGGGGTGATTAGCAAAACGATTTCTATGGTTCTCGTTAATCGTCTCAAAAAGGTCATAGGTTCTATCATATCGGAAAACCAAACGACGTTTCTTAAAGGAAGGTATATCCTTGACAGTCCATTAATGGTAAATGAAATAATTTCGTGGATTAAAAAGGTTAAAAAAAGGCTTTCTTATTAAAAATTGATTTTGAAAAGGCTTATGACAACGTTTGTTGGGGTTTTTTGCTGAATATCATGGGATAGATGGGTTTTCCCGATCTTTGGTGTAGATGGGTGGAAGGGGTTTTGAAATCGGCTAGATCCGCAGTTTTAGTTAACGGATCCCCTACTTTTGAATTTAGTTGTTCAAAAGGGATCAGATAGGGAGATCCGTTATCTCCGTTCTTGTTTCTTTTGGTTATGGAAGCCTTATCTAGCATTTTTTGCAAAGCAGGGCTTGAGGGAATTTTCAAAGGCATTCAAACTCCGAATAACGGACCGGTTATTTCGCATCTCTTTTATGCGGACGATGCTCTTATTCTTGGGGATTGGGATAGGGAGAATCTAGAGAACGTGGCTAGATGTCTTAGATTTTTTACTTATGTTCGGGTCTCAGAATAAACCTAGCTACACAAATCTAATTTATATGGGTTGGGGGTGCATTCCGAAGACATAGAGGATATGGCTAATGTGATTGGGTGTAATCCTGATAACATCCGGTTGTCTTATTTGGGTATTAAGGTTGGGGCTAACATGAATAGAATAAGAAATTGGGATGCGATTATGGAAATTTTTGATAAAAGGTTATCGGTTTGGAAAGCAAAAACTATGTCTATAGGGGGGAGACTTACATTGATTAACTATGTTTTGGAGAGTCTGCCGATTTATTATTTCTCTTTATATAAAGCTCCTGCTGGTATTATTAAGAGTCTTGAAGCAAAGATGCGAAAGTTTCTTTGGGCGAGGTCTAATGATAAAAATAAAATGAATTGGTGGCGTGGGATTGGATCACGTGGCCAAAGAAAAAAGGGGGGTTGGGAATAAGCAGATTAAAAGAAGTAAATGAAGCTCTTCTTTTTAAATGGGGATGGAGATATAGAGTTGAAAGTCATAACCTTTGGAGGAAAGTGGTTGATGCATGTCATAAGAAAAACAATCAAAGAAGTTATTTGCCTTATAACGGTAACTTTACGGGGTGTTGGTATAATATTGTAAAATTGATTTCCAAATTAAAATTAAATGGAAAAGGTATAAATCAGGTGATTTTGGGCAAAGTGGGGAACGGGGGGGATATTCGTTTTTGGTTAGACACATGGGTGGGTGATCTTCCTTTCGTAGAGAGATGGCCACATCTGTTTGTCCTGGATTCTAATAAATCATGCAGGATTTCAGAGAGATTAGGAACGGATCAAGAAACTGGTGGATATAGTTGGAGTTGGGTTAGATTACCCGAGTCTGATATGGAGCGAAAAGAGTGGCGGGAATGCCTAGAAGCTATAAACTTGGTGAGATTGTCAAATAATGAGGACATGTGGATTTGGAACATAGAGAAAAAGGACGAATTTTCGGTGAACTCAGTGAAAATGTGTTAATTTCTGATAGGGGAAATAGTCACATCCCCAACTTCGAATGGAGCAAATGGGTACCTATTAAATGCAATATTTTGACATGAAGATGTAACTTGGATCGTCTGGCCACTAAAGTCAACTTGAGAAGAAGGAACGTGGATATGGCTTTGGTTATGTGCCCTTTCTACGACGAGTACGAGGAATCGGTGGAACATTTATTTACTGCTTGCTCGGTGGTGATTAGAGTTTGGGCGGCTTTCAGTAATTGGTGCAACATTCCCTCGATGTTTGCTTTCGATTAGGGGTGAGCAAAAATAGGGTCGGACCGAAAATAACCAAGAACCGACCCTATAAAAAACCGAACCCGACCCGAGATATTGCATATAGGGTATTAGTCGGTTCCAATATATATTATAAATCGGGTATCGGGTCGGTTCCAGTCCAAAAAAAGGAAAACCCGAGTTCAAGTTATCTGGACCGATTTATCATAAAGAATAGGAAATACAAATGGGCTTTGGCCTGTTAGTGATTCGTTTTATTCAGTATTCCAGCAACATAAAACCTAATTTACATAAAGGTTATCATCAATCCTCATACAGTCATACGAAATCATCACTTTCTGGTACAAAAAATTCATTCATTTTTTCTTTTGTTCTTCGATCTTCAGTTGACGGTTGCTCCACCCTTGTTAAGGTACATGCTGCTGTTATTCTAAAACAATACACAAAAAACATGTGATGATTTTGAGAACATGTGATAATAAAGTTTCGCGTTTTAACGAACTTAATAGACAGAAAACATGTGATGAATTTGAGAACATGTTATTCTAGAACAATAGACAGAAAACATGTGATAATAAAGTTTCGCTTTTTCACGAACTTAATTTTATGGCGTTTTGTTGTTGTTTATCTGTAGATGCTTCGAAACAGAACTAATGCGAATACCAATGTTTGGGATGATTTTGAGAAGTTTAATGATGATGACGGGAATGCTAAAGCAAGATGCAAGCACTGCGGTTCGGTTGTCAATGCAGACACGGTTAAAAATGGAAAAGCGACATTGATTAGACATCTTAAAAAATGTGTGATGAACGTGGAAAAGAATCTATAAATTTAGGGTTTATGTTCTGTTTGTTTATGGTTTTTTGTTTTTTTCGACTTCTTCATGTCATTGTTTCGGTTTGAACTTGGTATTGAATTCGATAATATTGTTTCAGTTTTCTATAATATGAATTCCCTTTCCAGTGTATGTGTGGTGAAATATATAGCCGAAATTAATCTCAAGCTTGTTATTTGGTCTACAATCACAACCGTACAAGATACCCTTTAACAGTTAACATACATCTCCAGTGACATGTTTATCTCGACTTGTTTATTCATGAACGGGTCAAGTCTAATTTAAATGATTCAGCTTGCCAAATCGATTAATTCAAAGATTACAGATGCATAACAACTGAATTTGTATTTTATACTTATCTATTAAAAACACAAAGATTAGTTAATTATACAATATTTTGTATTTTATACTTATCTATTAAAAACAAACACTAAGATTATCACTAAGATTATTCTAAGTAAAGATTTTATTTTTAAGTAAATAATATCTTTTATAAAAACAGTTCCCTGCGTATTACTATTGCCGTATTCAGTATTCTATATATCAACAAGATCAGGGAAGGGACGGCTGAGGCTGATGACTGCAGACACATTACAAGAACGTGCAGACAGACTGCGGAATTTCAGGTTCCCTGAGTATTCCTTATTCTATATCATTTTTTTACTGCTGCATATGATATATAAAAGCATCTTTGTTAATCAAGCATACATTCGTATTAGATAAGAATTAAATAACAAGTAGGCATTAGGTACAACAAGAAGGAACATGTTTTACTTTTCCAGTTTTAGCCTTATGAAATAATTGCAGCCGTACCTACCAACCGTTAAATACATATCTCCATTATATTATATTCAGTCAGATACATAGGGGATTTGTAAATTTTATTTACCAGACCAGATGATGCTTATAAATTCGTATTCCTTGTAGCTAGCTATCTGTGTTTATATGAACTAAAGCTCTACCCCCACCCGCACGAGCTGACCTTTTGAAGGATGTATATAAAAAAAAAGAAAAAACTTTCATATGATTATTACAAGCTAGGCCACTGTTATTATTCAATGGAAATGCTTCCATTCAAACTTGCATGCAACGAGTGGGATTTATTTATTTATGACACTTTCTAAACCTAACCAAAGAAAATGATGTAATATGAAGATGCGTATAAACATGAGAAAAATATAATATATACAAGGCTTCAAACGTTCATGTCTATGAAAAATATTATAGAAAAGACAGTAAATGTTTACTAAACAATAAAATATCAACATGACCCTGCAGTTGACTAATATTTGACTCATGACCCTGCAGTTGACTAATATTTGACTCATGACCCTGCATATAAATGTGTGTGTGTGGGGGGGGGTGTTGGACTATATTTGATCAAGAATTGCAGAAATTTTGTGATATTGCATTTATGGACTGTTATATTTGACTCATGACCCTGCAATCTGATTGTTATTTGTTAGTGATATTGCATTTATGTCCGCATACGACTGCACATACAACAATATTAATAACTGACACTAATACCTTTTATAACATACAAATGACCTGTTTTCTGTTTGATAAAGTGTGTAGATGGATTCATCAAATGTCGACATCGAGAATGTATCAAGCGACGACTCTCACGGAGATAGAACCGGAAAGAGGAAGTCACAAAATGTCGAAAAAGAAACCGCAAAAAAGAAAACTAAAACGACAACAACGAAGAAAACGACAGGTTCTAAAACATTGGGAAAATCTACTGTTTGGATTGATTTTGAGAAGTATAAAGATGAGGACGGAAACCAACGGGCAAGATGCAAGCATTGCTCGAAAGATTTGGCTGCGGACCCGTATAAAAATGGCACATCGGCGTTGAGTAAACACAGTAGGAGATGTGAAAAGCATCCGGACCGATTAAAAAACCAAAGCAATATTTTCTTGAAAAAAGGCGATGATGGCGAGGGCGGTAGTGGTGAGGTAAAGGCATGGAAGTATTGCGCGAAAGCGAGTAGAAGAGCCATTGCAGAGATGGTGTTAATAGACGAGGTCCCGTTTTCAACCGTTGAGCATCAGGGATTTAGAAGGGTTATAGAAAGTTTTAATCCGACTTTTAAGATGCCAAGCAGGTTTACGATTGCGAGGGATATTGGGGAGATATTTTTAGAGGAAAAGGGGAAGTTGAAGTCATTTTTTGCAAAGAATAGCACACGGGTGTGTCTAACCACAGACACGTGGACTTCAAATCAGCGGGTTAACTATATGTGTGTTACAACTCATTTTATAGACGACAACTGGGTGTTACACAAAAGGATCATCAACTTCAAGCAAATATTCAGCCACAAGGGAGACGAGATAGGTAGGTCCCTTATTCAATGTTTAAAAGAATGGGATATTGAAAATGTGCTGACCATTACATTAGATAATGCGTCAGCTAATGATGTTGCCATACAATTTCTAAAAAGTAGGTTAAACAACCTCTTGTTCGAAGGGAGATACTTGCACATCCGATGTATGGCACACATAATCAATCTGATTGTGAAAGACGGCTTACGTGATGGGTTAACATGCATAGATCGTATCAGAGATGCAATTCGCTATATTAGATTGTCTCCTCAGCGAATAGACACTTTTAAAAAATGTGTTAAGGCAGAAAAGATCGAAAGCAAAGCATTCATAGGTATAGATGTGACTACAAGATGGAACTCGACTTGGGAGATGTTTGAAAAGGCAGAAAAATTTGAGAAGGCGTTTAACAGATATGATCTGGATGACCCAAATTATAAAAATGATATGGGTGATGATGCTCCTAGAGTTAGTGACTGGAACTACGCGAGACAATTGGCAAGTGTGTTAGAATTGTTTTAGCGTAAAACTGCCAACGCTTCTGCTACAAAAACAGTTACCGTTAATTTATTTTTTAACGAGGTTATGGATATAGACAGGCATTTAAGGAATATGAAAGACGGATCTGACTTGGAAGGTAGACTTATGGGTGCTAAGATGCACCTGAAGTTCGACAAGTACTGGAGAAATCTACCGACTGGCAGATCATTTAATTACATTCTGTATTTTGCTGCAATTTTAGATCCGAGGTTAAAGGTTTGTGTTATTGAGTTTGGATTTGAGAGAATATTCAGGGCTGAAAAAAAGACGATGAGACAGAAGATAATTTGAAGAAACGAGTTAAAATTGTAGTTAATAGTATAAAGGATGAATTGAAGCTTTTGTATGAGCATTATCCATCAAGCAGTGAAAAACAAGCTTCAGATAAAGTTTCACCAAGTCAGGAGAACTTTGAACCATCATCACAAGGAGATAGTGATTTTTTTACAGAATTTAAAGCGGGTGGCGGTTCTACATCTTATAACACCAAGTCAGAACTTGAGAGGTACCTAGACGACGGAGAGGAGGACCATTACAAGGGATTTGATATTCTGGGTTGGTGGAAGGCTGCATCTTCAAAATACCCGGTACTAGCGAAAATGGCGAAAGGTATGTTTTCTAATTAGTAGTTTATTTCTATTACTTATAATAATACGATAGTGTTAATTAGATTTTCTTCCTATCACTATAGACATATTGGCTATCCCGGTATCCAGTGTTGCTTCTGAAGAGGCGTTTAGTACAGGCGGAAGAGTTGTCGATACTTATCGAACTTCTTTATCAACTCCAATTGTCGAGGCATTGATATGTACAGAGGATTGGATTCGTGCATCAATTAAAAAGAAAATCTACATCGAAGATTCGGCAGAGTTCGATGACATTGGAAAAGGTAATTTTGACATACACCGACATACATCCTTGTTTGTTGTTTACGTTGTAATTATCATTATATTTGTTTTCATGTAGGAATTTATGATAAAGTTGAACCGGATCACATGAACATCGATGTCGATTAACGGATAGCTAGAGATGGATACGGAAAAACGAGAAAGGATTTAAACTTCTTAAAGTAGTATCGGTTTCAGTTCGTTTACTTTGGATTTGTTGGATTTTGTTTGGATTTTACATGTTTTTCGTTGTTATGTTTGACGTTAATATTTTTTTTTGAATTTTTGGATGTTTAAGTTATAAATTTTGGATGTTTAAGCATCAAACACTTGCAAATTCCTATCAGTTTTCAGTTATTATAGCAAACATATTAGTTATGGTACTTATTTCACTTCGACATTCTATCGAACACCTTGTGTGCGAAAAAGTGCAACCTTAGATACTAGCCTATTCAATGGATAATAATCAACATCAACCTACCAATTTGATGATAGCTATCAAACACTACAACAGTGGTTTCATACCAATCAAACAATTAACAGTGATACCAGAATTATAAGTGACTAGAACATACATACCTTCAAATTTGTGATTTAATCCACCGATTTTGGAATCTGAAATAGTGATTGCACATTGAAGTGGGATGAATCTTCATACGTATAAGTGTATAACTGAAATTGCATCTTCAATTTATCAGTTTCACTTGAAATGAAGGTCGGGTGCGGGTATGGACTTGGAACCGAGAGGACCGATTCACTGCAGAACCGATACCCTATTAATTATGTTGGTCCACTGATGGGTTATTGTTTTTAAGAAGAATCGGGTATCAGGTAGGGTCGGGTAAAAGTAGGGTCGGGTCGGTTATACCAGTTTGCTCACCCCTACTTTCGATTTTAATGATCTGATGGAAATACATAATTCTATTCAAGGAGGGAAACATATGAAGAAGATTTTACAAGGATTGGTTATAATAGCATGTTGGTATCTATGGAAGGCCAGGAATGAATTAGTGTTCAATCAGATCAAGAGAAATTATCAAGAGATTATTATAGAAGTTAAAACGAAAGGTTTCGGATGGCTAAAAAATAGAACATCATGTAATTATATAAGTTGGAAGGAGTAGTGTAAATATCCCATGTATATGGTGTAATTTTGTCCTTTGCCCGTTTGGGTCGGGGACGTTGTTTTGTATTGGCCTTTTACCCGTTTGGGTCGGAGATTAGTTTTTTAATGAAGTTTTATTTTCAAAAAAAAAAAAAACTAAATTATGAAGGTTGTCATCATCTCACCAATTAATAGTTTTAGAGAAACGAGCATTGTCATTGTTTCAAACAAAAAATAAAGAGAATCATTCCCAAAAACAGGTTGTGTTAAATAGGGATGTGATAAATATACCCATCACAAGGATTAGTATACCCAAAAGTCAACTTTATTAATGATTTGATAATGATTAACTACTTTATTATATTATTTTATTATAAAGTAAAAAGTAATAATTATGTTTTATTATATAGTCAAAAGTAATGATTATGTTTTTATCTTATTTTATTTTATAATACTTTTGTTACTTTTTTATATTTTGTTATACTATTATTAGTAGAATTTTTTCCCAAACTAGTGTTGGTGGATAAAATATTTACCAAAATGGTGTTTATTGAAAACTATTTACCAAAATGATGTTCCTTATTTATTTTGTATTTGTCTTTGTCTTTTCTTTTTTAACCAACATATTAAACTTTATTAATATTTCTTTTAAATTACTCAAGTAACTATAGCTTATTCTTTAATGATTTATATTTTTTTCAATGAAAACAATACCTTTTTTATTTCATTGGTTTCTTCTATCAACTCTTTATAAAATAAATCAAATCTTATTATTATTACGTTCAGACAGTTAGGTTTAACTTTATTCCGAACAACTACTAAGAAAAGAATTGCTATGCTTGTTTAAAAAAGGTTTAAAGTTGAGTCGAAATGACATTTTTCTTATAATGTAATTTTAGTAATTATGAACGATTATATAAATGACACTTGAGAAAATTGAAGAAAATATACTACAGAGTTCGGTCATACCGTTAGTATTAGAAAAATTATTTATATTATAAAATGTTAAAAGTACTATTCACTTATTATTATTATGATAATAAAATAAAACTAAAATTAAAACAATAAAAGTATTAGAAAAACTATATATATTATTAAAATGTTAAAAGTACTTTTTGGTTTGTTTTTTAATTTAATAACATATAACTGTAATGTAGTAATAGGATGAGGGTATAAATTTATAACAATATGAAAGATGGGGGTGCAGAATTTAAATGTGTATGTGGGACATAGTTGTCAGGATGTGAAAAAGGGTGGCTACATCTAAATCCACAATACCCTTCCACTATTAAATAAATAATAAAAAGGTTGACTTATGGGTGCATTTAACAATACCCCTTAAACCTCAAAGTCAAGTTTTTTTTTTTTTTTTTTTTTTTTTTACTTTTTACCCACAAGTCAACCCTTTTCAAGTAATAAATTAACCCACAAGTCAACTTGTTGGCTGTATAATAAGGGTGTTGCTATTTACACTGTACTCTACAACACCCTACTCTATAAAGTAATTAAATAATCTAATAAATGTGATTATTATTTTTAACTATAGTTCTCAAAAAATGCAACCAATCTTTTTTTATTATTTATTTAATTATTTATTTGAAAACGGTCGAACATGGTGGCCCCCACATTTTTAAGCGTTATAATTTAAACGCCGGAGAGGATTTTTTTCGAAAATAACGCCGTAAAACGCCCCCTGTAATGGAGGGTTGGGCGTTTTCGGGCAAAAATTTTTAAAAAAAACGCCCCATTACGCTTGGTCTAAGAGGTGAGTCCCCTCTCTTACGCCCAACCAATCAACTAGTGCCACGTCAACTCCCCCCTTAAACTCTCCTAACACCCCATTTTGATGGCGGCACTCCCCTCTTAGGGGAGTTGGGGTTTTTTTTTTTTTTTTGGGTAAAATTATGCATATTTATAAATTAAAAAAATATTAATAAAAATAAAAATTAAATAAAAGACATTTCATTAAATTAAAAAAAAATACATTCAAACTAGAAAAATAAAAAATACATTCAAACTAGAAAAATATAAAAACAAACTACTCGTCGTCCGAATCAACTTCAAGGTGAGGCAGATCTAAACTTCCGAGATGCTCAACGAGATCGTGTTTTAGTCTCCAATGCGTGTCTTCGTCAATGAGCTCCGTATAAGCTGTATCATCGAAGACGGGTTCGACTGGAGGATCTTGAATATGTACCGGTGTTATCTCCCTTCCGTCGTCTTTTATAATCATGTTGTGTAAAATAAGGCACGTATACACGATGGACCTTATCTTTCTCACCGTTTTCGAACGCATTGGACGATTTAGTATTCCCCACTTCGCCTTTAACACACCAAACGCCCGTTCCACATCTTTTCTTGCGGCCTCATGTTGCCTCTTGAACTTTTTTTCATTCGGGTCGTGAGGATATGGAAAAGACTTCACAAACACGGACCACGTAGGGTAGATCCCATCAGTAAGATAATACCCGCGTTTGTATAAGTGGTTGTTCACTTGAAATGGACAATTTGGCGCCGTTCCGTTTCGTTGAGCAAGAAATAATGGAGATTGTTGCAGCACGTTGATGTCGTTTTGTGAACCCGCCGGGCCACAAAAAGCATGCCAAATCCACAAATCTTGAGACGCCACCGCTTCTAACATAACCGTCGGGTATTGATGATCGCCTCTCATGTATTGTCCACGCAATTCTGTGGGGCACATTCTCCAGACGAAGTGTGTACAATCCAGACTACCCAACATACCAGGTAGGTGATGCCTCTCCTCATGAGCCTGATACAATAGCGCAACGTCGTGGCTCGTTGGTCTACGTAGGAATTCACCGGCATACCTTTTACAGACCGTCTCGCAGAAATATTCAAGGCACTCACGAGAGGTCCTTTCAGACATATTTAAATACTCGTCCCCCTCGTCTGGTGGGTTACCGGTTGCAAGTTGTTTAATCACCGAAGTAACCTTTTGCAACGGCGTGAAACTTTTCTTCATCTCCCGTCTAAGCCTTCTTTAAACCACTCGTCATACGCTTCCACGTCACTAACAATTTTTAGAAACAAAGACTTGGACATACGAAATCTGTGACGAAAAGTATCGTCACTAAATTTTGGATTTTCAACAAAATAATCGGCCATGAGTGTCTCATGGCCTCCCTCACGATCTCGACGGACAACTTTTTTTTTACTAGACGATGCCGTGTCTAGTAGCTCCGCTTGTTGGATGAGATTTTGGAAGAAAATTAAGCTACCATCGCTTGACGATGCATCTCTATCGTCGGGAAAGTCGGGTAGGGTAGAAAGAAACGGAACTTGGAATCCATTTTTGTGTTTGAGAGTGGTGATGTGAGTTTGAGAGTGGTGGGTATTTGAAATATTTGAGAGTTTGAGAGTGGTGATGTGAGCTTGAGAGTGGTGGGTGTGGTAAAAAAAATTGATTTAGGTTGGTTTAGATTTATATTGTTTAAAAAAGTTGATTTTTTTTTTTTTATAAAATTGACCGTTGTTCAACGGTCCATTGTCAAACATTGTGCCAAACCAAGCGGTGACTCCACACCGATCCCCATCACCGATTCGGATCCCCGCTTTGATGGCGACGGTGTTCCCGATCGGTGACTAGGGTCACCGAACACCTCCCCGAGTGGCGCCCCGTACACCCTTAGAATAACCCACATGCTAACAACATAGCCACATAGGTAGTAGAGTAGTAATATATATTATCTCTCTTCATAATCATTTTTTTAAACAACCACTTCATAATCCTTTTATTTCTACAATGCTTCATACCACAAGAAGTTTTATATTTTTTAAAACTTTTTTAATTGATATTTATGTTTAAGTAATTTAGAAGGAATTATAATTTTCTGTTAGTTTCTAATATTGATGATACACTAAGTTTCATTCGTAAGATTTTTGCATTTGTAATTTATTATAAATTATATTATTATTGTTTAGATAACTATAACAAAAAAAAAGTTTATCTGACAATATGATTTCAAATGTTAAATTTCTTGTCTTAAATACTTGTTTATAAAATAATAGTTTTTCATTACAGAGAGTTAAATTCTTGACATGGGGTGAACATGGTGTAATTTAAAAATATGAGTTATGTAAGCTTTATCGTTTAAAAATTACTAGTTAATAAAATAATAATTTCTCTGACAATATGATTTCAAATGTTAAATTTCGTGTCTTAAATACATGTCTAGAGAGAGAGAGAGTGGGAATCCCGCGGAAAGTGTGTTTTTCCTAGAAAGTCTAGGAAGCGATCTGGTCCATCCAATGGGTGTGTTTAAGGGTTGAGATTAAATCAATGGCAATCTTGTAATATTTGAGTTTAATTAATTGATTGTTTTAAATGAGTATGGGTAATTTTGTCAATGACCGGATTTTAAATCAATCAAAAAAACTGTCAAGCAATCACAACTTCTATTTTCATGCGGATTTCCCTCTCACTCAAAAACCCACATTTGGAAACCCCCAAAATCATACCAAATATACCTAAAATCATGGATGAAGATAAGAGATTTTTCTTGTTCTATATACGTAAGATCAAGCTGTCATTTTACTACGTGTTTTACAAAGCGATTATGGGTGTTAACACACTTACTTCAGAGTGTTAAAACACATTGACTTCAACCTCTCTGACTGGTAAAACACATCACCAAGAACATGCTGAGTGTTAAAACACACTGACTTCAGAGTGTTAAAACACACTGACTTCAACCTCTCTGACTGGTAAAACACATCACCAAGAATATGTTGACTTCAGAGTGTTAAAACACACTGACTTCAACCTCTCTTACTGGTAAATCATTAAAACACATCACCAAGAACCTGATTATATATTGACTTCAGAGTGTTAAAACACACCGACTTCAACCTCTCTGACTGGTAAAACACATCACCAAGAACATGCTGATAGTTTTCCAGATAAACACATTAACTTCCAGATTTGAATTCGAAAACAACAAAAATTACGAAAATCATGGAATGTTAGTTAATGAAAAATAAATTCCAAAAATAAAATTAAAATGTGAAATTACATAGTTGCTCTTTTAGTTAAAATAACTCAATGCCATATGTCCAATTCTCATTGCTTCCTAGACTTTTTAGGAAAAATACACTTTCTACCCAACTCCTACTATATATATATATATATATATATATATATATATATATAGGATTAGGTTCAAGAGTGAACACTAGTGTAGCTTGCGAACTGAGTGAACTAATCCTGGCTATACTAATCCTGGCTATACACGTATGTAGATCAATGGCAAGGATCTGATTTTGAAATATACTAGTGTATTTTACGATTTGATGATGAGATCCTATCCATACACGTATGTAGATATTTGGCCATGATTTGTTCACTCAGTTCGCAAATACACTAGTGTTCACTCTACAACCCCACCCTATATATATCTATACTATATTATAATGCATGAGGGAGGGGTATTTTAAGATACCCAAAAAATAAGAACTTTTCCCTCATTTATTTATAAAAAATACCCTAAAATGAGGTTAGTTTGGTCTTTTAAACACTATTTATTTTTTAGCCCCTAAACTTATTACACTTAAATCCCTGAGGTTTTAACAAAATTATAGATAATTAGTTACAATTCATCCATCCACAACAAACTTATAATTTTTTTTACGTATTCTTGACATATCTTATAAACTATACTGTTTAAAAATCCAAAGATAGCATGAAGATCTACGCATTTTTGTCGACGTTTTGGTAGTTGTCTTGTTCAATTTTGACGCACGGATTAAAAAGTACAAGTCGATAATGCTTTAATGTACAAGTGATTAAAGAAGAAAATAACAACTAATCTACAATATATATTATAATGCATGAAAGAATGACATTTTAATAGTGATTAAAGAAGAAAATAACAACTAATCTACAATATATATTATAATGCATGAAAGAATGACATTTTAATATACCTAGAAAATAAGAAATTTTTCTCTCTTAGTTTATAAGATAGACCCTAAAATAAGGGTAAATTAGTTTTTTAAATACTAATTATATTTTAACCCCTCACGTTAATTACATTTTAATCCTTTATCTTTGAACAACCAAATCTTAAATAATTATTTAGTAGTTACATTTTCCCATTTAAATGGGTTAAAGGTACAAATGTTAAAGTGTAACATCTATACTATATTATAATGCATGAGGGAGGGATTCCCAAAAGTTAAGAACTTCTTCCCCCCTTATTTATAAATAAACCCCTAAAATGAGGGTAAAGTGGTCTTTTAAACCATAATTATTTTTTAGTCCCCCCATCTAATTACACTTAAATCCCTCAAATTTAACAAAATTATTGGTAATTAGTTACACTTTTCCCCATTCACAACAAACTTATAATTATTTTACGTATTCTTGTCATATCTTATAAACTATAATGTTTTTAAAAAATCTAAAAGTAACGTGACGACCTACTCATTTTTGTCGACGTTTCAATAGTTGTCTTGGTCAGTATTGACGTGTGGATTAAAAGGTATAAGTGGATGATGCCTTAGTATACAAGTGATTAAAGCCCAACGTACTTAGTCATTATCCCAAAATGTTTAATAGCTGAAAGATGTTACACCCCTCTACACTAAAATCTTATATATTTTTTTATGTATTTTTGTCATATTTATTAAACTATAATGTTTTAAATATATCGGAAGGCCAGCTAATTTTTGTCAACATTTCTACGTTTGATTTAATCAAATATCGATATGTGGATTATAATGCAAAAGTAATAATAGCTAAGGTACAACTGATTAGTACAATACAAAAACTAGGTTCTTTGGTCCACATACTGAAGCTGAAACCCTTAAACGTCAAAACTCAAAAGCTTCAAACATATACCGCCCAAATCCCCTCGTGGGATCCTCAGAAACCTGTTCGAAATTTGAATTCCCCAAAATTCTCACCAAATCGAAAACCTAACCGGCTTTTACGTCTTCAGTTGTTGTCACCCACTCACTTCTTCCTCTTTAAAATACTATTACTCTCCACACATCGATCACCAGACTAATCCGGATCTCACACGGCTCGTGATTCATATCATCTTGGTGGAAACATGTAGAGCCTACACCCAAAGATCCTATTATTGGCGTACGAAGCTTTTCTCCCAGGTTCTTTGTAAGTGTGAATTTGTTGTTTTAATTGAAGGATTTGAGGTTTTGTTTTGCTGATAAAAGTTAAAACCCTAGGGTTTTTTTCTTATCTATTTCAATTGACGTTAGTTTAGATGTTGGCTTGTTTGTGAATTGTTAGGGAGCTTATCATGATGATAACTAGAAGTCAGTTGTTCTTGATCTTGTTAGAGAAGCTGAGAGACTGCTGGAAACATGAACATGTAAGTGAGATGAGATGGTCCTTTTTCCATTTAAGTTTTTTTGATTATATTAGTCAAATTGTTTTGTTGACCACTCACTTGTTCAACGATTATAATTGTGAAATCTGGCTGAGAAACAATGCTAATATTTGGTTATATGTATATAAAAGTTTGATGTTCATAATTACACCCTTTTTATGGGTCAAAGAAAGAAATGAAAGTAATTAAAGTGTTTATGGGTCAAAGAAAGAAATGAAAGTAACTAAAAAGGGAATGGTCAAATATTTTGAAAGTGTTCATATTCTATTTTTAACGCTTGAAAGTTTCTAAATAGTTTTACTCAAAGATTTTAGATTATTGTTGCAAAAATGTTGTTTTGTAATCATAATCAATGCGTTGATTATCACAAGATGGTATTGAAAAATGGACAAAAAGTGTTTGTGGGTCAACCTAACCCAATCCAGCCTATATCAACCCGAGTTTATTTTAACCCGCTACCCAAATCGTGATCTTGCCTTTTGTGCGTGTAGATGGTTTGCTACTTTTTTTTTTCTTATCAAAAGATCAAAAGCCCTGATGACGAGCCCAAAGTGAATAAGTTGTGTTTGAAGAAAAAAATGGATCAGAGGTGAGAACCATATATATGGCCAATGATTTTGAATCCTCATGAAAGAGAAAAACAATTAATAAAGCAAAAGAAATGCAGACATCAAGGACATGAAGATGTATGCCATGGTAATAGTCACTTTATTTTTTAATATACATTGATTATTTGATTTATTTTATAATATTAAAGGTATTATTTTGGTAGAAACTTACATGTGAAACAATGTTTGAATTAATTTGTGCTCATCTTTCTGATGCAGGTGCTAGCGAAACTAGAAACGATCAAATCCATGATTACTCGGCCTCCATTGGCTAATGATGATTTGGAGGGTAGAAGTGAAGATGACTTCTCTGAATGGATTAAAAGCAAGTTTTGCACCAGATAAGGTAGAATACATTTGAGATGAAGTTCCACATTTAAAAGACTATAAGGCTTTTAAGGTGCTTGCAGCTTTGGATCAACAAAGTATTATCAAAGACCAACTGGTTCTTGCTTTATTTGAGTCATTTGACCGTAAGCACATATGTATAAGCTTAATAACTTAAATTATAGGCGCCCATTGAAAGATTTTTTCTTACGACGTTTATCTTTGTCGGAATGCTAAAAAGGGCTAATTTACAATATTTATATTAGAAGAAAGAAATAAGCTAAATTATAGTATATTTATTATGTCTATATGTAACGTTGTTATTATTATTATTATGTTAGCATAGTTAGAGGCGGTTATCAAACTAACCGGCCGAGTATATATGTAATCTCTGTATGAACATTATGATTCACCAAGATATTCAATACAATATCCATTTACAAGAATTCGTTTGCACTCTCTTATGTACAAACACACACGTACAGAGTCACAAACACGAATACGATGATGATGATATCGGCTTCCGCTAACAATTTATATATAGTAATCTATACCTCTGTTACTTTTTATAGCCACTGGACAATGAATAAGCATTATTGGTTTGCATCTACCTGGTGTTACTGATGACATTTTCTCTCATACGAGGCCCTGTTGGTGCTATTTTCTCAAATGAAGTTGTCTCCTTATATCGTTGGGCTCCAACCACTCAAAGTAGATATTTTCTAATTTCTTTGTTATATTTAAAAATTATTTATTTCCTTTTGTGTTACCCTGCGATTTCTGTATTGATGGCATAGCTCGACGAAATAGTTCTAAATGACAGGGAGAACTATATGGTATTGATGTTATGGCTCGGCGAAATAGTTTTGACTGACAAGGGGAGCTATATGATTGTCTGGTGACAGCACATGTGAACATCTTGCCAGGAAGTAATATTGTTTGGAAGTAGATGGTTTTGTAACCAATGCAACAAGATTCAGTTATGATCAAGGTGAAATTATATACCTTTTTATAATTTATTTTTTGGCATCCTAAATCATTTACCAATCATTCATTCTCACATTGAATTCATTACAAATGTGTTTTTCCGGGTATAATGCACAAATACGTTTATGTAAAGATAAACCACTCTTTGAGGTGTGTTACATCATAAAGCAACACATGCATTGTCACATTTTACTGGGCATTCCGAATATTCCTCTATGATGATCCTATATCATCATAAACACAATCTTGTTGTCCAACCATAAGGTAACGACTGTCACACCGGTAAGTTAATTATCTCTTCAATAGAGGTTATCTCTAAAACTATAAAAAGCAAACTGAGGATCAAAATCGATAGACTTAAGAAATGATAGATTTTTTTCATAAATTTAAATAGCTATGCTAAACTTGTTTCGGTAGACAGGGCTCTAGATGCTTTGATTCACATGTCTTAATGTAAAAGTGTTGAAGATTGCAACCTAGATTGTTGAACAGTCAAAATGCTTCTCAAACATGTTTCTTTATGAACTAGGAGGAAGCATAATCGTTGCCAAAATTGTCGAGGAGCGTGGTGGATATTAGAAAACCACATAAACACCTGTACAAAGCTTCATTATACTATACCTTGTTGCAAGTGAGTCCACCATTCTTTATACTGCATGAGTCAGTTATGTGCCATTAGTGTCAACGTCAACGGAATGACAAAGGGGGGTTGTTGTGTGTGGGAAATATAGTTCATTAAATTTTTTTAATTGTTTTATGTATGTTATTACCTTATATATAGATGGTTAGTTTTAGTTTAAGTTGACCAGTAAAAGATTATATATATGTTATTACGTTATATGTCAACTTTAGATTTTGTATTTACGACATATGTGGTTGAAAAGAACTATTTTTAAAGTATTTTTCATCTTATTTTGTTGTGTATTTTGTTTGGTGGGTACCTGCACCAGAGCTTGTTGCTAGGGATTTACATGACAATGTTACAGGATAGTGTATAAACGTTTCACCATATCTATGGTGGTAAGTCGAACATGTTTTTTTCTTTAGCAAAGTGCACTATCAACATGGGCGAAGCTTTTAAGGGGCGGGAGGGGGCGGCCGACCCCCCGAACTTTTCGCTCAGTAGTGGAGAATGTGTAGTTTTTGTATAGAAATTTTTGAGTATATACGTTATCCACCCCCAGTTTTATAGAAATTTTAGGTCCGGTAACTTCCGCCCCCTCAGTCGGAAATTTCAAGCTTCACCACTGACTATCAATATCATCTATACTTTTCTATACTATATTATTAAGCAATTAGGAAGGGCAAGATGGTCTTTTACACAATTTTCAACATGTACAAACCTTTAAAGCTTACTGTACAAGCATTTAAAGCTCAAAATGTTGAAAGCGTTACAAATTGGTGAGCCCACAAACAAACGTACAAAATATGTCGCTTACAAAATTTGATGACATATATTCTTTTTAATCCGGCACCAATTGTTCCAAGTCATGATTTTTACATTATTTTGATCAATGGTTCTTCTTTTCCCTGTTTCAAAATCCATTTTTGGTGTACCGCAATTTTCTGCACAAAAATATGACAATATGGCATGTAGCGCGCACCTCAGAGTTTATTTTTCACCAAAAAAGGTGTGCCTCAGCTGCGCTTTCTGTATAATTTGCGCCTCGTGCCTATGCGCGCTTTTCAAAACTAAGCCGTAACTCGATTTTTTGTGCTATAAAAATGGATTGTAAGGTGTATAAAATCGGATTTAAAGTTGGATAGATATGAGTACGCACAAAATTCTTACAGTCTAAGCCCGAAATAAGTTGTTGAGTGTGAAGTCGAATGAGGAATTGCATTTTCTTTTCAACGTGATTATGTGATTTTGAATCATCTAAACCAGATAATCAGTTATAGTAAAACAAGGTTGAAGTCTTGAAGATGTCGCTTTGGAACATTGTGATTTAGGGGCTATGGTTGTTCATCATATGTGCTCTTTCTATACAAGTTGTAGCATTCATTGCTATTAATTTGTCTACTAATTGGACTGCGGTACATTAACTCTGTTTTGAAGGTCTTTTTGGTTATGAACTTGACCAAACCTTATGTGCTAATGGTTGTGATTTTGAATGTTATCAGGTGTGGAAAGCGGTTAATAATGTTCAAACAAGCAATGCCTTGTTGTCGCGTGATGATAAATGTGGAATAAACTTGTAACCAAATTTTGATTAAAATTTGTGAAAGGATTAAAAAAATATGAATATCTAACCAAGAATTCTAAGATTCGTCAACGAAAACTGGTTAACAAACAAACAAGGTCGAAACAAAATGATAACGTAATTCAAAAGTGATGATATTGTAGGGCTTCGCGATGTCTAGAGGAGATGAAAACTACACTAATGTAAATTGTCGTCCCCGCCGCATCGCGCAGGCACCCTACTAGTACAACTAAATACAGCAAAGAAACTTTCAAAAGGTTGACCAGGTTTTATTAAGCTCTGATTTTAAATTTTGAATTCCCCAATATAGCACCTGCCGCTTTTATCTTCTACTCATCTACCCAGGGGTTTTCTTCATTCTACACAAATAGAGAGATCAGAGATCGATACAGAAATAGAGCAGGTCAACATCTTCCTGTTAGTCAAAGCAACGCCGCGGGAGAGGTGACTGTAACTTCCGATAACCTTTGCCGTCAAAAACCACTGCCATCACAATTTTGGGGGTCATAATCTTTTCAAAAACCATTCATCTCTCTCTCTTTCACCTCAAAGATACAAATCAAGATCTAGGAGGCAATCAGGTATCAAATATAAAACTATCTTTCGATCTCATCACCACAATTTAAAATCTCACTTTCATATCAAATCTTACACATAAAATCATCACAGAATAACAATTTGATTCAGTTGCTAGCTGATTCGTCTGATTCTTTCTCATCAGGTTCGGTTTTTGTGATTTCAAGTCATCAATTGTGATGGTGTTTAATTATTCATAGTGTTGTATGAGTGATTCGATTTGGTTATTTTTAATCTGTGATTATTTCTGCATACGGCTGATTAATTTTGAAGTAGACGAAGTTTAACATTGATCTAGGTTTTTTCATCTTAAGATCTATTTAGGTGAATCTATCTATTTAGTATATTCAGATTGCATGTTTGTTACTATGTCGCTGGTTGTAATATCATTACAATACAACAAATTTGTGGGAAAATCCCATACACGATACGTAAGATTTTCATTTAGTATTCTTTTGTTGATGTACTGATTCGAGTGGTGTAAATACAAACATATAAAGTACAAAAAATAATATTTAGGTGACATTACTAAAGTGAGTGTTTCTACATGTTAGTCTGATTACGATAGGCGGAAATTATCAACAGATCCCTTCATAGAAAGGAAAATGGAGTTTTTGATTGAAAGCATGGATGATCTCTCAATGGAAGATTAAAAGGTTGGTTTCTTCTTAGCTGGTGGTTTTGCTTCACATATATGTCATATTAGTCATAAAATTTGTAATTTTTTTGTTTCAGTTCTATTTTTTCTATCACAGTCTGTCACGTCAACAAGCTCAGCAGCAAACATGGCTTCAAAAGTGAAGGTACCTGCATTTGATGTTTGATAATGTTACTGTGGATACTTACAGCTAAGACCACCCGTAGTGGGGCATTATTTTTGAAAAAAATCCAAAAAAAACGCCCCCCTCCCCATTACATAGGGCGTTATGGGGCAGTTTTTTTGAAAAAAAATTGGCTTGGCGTTTTTAAAACCACGCCTAAAAGAGATTGTGATGGGTTGACTGGGTTTGACTGGCCAATGAGAAACTAGCTTGCTTTTTTTTTTTTTAAAAAAAAAACGCCTAAAAGGGATTATTGGGCATTATTCCCACTACGCCACTTTTGCAATAACGCCCCATGCTGACTGGACTGCCACGTGTCGGATAATGCCCCATGGTGGGGGCATTATTTTTCTTAACCACTACACATGGTCTAAGAATTGGATCTTTAAGCACATGTGGAATGCATTCTTATGATCTTAGTTCACCTTTTACATGGATCACCTATTTATTATTGTTTGGCTTCTTGTATATGTTTAATAGGGCTGAAATAATGGCCCATGTTAAGCATAGAAGTTGGGGGGTATTGGTACTGGAGATATTAGAAGTGCTAATCTTACGTTGCTAGCAAAATGGATGTGGAACCTTAAAGACAGGCCTACGACTTTATGGGTTAAGGTGGTGGTTCCGATCAATGATAGTTCAAGAGTGGTTGGGCAATTCCCCCTGAAAAAAACGGTATTTGTGAGATGTGGAAAGACATCTGCTCTGTTGAGAAAGAGTTTTATGCTTTGAGCCTTCCAATTGGGGACGGGGTAAAACTATGTTTTGGATGGATAACTGGGTCGAGGGAGGTCCCTTGTGGATGGATAACTGGGTCTGGTCTTAGGAATGGAAAACGAGTTCAGGTTCCGAAGCCTTCTGGTCACAGTTTGACACACTAGCAGCTTGTCTTGGGGCTGTGCAGATCAAAGACGGGGCAAACAGATGGACTTGGGGGTCTTAGTCTGATGTAAACTTCACGATGGCGGGTGTCTGAGCAGACATTGTCAAAGCAGTGAACTTGGATCCAGCTGAGGGATGGGGATCGTGGAACAAGTGGGCGCCTGCAAAGCTGAATTTCTTTATGTGGCGCGCCTTCGCTGACAGAACCCGGTCAAAACGACTCCGAGGCGAAGGGGCGTTACGCTTTCGGATACCCTTTGTCGCTTATGCAGGTTCAAAGAAGAAAGTGCGACCATATTTCTTGCCTCTTGCGTTCTCTCTCGCGCTATTTGGTGGAATGTTATGGTCAGACCAGAATCCCTTTTCCCTCAGGTCAGTTTTCTTTATAGGGTGTGGGGTTTGTTTGATAAGCTCGTAGGGTAAAAGATGTGGAAGAAAGTAGTGGGCGTGATCCTCTTAACAACGGTTTGAATTTGGTAACAAGAAATGAGAAAGCGTTTCGCAACAAAAGGTTCAAGGTCTCGGAAGTGGTTGAAAGCATAAAGGAATACTCTTTTCTGTCGTTAGGGTGCAGGGCCTCTTTTAAATCGCTGGACTGGAGTAAATGGGGTGTCTTAACGTACGCGCTGTAATATGATGTCCTCTTTTATGTTCTGTTTTGAACTGTATGTTTGTTCGGGTGCCCAACGGCTAGCTGCCCCAGTGTTCTATTGATTTAATAGAATGTGGTTGTTCAAAAAAAAAAAAAAAAAAAAAAAAAAAGCATTTCCTCTGCTGTGCAAGTTATTACACTATTTAATATACATTCATTAGTTCTTTTCTCATATAAGCTACCAACAAATCTAACTTTTTACTTTTGCTTGTTTGTGTACCAATAGTTCAAAGTCTCTTAGCAAGTATAGAAACAAGTTACAATCGCCAATTGTATCATCCTGTTCATCGTGTAAAACAAATAATGACCGTGTGTTAAATTTAAGAAGCTTTTAGAAAAACGAATCTCACCAGCCTTCTTAGCTTTCTTATGTTTGGATTTTTTTTCTTTTCAGAAAATGAAATATATGGGATAACATATATCCATATACTATTGCCCTAACCACAAACATAAAATACTACCCATTGAATTTCATATCTTTTCTTTGCGATTAATATTCTCTTCTGCCACTTGACTTCTAATTTAAATATTTATTCATGAAGTGGTCTCACACTCCTACTTATAAAATTCATGACAGCATAACCTGAATAAATTTAATTACAAGGTGTACAAGTGTGTTTTAATAGTGATTATTATATGACTAAAAATAATCATCTTTAATAGACAGGGTGCCACATATAGTGTTTGAATAGCTTTTGTTGTTTAAAGTTGTAATAATTGGTAATTAGTAATGTTTAAAAAGAGGTGATCACTTGTTGACAATTGTTTTCCTCGTCGCATCGCGCGGGTTTCCTACTGGTATATATATATATATATATATATATATATATATATATATATATATATATATATATATATATATATATATATATATATATATATATATAGGGGAGGGTTATCTTGAGAACGCTAAATATTGCGAGAACCGTGAGAACGAAGGAAAAAACCAATCAAAACCATTTTTTTTATACAAACCTCATTGTAATTAAGATACAACATCAAAACAAGAATTTATAACATCAAATAATTCATTTCTCAATTCAAAATCATTCTTTTTAGATTTTTTACACATGTGTAAATATAGCAGATTTACACATGTGTAAATGGCAAACTTACACATGTGTAAATTTTCTTTATTTATGAATTCACGTAAATTTTAACATTGTATTCGAATAATAATGATAGGTATAGAAAAAATTTTTGAATTTGAATTGTTTTTGACCAAGTTCTCATGGTTTTTTCATTTGTTCTCACGGTTCTCACAAATATTTAGCGTTCTCATTTAAACCCTCCCCTATATATATATATATATAGGGGAGGGTTTAAATGAGAACGCTAAATATTGTGAGAATCGTGAGAACAAATAAAAAAACCATGAGAACTTGGTCAAAAACAATTCAAATTCAATTTTTTTTTCTACACTTATCATTATTATTCGAATACAATGTTAGAAATTCAATTTACACGTTTAAATTTACGTGAATTCGTAAATAAAGAAAATTTACACATGTGTAAGTTTGCCATTTACACATGTGTAAATCTGTTATATTTACACATGTGTAAAAAATCTAAAAAGAGTGATTTTGAAAGGAGAAATGAATTGTTTGATGTTATAAATTCTTGTTTTGATGATGTATCTTAATTACAATGAGGTTTGTATTAAAAAAATTGGTTTTGGTTGCTTTTTTCATTCGTTCTCACGGTTCTCGCAATATTTAGCGTTCTCAAGATAACCCTCCCCTATATATATATAGGGGAGGGTTTAAATGAGAACGCTAAATATTTGTGAGAACCGTGAGAACAAATGAAAAAACCATGAGAACTTGGTCAAAAACAATTCAAATTCAAAAAAAATTTCTACACTTATCATTATTATTCGAATACAATGTTATAAATTCAATGTACACGTTTAAATTTACGTGAATTCATAAATAAAGAAAATTTACACATGTGTAAGTTTGCCATTTACACATGTGTAAATCTGCTATATTTACACATGTGTAAAAAATCTAAAAAGAATGATTTTGAAATGAGAAATGAATTATTTGATGTTATAAATTCTTGTTTTGATGTTGTATCTTAATTACAATGAGGTTTGTATAAAAAAAATTGGTTTTTATTGGTTTTTTCATTCGTTCTCACGGTTCTCGCAATATTTAGCGTTCTCAAGATAACCCTCCCCTATATATATATATATATATATATATATATATAAGAAAGATCCATTAGGAACCACCATTTATTGCGAGAACCGCGAGAACCAGTGTGAACACAAACAGTAATACCTAAAAAAATTTAAAAAACACCAAAAACAATTTTTTTTAATATTTTTTTTTTGGAAAATTAGCTATATTTCGTCTATAATAAAAAAAATTTAAAAAAAAATCGAGTAACAGTTATCCATGCACATGCACTATGTATCATTTCTTTGACAAATTCCGTAATTCATTACAAATATTAGACAATTGCACTTTCATTTACACTACCACGTGTAATACACTACTTTTTAGGTTAACAATATTAGAAATGCACATGTGCATCTATATGTATCAACATGAAATAAGGTGTTTTGGTACACTACTTTGAATACACTTTCTCTTTCATCTATCATTCCATCCATAATACACAAACATGCACATGTGCATTTTTGTCATTTCTTTGACAAATTCCGTAATTCATTACAAATATTAGACAATTGCACTTTCATTTACACTACTATATGTAATACACTACTTTTTACATTACCAATATTAGAAGTGCACATGTGCATCTATATGTATTAACATGATGAAATAAGGTATTTTGGTACACTCCTTTGAATACACTTTCCCTTTCATCTATCATACCATCCATGATACACTACCATTACCTCCTACCATCCATAATACAATACCATTACCTCCTACCATCCATAATACAATACCATTACCAATATTTTCACTGTATTACATGTATATAAACACCATTTATACCATCCAATCAACATATTACATCATAAATTGACAACTATAACCAAACCATCAACCACTAGATATAACTAACCAAAAAACATGTATATGGGCCTACTTTTCCATTCAAAATCACAAACTTTTTGTACCAAAACACGTTATATCATGTTTATACATAATGATGCACATGTGAATTTTGAATATTGGTAATATAAAAAGTAGTGTATTACGGATGGTATTGTAAATTGAAGTGCAATTGTCTATTACTGATAATGTATTACGGAATTTGTCGAAGTATTGATACATATGCACATGTGCATGGATAACTGTTACTCAAAAAAAAAGTTTTTTTTGGTAACTAAATATAGCGATTTTTAAAAAAAAAATAGTAATTTTTTTTTTGTTTTGAGTGTTTTTTTGATTTTTTTTAGATTTTATTTTGTGTTCACATTGGTTCTCACAATAAAGGTGGTTCTCAAATGAAACTTACCCTATATATATATATATATATATAGAGGATAAGGATTCATTAGGAATCACCCTTTATTGCGAGAACTACGAGAACCAATGTGAACACAATAAAAAATACCTAAAAAAATCTAAAAAACACATAATATTTTTTAATATTTAAAAAAATCGTGTATATAATAAAGTGTCTTGATTAGTTATTTATTAATATTGATATTAATACTAATAATAGTATAACAAAATATAAAAAAAGCAACAAAAGTATTATAAAATAAAATAACATAAAAAAACATAATTATTACTTTTCGCTTTAGAATAAAATAATGTATTAAAGTACTTAATTATTACCAAGTTTCACTAATTTGGTATATTAATTCATATGTTGGGTGTATTTATCACACCCCCAAAAAACCCAATTAAAAGAATCATATTAATTCATATGTTGGGTGGTACAGGTAGGGACAAGAAACTGAGTTGGGATTCGTGGGATAGGGTGGCGTCTCCTTTCGACAAGGGGGGTCTCGGTTTACGGAAGCTTGGATCAATTAATAGTTCGCTGATTTTGAAATGGGCTTGGAGGTTCAAGGCCGAAAAGAACAATCTGTGGGTGAAGGTGGTGTCGGCTGTTCACGAGCACTATAGGAATTGGGGGTTTCTTCCTTTTAAGACGTCATTGGGTGGAGTATGGGGAAACATAGTGAAAGTTGTGTCTAAACCGTTACGGGCTCAGGATCAGTTTTGGCACTTCATGAGAGGGGTTGTCGGCAATGGGAATGATATCGCCTTCTGGTTGGATTCGTGGCTCATGAACGATCCGCTTAGGTTTTGCTTTCCGAACCTTTTCCAGCTGGAGATTGACAAGAAGTGTAGAGTGCAAAATCGGATCGTTAGGCCCTTATCAAACCCGGAGGCTTCATGGAATTGGAAAACGCCTCCTTCCAGTAATGTTGAATTGGCGGAATGGTCGGCTCTTTGTTTTCTTCTTCGGGACATCTTTTTGTCCGATGACCGGGACAATTGGCGGTGGTTGGGAGATGATTCCGGGGAATTCAGTGTCAAGTCCGTTAAGTGTTTGATGGATCCCGAGCTTGTTGCTAGCGAAAGGTTTATTTGGGAGTGGTGTAGGTGGGTGCCTTTGAAATGTAATGTGTTCGCTTGGAGGGCGGAGATGGAGAGGTTACCCACTACGGTGGAGCTGGTCAAACGTAACATACGGATTGCTGATGTTGGCTGCCAGCTGTGTAATTCAGGAGAGGAAACGACTTCTCATTTTTTTACGGCTTGCGGTTTTGCGGCGGCGGTTTGGGTCAAGGTGAGACTGTGAAATATACATCTTGTGCCTGTAATATGTAATAGATAATAACTGAGGGTGCATAGAGTGTTTAGTGAAACTTAAATCATACTTAACCCTAATTCCTTTCACTAATCACCACACAAAAATCAAAGCACGTACTTTCACTTCTCTGATCTTCTCTAGCAATCAATTGCTTCATCTTTGGCACAAGACTTTTACATCAATCTTGGTCTTTCAATTCATCTAGAATCAATCCAAGGTAATCGTTTAATCATTGCTTGTTGATAATCGTGATTGATTGATTCATGATAAAACCCTAGTTCTTCACATGATATTCTGTGATTATTGATTTGGATTCTGAATTATTGTGATGATGATGATGATTAGTTGTATGTTTGATAGATTGTTCCTGTAATGATTGTTGTTGTTGATCATAGGTTGATTGATTATGATTCTGCCATCTATATGAATGAAATTAGGGTTCCTTATTCGTATGCGTAACCGTTATTCATGAGATTGATGTTCTGCTCGATAATTGATGTTACTTGTGGCCCGACTTTTGATTAATTAAGTTAGTCTGAGTTTTGTGAAATGTGTTAAGAAGAACACATGGTTACAATAGTCTAGTAAGGATAAACATGGGAAGCCCCCATTAGTAATAAATATAATCACGGGAAACCCCCACTAATAGTACATACATACGTGGGAAGCCCCCACCAAATGAACATACGTATTACTGCTACGAACTTACTTTCTGTGAACTCGCTCAACTAGTTGTTGATCCGCTGTTACATGCCTTGCAGGTCGTTAGATATATGGAGCTTGCACAGGGAGGAGCAGGTCGTTGTGGAGCATGGATCGTGGATGCCATGTTAAAACATTTAAACATTTGAACTATGATATATTTTGGGTTTTCATACTTATGCTTCCGCTACACTTTGAAACTATAATTATGTTTTGAACACCTGTCGTATTGAAGGATTGGTTTACATTTATTTTACTTGATATTAATTACAGGTTTAATATGATTGGTGGCTTGACCCTGGTCAGTCACGCTCCCAAGCGGTGATATTCCGCAGGTGGATTTTGGGGGTGTGACAGATTGGTATCAGAGCCATTGGTTATAGAGAACTTGGTTTTAATATGGGAAAACGTTTTTTTATTAAAACCAGACTATAACCAGAACAGTGCTCTCAACGATCCACAACGACGCTTCGCTCCACGTGCAAGACTCAACATCCTAGGTAATAAGGTTTATATTTATTGCCTACATGCTAGAATTGCATAGAACTTTGCTCGTAGTATGCTTAGATTACATTGCTCACTACCTGTTATTGCTTGAGAACACTTGTGTGCTTACACTCTTCTGTCATCGCACTATTCGCGAACCCTTCTCACTTATGATGCCTTTGATGTGAAGATCAATGGCCGGACGAATTAACTTGACACAAGCCCAGTTGACGGCTCTTATCAATGAACAAGTTGCTGCGGCACTTGCAGCTGCAAACGCAGGAGGTCAACACGCTCATCAGCCTGTTTGTACTTTCAAGAACTTCATGGACTGTCGTCCAAGCACATTCAGTGGC
Organism: Helianthus annuus; assembly: GCF_002127325.2. NCBI lineage: Eukaryota > Viridiplantae > Streptophyta > Magnoliopsida > Asterales > Asteraceae > Helianthus > Helianthus annuus. The sequence goes on from NC_035442.2 coordinate 35,041,001, forward strand.
ACGGAAGGAGCAGTGGGACTCCTCCATTGGTTTGAGAAGCTAGAGTCAGTATTCGAAATGTGTGAATGCCCTGAGGCTCGCAGGGTCAAATACGCCACTGGTACTTTGGAAGGAATCGCGTTAACTTGGTGGAACGCACAAGTGCAGATCCTAGGGTTGGCAGCTGCTAACGCCACCCCTTGGAATGACTTCAAGGAACTGATAAAAAGGGAATACTGCACACGAGAAGACATTCACAAGTTGGAAGACGAGTTGTATCATTTGAAAATGATTGGGTCAGAGATCGAAGCTTATACTAAATGGTCGAACGAGCTGGCCGTGCTGTGTCCAACTATGGTGGACCCTCCAATCAAGCGCATTGAGTTGTATCTCAAAGGTTTGGCGCCAGAAATCCAGAGCCATGTGACATCGGATAATCTTGACAACATCCAGGCTATTCAACGCCTTGCGCATCGTCTCACAGATCAGGCAGTGGATCAGAACAGGCTGCCTAAACGTATCAGCGTTACTGCTACCGCTACCACTGCTACTACACTTGCTACTCCCAGTGACAACAAGAGAAAATGGGATGGGGATTCCAGCAAGGGATCAGCTTCAGTTCAGTCACAGGTTCAGCAGCGAAAGACTGACAGTTATCAGAGTCCCAGTCAGCACTCTTCAGGTAGCCACAGGCAGGGCGGATATCGAGGGAACCTCCCAAAGTGCAACAACTGCAACAGACACCACAGTGGCCAGTGTAACAAGGGTCGCTGTCAAAGGTGTCTCAAGATGGGTCACGAGGCCAAAGACTGTAGGAGTCCACGACCTGCGAATCAGAATCAGCAACACCCACCACCAGCTCCACAGAACCAGCATCAGCAGCAGCAACAGCGGGGCAACAGGGGATGTTTTCAGTGTGGGGCTGAAGGTCATTTCAAGCGTGATTATCCCCAGTTAAATCAGAACCAGAATCGCAACAACAACAACAACGGGGGAAACAACAACAACAATGGCAACGAAGCTCGGGGTCGTGTTTTTGTGCTGGGTCGAGGTGACGCAATGAATGATCCCAATGTGGTTATGGGTAAGTTTCTTCTTGACGACTTTTATGTTACTGTATTGTTTGATTCGGGTGCGGATACAAGTTACGTGTCATTGAAAGTTAGCCAAATGTTAAAACGTGCACCAACTCCCCTAAACACCAAACATGTCGTAGAATTAGCTAACGGTAAAAGTCTAGAGGCTACATACATAGTTCAGGGTTGTAATCTTATCCTCGCTGGTCAGACGTTCTCTATCGACCTCATTCCTATAGTTTTGGACAGCACCTATAGCTCGCGCACCGTATCGCTTAGCTCCATCGGAATTGGAAGAGCTATCGACGCGACTACAAGAACTCATGGATAAGGGAATTATCCAACTTATCTCTTCGCTTTGGGGAGCTCCAGTGTTATTTGTGAAAACAAGGTCACCATGAAGAACCATTATCCTTTTCCTCGTATTGACGACTTATTCAACCAGTTGCAAGGGTCGAGCTACTACTTCAAGATTGATCTAAGGTCCGGTTATCATCAGCTGAGAGTCCGCGAGGAGGACGTCTCCAAGACAGCATTCAGAACTCGCTATGGTCATTACGAGTTCCTGGTCATGCCACTCAGGCTTACGAACGCGCCTGCAGTTTTCATGGATCTTATGAACAGGGTGTGCAAACCCTATCTTGACAAGTTCGTCATTGTCTTCATCGACGACATCCTGATCTACTCCAAGAGTCAGGAGGAACACGAGCAACACTTACGTCTTATCTTGGAACTTCTTCGAAAGGAACAACTGTACGCCAAGTTTTCAAAATGCGACTTCTGGCATCGTGAAGTCCACTTCTTAGACCATGTGGTGAACAGGGATGGGATTCATGTTGATCCATCCAAGGTAGATTCGATCAGAAACTGGCCTGCGCCTCGCACTCCAACGGAAATACGCCAATTTTTGGGTTTGGCAGGTTATTACAGACGATTCATTAAAGACTTTTCGAAGATTGCACAACCGCTTACTATGCTGACACAGAAAGGTGTTACCTACCGTTGGGGAGATTCCCAGGAAACCGCTTTTCAGTACTTAAAGGATAGACTATGCAGCGCACCTATTCTCTCACTGCCAGAGGGCACAGACGATTTTGTAGTATATTGTGACGCATCGATACAGGGGCTTGGTTGTGTATTGATGCAGCGGGATAAAGTTATTGCCTACGCTTCGCAGCAACTTAAAGTTCATGAACGGAATTACACGACGCACGATTTAGAGCTGGGAGCTGTTGTTTTCGCGCTCAAGATATGGCGACACTACCTGTACGGTACCAAGTGCACTATTTACACCGATCACAGGAGTCTCAAGCATATCTTCAAGCAGAAGGAACTGAATATGCGTCAACGACGATGGGTCGAGCTACTTAATGATTACGAATGCGCCATCAAGTACCATCCAGGCAAAGCCAATGTTGTGGCAGACGCTCTCAGTCGAAAGGATACTTTACCTAGGCGTGTACGAGCTTTGCAGCTCACTATCCAGTCTGATCTTCCTGCACAGATACGAAATGCTCAGGTTGAAGCATTGAAACCAGAAAACGTCAGGGCTGAAGCCTTACGCGGATCAAGGCAACGATTAGAAAAGAAGGAAGACGGCGCCTACTATGTAACAGGACGTATTTGGGTACCATTATACGGCGGTTTACGAGAACTTGTAATGGATGAAGCTCATAAGTCTCGGTACTCGGTACATCCAGGGTCGGATAAAATGTACCACGATATTAGAACTACATATTGGTGGCCTAACATGAAGGCCCACATTGCAACTTACGTCAGCAAATGTTTGACTTGTGCGAGAGTCAAGACAGAGTACCAAAAACCTTCAGGCCTACTTCAGCAACCCAGAATACCACAGTGGAAATGGGAAGAAATTTCCATGGATTTTGTTACTGGCCTGCCTAGATCCCAACGCGGGAACGATACTATTTGGGTGATCGTTGATCAACTCACAAAGTCTGCTCATTTCTTGGCTATCAAAGAAACGGATAAGTTCTCTACTCTAGCAGACGTCTACTTGAAGGAAGTTGTTTCGAGGCACGGAGTGCCAACCTCCATTATTTCGGATCGGGATGCACGATTCACTTCAGAATTATGGCAAGCGATGCACAAAGCTTTTGGCTCTCGATTAGACATGAGCACAACTTACCACCCTCAGACGGATGGGCAGTCTGAGCGCACGATTCAAACCCTAGAAGACATGCTTCGAGCATGTGTTACCACACCAGCATTCAAGCCGCTCCATTCGAGGCATTGTACGGACGTAAATGCCGGTCACCTCTCTGTTGGGCAGAGGTGGGGGATAGCCAGATTACAGGTCCAGAAATGGTAGTTGATGCTACTGAACGAATAGCACAGATATGACAACGCATGGCGGCAGCTCGTGATCGCCAGAAAAGCTACGTTGATAAACGCAGAAAACCACTCAAGTTTCAAGTTGGGGATCGAGTGCTACTCAAAGTCTCACCCTGGAAGGGTGTGGTTAGATTTGGTAAACGAGGCAAGCTCAATCCACGGTATGTTGGACCATTCGAAATCACTGAAAGAATAGGCAAGGTAGCCTACAGACTAAACCTACCAGCTGGACTCGGTGCAGTTCACAACGTATTCCATGTGTCGAATCTGAAGAAGTGTCTGTCAGATGAGACCCTCATAAGTCCATTGAAAGAGCTCACTATCGACGAGCAGTTGCACTTCGTCGAGGAACCTGTAGAAATCACGGACCGGGATGTTAAGGTCCTCAAACACAAGAGAATCCCTCTTGTCCGAGTTCGTTGGAACTCCAAACGTGGCCCAGAGTACACCTGGGAACGCGAAGACCAGATGACAGAAAAGTATCCCCAGTTATTCGGAACCAATGCAACCACTACTGAGACTGAAGCTACTACTGCGGAATTTCGGGACGAAATTCCAAATCAACAGGGGGATGATGTGACACCCCAGGAAAACCAGTAAACGATACAACTTACCTAGCTTTCTCAGTAACCGCATGCTAAATTTCGGGACGAAATTTCTTTCAAGTTGGGGATAATGTGACAACTCGAGTTTCCAAGATTCCAATTTCGCATTTATTGCACGTTCATTGTTTATTTAGTTATTTATTTGCACAATTAGTTTGCTGTGAAACTGTAACGTTTTAATACAATGAAGTGAATTGGGTGATTGTGCATGGTTATGTGTTAATTGTGAAAGACTTGTTAAATGCATAAACTTGGTGGTGAAACTGTGAAATATACATCTTGTGCCTGTAATATGTAATAGATAATAACTGAGGGTGCATAGAGTGTTTAGTGAAACTTAAATCATACTTAACCCTAATTCCTTTCACTAATCACCACACAAAAATCAAAGCACGTACTTTCACTTCTCTGATCTTCTCTAGCAATCAATTGCTTCATCTTTGGCACAAGACTTTTACATCAATCTTGGTCTTTCAATTCATCTAGAATCAATCCAAGGTAATCGTTTAATCATTGCTTGTTGATAATCGTGATTGATTGATTCATGATAAAACCCTAGTTCTTCACATGATATTCTGTGATTATTGATTTAGATTCTGAATTATTGTGATGATGATGATGATTAGTTGTATGTTTGATATATTGTTCCTGTAATGATTGTTGTTGTTGATCATAGGTTGATTGATTATGATTCTGCCGTCTATATGAATGAAATTAGGGTTCCTTATTCGTATGCGTAACCGTTATTCATGAGATTGATGTTCTGCTCGATAATTGATGTTACTTGTGGCCCGACTTTTGATTAATTAAGTTAGTCTGAGTTTTGTGAAATGTGTTATAGTCCGAACTTTTGTTATTGTTGATATGATCCGACTTTTGCAAGTAGTAACATAGTCCGAATTTCATAAAGATTCAACATATAGTCCGACTTCTATGTATTGGACATGGTCCGAATTTTAACCATGTGTAACAAGGTCCGAGTTTTGGCAAGAAAATAAGGGTCCGAGTTTGTTCAAAATGTGATGTAGTCCGACCTTTGCAAAGTGAGGGGAGTCCGACTTTTATTATGTACATGTTGTCCGAGTTTGTGTAAGACCCTAACACGTAATATTTTTAAATCGACGCAGCGGAAATACGAGCCTTAAAATTTCTTTCTTTAATAAACATATTTCTAACATAAAAGTTCAGATGCAATTTATTAAACATTTACTGGAAGGGTTTTACAATATTCACATTGTATTGACGCTTCAAAGCAATACATATTTCGAACTATTTGACCGTTCTTTCCGTACAACCCTTGCTCTTGACTCGATCTACGTCCGCTCAGCTTCGTTAGTAGAAGAAGGAATCCATGTGGTACCTGTGAATATCACATACAACTAAATCATTAGACATTGACAACCTCATACGACACTAGTCTCACACAATTAACTTCCGTATAGCATTCGACTATTCTCTTGAAATCTCTCGTTCCGAGTTCAGCTTCAACTTCATAAGGATCCGTCATTCTCATTCCTGCATTATATTCTAAACTCAAGTGTGTCGTTAGTAACGTTAATTCTCAATACATCTAAATTATGAATTCGCACGTACATACACACGTACATACTTACAACCGTACACGTTTACATCCCTACATATATTCAAATATACTTACAATCATGTATTCATACCTATGTGTATCGTACATGTTCTTGTATGCCAAAATACATATAACACGTGCAATTAAGTCATATTCCCTTAACCACCTCCTACTATTGTATTATAAACATACGTAATAATTCACAAGTAAGCATTCTTATGAACAAGTTTTATCATTTTATCCATATAAACTGTTCTAACACATTTCCTTTCACCATTTAATTATTTACAAGATCCTTACTTTTACATGAACTTGAGTGCATAGCTATCTATTTTAATAAGGTTAGTGCTTTCTTATGCCTAACAAGGCTTACGGAGCACCCGGACGGAAATGAGTTCAACCGAGAGCGCTACATGGCGAAAACAGAAAGCAGGAAACGGAGGCACCGTCGCCGACGCCTCACCAGGCCGTCGGCGACGCCCACTAATTTTGTCCGTCGGGAAAGAAGTCCGTAGACAGGAAATTAGGACGTCGTAAGCACAGAACCACCCAAGCACCGTCGCTGACGGTCCTTTGGGACGTCGGCGACGCCCCTTCTGCATCCCAGACGCTAATTTCTACTTTTTGGCTATCGGGATCGATTATACTTGCACCACGAACGTTCCAAACGTATGGTAACATCCTTTCAAGGTCCCAAATCATACCAATACTTTCCCCATACCTTAATGGCCGAAACCTCACCTTACCCCGTTTCCTAGTTTTGACCCGTTTGATCTTTATTACACACTTTCCGACTTAGTTAACATTTTTGACCCATCACCACAAAACTAAACTTAGAACTTCATTTGATCTTACGTTCTTACATATCTCACTATTCGCAACATATGACAAAATTAACAAATCTTTCTAAATACTGAAAAGAGGTTCGGAACTTACTTATACTTCATTATGTTATGACAATAAGACCTTATTTGACCCATTCGATCTACTTAGCGAGAACCATCATTTTCATTCAACCAAATCCATATTGAGTTCGTAACATACCCAATTATCTAGAACACTACCTTATTTAAACAAGCTAAGAAGTGAAATCGGAATCACTTACGTTGAGTACTCCAATAAGTGTATTTGTCACCTTGCCTTATCTTGACCCGTTATCCTCCTATGCTTGAGCTCTCCTTGACACGTTCCTATTATCTCATTCCATTACATCCATTCAATAGTTAGTATACATAATCATACGCATCACTAATCACACTTCTATTCACGTGTCAATCGCTTAACGAGTTCAACATGTATCATAATACTACAATGCTAATCAATCTAACAATTTATCATTCCATCATCACAAAAGTCATACATGAGCTTCTAGCATGCACAATTATGTATTTACATCATGTTCATTATTCTTTCAAAATTCCATACTTAGAATGATAACATTTTCTAAGTTAGGCAACTTGTTTCATACGTTAAACATTTCATACCATTTCTTAACACCTTGGTTTTTACACATCCATTCTACTATTTTCTATCAACAACCCGTTTCGACCCGTTGGTGCAATTATATGCATAAACTAGTTGGTAAGTGTTTTAGACACTTAAAACAATCAAATAACTTACTAATAATTTATTAAAATCAGTAGTTCATGATTCATACAAGTGTGCATAACAATACAACTAATTTTACGTAATATTTATACTAAAAATGTGCAGCAACTTTCTGCGCAGCAGCTGTTCACGACACATTTTAACCCATTTATCTTCTGATTCAGTTCTTCATGTTCAAATATGAAATGATCTACACTCAGAGACCTTTCTAAGCATATAAAGATCGTAACAATCAGACGTTTCTATGATTTTATATGATTTTTACAAAATCAGCACAGAAGCTGAAATGCTTCCAAACAGCTTGCTGTCAAAACAGTATTGCCGACTTTGGGCACTGTTTTGGCCTGTTTAACATCCGAATTCATCAAACATGTTCAAACACAAAACGTAGTATGTTTAAATAGCTTTTTGAGCATATAAGGCTCGACCTCACAGGTCCTTCCTATGATTTTATATGATTTTTTTGCAAAATTGTTGCGCAACAAATTTTAATTCTAATCAGCTTTGTTACTCGATACACGTAGCATATCATTTTGTACACAACATCATAACTAAGCACTTTTCATACTTATAATACATGATCACCTTCATTACTATTTAATTAGTATTCCATACAAGTGATAACACATACTAACCTATACTAGGCATTTCATCAAACACTTGGTGTGCGAACTACTTTCCAAGCATAGTGTACAAGTGGTTTAAGCATGTTCTTCCCAAATTCATCTCATGAACCATTACATTCAAATGAAATCATATTGTCATTAATTCTACATCTTGTTTATCATATAACATCTTATGCATCAACACAATACAATTTCACATCTACATATTCATCATAATCATCTTCATACTCATGCACATGGGTTTCATCCTAAATCATCAAGATAACTCAAAATTCTACCATAAATCAACTTAAACACAATAGTATTAACAAGTATTCATTCCAATTTCAATCCAATTCACGGATTCATTCTAACCCCTTTTCATCAACAATCACTAGAACACAAAATTTAACTTACCACATGATTGTGAGTACTAGATCATCAAGAAATCGGGTTCATGCATCAATCTCAACTTGAATCCATCTTCAATTTAGACTTAAAGGGGCTGAATTTGAGGGTTTCTTCTTTTTCCTTTGTGGGTGTCGACATACACCTCCAACATACACACACAATACTGAGTTTTCTAGATTATGTAAAACTTAAACTCAATTTTTCCAAGTTTAGCCCCTCTATTTTGTCACATCCTCACAATTGCCACCAAACTCATTCATTACTTGTTTTGACTAAATAATTTAACTAGGCTAAATAGCCTAGTCATTTTATTTCATGTTTTATCATTTGGAACATATGACAAATATAAACATTCAAGGTTTTAGGGCGTTACTCATATGACGAATGTGAGCATTCGAGTTTTGGGGCGTTACAAGTCTACCCCACTTAAAGAAGGTTTCGTCCCTGAAACCTTTCTTGTTCCTATTAGACCAATTCTTTCCTTACTTTTAAATTAGTTCATTCAAAATGCTTACTGTAACACGAAAACACTTGTAACTCGTTAGAGAGGTAATATTCATGCATAGCCATTCGTATAGGTCTTGTTCTTGCCTTCTTAATAAAGCATCAGACTTTCATACATTTACCAATCATAGTGAATCAAATAATTTCCATCTCACACATGTACCATACAAGTTATTTCATCCTAACGTTAGCCACAGGGGTACCTATCGTGAGTTTACTTTGGTATTCTGTGATTGGCATTCTTTCTGAGTACTTTTGTTGGCACATGGTAATTTTAAACCGTGTAAATACACATATTACCAAAATTCATTTCGGGGTCGTCATTGCCTTTAGGTATTTATTATTTTATTTCGTTCACCTTGTGCGAACCACAACATTCCATCACTAATGTTCCTACTAATTACTTTCATATCCATAGAAGAGGTTAGCTTATGCGTTTATGCCACACCCATCTCTAGTCGAGTCATAACCTCCTATTAAAGTTACAACCCTTTTTGCACATACCTGACGGAAGTAGATTCCGTTGGTTCGTTATCTTTATCTTACGATGATCATTCCTTCCCGTTTGGTGGCATTGCGTGTCCATTCGTCGAGCTCACCTATGAGTACAAAACTTAACATATCAAAACATTTACTACCGAGTTCAAATGGCGATCGCCATCTGGCCCGTATGACCCATTTATCCCTTCGACCATTTTTGCATGCAACGCATTTGCATAAATATATTCATATGTTTATGAAAGTTTAAACATATTTTGAATCATATCACTTAAGGAATATTTACTTGTTTGGTCCGTAATTACTTACACGTTCGGATATTTTCATTCCTATCATTCTTTTGTTCATTTGCTTTACATTTACTTATATGACTTGTTTGACTCAAACATGGTCAAACTATCGACTTCTTCTTATGTAGATTAGTTTTATCTTTATATCTTAATTCCGTTTCGCGGATTCGAACACATTATTCATACCTTTCGTACCTTCTATGTTTTGAATCCGTCTTGCGGGTTCAAATATTGCATTCACATTTTTCATTCTTTGAATCCGTCTGGCAGATTCAAACATTTCATTCATGCCTTTCTTTCCTTGAAACCGTCTCGCGGATTCAAGCATTGCATTCATATCTTTTGTTCTTTGAATCTGTCTCGCGGATTCAAACATTGCATTCATGCCTTTCTTTCCTTGAATCCGTCTCGCGGATTCAAGCATTGGCGCATTGCATTCATATCTTTCATTCTTTCATCGTATCATTTACCATTTTATTTCTTATGATATGTTTTAGCATCAGTCTTTTACATTAAACTTCAGGTGTTGCGTCCCAATACTTCATTCCATATTCTATTTCATGCATCGCGTCTCATCGCGACATTCTGCGTTCTATTTCTAGTGGTGTACCTACCCTTCTTTCTTAAGTCTGAATCACATTCCATCTCATTCTTAAACTTTTCATTTTTGTCTTTCTTTCTTACATTTGGTCCAATCCTTTAAGAATCGTTGGACCCTACTTTCACTAGTTTGACCAGGCATAAGTGGGATAATTCTCATGTTTTCTCGAGCTTCCTATGCTTCTTGCGCACTGGCCAGGTGCGCAATCCACATACTAGCCTCGAGTCATCATGGGAATCACTTACTTATATCCGGGAAAACCATCTTCAATTCGTGAATCATTTATTTAAATCCTTCTAAGGCTTTATTCGAATCCTTAAAATATATTACCTATCGGTACATACAATTTTTTTTTTTCAAACTTCGTGTACCTGAGATTCAATGCATGCTTTATTACTTGCCTTCACTTCCTTGCTAGTCCGCAACTGTGTAACATCCTCGTTGTCCATGCATGTTCACCTTAATACATCCAACATTATTAGTATCATTACACATATACTTACTTGTATCAAGTTTTACCTTTCTGTCTTGATCGAGTCTCGGATTGTACGGTCACTATCCACAGAGCACACGGGTTTGAGTTCAAGTACTTACCTCCTCGTACTTGATTTCCCTCAAACCATGGATCTGATACCAACTTGTAAGACCCTAACACGTAATATTTTTAAATCGACGCAGCGGAAATACGAGCCTTAAAATTTCTTTCTTTAATAAACATATTTCTAACATAAAAGTTCAGATGCAATTTATTAAACATTTACTGGAAGGGTTTTACAATATTCACATTGTATTGACGCTTCAAAGCAATACATATTTCGAACTATTTGACCGTTCTTTCCGTACAACCCTTGCTCTTGACTCGATCTACGTCCGCTCAGCTTCGTTAGTAGAAGAAGGAATCCATGTGGTACCTGTGAATATCACATACAACTAAATCATTAGACATTGACAACCTCATACGACACTAGTCTCACACAATTAACTTCCGTATAGCATTCGACTATTCTCTTGAAATCTCTCGTTCCGAGTTCAGCTTCAACTTCATAAGGATCCGTCATTCTCATTCCTGCATTATATTCTAAACTCAAGTGTGTCGTTAGTAACGTTAATTCTCAATACATCTAAATTATGAATTCGCACGTACATACACACGTACATACTTACAACCATACACGTTTACATCCCTACATATATTCAAATATACTTACAATCATGTATTCATACCTATGTGTATCGTACATGTTCTTGTATGCCAAAATACATATAACACGTGCAATTAAGTCATATTCCCTTAACCACCTCCTACTATTGTATTATAAACATACGTAATAATTCACAAGTAAGCATTCTTATGAACAAGTTTTATCATTTTATCCATATAAACTGTTCTAACACATTTCCTTTCACCATTTAATTATTTACAAGATCCGCACTTTTACATGAACTTGAGTGCATAGCTATCTATTTTAATAAGGTTAGTGCTTTCTTATGCCTAACAAGGCTTACGGAGCACCCGAACGGAAATGAGTTCAACCGAGAGCGCTACATGGCGAAAACAGAAAGCAGGAAACGGAGGCACCGTCGCCGACGCCTCACCAGGCCGTCGGCGACGCCCACTAATTTTGTCCGTCAGGAAAGAAGTCCGTAGACAGGAAATTAGGACGTCGTAAGCAGAGAACCACCCAAGCACCGTCGCTGACGGTACTTTGGGACGTCGGCGACGCCCCTTCTGCATCCCAGACGCTAATTTCTACTTTTTGGCTATCGGGATCGATTATACTTGCACCACGAACGTTCCAAACGTATGGTAACATCCTTTCAAGGTCCCAAATCATACCAATACTTTCCCCATACCTTAATGGCCGAAACCTCACCTTACCCCGTTTCCTAGTTTTGACCCGTTTGATCTTTATTACACACTTTCCGACTTAGTTAACATTTTTGACCCATCACCACAAAACTAAACTTAGAACTTCATTTGATCTTACGTTCTTACATATCTCACTATTCGCAACATATGACAAAATTAACAAATCTTTCTAAATACTGAAAAGAGGTTCGGAACTTACTTATACTTCATTATGTTATGACAATAAGACCTTATTTGACCCATTCGATCTACTTAGCGAGAACCATCGTTTTCATTCAACCAAATCCATATTGAGTTCGTAACATACCCAATTATCTAGAACACTACCTTATTTAAACAAGCTAAGAAGTGAAATCGGAATCACTTACGTTGAGTACTCCAATAAGTGTATTTGTCACCTTGCCTTATCTTGACCCGTTATCCTCCTATGCTTGAGCTCTCCTTGACACGTTCCTATTATCTCATTCCATTACATCCATTCAATAGTTAGTATACATAATCATACGCATCACTAATCACACTTCTATTCACGTGTCAATCGCTTAACGAGTTCAACATGTATCATAATACTACAATGCTAATCAATCTAACAATTTATCATTCCATCATCACAAAAGTCATACATGAGCTTCTAGCATGCACAATTATGTATTTACATCATGTTCATTATTCTTTCAAAATTCCATACTTAGAATGATAACATTTTCTAAGTTAGGCAACTTGTTTCATACGTTAAACATTTCATACCATTTCTTAACACCTTGGTTTTTACACATCCATTCTACTATTTTCTATCAACAACCCGTTTCGACCCGTTGGTGCAATTATATGCATAAACTAGTTGGTAAGTGTTTTAGACACTTAAAACAATCAAATAACTTACTAATAATTTATTAAAATCAGTAGTTCATGATTCATACAAGTGTGCATAACAATACAACTAATTTTACGTAATATTTATACTAAAAATGTGCAGCAACTTTCTGCGCAGCAGCTGTTCACGACACATTTTAACCCATTTATCTTCTGATTCAGTTCTTCATGTTCAAATATGAAATGATCTACACTCAGAGACCTTTCTAAGCATATAAAGATCGTAACAATCAGACGTTTCTATGATTTTATATGATTTTTACAAAATCAGCACAGAAGCTGAAATGCTTCCAAACAGCTTGCTGTCAAAACAGTATTGCCGACTTTGGGCACTGTTTTGGCCTGTTTAACATCCGAATTCATCAAACATGTTCAAACACAAAACGTAGTATGTTTAAATAGCTTTTTGAGCATATAAGGCTCGACCTCACAGGTCCTTCCTATGATTTTATATGATTTTTTTGCAAAATTGTTGCGCAACAAATTTTAATTCTAATCAGCTTTGTTACTCGATACACGTAGCATATCATTTTGTACACAACATCATAACTAAGCACTTTTCATACTTATAATACATGATCACCTTCATTACTATTTAATTAGTATTCCATACAAGTGATAACACATACTAACCTATACTAGGCATTTCATCAAACACTTGGTGTGCGAACTACTTTCCAAGCATAGTGTACAAGTGGTTTAAGCATGTTCTTCCCAAATTCATCTCATGAACCATTACATTCAAATGAAATCATATTGTCATTAATTCTACATCTTGTTTATCATATAACATCTTATGCATCAACACAATACAATTTCACATCTACATATTCATCATAATCATCTTCATACTCATGCACATGGGTTTCATCCTAAATCATCAAGATAACTCAAAATTCTACCATAAATCAACTTAAACACAATAGTATTAACAAGTATTCATTCCAATTTCAATCCAATTCACGGATTCATTCTAACCCCTTTTCATCAACAATCACTAGAACACAAAATTTAACTTACCACATGATTGTGAGTACTAGATCATCAAGAAATCGGGTTCATGCATCAATCTCAACTTGAATCCATCTTCAATTTAGACTTAAAGGGGCTGAATTTGAGGGTTTCTTCTTTTTCCTTTGTGGGTGTCGACATACACCTCCAACATACACACACAATACTGAGTTTTCTAGATTATGTAAAACTTAAACTCAATTTTTCCAAGTTTAGCCCCTCTATTTTGTCACATCCTCACAATTGCCACCAAACTCATTCATTACTTGTTTTGACTAAATAATTTAACTAGGCTAAATAGCCTAGTCATTTTATTTCATGTTTTATCATTTGGAACATATGACAAATATAAACATTCAAGGTTTTAGGGCGTTACTCATATGACGAATGTGAGCATTCGAGTTTTGGGGCGTTACAAGTCTACCCCACTTAAAGAAGGTTTCGTCCCCGAAACCTTTCTTGTTCCTATTAGACCAATTCTTTCCTTACTTTTAAATTAGTTCATTCAAAATGCTTACTGTAACACGAAAACACTTGTAACTCGTTAGAGAGGTAATATTCATGCATAGCCATTCGTATAGGTCTTGTTCTTGCCTTCTTAATAAAGCATCAGACTTTCATACATTTACCAATCATAGTGAATCAAATAATTTCCATCTCACACATGTACCATACAAGTTATTTCATCCTAACGTTAGCCACAGGGGTACCTATCGTGAGTTTACTTTGGTATTCTGTGATTGGCATTCTTTCTGAGTACTTTTGTTGGCACATGGTAATTTTAAACCGTGTAAATACACATATTACCAAAATTCGTTTCGGGGTCGTCATTGCCTTTAGGTATTTATTATTTTATTTCGTTCACCTTGTGCGAACCACAACATTCCATCACTAATGTTCCTACTAATTACTTTCATATCCATAGAAGAGGTTAGCTTATGCGTTTATGCCACACCCATCTCTAGTCGAGTCATAACCTCCTATTAAAGTTACAACCCTTTTTGCACATACCTGACGGAAGTAGATTCCGTTGGTTCGTTATCTTTATCTTACGATGATCATTCCTTCCCGTTTGGTGGCATTGCGTGTCCATTCGTCGAGCTCACCTATGAGTACAAAACTTAACATATCAAAACATTTACTACCGAGTTCAAATGGCGATCGCCATCTGGCCCGTATGACCCATTTATCCCTTCGACCATTTTTGCATGCAACGCATTTGCATAAATATATTCATATGTTTATGAAAGTTTAAACATATTTTGAATCATATCACTTAAGGAATATTTACTTGTTTGGTCCGTAATTACTTACACGTTCGGATATTTTCATTCCTATCATTCTTTTGTTCATTTGCTTTACATTTACTTATATGACTTGTTTGACTCAAACATGGTCAAACTATCGACTTCTTCTTATGTAGATTAGTTTTATCTTTATATCTTAATTCCGTTTCGCGGATTCGAACACATTATTCATACCTTTCGTACCTTCTATGTTTTGAATCCGTCTTGCGGGTTCAAATATTGCATTCACATTTTTCATTCTTTGAATCCGTCTGGCAGATTCAAACATTTCATTCATGCCTTTCTTTCCTTGAAACCGTCTCGCGGATTCAAGCATTGCATTCATATCTTTTGTTCTTTGAATCTGTCTCGCGGATTCAAACATTGCATTCATGCCTTTCTTTCCTTGAATCCGTCTCGCGGATTCAAGCATTGGCGCATTGCATTCATATCTTTCATTCTTTCATCGTATCATTTACCATTTTATTTCTTATGATATGTTTTAGCATCAGTCTTTTACATTAAACTTCAGGTGTTGCGTCCCAATACTTCATTCCATATTCTATTTCATGCATCGCGTCTCATCGCGACATTCTGCGTTCTATTTCTAGTGGTGTACCTACCCTTCTTTCTTAAGTCTGAATCACATTCCATCTCATTCTTAAACTTTTCATTTTTGTCTTTCTTTCTTATATTTGGTCCAATCCTTTAAGAATCGTTGGACCCTACTTTCACTAGTTTGACCAGGCATAAGTGGGATAATTCTCATGTTTTCTCGAGCTTCCTATGCTTCTTGCGCACTGGCCAGGTGCGCAATCCACATACTAGCCTCGAGTCATCATGGGAATCACTTACTTATATCCGGGAAAACCATCTTCAATTCGTGAATCATTTATTTAAATCCTTCTAAGGCTTTATTCGAATCCTTAAAATATATTACCTATCGGTACATACAATTTATTTAAATCCTTCTAAGGCTTTATTCGAATCCTTAAAATATATTACCTATCGGTACATACAATTTTTTTTTTCAAACTTCGTGTACCATCTTCAATTTTTTTTTTCAAACTTCAAATATAAATAGATGGCATCGGATTTAATTTCAGTTCGCTCACAATTTCAATCTCGAATCACAATTTCTGTAGGAAAGTTACAATACTCGGGTATTATACCCCTAAATAGCGAGGTTCTGCTCCGTTGTAAGTATTATAACCCATGGATACGTATTAGATACGCTGCCCGATTGATCTAGGGTTCCGTAATGGCTGTCGTGGTTCTGCCCGACGTAGTCGTTGGAATGCCGTCTCGGGGAGGGTATTACTAATGTTAAAATGGGTTATTATACTAACACATGCATTTGTGTAATTTATAGATTATTCCCAGGAAATCCTTACTGAAAACCCTAAAACAGCAATGTGAGTTGATCCACTTTTTGTTAACTGTTTTTACAAAACCTTGAATACTTTTCCATGCGAATAACGGTTATTGAGTATTTGTAAGAATACAATTACAGTCAGTAAATTTGGGGTTTTGTATACAAAATTTGTTACCACCTGGTAAAGGAGTAACATGACCATAAGTCGGAACGACATTACCGTGTGGTGGTAATTGATATAACTTGGAAACAAATGTAATTGCGGATGCGCCCTCAATACTGTTCAATGCGACTTTTTAATTAAACTTGATTAAACTGGGATTCACTCACCAGTATTTCCCACTGACAAAATATTTTTAAAACGCGTTTCAGGTAACAAAATGTGAAAGCCAAATAGAAGCCAGCTGGACAGCACTGAAGGCTTGGAAAAGTGGCAATAAAGTTACCTAAAAGAAATAGATGTTTTTCTGAAATAAAAATAGGATTTATTCCTATGAAATTGTGTGTACTGAAAACTTGGGTTTTACCCATGTGTTTAATGTAATGAAAATGTGGTATTTTACTCTGATTAAATATTTCCTAACTACGGTCCTGATGAAATAACGCGATACCACCAAACTGGCTCGCGGCCGCCCGTTCCCGGGGATTTGGGATCGGGGGTTGTGACCGAAGGTGGTATCAGAGCTATGCCACTGATTCAGCCACATAAGTGTTATGCTGACATCAAAATTCGAAGTGTTAGGAAATAAATAATGAAAATATGTGCATAAATGTATTTTCTTGTTATGTGTTATCTGACTATCTGTTAGTTTACAGTATGAGCGACCAAAGACCATCTGACGTGTATCGTCAATTGTCTGGTTCGCCTAGGAGCGAAGGCACCTCCTCTTCTCAGCCTGCCCTCTCAGGGTACTCTGCTGATACGGAAGAAGGAATCTTTGTGTTTAAGGCTCAATCTGAAGAGCCATTTCCTTAGAAAAAGAGGGGATGGTTCAGTAGGGGAGCACATGAGCGTAGAAAGCGTATAAAAAAGTTGCAGGAACAGCGAGTGTTAGCCGCAGCTAAAAGAGAAACCGATGCATATGCTCAGGATATGCTTAATAGGGGTATAGCCAATATCCACATTTTAGCAACCACTGCAGCTGACCCAAACCTGGAGCAAATGCTAGCACCCCAACCACAACCACCAATTCCTGATCAACCCATGGAAATAGAAAACCTTGGAAATCAAGTAGAAATGCATGATTTCAACCCGGAGGAGATACCTAGGGTACCTGCACCAAATCCCCTAGACCCAAACGATTACGACCCCTGGTGGGACGATGTTAGGGACTATGTGCAACGTTACCCGATACAAGAAAATGTGCCAATACCCAACTTAGGAGCCTACCCAGGGTTAGATCCTCAAGATCCCTATAACGTTAGTGATGCATACATTAGGGAGATCTTAGAAAATCCCTACCCATACCAGGCCCCTATACCTCCATACCAGGAACCCGCACCCAGATTCCAAACCCAGTCCTAGAACCTGCACCCCCAATGATTGCAGAAAATGTACAAGAACTTAGGACTTTTGGTGAGGAAATTTTAGAAAGCAGTGAGAGAATGCGACAGGTGGGAGAGCGTCTCGTATGGAAATACGACGAACGCAATATGGATTTTTGGATGAATCCATATCCATGAATGTGATGGTGGGAACGGTAGTAATAACAATATAATATAATATAATAATAATATAGGTGTGTACGTGTTAGAAAAAAAACTATGGATGCATATTACTAGTATTATAGCTTTACATTTCAGTCGGTATTGTAATTTTAATTTCAATACTGGTGTGTAATAGATGCATAATATATGAATAGAGTAAAAGTCGCAACGCTCGACGCTTTTGACCAAAAGTGCGTGTCATGTGATTGGCTATATTCAAATATTATTTGTAATATTAATATTTGGTAAATGTTTAAAATTCAGATGGACAACGAAGTGAATCAAGAGAACCAGAATGATAATATTCAGAATGACAACCACTCAAATAATGATAATCTGAATAATGAGAATCCGAACAACAATGGAAATCAAATGGATAATAGTGCCGTTCAACAGATAGTGGCACAAGGAATTATAGATGCAATGCCATTTATTATTCAAACAGTTCAAGAAGCGAATAATAAAAGTAAGCATAGCAGTAAGCGACCAACTGAACCTGAAAACAGCGTGAACAATGGACCCGTACTTCAAGCGCCCATTCCCAAAAGAAGAAGAACCATGCCATATAGTTGTTCTTACAAAGAATTCTGGTCCTGTAAACCAATAGAATTCTCGGGCAATGAAGGACCCATTGCAGCTCTACGCTGGATTGAGAAAACTGAAGCTGTTCTGAAAATAAGCAAGTGTGCTAAAGAAGATAGGATAATGTTTGCTTCTAATTTATTTAAGAATGCAGCTCTAGAATGGTGGAACACTATCCTCTAGTCAAGAGGAAGTAATAGGATATATAACATGGAATGGGATGAGTTCAAATGTATGGTAGAAAGGAAGTTTTGCCCTCCCAATGAAAAGGAACAGATAGCAAACAAGTTTTTGAATCTTAGAATGACCGGGGTAGATAGTAAGGGGTACACTACTACATTCTTTGAATATGCTAGAATAGTACCAACCCTTGAATCACCTGAACCAGTGTTAATCTCCCGTTATATCTGGGGATTAATTGGAGAGATTAGACATGTAGTCAAGGCAGCTAGACCCCAAACCATAGAAGAAGCTGTAGAACTAGCCAATACCTTGACTGATGAGCTAGTGCGAACTAGAGAAGAAGACCAGAGGAGAAACCTATCCCAAAGGCTTACTTAAGAATTCCGTTCTAGGAATTCCAACCGTAGGAATGTAGGTTCTACCTCTGCGCCATACTACAAAGCCTGCAGAAAGAAGCATTTAGGAAGATGCTCTACTTACTGCAATTTCTGCAAAACACCGGGACATAAGGAGGAAACCTGCAGAAGGAAACCAACAAATGGATTGTGCTTCAACTGTGGAGAAAAAGGTCACATCAAGCCAAATGTCCGAAATTGGCTCCAGCTGACAACAAGAACACTAAAAATGCAAGAGCATTTGTTCTAACTGCAGACGAAGCCAAGATGATTCCAGACGTCATAGCTGGTACGTTTTTAGTTAATGATATTTTTGCTAAAGTATTATTTGACTCTGGTGCAAACCAAAGTTTTATTAATACTTCGTTTTGCAAACTCCTAAATCAATCATTAACTAAACTACCACAAGAATGTCTAGTAGAGACAGCAAATGGAGAAACCGTTAGGATTTCTGAAATCTTGCAGGGAGCAAGAATAGAAATTTTTAATCAAAAGTTTATTGCAAACCTTTATCCAATGAATCTGGCAGGATTTGATGTGGTATTAGGAATGGATTGGTTAATAGCCAATAAAGCCAGTATTTTATGTGATAAAAAGTCAATTCAAGTAAAATCACCAAGGGGTGAAAAGATCACAATTAGAGGAGATAAGCCATCTAGATCCACTAAATTCATCTCTGTGATGAAAACTGCAAGTTATATAAGAAAAGGATCTATAGTGTATTTGATTTCTATAATCACTAACACTAAAGGAAAAGAATTAACAGACATACCAGTAGTGTCTCAGTTTTCAGATGTCTTTCCAGAAGAATTGCCAGGGCTACCGCCAGACAGGGAAGTTGAATTCAGAATCCATCTGCTACCAGGGACAGCCCCTATTTCCAAAGCACCTTACCGTTTGGCACCCGCTGAAATGCAGGAACTGACGAAACAATTAGACAAATTGTTGGAGAAAGGATTCGTACAGCCAAGCTCATCACCATGGGGAGCCCCGATATTGTTCGTCAAAAAGAAGGACAGATCAATGCGTATGTGCAACCGTGAATTGAACAAGGTCACGATTAAGAATCGGTATCCATTACCGAGGATCGATGATCTGTTCGATAAACTTCAAGGAGCCCGATTTTTCTCTAAAATTGATTTAAGATCAGGATATCATCAATTAAAGGTACAGGAAGAGGATATTCCTAAAACCGCATTCAGAACAAGGTATGGTCATTATGAATTTAGTGTCATGCCATTTGGTTTAACCAATGCCCCAGCTGCATTTATGGACATGATGAACCGAATATGTAAGCCATATTTGGATAAAATCATAATTGTCTTCATAGATGATATTCTAATTTACTCTAAAAGTAAAGAGGATTA
This sequence comes from Helianthus annuus, assembly GCF_002127325.2. NCBI lineage: Eukaryota > Viridiplantae > Streptophyta > Magnoliopsida > Asterales > Asteraceae > Helianthus > Helianthus annuus. Next base: position 35,061,764 of record NC_035442.2, read on the forward strand.
TGCAAAGCACTTACACTTACTTTTAAGTTTATTAAGAAAGGAAAAGCTTTACGCTAAGTTTTCAAAGTGCGAGTTTGGTTAGAACAGGTACAATTTCTTGGACATTTAGTTAACAATGAAGGAATCCATGTGGATCCAACAAAGATCGAGGCAAATACCAAATGGAAAACCCCTGAGTCACCAACCGAGGTTAGAAGTTTCTTAGGATTGGCCGGTTATTATAGAAGATTTATCCGTGATTTTTCTAGAATAGCCATTCCCTTAACCAAGTTAACCTGTAAATCTGTTAAGTTTGAATGGGGACCAAAACAAGAAGAAGCATTTAGAATCCTTAAGCAAAGACTAACCCACACACCCATATTAGCGTTACCAGAAGGAATTGAAGACTTTGTAGTCTATTATGACGCTTCTAAGTTAGGTTATGGATGTGTATTAATGCAACGTCAAAAAGTTATAGCTTAAGCATCCAGACAACTTAAGAATCATGAAGAAAATTATTCAACCCATGATTTAGAATTAGGAGCCATCATTTTTGCCCTTAAGATTTGTAGACATTATCTTTATGGTAGTAAGTTTACCATATACACTGATCATAAGAGCTTAAGATATGTTTTCGGGCAAAAAGAGTTAAATATGAGACAAAAACGCTAGATGGAAATGCTTAGTGATTATGATTGTGATATCCAGTATCATGCCGGGAAAGCCAATATAGTGGATGATGCTTTAAGTCGAAAGTATCACGAAAAGCCAAAAAGGGTACGTTCTCTTAAATTAAATCTACAAGTAGATTTAAATGACCAAATTAGAAAAACACAAAAGTCAGTAATCAAGGACGATACTGAAAAATTAAAAGGTATGATTAAAGAATTAGAACAAGGAACATATGGAATTTGGAGATTCCATAAAGAGAGAATGTGGATACCTAAATTAGGAAACCTACGCCACTGTATATTAGAAGAAGCCCGTAAGTCTAAATATACGATGCATCCAGGAAGTGATAAGATGTACCAGGATTTAAGGAAAAATTTCTGGTGGATAGGAATGAAAAAGGATATAGCAGCTTATGTTTCTAAGTGTTTAACTTGTTCACAAGTTAAAGCTGAACACCAGAAACCCTCAGGATTGTTGCAACGGTTAGAAATGCCAGTGTGGAAATGGGAATTGATAACAATGGATTTTATTACCAAGTTACCCAAAACAAGAAAAGGTAATGATACAATCTGGGTGATTGTAGATAGGCTAACCAAGTCAGCTCATTTCCTACCGATGAAGGAAACTTTCAGTATGGAACAGTTAGCCAAATTGTATGTAAATGAAACTGTTTCATTACATGGAATACCTTTATCAATTATTTCTGATAGGGATAGCCTTTTTACCTCTCAGTTTTGGTCAAGTTTCCAAAAAGCAATGGGAACCAAGCTAAATCTAAGCACAGCTTATCATCTTCAAATGGACGGACAAAGGGAAAGGACAATCCAGACAATGGAGGACGTGCTTAGAGCTTGTGTAAATGAGTTCAGAGGTAATTGGGATGATCACTTACCTTTAATAGAATTTTCTTATAATAACATTTATCACACAAGTATTAATGCTGCACCATTCGAAGCACTTTATGGACGAAAGTGCAGAACCCCAGTCTATTGGGCATAAATTGGGGAAAAGCAACTATCTGGACCCGAGATAGTACAAGAAACAACTGACAAAATCATTCAAGTCAAGGAACGACTGAAAGCAGCACGTGATCGACAAAAGAGTTACGCTGACAACATACGTAAGCCGTTAGAATTCCAGGTAGGTGACAAGGTATTGTTAAAAGTCTCTCCTTGGAAAGGAGTGGTAAGATTCATCAAACGAGGAAAGCTAAGTCCTAGGTATATTGGACCTTTCGAGATTATTAAAAGAATAGGACCTGTAACCTATCAGCTACAACTGCCAGAGGAAATGGCAGGGATACATGATGTATTTCATGTATCTAATCTCAAAAAGTGCTAAGCTGATGAATCACTCGTAGTACCTCTTAAGGATATAGAGGTAAATGAACAACTAAAGTTTGTAGAGAGGCCTCTACAGATTGAAGACAGAAAAGTTAAGAACCTCAAGCACAAGAGACTAGTTCTGGTCAAAGTGAAGTGGGACTCCAAAAGAGGACCTGAGTACACATGGGAGCTTGAATCAGAAATGCAACGGAAATATCCACACTTGTTCCAGTAGACCTCGAGGACGAGCTCTAAATAAAGGTGGGGAGGATATAACAACCCTAACGTGAACCGACACCCTTATAATTTTTCCGACACTCTGGTATATGTTAAAATATCCCAATATGTCTTTAATTATTACCCGTATGTGAAAACCGAGCCTGAAATACGTTATACTATTAAAAATAAAATATAAAATCTGAAATATAAGTTGAGGCGGGCCGTGTAGGATCCCACCTCAACCTTACGCGGGCGGTATCAAGGCTGAAACTTAGTCCGGTGAAATTTTAAGTTAAGGCGGGCCGCATAAGCTCACTTTAAATCTTACACGGGCCGCTAGAGATCATTAAACGCGGAGACACCCTGAGCCGACATGTGTCGACATCGTGGCGGACCTATACGCTGACCCAGCTAAGCTACATGTTGACCGGGTGTTGACGCGGGCCGCGTAAGGCTTCGCCTTACCTTACGCGGGCTGCCTGATAGTCGAATTCAGCGAGTATAAATAGATGGCATCAGATTTCATTTCAGTTCGTTCACAATTTCAATCACGAATCACAATTTCTGTAGGAAAGTTATAATACTCGGGTATTATACCCCTAAATAGCGAGGTTCTGCTCCGTTGTAAGTATTATAACCCATGGATACGTATTAGATACGCTGCCCGATTGATCTAGGGTTCCGTAATGGCTGTCGTGGTTCTGCCCGACGTAGTCGTTGGAATGCCGTCTCGGGGAGGGTATTACTAATGTTAAAATGGGTTATTATACTAACACGTGCATTTGTGTAATATATAGATTATTCCCAGAAAATCCTTACTGAAAACCCTAAAACAGCAATGTGAGTTGATCCACTTTTTGTTAACTGTTTTTACAAAACCTTGAATACTTTTCCATGCGAATAACGGTTATTGAGTATTTGTAAGAATACAATTACAGTCGGTAAATTTGGGGTTTTGTATACAAAATTTGTTACCACCTGGTAAAGGAGTAACATGACCATAAGTCGGAACGACATTACCGTGTGGTGGTAATTGATATAACTTGGAAACAAATGTAATTGCGGATGCGCCCTCAATACTGATCAATGCGACTTTTTAATTAAACTTGATTAAACTGGGATTCACTCACCAGTATTTCCCACTGACATAATATTTTTAAAACGCGTTTCAGGTAACAAAATGTGAAAGCCAAATAGAAGCCAGCTGGACAGCACTGAAGGCTTGGAAAAGTGGCAATAAAGTTACCTAAAAGAAATAGATGTTTTTCTGAAATAAAAATAGGATTTATTCCTATGAAATTGTGTGTACTGAAAACTTGGGTTTTACCCATGTGTTTAATGTAATGAAAATGTGGTATTTTACTCTGATTAAATATTTCCTAACTACGGTCCTGATGAAAATTTTCGCTGCCAAATTGAATAAATAACGCGATACCACCGAACTGGCTCGCGGCCGCCCGTTCCCGGGGATTTGGGATCGGGGGTTGTGACAGTCCAGCTTGAATGTGGATTTAACCCTAGTGGCCATGAATACCGTTAAGATTCTGGAAGCGAAGGTTTCGGTATCTCTGGCAAAATACGACAAGAATCATAAAAAGTTCATCTATACATCTAAGGTCATAGGTGAAAAAACTTGGAAGCCGAAGGAAACTATGCAAAAGAATCCACAGTATAATGGTGCCGCATCTGGGGGAGGAATGGTCAGGCAGGGCTTATCTTTCGCTAGTTTGTTTCAAAAGGACAATCATGTTAATAATCTGGGTTCGAAGACTATCTCGGTAGACAGGAAAGGTACGAAATATCCACTGCATTGTATGGGACGTTTAATCCATGGTGTAGTTAAGGATCTCAGCACGCTCTACAGTTTGAATCATTTCCTGAACATTGGTGGACTGGACAATTATGGTTTATCATATATTGGAGGATTGAGCGTATTATTAACCCTAGGAGACCCTGGTATTGTCAAGAACATCATGACCAATTATTCAGAATGTTTGTCTAGAGTCTTCAGGCGGTTTCACGTATGGAAAGGAGAAGATCTTCCAATGGAACGTATTGTCAATCTCCGGATCGCCGGAATTCCAGTTCAGCTCAGGGATAATTTGATCTTCAATCAAATTGGGGGTCTTTTTAGAATGAGTAAATTACAAAAATCGTCCTATATATATGCCACTTATTGCAAACTGTGTCCTTTGTCTTCAATAATCACAGAAAACGCACTCGATGTTTGCAAACCCTTTCAAGTTATGTCCTTTAGCCCTAAATCAGTTAATTTTTTGTGGTTAAATCTGACAAAATGGACCCCACATGAGGGTATTTTGGTCGTTTTACTCTCACGTGAGGTCCATTTATTCAGATTTAACCACAAAATACCCTTATGTGGGGTCCATTTGGTCAGATTTAACCCCAAAAATTAACTGAGTTAGGGCTAAAGGACATAACTTGCAAGGGTTTGCAAACATCGAGTACGTTATCTGTAATTATTGAAGACAAAGGACACAGTTTGCAATAAGTGACATACATAAAGGACGACTTTTGTAATTTACTCTTTTGGAATGGTGGTTCAAGGATCATCTTTTTCCTTGTTAGACTCGGATAATTCGGAGAGCTCGGTCCTGGTCCTGGTTCCTCATGGGAAACGGATCGAAGAGTCGGTGGTAATGAAGTGGGAGGATAGGAGTTATGTCATCTGGGTCACTGAGGACATCACAGCTTGGAAGCCAGACCTGGATGGTGAAAAACCACTTGATGATGATGGTGAAGATCCTGAAGAAGCTTCAGATGGATGTTCAAATGGCGGCGATGATGAAGAGGATAACCTTATGGATGATGAAGTCGAGGAAGGTGAGAGCACCCCTTTAGTAGTTTTACAGACCGAACCGGAAGGGGAGTGTCGGCCTCGGACGAAGTTTCGAAGTATTCCGGTAAACATAACATCACCGGAATAGGAAAGGTTGGATACCAAGAGGTCGCCTAATGTGGGTGAGATTGTTCGAGATCCACTGTGGGAAGTGCATGGGGTGCATGGGGAGAATCCATCTCAGGAGGAATTAAATGATAACGTGGGGAATGATAAAATGGCAGCTGGCTTGTCTGTATGTGGTCCACATCATTTGGAGGAGAGAGGTAATTCTAATTCGAACACTACCACAGAGGAGGGCCCAACTCTAGTTACTAGGCTGGCAAGAGGCCCAGAGCCGTTCGAAGTCCACCATCATCTGGGTCCATGCAAGGCCCACCTACTAGAAGTTTCAATCACAGCCATGGATCTGGGGATTCCTCCTTAGACTTTAATCGCCCAGCTATGAATCTTAGATCGGCTAGTGGGGTTAATTCTGCAGGAAAGGAAGGTCCTTGGTCGGATTCGCCGCAGGAGGTAAATGGGAGACTTCAACAATCATCAGAGACACCTCAAACAGCTGCACATTTATCGACCGATCTTGGAGGTTCTAATACTGGCATACCGGAGTTAGGGAGGAGTTTCTAGCTACGGCTTCGGTCGGTTCCAAGGTCGGTATCAACCTGAATGGGTTCGAGGAAGCTACCAAGGTCATTATTCAAGGTGAAGGTGCTCAAACTCGTCTCCAATGAATTTTCTTTCAGTTAATTTAAGGGGATACCGGATTCCCGTAAAGGTGACTGGGTTAGGGGCATAAAAACTACATACAGAGTCCACTTCATAGCAATACAAGAAATAAAATTGGATGCTACAGCAAATTTTATGTTTAAAAGTTTTTGGGGACGGTCTGCATATAATTTAGAAGTGGTGAATGCAGAGGGTCGGTCCGGGGGTTTGGCCTGCCTTTGGAATCCGGCCTTGTTTTCATGTGACAATGTGGTGAAGAATCGGTTCTTCTTAATATTGTCCGGTATTATGTATCAATCAGGTGTTCGTATAAATTTGGTGAATGTCTATGCCTCGAATGACCCGAGTGTGCGTAGGAGTATATGGGCAAATCTGGTGGAAATAAAAAATACCTTGCAGGGGTTGTGGGTCCTAATGGGAGATTTCAATGATATAAGGGATGAGTCGGAGCGGTTAGCTCAGAGTTCATAGCGGCCAGCGCGGAAGCCTTCAATCATTTTATATTGTCTGCGGGCCTTTGTGAATATCATATGGGGGTGGTAGGTTTACTTATATTTCTGATCGCGGAGACAAATTGAGTAAATTGGATCGCTTTCTTGTTTGCCTTGGTTTCATGGAGAGGTGGTCGACGGCTTTAGTTCAGGCACTTAACCGAGATGCGTCGGACCATAGACCAATTTTATTATCCACAACCCCTACGGACTTTGGGCATATCCCGTTTAGGTGTTTCAACTCATGGTTGGAGATGCCGGGTTTAATGGAGTTGGTGCACCAAATTTGTCAAAACTTCGTTTTTAATGGCCCGGCTGATTTGGCTTTTTCAGTGAAATTGAGATTGTTAAAAAACAACATCAAATCCTGGCTAAAAATGGAGAGAGATCGCACAGACGGGGTCTATTTGGAAAAAAAAAGAACCGAATCCGGAGTCTTGAAAGTTTAGCTGAGGATCGGGTCTTGGATGATGGTGAATTAAATGAGAGAGCTGAATGTATCAATATAGTCTTGGAGGTGGAACGTAGAAAGCAGATGGATACAAGGCAAAAATCCCGGGGTAGGTGGGCACTTGAAGGTGATGAAAACTCAGCCTTTTATCATAATGTTATTAATTCTAACATCAGTAATAACCGTATAAATGGTCTCATGATAAATGGGAATTGGGTGACAAATCCAGTGGAGATCAAAGACAATTTTTTCAGTTTCTTTTCGAACCAGTTTGTGGAACCTATGTCATCGAGGCCTGCCATTATATGTCATAACCTGGTTACTCTCACTGAGGCCGAAGCTGATTTTCTGGTTGAACTGAAAATCCCAAAACGTATCCGGATCACAGTGGTTGGTTGTTTTAGTCCAAAACACCTATTGATTAAGTGTTTGAACTATGACTAGTCAAGAAATATCAAGAATGAAGATGAAGGTGAAGCTAATGGATTGAGGAATACAACTAGTGTTGTATTGAATCCAAACAGAATGATGTAACAATAAACAACCTTGGAAATCAGATCAAAGCTCAATAAGAATGTAAACAACACTTGATTCCACCAAGAGCCAAAAGCTTGAATGAGTTACAATGCTTGGGGTATTTATACTAGCATCCTGACTAACCAGCAAATTTATAAATTTGCTGGAATCTTAACTACACTAGGTCAGGAATATTACTTCTAGATAATTACAAAACAACCCCCTAAACATTCAAAAGGCATACAAACTACAACTAAACTAATCCAGTACAAGTACCAACGATCTCACATGCTCTAACAATATCCCCCCTAGATCGTTGCGTGCTTGTCTTCTCATTCTTCCGTGGTGACCACTGGATCTTCTGTTGTAACCACTGGATCTTCCGTAGTTTGCTTTTCTGGCTCGATTGGATTTTCTTCTACAACGATCGTTTCTGGTGGTGCGACAATCTCCGTTGGTGCTACCGGAGGTTCCTGATTAATGACGGCTTCACTTGATTTTGGGTCCTCCTTAGTGGCCTCATATGTGGATGAGGCCGGAGGTGTTGGTGTGGCTTGAGAGTCGGTGGTGGTCTGAACTGCAGTTGAGGCAGAGCTTCCTTCCATGGTTTTCTCGTGTTTCTTTTTCCTTCGACCTTCTTTCTTTTTCTGCTCTTTCTCTTTTCGTTTCTCTATTTTGTCTACCATGTCGAGCATGTCCCTTTTTAATCTCCAGGCACGCTCCACTGCTCGCTGAAACAGTGCTGCCTCTTCAAGATTTGCATTTCCAGCTCCGACATTGTTACGACTCGCATTCAGCATGGTGAGATCAGACAGCCCGAACTGAAACACGTCCATAGGATCCAGTATTCGAATATCAACATTGTCGTTCGACCTTAATACAGCTTCACCGGTTTGACTATCGTAGAACCATTTCTTGAAATCCTTAAGTGCCACAGGGATTTCTTCCGGAAGCTTGACTCTGGTGACTACTTTAGCAGGGTTAATAACCCACGTCACCTTTCCCTTGCCTGTTACTGGATCGAAAGAAGTTTTGGACACTCGGCGTCTTGGGCGCTGTGGGGCATGATTCGGGAAGTTCTTGTCGCATTCGCTTGTAATTAGACGTTCAAAGTCTCTTCCGATGCCTCTGTCACCATGGTTGAGCAAATTCAGACGCCCAAGCTCTCTTAAATCCCACCTTGGGAGCGAGAAAAGATCAAATCCTGTTGTGAAATATTGTATCACACCACCCCGTCTCTTTACTACAAACATGCCCCTGAGGTTATCATACATCCAGCTAATTATTTTCTCAGTTTCCTCAGATTTAACGACCTTTATCACTTGATGAAGATCAGGGAGCTTTTCTCGTTCTTTTCTGAACCACTCGGGATGTTCAGGAGCAAATGTCTTGCCGTCTTCTTGCTCATATAAGACCTCGTCTTCTAGCCCCCACTCAACAAAGGTTGGTGGCATGATTTCTCGATCTGCTTCCTCTTCTTCCCTTTCGTTTCCCTCCAATGCCTTTTCAACCGACTCTAATCTCTTTTTCTTTGCTTCGGCTTCCTTTTCTTTGCGAGCCGTTTCTTCTTGAATGAAAGCTTTAAAATCGAAGATTTCATCAAATGTAAACATCGGCTCAATGTTCGCTTTTTCACATATTCCCCGCATCATCCTGTAGAGCTTCTCCAAACTGGCTTGCTGAAATCTGACAAACTTGGCTTGCTTGGCCATGTATGCCGTCATTTCCTTGTTCTTCTTTCTCTGATCCTTGAGTTTCTCTCTCAGGATGTTTGTATCATTGACTTGATTCTTTAACAAACAAATTTCTTTCGCCACAGAAGGCCCGGTGTCCTTTATCAATCGATCGAACAAGTCCTGAAATGGTCGTAGCCTTTGTGGAACAACAGGTGGTTTTGAGATTCTGGTGGGTTTGACTGGGGAAACCTTTGAAGTACCTTCGCCTGCTTGTGCCTCGTCAGGATCAACAAGAATTTGATCAACGAAATCATTGAGGTCTTGAGCTTCTTCAGGAACTACTTCGGGCATCTCGGAAGAAGATATTTCTTTACGTTTCAGGCTCTTTTCTCGTTTCTCTTTCTCCTGTATTGCATGAATGGCTTTCAGATCTTGAATATGTTTGCGTTGCTCTTCAGTTTGTGCCGCACTGATTGCAGAACTCATCAAACGTTCAGAACCTCCTGTTGTCTTTTTCTTCTTAGGAGGTTCTTCATCTGCAGGTTGCTTGCCCTTTCGTTTTTCTTTGCTACTTCCTTCTTTGGCGGCTGCTTCGGCCTGTGCTTGTGCTGCTCTCTGTTGTTTAGCTTTGACCCCTTCTTTGTACCTCTGATATGCAGCTTTCACGATGGGTAGTCTTTCAGCTCTGTACATCCAGTCGTGCAACAAAACCCATTCGTTGGTTTTGATTTCAGTATATTGTCTACTTGTGGGCACGTGGAATTTGTAGGTATTTCCGTCATTGGGGAGGTCTTTGTGCTGATCATTTATGAGCATCTGAATAAATCTCGGATACATCGCCCAAGTCGCTCCATTTGCATTTTCTCTCATATAATTGAAAATTAATCCAGAGAGATTGAATTTTTGATTTGTGCATAGGCTCAGCATAGCTGCAGACCATTCCAAATTTAAGCCATCAAACCCGCCTTTTCGATGCGCTAGACTTGTCGAAATTACATAAACAATAAACCTCCAATCCTGAGTCAGACCGCCCCTTTTGATCTCCTTCTTATTTCTGAAATCCCCTGCGTATCCCATTCCTTTGAAGCCGTCAAGAATATCGTCTTGACTCATGCTTTGTGGTTCATCACTGTTGTCTTTGAGCTTCAGAACTTTACGTACCCTTTCCTCTGTCACTTCAACTCTTTTATTGCGTACTGTTGAAGAGATTCCCGGTTTGTTGTTAATGGATTCCAGCTTTACGTTCTCCCAGAATTCTCGAATGTGAAGAGGGTAGACAGGAACGGAAGTCTCCACTGCATAACTGATTCTGCTATCGTGAACCCATCTAGATACGTCCTCGAAGTCGGTTGGAACTAGATTAAGATTTATACTCTGGTTATGCTTGAGGGTTTTATCCCATTCGAGCACTTTCACCATTCTGCACAGAAAACGAAGCAAGTTAGAGTGTGTGTATACCAGATAAACTATGTACGAGATTAGAATTTACATAAGATATATACAATTTAACCATGAAAAGAAATCAATTAAAGAAAATTTGAATATATACAACAACTTCGCTGCCAGATCAGATGATTTCTTCGCTAATGTTGGCCAAAGACACAGATTACCGGATAGATAAGTTAAATCCGCTAGCGAAGATAATGAAAACATGGTTCTGACACGGAACTGATTTGTCAGCGAAGATCACGATCTATCTCGCCAACCGAGCGAAATAGAGTATGTGGCTCGGTGCTTGAACTCGCGTTCAAGACTTGCGGTCTTCGCTGACTTCGCCAACACTTCTGATCTTGATAACTATCGACAAATTCGCTATGTTCGCTGGTGGATCAGTCGTGATTTCAAGTGAATCTTCGCTAGCGAACATAGCGAAGACAGCGTTTCATTACCGGAAATGGTTGATCAGCGAAGATAGCGATTTTGATCACTATCCGAGCGAATTAAATCGCTCGCTGATTGCTCGAACTCGCGTTCGAGACTTTTGGGTTTCCCTTAACTTCGCTATCATCGCTGTATTCATCGCTGTGTTTAAGATGTTCTTATAAAACCCTTTCTAAAAACTCATGACAGTTTGTGACCGATTGATTTCTTATTAATAACCCTTTTCTTAACCAACCCAAAAACCGACTCGAAAGATAGACAACAATGATTGATACGGTCTAGAACATGATTTAATCCTCCTAACATAAATCCAAAGACAGATCTATCAAGCAAACCCCCACTAACTAACCCAAAACCTTCAAACAAACTTGATACAATGCTATCTAACATGAATCGGCGAATCAAACGGATAATTATCAAACCAATGAACTTTAAATTTAACCAACAAACATACCTGATATTCTTTGACTGAAAAGATATTGTGTTGATTATTTTGAAAGAAAATAGATGATCGGAAATTATGAGAGAAGGACCGGCGATGAAGAAGAAGATGTAAAAATTTGAACTAAGACGGTTAAAAGGTATATATAGGTACGGTCAAAAAGTAACCAGCGAACTTATATGTTCGCTGGTATCTTAATTTCGCCGGCTAATATATAATTTCAAAAAGTTTGGTTTTTGCTTGAGGATTTCAAACGTTCTCGAAAAACGTGCCCGTTTATGTTTGAAAGCTTGTTTATTTTGGAATATTTACAGTGATGCTAACATTTGGGCCATTTTGACTCCGAACTTCAACTTTCTTGCATTGCGAGGATTCATTTAACTCAGATTTTCTTGAAATGACTGACGCTTACCCGAACTTACCTGCAGAAGATCATACTGCCAACACTTGCCACATTCTTTATATATTATTACTATTATATTACTAACCAGGGCACAGGAAAAACTGTCAGTATGTTTGTCCGCTTAAATCCATGCATCCTTCTTTCAACGTACCTTCGGAGAGCGTGTTTTTATCATGTTTTCGGTAATTTTGACAAGTCTTCGATGGCCCCCACACAAGCTATTGAAAATAGAATCATTACGCCCTCGTGAGTCCCACATCAGGACATACCCCCGCGATCAAGGTATGCACAAAGATTCCTCATAACGGGTGAGTATATTGGATTCATTCTCTTCAACGATAGAACGGAGATCAGGTCTGTACTTTCGTACAACAGAGATTCCAGGAACTATCGAGGGTTATGATAGATGGTTCGGCGAACAGGTCAGTACTACCGTACAGCAGAGTTGCCTACTGATCTATCAGAGAATTTGGCCAAAGATGGCACTTATTATGGATTTTGGCCAATAATGGCGCTTATTATACAGGGTTTGGCCTTCTTTTTTTTTTTTTTTTTTTTAAGGAACTTATTAATAAGAGAATATCATAGCATCGCGTCTAGGTCAGTACCACCGTACAGCAGAAGAGCAACTATGATATCCTCCGAATGACATACCAATATAAAGACCCGAAATCTCAGACTTTGGCAATCCGTCAACGCAAGATTCAAGACCATTAAGCCATATGCCGCAACGTGTTACCCACTGAGGTACGTAATGCCTGAGAAAAGCCAGAATTCTTGTGTAGATATTATGTTCGGCTCCCTACCAGCAGTTTACTCGTCGGTGTTGCTGAATCTGCCGACACGTCGTTGCTTGGTACCCTGATTGTATATTGTATTCTGTTCAAAGAGATGACAAAGTGTTAGCAATTTTCTATCACTTCTTCTAACAGGAGTCTGACATAAGCATCTGTTTCAAGGATTTTCTAAATATCCCCCCTAAAATTTTCATTTTCGTAAGTCCATTAGCCCGAAAATAAAATTTTAACAAGAAAATCTTTTTGGTGGGCGACATTTTTCAATACTAGTTTTATTTTCAACAAGCAAAAGCTTTATTATATTGATTTTAATTAATTTTTTTTTTTTTTAATCAACACAAGATTCATTTCCAATCAAGGAAATTAACCATTTCTAACCAGGTTACCAACTGGTTAAAACGGGTTTTGTCAAAAGCTTTCGTAAAGATGTCGGCACGTTGCTGTGTCGTATCCACTGGCACCACTTGAATGTAACCCTTTTCGTAAGCGTCTCGAATTGCATGAATGCGAATTTCGATGTGCTTGGTTCTGGAGTGGTGCACGGGATTCTTCACAATTCCCAGACAAGCCTCATTGTCGATGAATATCGGAGTCTTCATGATGTTGATTCCGTAATCCAACAACTGATTCTGTATCCAGAGAACTTGTGAACAGCAACTGTATGCCGCAGTGTATTCCGCTTGAGCTGTTGACGTGGACACTGTTGTTTGCTTCTTGCTTTGCCATGAAATCAGCCGGTTTCCCAGAAATTGGCATCCTCCTGAAACCGACCTGCGATCCACTTTGCAACCTGCATGATCGCTGTCAGAGTAAGCAATTAAGTCAAAATTACTATCTTTAGGATACCAAAGCCCTAGTTTTGGTGTTCCTTTCAGATAGCGGAAGATGCGCTTTACGGCAATCTCATGGGATTCCTTGGGATTTGTCTGGAAACGAGCGCAGAGATAAACTGCCCACATGATATCAGGTCTGCTTGCTGTCAGATACATCAAAGATCCGATCATTGAGCGATAGAAAGATTTGTTCACTGACTTTCCCTGAGGATCCAAAGTGAGCTCTGTTTGGGTGGCGAATGGCGTGCTTGCCACTTTGCAGTCATTCATGTTATATTTCGAGAGAATGTCCCGAATATACTTAGCTTGATGAATCAGAATTCCATCCTCCCTTTGCTTCACTTCTAAACCCAGAAAGAAATTCAGTTCTCCCATCATGCTCATTTCGAATTTTGCCTTCATGATCGATTCAAACTCTCTGCACAAGGCCTCATTGGTTGACCCGAATATGATATCGTCCACATAGATTTGGACTAGCATAACATCTTCCCCTACCTTCTTGGTGAAGAGTGTCATGTCAATCGTCCCTCTGGAATAACCACAATCCAGAAGGTATGTGGACAGAGTTTCATACCAGGCGCGTGGAGCTTGATGAAGGCCATAAAGTGCTTTATCCAATTTGAAATAACGGCCCGGAAAATGAGGATCTTCGAACCCTGGAGGTTGACACACGTAAACTTCTTCCTTGACTTTCCCGTATAGAAACGCACTTTTGACATCCATTTGAAAGACCTTGAAGTTTCTATAAGAGGCATACGCCAGGAATATTCTGATTGCTTCCAATCTTGCAACTGGAGCAAAAACCTCTTCGTAGTCAATCCCCTCTTCTTGTCGAAAACCCTGCACCACCAATCGAGCCTTGTTCTTGATAACCACCCCACGATCATCCATCTTGTTTCGAAAGACCCATTTAGTGCCGATAGGAAACTTTCCTTCAGGTAGATCTACAAGTTCCCACACTTTGAGTTTCCTGAATTGGGATAATTCTTCTTGCATTGCCTGAACCCAGCTGGAGTCTTGAATAGCGTCTTCGATGTCACGTGGAACTGATTGTGATAGAAAAGCTGCGAAGAGACCTTTGTTGATGCTTGCTGACTGCCCTCTAGTGCGTACTCCTTCTTCTACTGCGCCAATGACATTTTCAAGAGGATGATTTTTATTTGTCTTGTAACCTGCATTTGTCAGAGATTCGATTTGCTGCGGACGGTTGGTGAAATGTTCGTCGACATAAATTATTGGTGGATCATCGTCTTGAGTTGGCTCATTCACATTTGCCTGTGAAGAAGAAGCACCATTTTCTTGGGTGTTCTCAGGCGAAGTGTGACCAGTTGATTCATTTACAGCCATAATCGGATCGGCAGATGATGGAGATAATCGAGTGGTGAAAGGAGTGAAACCAATGTCAGACGAGTCAAACAAGGGTTCAACTTGAACGTCTTCGACTGGCTCAGGGTCAGACGCAGTTTCCGGAATTTCAAAGTTATTGAAGATCACACTCACATCATAGAACCAGTCAGGAGTGCTTCCAGTGTTGGTGTAATTTCCTTCTTGAAAGTCCACATAGTACGATTCGATCACCATCTTTGTTCGTTTGTTGTAAACACAGTAAGCCTTCTGAGTGGATGAATACCCCATGAAGTAGCAGATATCACCCACAGCTTCAAACTTGACGAGATTTTCTTGAGTGTTCAACAGAGTGCACGAACATCCGAATGGCCTGAAGAAATCTATAAGAGGCTTTCTTTTGAAGAGAAGCTCGTATGCTGTCTTTCCATGAGGTTTCACGATGAGCACCCTGTTCAGAACGTAGCATGCTGTATTAACTGCTTCAGCCCAGAAGATAATTGGAAGCTTGGAGTCCACCAGCATGGTTCTTGCAGCTTCAATCAACGTTCTGTTCTTGCGTTCAGCGACTCCATTTTGCTGAGGAGTTCTGGCTGCACTGTATTGAAGATGAATCCCTTTTTCTGCGCAGAATGATATGAATGTCTGATTTTTGAATTCAGACCCGTTGTCGCTTCTTATGGACTTCACTTTCCGTTTGATTACGTTCTCTATTAAGGGAATGAATGCTTTTAAGACTTCGGCAGTCTCGCTCTTTGCTTCAAGAAAATATACCCATGAAAATCGAGAGAAATCATCTGTTACAACCAAACAATAAGAGCTTTTAGCGAGACTTTTAACACTGATAGGACCAAAAAGATCCATGTGCAGTAACTGAAGTGGTGCAGAAATCGTGTTCACTGCTTTGGTCTTGTGAGGTTTCTTATGCTGTTTTCCCTGGGCGCATGCAATACATTTTTCAGAAAATGGAAATTCTTTAATCGGAAGACCTCTAACTAAGTTTAACTTAGATAGTTTATTCATATTTTTGAAATTGACATGGCCCAGTCGTCTATGCCAAAGCAGTGACTCCGATTCTGAAGCTTTAGAGATAAGGCATGTTAGATTGTCATTTGTCTTGGCATTCTTCATGTTGAGCACATATGTGTTGTTCTGTCTTGGAGCAGTAAGCATGATCATTTCTGCAGGAACAACATAACCCGGCTTCAGGAACAGGCATTCCATGTCATTGAACAGCACTGAGATTCCTTTATCACACACTTGAGAGACGCTCATGAGATTATAGCATAACTCTGGAACATAGTTGACATTTTCCAGCGTGAGAGCTTCGGATACTACATCGCCTACTCCAACAATCTTCCCTCCCTTTTCGTCTCCGGCAAAGGACACGAAGTCGCCATCAATAAAGCGGAAGTTCTTCAATAGATCTTTTAACCCCGTCATGTGTCTTGAGCATCCGCTGTCGACGTGCCAGATGTATTCCATGAGCATTCGAAGCCATTTCTGGAGCTTATTATGATATATACAAATATACAAATATACAGATTAGTTTGATTTAGGAACCCAAATCTGTTTCATTTCAAATCTATCGTGGTTTTGACCCACTTTGACCTCTTTTTGTTTCCAAAGATACGCAGTTGAATCAACCAGATTTTTAACAGATTTCTTAAGATAATTTAGTTGCTGCGTGACGTTTGTAATAAAATCATGTTCTGGTTTAGGAAACTTTTTGGTTTTACAATGTTTCGCTGTATGTCCTAAATGACCACAGCGAAAACATCTTTTATGTCTGGGTCTTTTGGTGTGAGAAGATGATGTATGTGATGAGAATCTTGAGCTTTTTGCTTTCTTCATTTTCTTGTCCACTCTGCTTTCATCTTCGGGAAATTCTTCATCACTGTCTGAATCGAGTGAGCTTTCAGACGTGTTGTCCTTGCTTGAATTTTGTTCTTCACTTGCTTCACAACTTGAACATTCGAAGCTTTCATCACTTGTTGCTTGATCTTCAGTTGAGATTTCTGAATGCGAACTTTCTGATGTCTGTTCGTCTTCTGTGGTAATGGCGCTTGATTCTACATTATCTTGATCTTCAGTAGCTTTCTTTTCTGATTCTGTCATACCTGTTCTGGAAGGAATAAATTCGGGAATTTCCTTTGTAAGGAATTTTCCAAAGCTATTCCTTTTTAATTCTGGCACAAATACAGGAGATTCACAAGCAACATTATCATCACGACACGCATAATTCAAACCATGACATTCAGACACATAAGGTTCATGATCACGGGTCTCAAATGTAGGCACATGGCCCTTACAGTCATCCACAGATTTAGTTTTAGGCACTTGGCCATTACAGTCATCCATCCTACTTAAACTATTACATTCATCCTTATCATTGTTTTTAGAACAATTCCAGACGAACCAGTTAACGGTGGAATAACTGTCGCCTGAATAACCAATTCCTATTTTTGACCCTCCGCAGTCTCCATCATCATCGCACACATCTTCTTTACACTCAATGGAATCTGCATTGCTTTTAGAACAGTTAGCAGTTGTCTCATTTTCATAAAATTCATTTTGTTCAACTGAGGCCTTTTCATTTATGAGATCATTTTCGGGATGAGGAGTAGGCATAGGCACGTAGTTTTTGCTGTGAGGCGGAAAGAAAAGTTTTCTTTCATTTCCGTGCCTATCCTTATAACCAATCCCGTCTTTCACAAACGTTGGTCGTTGGCAATTTTTGATGTCAGTAAAGGCCTTTTGACTGACATTCCATTTATCTATTATAATCTGGAGTTTGTTCTTTTCATTTAACGCTTTTTCTAACCTTTCAGTAAGATCATTTATGATAAAATCTTTTCTAAACACAAATTCTTTAAGAGTTTGCATTTCAGCCAAAGTTGAGTTCAACTTTCTCTGATATGCAGCCTCATTTTGTTTAAGCTCATTATTAATTTTTAAAGCTTTGTCCTTTTGCCTTTCAAACTCCAGATTTAGGAATTTATAATGTGCCACGACATCAACGCATGCTTCGGAGCATAACTTCTCCTTGAAACTAAGTGGAATACTATTTACCAAGTCTTTGTCAGCCTTCTCTTTTGATGCATCTGCTTTCATGGCTGTAGCTTGAACTTTATCCTTTCCTTTCTCAGCATCTTTTTCAGCTTTATCACCAGACTCCACTGAAGGCAGAATACCTTTCAATCCCTGGTCAGCATCATTGTTTCCAGTTGGGATTCCCGTTGTCTGCTTCTCAAAGTGCTTTGCAGATGATTCACTAGAGATTTTGGCCATCAGTGCTTTGTTGACTTGTTCCTTAGCTTCAGTGATCTCTTCGCTCCAGTCATAGTCTTCAACAACCAAAGCCTTTGGCGTGCTGGGAGAAGCGTTGCTTTTGTTCTCTTCGGCAGTGATCTGTTTAGCAGCAGGAGTAGCTTCACTGTTTCCCTCTTTCAACATCGGACAGTCACGCTTGAAGTGTCCAAGATTCTTACAGTTGTAGCACCTCAGCTTAGACTTGTCAAAACCAGCTTTTCCAAGACCTAATCGCTTGCCTGTCTTGTCTTGAAACTTCTTCAATCTCAGAGTGATCATGGCCATTTGCCATTTCAGATCCATTTCTTCTATATCATCTGGATCAACCTGATACATGTCTTCGGCAGTAAACATCTCCTTCTTCAATTCCCCAGACATTAGGGCTTCATAGCTGCTTAGGAAAGTGTTGAAGAGTGCCACATTCTCGGTTGAAACTTTCAGTGCTTGAGTATCGACAGTGATCGTTTTCTCAACAAGTTGTGGGGCTTTAGATGCGCTTGCGGAAGCATTTGCATAAATTAGATCAGAAGCTTGTGGAGTAATGCCCCCTGAAGCGAGAAACGCTACATTCTTCAGTCCTGCTGAAGGTTGAGTTGCTTTAGGTTGATATCCAGCGTGTTCATCTCTCTCTTGTTTACGTCCATTTCAAATGCCCTTAGAGTGTTGATCAGATCTGACAGAGTAACAGGATTAGGATTGTTGAGGAATTCCTTCTTGATCATCATACACTGCAGGCTCCATTCCTTGGGGAGCGAGTCAAGCAATTTCTTTATTGCAGCACGATTGGTTACAGGATTTCCAGCTTTCTTCATTTTGGTCATCATGTTTAGGAAGCGGCTAATGTGATCAGACAGGCTCTCTCCACGGACTCCGCAAAACATGTCGTATTGCTTTTGCACCATATCTCTCTTGCTTTCGATCAGTTCTTCATTTCCCTCATAGTACTCGATCAATGCATTCCAGAGTGCATTAGCAGTTCGGTGTTCTTCAAACATGTTGCAGTCGTTTGTTGATAAAGCCATGGTTAGAGCGGCGTGTGCACGACGATCACGTTGAATGAGGGCCTTGTCTTCGTCAGTGAAGGTGGTAGCATCGTTGTTAGGAACCACCGTATCTCCTCTAACTACCGTAGGAACGTGAGGTCCGGCCGTAACGGAGAGCCACAGATTGTAATCCGTGTACTCGAAGAACGATTGAATGCGAGTTTTCCAAGTGCTAAAATCTTCCGCTCCTTTCAACTTTGGTGGGCGAGTTGTGGTTCCAGTTTCAAGTTCCGCTTGAGCGATTGGACTTAGTTGATTTAGCGACATTTTTCTTTGTTTTTGACAAACGTGTGCTGAAACAGGCTTAAATTCGCTGACAGATCTTTAATTTCGCCGGCGAACGATGTTGACTGATGATCTCCGCTAACTTGTTCGCTATCTTCGCTGACACGATGTTGGATCTTGCACGAACACCAATTTATCTTCGCTGACAAATCAAACACCAAACGAAGTTAGGTTATAATTGCCGGAAACCGTGATAGGAACGCTGTGATTCGCTAGCACGGTTCTCGAAGTCGCCTTCGATAAATTCGCTAATGGGTCAAATGATACTGTTTCGCTGATGATCAGCAAATTCGCTCGAACGTTAGTCGGCTAATTTGCTGATTATGCGACGGAACACTCAGCGATTCAGACAATATCGCTATGTTCGCTACGTTCAAAATATATATTCGCTGTATTCAAAATTATCTTCGTTGTATTCAAAATTATCTTCGCTGTATTCAAAAACTCATCGCTGTATTCAAGTTATCTTCGCTAACCAGAGGGTTTATCACGAACTAAAACCCTCTAATCACTCAAAAACAGCCCAAAAACCATGTTTTGATGCACCAAAATGACCAAAATGACTCCTTAACCAAGTATTAACAACAACCTATCAATTAAACACACCAAATCAATCCATTTTAAGCCCAAAAATTTGAAAAACCTTGAAACTTTGAAAAACCTTCAAAACAATGAAAAATCTTAACATGAACACAACAACCAAGAGCACAAAGGCTCTGATACCAAATTGAAAATCCCAAAACGTATCCGGATCACAGTGGTTGGTTGTTTTAGTCCAAAACACCTATTGATTAAGTGTTTGAACTATGACTAGTCAAGAAATATCAAGAATGAAGATGAAGGTGAAGCTAATGGATTGAGGAATACAACTAGTGTTGTATTGAATCCAAACAGAATGATGTAACAATAAACAACCTTGGAAATCAGATCAAAGCTCAATAAGAATGTAAACAACACTTGATTCCACCAAGAGCCAAAAGCTTGAATGAGTTACAATGCTTGGGGTATTTATACTAGCATCCTGACTAACCAGCAAATTTATAAATTTGCTGGAATCTTAACTACACTAGGTCAGGAATATTACTTCTAGATAATTACAAAACAACCCCCTAAACATTCAAAAGGCATACAAACTACAACTAAACTAATCCAGTACAAGTACCAACGATCTCACATGCTCTAACATGAACCATTTTCCGTCTTGGAAATTAAAAAAGCGATTTGGAATGGCGTTGGGGATCGGGCGCCGGGCCCGGATAGCTTCAATTTTAACTTTATTAAGAGGAATTCGGACCTTTTTCACAATGATTTCATTAGGATTTTTCAGGAATTCTACGTCAAGGGGTCTATTAATAGGTGATGTACATCTTCATTTCTGGCTTTAATTCCAAAAGTTAAAGATCCATCTACACCTTCAGACTTCCGTCCTATCAGTTTGATTGGAGTTATAAATAAAGCAATCTCAAAAGTACCGGTGAATCAGCTTAAAACGGTTGTTGGGAAGTTGGTTTTGGAAGAACAATCAACATTCTTGGCCAGTAGGAACATCACTAATGGTCCCCTTATTCTCAACGAAGCCATAGCATGGATGAAAAAGGCGAAAAAGTCGGGTATGATTTTCAATGTATATATTAATAAAGCTTACGTTTCTTTAAACTGGAATTTTTTAGATTCAGTCATGTCGCAAATGAACTTTCCGGATCGGTGGAGGAAATGGATAATGGCTACCCTTGTCTCGGCAAGAGCTTCAGTTTTAGTGAACGGTTCACCAACTATGGAGTTCGAGTGCACCCGTAGGTTACGTCAAGGGGAACCGTTGTCGCCTTTCTTATTTGTCATTGCTATGGAGGCACTCACTGGGATCATGAAAAAGGTCATGGCGGAAGGCATTTTTGAGGAACTTCGGTGCACAAATAATGGTCTGATTCTCTCCCACCTCATTTACGCTGATGATGTTGTTTTCCTTGGGAGATGGTCGTATGAAAATGCTCTTAACCTTCGCAGAATTTTAAGATGTTTTTATTTGGTGTCTGGTTTAAAGGTGAATCTCTCAAAATGTACCATGTTCGGAGTAGGGGTTAATGATGATGATGTACAAAAGATGGCGGATTTCATGAATAGCAAAAAGGGAACTTTCCCATTCAAGCATTTGGGTTTGGTTGTGGGAGCCAACATGAATCTTATTCGCAACTGGAAGCTGGTAATTGACGTATTTAAGACTCGACTATCACTCTGGAAGGCCAAAACCTCTCCTATGGTGGAAGAATTACGTTGCTAAAATCGGTTTTGAATTCTCTACCGACATATTTTTTCTCGTTGTATAAAGCACCGGAAAAGTATTAGACTCTTCGGAGAGGATCAGAAGAGTATTCTTTTGGAGGGGCTCGGATGATAACTCGTATATGAGCTGGATGGCGTGGGAGAAAGTTATTGCTCCAACAGAATACGACGACCTTGGCTTCGGTCACTTCGAGATGCTAATTTAGCAATGCTATCAAAGCGGTGGTGGAGATTTAAGACAGATAAAGATGGGCTTTGGAGAAGAGTTGTATGGGCGGTTCATCATAATGCGAGATCTTGGTCTTCAATTCCGGCAAAGGTTACTATGGCCGGTCCATGGAAGCAAATAGTGGGTATCTAGGAACACCTTAACCAAATAGGACTAAATCTTCCTGAATTGATTTGGTGTAATGTGGGCTCCGACTCGAAGGCAGCTTTCTGGATGGATTTATGGACCGGTAACCAGCCACTCCACTATGCTTTTCCTCTTTTATTCGCGCTTGAAGTAGAGAAGTTATGCAGTGTCTCAGAGAGGGTGTTATAGGGATCGAATGGTGCCAGCTTCACGTGGTTTTGGAATAGACCGATTACTAGTGTTGACGAGGTAGCTGAGTTTCAAAACCTTGTTGGTCTACTGAACCACTTCAGTCCTTGAGTCGGTCCAGACGAATGGATTTGGAAGCCTCATCCCTCTTATGGATTCTCGGTAGCAGGTATAAAACACGCAGCGACAACATTCAATAGAACCGTCCCGAAATATTTGTTTTTTTGGAACAATATTATACCGAAAAAAGTTGGAGTTGTCTCTTGGAGGGCGTTGATGGAGAGACTGCCAACAAAAGCCGCATTGGCAGCTAGAAACATTGATGTTGGGGACACAGGATGCCCTTTCTGTAACGAGTATGATGAAACTAGTGATCATCTATTTGTGTCATGCCAATTTACGCAGGTGGTTTGGCTCGTGATCGCACAACGGTGTAAGATTCTATCTTTGATTGCCTTTAGCCTAAAAGATGTGCTGGATATACATACTACTGTGGCAGGTTCAAAAAGGAAAAAGAAGATAGTGAATGCTATATTTCAGGTTGTGATTTGGAGTATTTGGAGAATGAGAAATGAGGCGATTTTCAATCATGTTCATCCAAGCGTATCAAGGGTGGTGGAAGAATCAAAGTCGATGTCATATATGTGGATAAAAAACGATTAAGATCTCCTACTTGGACATGGGGTGAGTGGCGTAATTTCAATATTGTAATGTAATATAGGTTGGTGTTGGCCGGGTTATGGCCGTCTTTTTCTGGTGTAACTTCCTTGTACATTTGGTGTCTAGCTTCTTGCTAGTTGATTAGTAAAAACTTTTTGTTAGTCGTTCAAAAAAAAAAAAAAAAAGAAACACAACTTGGACTTTGAAAATAGGAGAGAATGGAGGATATGGGAATTTGTGATTGACAGTGTTTGGGGTGGGTCAATTTATTAATATACCCCTCTACATATCTTCACATGTTTACTGAGGTGTCAACTTTTAACTGGTCAATATGGGTTCTTACGGATCTTATAAGCGGGGGTGGTTTCCCCTTGAACCGAATCCCATATATATAGGGGAAGGATAAATCGAAAACCCACTTGAGTTGAAAACTACATCATAACCCTTGATTGTGTTTGATCTACGGCTATGAGCATTTGAACAATGATAAATTGATTAGTTGTACTTTAAAACTGGATAAAGTTACTACAAGGGTAGTTTGGGAAAGTGGGTACAAAATAGTCTCTTGGGAATACATGTAAAGAGTACACACGATCCAACTACATCAATCAAAAACCCTAAAGATGTCTACTATTCAATATTCATCATTATACTTCTTTTTTGCTACAGATATGATATACCAGCTACACTTATCCCCATATCAAAACTCAAAAGCTTTCATATACCAAGTTTTGAGAAAATTATGAAACAAAAAGTCTCTCTATTGTTCATCTTCCTAAAAATCATCTTGCATCACAACACAATCAAGGTAGCATCTTTGAGGAAGAAGAAACAACGACCAAAATGGTTACAAGCAACGATTTAAGGAAAAAAAGGTATGGCTTCGTTATGATGTTTTCCTACTAAACCATGTCTTCCTTACAAAACAACAATACTGCATTTTCATTGATCACTACTCATTTTTTTGGGGTTAGGGGTTACACAAAATAATATGATATGGGGTATAGGGTAACATCTTTAATTGATGTTTAAAACCAACTACTTGTTGTCTAGGATTGCATACAAGTGATTATAAGGCTATACGGTATGGGGATCCGCTTTGGACCGTCCCCTACCGTCGCCGATCCAACCTCCATGCCGCCCTCCTCCGTCTTCATCCCGTCCCCGTCTTCACCATCGATATACCGACGTCCAGGACGATCCAAATGGTGGGCCCCCTTTTGTTTGTTTGTTTGTTTGTGAATGGGATTTGTACATTAGGCTTTAGTGAGGTTTTCCGGCGGTTTACCGGCGACAACAGTGAGGTTTTCCGACGGTTTTGAGAGAGGAAGAGAGAGGAATAAACAGTAGAGAGAGGAAGTGATGGTCTTTGTCAGGAAGAGAGAGGAATAACTTTATGTATATATAATATTTTTTTGCTGTACATTTTTTTTATTTTAGGTTGTATCATTTTTTAATATTAGTGACAATTATAATAGAATATTTAATTATATTGTTGTACATTTTTTTATTTTAGATTAATTATAATAGAATATTTTTGTTAGTTTATTTGTTAAATATTAAAAAAAAGTAGAAGATTAAAAAAAAAAAAACATAAAAATGATGAGGAGGACTATGACTAGGACCATCCTTCATACCCTCTAGTTTTGGGGGATGGACCATCCTTGGGAGGACTATGACGTGGCGCCTACGTGACGGATCATCCTCCCTTGGAGGACCATCACCATACCCTCTAGCCTAACAAATTTGTTTTAATGGTATTAATGTGAAAAGGTTAAACACATAAAATTTAGGTTTTGGAAATTACAAACTGTAATTTTAACAAACTGCTTTTTGTTTATTTTTTTAAGTTTGTGCTATATGGATTAACAAAATTTTAAAATAACCCAAGGTGATATGGTTGTAACCTTGTCACTTTTGGAATGTAATATGATTGTTTTTAAAATACTAACATCTGTTAGGTAAAAAAAAATATAAATTAGATACATGTAAAAATAATATTTTTGTTATGAGTATGTCAGTACAGGGATTGAGATAAGCAAGAGAACAGGAAAATGAGCACAAGTATTTTATAAAACAAAAAAATTCAGTATCCTTTAAAAAATCTCTATGTAAAAAGTATAGTAAAGCATTTAATGCATAAGCAGGTAAAAAAGAGGAACTCCTTCAAAAAAAGATGGATACAAATTCGATTAAATTATTACATATGTAACCTTTATATTTTTTTGGTTTTGTTACATGTGTATGTGACAATCTATTTTGTAACAGGAGGTATCGATGACAGTAAGTGAATCTGATAAATCCTATTACTGAGAAGATCATGTTTTAAACCAAGGGGATCTTATGGGCACCAAAATTTCGTCTCACCAGAGGTGTGATGAACATAAAATGCAACACCCTCTTCATTCCCTACAAAAAAAAAAAGTATTAAAAATAAGTACGGGTGTGTAATATGTTACAAAAAGAAGATAAAAAAACGTTATACGCGTTAAGACAGAAGGTATATTATTTTGATATACATTATTTTTAACAAGAAAGATGAACATTGATACAAATATAAAAAAGTAAGTCAATAATTAGTAATATGTATCTAACATAAAAAAAGTTCTAAAATTTATGTACCATAATCAAAATAGTCTATAATATGTTAGATGATGTTCTTGTATTTTGATCGTGTAACAGTCTCTGTTAGATTAACATAAATGTTAAACAAAAAATAGTATAAAAATAAAGGACCAAAACCAACCATTGATTTAAATTTGAAAGTCAATGGTCTAGAGTAAAAAACCCATCAAACATGATGACTAGTAACATTGGATTAATAAAAAAGGTGGTAGTGTATAAAGTAAAGTACAAACATATGTCCCCTAGTACACAACTATCACTGAGATGCTTACAAAATGCACTAAACCTGAACCGGATCCTGAGATGCTTTTATTTAGCATCTGGATTGAAGGTAAACCTTGCAAAAAGTAGCATATTTGGGGTCAGGGTTGATCAAGGTCAAGTGTATGAAATGGCGGAAGTGTTGGGATGCAAAGTCGGGTTAGCTCCGTTTAAGCATTTGGGGTTGCAAGTAGGGGAAAACATGAATTTGGTGAAGCATTGGGACCCGGTTGTGGAAACTTTCAAGAAGAGGCTTGCGGTGTGGAAGGCTTCCTCTCTTTCATTTGGAGGACGGCTTACGTTGATAAAATCGGTATTAAGCGCACTCCCTACTTATTATTTTTCCATATACAAGGCTCCAATCCAAGTCATAAAAAACTTGGAAAGGCTTCGTAAAGATTTCTTGTGGGGGGCCACTCCGGAAAAGGCAAAGATGAATTGGGTTGCGTGGAAAAGTATTATGGCGCCAAAAGACTATGGGGGGTTGGGCTTCGGGTCGTTACGTGACTTGAATATCGCAATGTTAGCTAAGTGGTGGTGGCGGTTTAAAGTAGACCGGGGGAGCCTTTGGAGGAAAGTGATATGGAGTTTGCATCATAACTCAAGAAACTAGAATTTCATTCCGATAAAACTTTCAGCGCCAGGACCATGGAAGCAAATTGTGAACATTTCATCGGATCTTGCACAATCTGGAGTGAACTTATTAGAGCAATTTCAAGGTATTCCGGGCTGTGATAAAAAGATAAGCTTCTGGAAGGAAGTTTGGTTAGGCGAAGTTCCGTTATGCGTTAAGTTCCCAAACATCTATCTTCTCGAATGCAATAAAAATGTTTGTATCGCTGAAAGGGTATCAGTTGGAAATGGGGAGGTGGGTTTCAAATTCGAATGGACCAGAAACCCTTTGGAACTGGCAGAAATAACAGAACTAAGCAATCTCGAGGCAGCGGTGCAATCATTTTCATTCGGGGTTGAACGCGATTGTTGGAAATGGAAGGCAGCCTCGTCTGGCAGTTTTTCTGTACGCAGTCTAAGAGTTTTGATTGAAAAGGCTGCGTATAGTGATTCTCGTATTGACTTTGTGTGGAATGGGTGGGTCCCGTTGAAAGTAAACTTTCTCGCTTGGTGGGTTGTGCTGGATAGATTACCCACAGCAATGGACTTACGGAGGCGAAATGTACAAGTTCCATCAGTTGAGTGCAAGATGTGTAATGCGGGTAACGAAACGGCGAATCATTTGTTTATTGGATGTAACATGTCGCAGCAGGTCTGGGAATATATTGCGTCATGGTGCAGAATTGGACCTGTTTATGCTCTAGAACTGAAGGATTTGATGGGCATTCAGGACCGGTTTCGTGGATCGCTAAAGTGGAAGAAAGTTATTCATTCGGTGATGCAGGTTGCACTTTGGGTTGTGTGGAAGAACCGAAACGAGGTCGTTTTCGACAACAAGGTGCCAAACCTGGTGAAACTAATAGATGAGGTCAGGATGTATGCTTATTTATGGGTAAAGAATAGGGCAAAATGTCAATCTTTAACGTGGGAAGCATGGTGTAAATTTGAGTTGTCAAGTATGGGTATTTGATGTATGTATGTGGTGTTTTGGTGGATGTTGTAAGGGTGCCGTGTTAACAGTTGTTGACCGGTAGAAAGCAATAAAAGTTTGTTTGACGTTCAAAAAAAAAAGTACACAACTATCACTAGATTAGATTGTCATATCAAAAAGTAATTTTTGTAAAAAATAAAAAAGACTAAGCCCTACATCAAACATAATGACTACTTCTTTTTGGCATTCCTAATGTACAAACAGTCAAAAAAATACATGTACTGTAGAATTTGTTGAAAAGTCTTTTGTGAAAATATGTTACATAAACTATGTGCGTTATAAGTGTAACATGATATTAAAAAACTAAAATGTTTTTGTTAACATTTTTTCTATACAAAAATACCCACGTAAAAATAAATGGATCTAGGATATTAAAAAAAAACTCTTTGTATGAAGACAAAAAAATATAATTTGCTCTCATGGGTAATGGATGTGGGTGTCGGAAGGGGTACTAAAAAATAAGTTACTTCAAAAAATTATGTTACATCAAAACTAATGTCTTTTATACTCTTTTTCATGCTTTTACTTTTGATGTAATTCTCCTTTTTTCATTTTTTTATATGCATCACATGTTTTATTTCTTTTTTTATATTTAGATGTAACTGACACAAAAATTATTACCTATATCATTTGTAATACATAAAAAATGCAACATACATTTTTTAGTTATCAATTTACGCCACATTTGTAATAACGCACTTTATTTTTGTAACATAAAATGTTACATAGAAACGTAACATATAATTTTTACGTGATCAAATGTTACATAGAAACGTAACACATAATTTTTACATGATCAATTTTACGTCACATATGTAACAACCACTTTTTTTTGTAACCCAAAAAATGTAACAACACACCTTGTTTCTGTTATAGACACTTTATTTTTACAATAATCTGCAAAAAAATTAACAACGCACTTTATTTTTACAATAATCTAAAAAAGTGTAACAATGCCCTTTATTTTTTGTAACGGGCATTATTTATGTAACACAAAAAAATGTAACAGACATTTTTGCTTTGATTGTTACATTTCTAACATAAAAAAATGTAACAACACACTTTGTTTCTGTAACAGTCACTTTATTTTTATAATAACCTGGAAAAAATGTAACAACACATTTTATTTTTACAAATAATCTAAAAAAGTGTAACAATGCACTTTATTTTCGGTAACGGACATTATTTCTGTAATACAAAATAATGTAACAGGCATTTTTGCTTTGATTGTTACATTTCTAACACAAAAAAAATGTAACAATACACTTTGTTTCTGTAACAGTCACTTTATTTTTACAACAATCTAAAAAAGTGTAACAATGCACTTTATTTTCTGTAACATGCATTATTTATGTAACACGAAAAAATGTAAACATGCATTTTTCTTCGATTGTTACATTTCTAACACCTCGTTACATGGTGTTATATAAAAAATGCCTAGATCTTGGAGGTTCATAACTAAGACGCAAAGAATTGTTATGAGAATTATCACATTAAAAATAAACTTTATAAACAATAATCCAACATAAGTAATGTAACTAGCAATGTTACAAAATGTATATAACGAGTTGAAGTAAACCCGCGCGGTGCGGCGGGATGTTTATTATTATTATCTTTAGCATCACAATATGAAATTATGAGATACGAAAATCTTTAATTTTATGCAAAACATTCTTTGAATTTGTTTTATTCCCAGCCTACAACACCACATTAAAGAATTTAACTTTAAAAGACAGAAGTTAGATGGTTTAGGCACAATTCAAAGTAACCAACATTATAAAATTATATTCGTACCAACATTAAATTATATTCGTTGATATAACATACCTTTAGATGGTGTTGATTTAGGAAGATTTTTTTTTTGTGATGCTTAATTCATCCTTATTTTGTAATAATAGGCTACTCCCCTACTTTTTTTAGTTTGTATCAATGCTACAATAAACGGTGTTATGAATCAAAGAAATTTTCAACTAAAATGCATAGAATAATGTTAAGTTAAAAGAAGATTTAGTTAATGTTTACAACAAACGATCAAAAGATTTTATCTGTTTGTATTACTATTACACAAACCCAAGTATTACATATGAAAACAAAAGCCCCTACAATAGTATCAACATATGTATTGTATAATTCTTTTACATAAACAGTACAACCAAAAAATGTTGAAACAGTATACCTCCGTTTACAAAATATTATATATTTGTAGTTATTTAAATGATGTTAGCCCTAGCGAAGTCTATCATGTAAAATCTCATATGATTTCAGTTGTATCCGCATAACGCTTACGCAAACAATATCACATTGAATCACCAAACCTAATCCAATGGAGTGTTAATAATTTACATTATCCATGTGTAAAATTTGAATTAAATCATATTTTTGCATAATGCTCACTCAAACGAAATCACACTGACACATGACACGGCATATTGAATCAGGTTGATTATCAACAATTTACACATTCATGCATGCAATTCACTGAAACCGTATAGAAGCAAAACTAAAATCAGAAACCACTTATCTTATACTCAATGGATTGGAACATAATAATGGAATGTGTTCGGTGAATTAATAACAAAAGTAAAATTGATAATTCACAAAGTAGGAATATTAGCATAACGCTTACACAAACGAAATTAAACTGAATCAACAAACCTATAATCCGATTGATTATCAACAATTAACATGATCATACACTCGATCTATCGACATTATACTTGTGATAGGCGAACTGATTAAAATTGCTACAACAAACAACCTTGTCAACCCTCCTATGAAAAAAACATATTGAAATCACGGACAAACATATCATTGAATCAATTTTAACAAAATTCAAATTATTACCTTAGATGAGATGTTGATAATATCTGTAACTGGTGGATTAGTTTTGACATACGAATGATGACATTGAAGAAAGGGATGTGGGGATGTCAAAGAATTTGGTTTCGGCGGAGGCGGTGATTTTGCGTATCTGGTTATTTGGAATAAAGTAAAAAAAATTGAGTTTAATTAAAATGGTGTGTGATCGGGTAAAATTGAAAAGGTGTTTGTCAATGGAATTTATTTAGTTTCTTTAATACATTATTTGGAATAAAGCGATGAATTCATACGAACAATCGACATACCCTTTGATTTTCATGCAAATATCTAATGTGATATATTTAAAAGTAGTTTGAAGGGTCATGACTTTAAAAGTTGTGACATTTATGTATGGATGTGATATATTTAAAAATAGTTGAGTTATGACTTTTTAAAAGAGTGTGATCCAAACTATTGTGTCTTAATTTACTTTTTGTATGTATATGAATTTTTGTGAAGGGTGTGATATATTTAAAAATAGTTTAAGGGTTGTAACTTTTTAAAGGGGTGCTATATATTTAAAAGTTGTGACTTTTTATAAGGAGTGTGACATATTTAAAAGTAGTTTGAAGGGTTATGACTTTTTGTGACCTCTTATAAAAGGTAACAACTTTTAAATATATCGCACCCCTTTAAAAAGTTACAACCTTTAAACTATTTTTAAATATATTTAAAAGTGGTTTGAAGGGTTATGACTTTTTGTATGTATATCAAGGGTTGTGACTTTTGTAATAGTGTGATATACTTAAAAGTAAGGGTTGCAACATTTTAAAAGGGTGTGATATTTAAAAGTTGTGACTTTTTTGTAAGGGGTGTATAATTAAGGGTATAATATATAATTATACAATATATAATGAAAGAGTGTGAGTAAAATGAATTAAGGGTGTGACTTTTAAACAAATAGGACATAACTCAAGTTGCTAATTGTATAAGGGTATAATATAACTTCATTAACAAGAATCCAAAAACAGCAGATTTTTAGATTCAATCATCATAACAATAAACAAGAAAGTAACTTAGATTTAATCCAATACATAAGAACTTAAATCAAATTGTTTCCATTTGTTCAGATCTGAAAACCAATTTTACACAAAAGCTGATAAAATTAGTAATAAAAAACAACATATCCAGAAAACAAGAACTTAAAAACCTTCATCTTCTTGAACAAAAAAATAAAAAAAAAGTTGCAGATCTACAAAACACAAAAAAATGAAGATCTAAAAAACACAAAAACTTGCAAATCAGAAAAAAAAGCTGAAAACAAACATACTTACGGATCTGGAGGATCTTTTAGATCTGGAACATTATGTTCAACATCGAACATCTTTTGGATCATCTTCAACATCGAACCGTCATCTAAAACATCATCTTCAACATCGAACATCTTCAACCGGATCTGGAGCATCTTTTGGATCTGCTAGCATCTTTCCGGAGCATATTTTGGAACTGGATCATCTTTTGGATTCGGATCATCTTTTTGGGTCTGGAGCATCTGGATGATGATCTTTTGAACTGGATCACCTTTTGGATTCAGAGCACTTTTGGATCTGGATGATGATCTTTTAGATTTGGAAATGTATTAGAAAGATAGAGATATAAAGAGAGAGAGAGAGAGAGAGGAGGTTTGTGATGTATATAAAGAGAGAGAAAGCACAGTTTTGTAATGATATAAAGAGAGAGAGATAGAGAGAGAGCAGACTGTTACACTTTTCTGGCACATGTGTAAAATGACGTATATACCCTCTCTTCATCTTTATGCACATGTGACGTGGCTGAATCCTAGCCACACATGTGGGTTTCTTGGGTTTCCTCATCTGGAGTGGGTTTTTCATTATAATTAGCATATATATA
This sequence comes from Helianthus annuus, assembly GCF_002127325.2. Lineage (NCBI taxonomy): Eukaryota > Viridiplantae > Streptophyta > Magnoliopsida > Asterales > Asteraceae > Helianthus > Helianthus annuus. The sequence goes on from NC_035442.2 coordinate 35,093,702, forward strand.
TATATATATATATATATATATATATATATATATATATATATATATATAGGGTTAGGTTAACGTACAAATGCCCTTATCGTACATTACGTACGCTACAATCTCAGCCGTCCGATCATCTCCCCGCATTGAATTCGCATGTTGTTTTTTTGTAACAATTTCGCATGTTGGTTTTTTAACATGCGATTTGATCAAAATTACCACATGCGGAATTGTTACAAAAAAACAACATGCTATTTCATCAAAATTATCACATGCGAAATTGGTACAAAAAACAACATGCGAATTCATCAAAAATTATCACATGCGAAATTGTTATAAAAAACAACATGCTATTTCATCAAAATTATCACATGCGAAATTGGTACAAAAAAACAACATGCGAATTCATCAAAAATTATCACATGCGAAATTGTTATAAAAAAAACAACATGCGATTTTAAAATGCGGGAAGATGATCTGACGGCTGAGATTGAAGCGTACGTAATGTACGATAAGCAATATTGTACAGTACTCTTTACCTATATATATATATATATATATATATATATAGGACAAAGATCCGTTAGGAACCACCTTTTATTGCGAGAACCAATGTGAACACAACCAAAAATGCCTAAAAATAGCTAAAAAACACACAATTTTTTTTAATATTTTTTATATAAAAATCGCTACTTTTAGTAGCAATATTTTTTTTAAATTTAAAAAAAAAAATTTTTTGGCTACTAAAAGTAGCGATTTTAACATAAAAAATATTAAAAAATTTTTTTAGATTTTTTTAGATTTTTTTTAGATTTTTTTAGGTTTTTTGGGGGTTTAGTTTTTAGCATTTTAGCTTGGTGGGGGGTGGGGGGGGGGTGGAGGGGTGGGGGTTAGGTTTTTTTTAGCTATTTTAGGTTGTGTTCACATTGGTTTTCGCGGTTCTCGCAATAAAGGTGGTTCTCGCATGAACCTTACCCTATATATATATATATATATATATATATATATATATATATATATATATATATATATATATATATATATATATATATATATATATATATATATATATATATAGGTAAAGTGTACTGTACAAATGCCCTTAACGTACATTACGTACGCTACAATCTCAGCCGTCAGATCATCTTCCCGCATTTTAAAAATCGCATGTTGTTTTTTTATAACAATTTCGCATGCGATAATTTTTGATAAATTTGCATGTTGTTTTTTTTGTACCGATTTCGCATGTGATAATTTTTGATAAAATAGCATGTTGTTTTTTTTATAACAATTTCGCATTTGATAATTTTTGATGAATTCGCATTTTTTTGTACCAATTTCGCATGTGATAATTTTGATGAAATAGCATGTTGTTTTTTTGTAACAATTTCGCATGTGGTAATTTTGATGAAATCGCATGTTAAAAAACCAACATGCGAAATTGTTACAAAAAAACAACATGCGAATTCAATGCGGGAAGATGATCGGACGGCTGAGATTGTAGCGTACGTAATGTACGATAAGGGCATTTGTACGTTAACATATATATATATATATATATATATATATATATATATATAGGGGAAGGTTCAAACGAAAACTACTTTTATTGTGAAAACTCGAAAACTAACTAAAAATATCCTAAAAAACACACCAATTTTTTTTTTACAATTTTTTATTAAAAATCGCTATTTTTTATATTTAAAAAAAAATTTTAAAATTTTTTTTTTGTAGTACACATGTGTAGTATTACACATGTGCACTACAATTTTTTTTTTTTGAAATTTTTTTTATATATAAAAAATTGCGAAAATTGGTATGCAAAAAAAAAAAAAAAATGGTATGTTTTTTAAGCTTTTTTAATTAGTTTTCGAGTTTTCACAATAACTAGTGGTTTTCATTTCAATCTTCCCCTATATATATATATATATATATAGATAGATAGATAGATAAATATAGTATATTATTTTTAGTCAAACTTTGATGTGTTATATATTTATTTTTAAAAGAAAAATATATATGATATCTATTTAGACGAAATTGTACAACTATATCTATTTTGCTACTATATTCTCGTCATTTGTATTTATACAGTTTAGACATATAAATCATTTTAAACACTTAAACTAAAAATCTCTAAATCATACGAATCTAGAAATCTCCATTCCATCGTGTTCATTATATTCATTTCATTTATACTTGTTCATATAATACGTTGTTAGGAAAATTTTTGGAATTTATTTACAAAACCCTACAATTTGTGTTAATTTGGCTGTCTTCGTAACATGTGAGTATTCATAGCCCTTTTTTTCATTTTATGTTTTGGGGTGTATTATGTATTCAAATTCAAATCCTTTTTATTCAACCACGCGAATTCATTTGATGTCTATGTATTAGTTGTGCTATGTGTTAAACTTATTCTACCATTTGAATTATTCTACCATTTGTTTCATGTTTCGATCATTAACAATAGCAAGCCTAAGGTAGTATATAATAGCGCTATTGGATTGACCACCCTCCCAAAGGTATTTGGATATCAAAACCGATTTATTTCTTTCAAGTAGGTTTAGTCAATGTAAAATTCGTTTATTCATGTATGCGTAATTATATCATGGAATTATGTATTCGCTATTTTAATCTTACTATATATATTAAAACCTATGTCTATTCACTAAATTTATTAGTTGACTCTTTATTTTATACATGATATTGGTGATGCACTTTAACATGTTATCAAGCATGATGAATCACGTAGGATGCGTTTGGACTTGGAATAAATGAAATGAAACATTGTTTCATGATATGTTTTATTATGTTTGAGACAATTTATTCCATGTATTGATTCTTTAATTTGATATGATTATGTATATCAGTTTTAGTACCATGAGTTATGGATAAGCTATACGCCACGATGTATTCCACCGAAGATTGGGGTGTTACAAGTACAACGTTGAGAATGAGAATAAAATGTTATTTTTAATTGTTTTAATCATGATATTATCTTCTAATTCTTTTAAACAGATGAAATATGATTTTATTTATAGGTTTTATATTTTTGAATTAATTTGAATTTTTTTATATCAGTTGTTATTTGTTTTAATTATTGAAAAAAAGAGTAAATTATAAAACTCGTCCTTTATGTTGACACCAGATTGCAAAGTGTATCCTTTGTCTTCAAAATGTACAAAAACGTACTCGATGTTTGCAAACTCTTGCATGTTATGTCTTTTAGCTCTAACTCAGTTATTTTTCATGGTTAAATCTGACCAAGTGGACCCCACATGAGGGTATTTTGGTCATTTACCATTTATTTATATAAAAAAATTAACTAAAAAACAAAAAAAAATCAGATCTCTTTTCTTTAATACTTCTTTCTCTCATTCTAAACACAAACACACATACACACTCTCTATCCTCTCTCTGGCCACAAGATCTCCGATCACCACCACCACCTACCTCCGGCGACCACGAATCCTAAGCCACCAGCCAGGTGCCACCACCACCACCTCCACACTCGACACACCACCTGTCACCACCAATCAAACCAACCACCAACATCTGCCCCCACCACTCGACCATCACCCACCTACCCCCAAACCCATATTCCACAAACACCCATAAACACCACCATACCAAGCACGGCGACTTATGGATCTGGATTTGTGGAACGAACAACGGCGGCGGAGCTGTAGAATGAACGACGGTGGAGCTGTAGAAAGAATGAACATCGGAGCTGTAGAACGAATGACGCAGGAGTCGTAGAACGAACGACACCGGAGCTGTAGAACGAACGGCGGCGGCAGATCTGGATTTAGGGTTTCGACGACGACAGCTTTTATGGTGCAATGGTGATGGTGGAGCGATGACGGAGGAGCTTTGGGCGGTGGTGATGTGATGGCGGTGGTGGTGCTATAGGCGGTGGCGGCCCTTAGTTCATGTATAGAGAGAAAGAGTTGAGGGAAGGAGAGTTAGCTTTGAGAGGGAGGGAGAGATGGGTTTTTGATTATTTATTTATATTTTAGGGTAAAATGACCAAAATACCCTCATGTGGGGTCCATCTGGTCATAGTTAACCATAAAAAATAGCAGAGTTCGGGCTAAAGGAATAATGTGCAAGAGTTTACAAACATCGAGTACGTTTTTTATACTTTTTGAAAACAAAAGACACACTTTGCAATATGGTGTCAACATAAACGATGAGTTTTATAATTTAGTCTTTCAAAAAAATGGTTTGGGATGGAAGGGATGAAAATATCCATCTCCAAGGTTAAGGATGGTTTAGGGATGGAAAAAGCTCATGTGATGTTTATTGTAAACAAACACCAAAGAAATCACAATCGCACAAAGAACAATCTCACAATACAACTCAAATCTCACTGATTACTTTATTGAAACTGATACGAAGTACAATGAATTGAAAACAGAAAAGAATTGAATGAGAAATTACAATGGAATCGAACCAACTAAGTGTGATCAGATGATCAGCTTATAAAGCCCCAAATCTCTAACCCTAACTACCAGTAACAACCATCGTTTGTTTTTATCACTTTCAGCCCCTGATCTTTCATCACTTATTCAATTGTAAACTAAAGACTTATTTAAACTTTGAAAAATGACCAGAAGGCCCCTCTAACTCCCCTGCACCAGCTTATGAGACAATTGTGATTTTATGCTTCAACAATCTCCACCTTAAAGTCATAATTGACTTTAAAGTAAGCCTAGCATCTCCATAAAACTATCAAACTTAACTCCTGGAAGTGGCTTTGTCATCATATCAACATGATTTTCTTGAGTTTCAATCCACTTGACCATAATCTCTTTTGAGTTGATTATTTCTCTAATGAAAAACAGTTTGACCCTTATGTGCTTGGTCCTCTCATGGAACACACTGTTTTTAGATAGTTGTATAGCTCCTGTATTATCACAAAACACCTCAACTTCATCCAATATAACTCCCAAATCAGACACCAGCCCTTTTAGCCACAATGACTCTTTTACCCCTTCAGTCAATGCTAAATTCTGCTTCAGTGGATGATAATGCAACAACATGTTGCAGCTGAGCTTTCCAACTCACTAAATTCCCAAATACAAGAAATGAATAACCTTTTATGGACCTTCCTTTGTCAAGATCTTTTGCATGATCTGAATCAACATATCCAGTGACCTTTTTGCCCTTTTCACTTATTTTATCCCCAAACATCAGCCCAACATCTTGTGTACCTTTCAAATATCCGAGGATCCATTTCACAGCCGCCCAATGCTCTTTTCCAGGATTAGCCATGAACATGCTAACTATACTGACAGCATAAGCAAGGTCTTGCCTTGTGCATATCATCTAATACATCAAACTGCCAACTATATTAGCATATGGCACCTTCTCCATATAAAACTTTTCTTCTTCAGTTTTAGGAGAATCTTCATTTGACAACTTGAAATGTGCAGCAAGAGGAACTTTAACTGCTTTACAATTATCCATACAGAAATTACTTAATACCTTCTTCACATATGAATTTTGACTTAACTTGAGCTGTTTCAACTTTCTATCTCTTTTAATCTCCATACCAAGTATCTTCTTAGCTTCTCCCAGCTCCTTTATGTCAAATTCTTTCATAAGTAACCTCTTTGTAGCTTCTATTTCCTCTTTATCTTTACAAGCCAGCAGCATGTCATCAACATACAACAGTAGATAGACAAAATTACCCCTGCTGTATTCCCTATGATAAACACAACTATCATAGCTACTTCTGTTGAATCCACACTGCTGATCATATAATCATCAAACCTTTTATACCACTGCTTGGGTGACTATTTCAACCCATACAATGATCTCTTCAACAAAACATGCCTTTCCTTCATAACCCTTTACCTCATAACCCTTTGGTTGGGTCATATAGATCTGCTCTTCTAAATTTCCATGCAGAAAAGTTGTTTTAACATCAAGCTGCTCTAACTCCAGATCAATAGCAGCTACTAAAGACAAAATTACCCTTATGGAAGTGTGTTTGACTACAGGAGAGAAAATCTCATTGTAGTCAATTCCAGCTTTCTGAGTAAAGCCTTTAGCTACTAACCTGGCTTTGTACCTTGGACTTTCACCCTCTTTGATACCCTCCTTTAGCTTATAAATCCATTTATAGGACACCAACTTTTTATCTTTTGGCTTATCAACCAGTTGCCAAGTTTCATTCTTATACAAAGAGTCTATCTCTTCATCCATTGCCTTCTTCCATTTGTCACTTTCTTTTGTCTTGATGGCCTCCTCATAAGTGAGAGGCTCATTAATACTCTCATTTTCTGTAGCAAGAAATACCACAGCAGAGATATTCTCTTTTTCTCTAAACTTCAAAGGTTTTACAATATGCCTTCTAGTTCTATCTCTGGCCAAACAGTACTCTTGATGGCTTGAACTTTGACAATCTTCATTTCCAGATGTGTTATTATCATCTTCTACTGATTGTGGATTCTCATGTTGGTCATGTTGGTCATCCATAGGCTCTACCTCAATTTGAATACTATGATCAACATATTTAGTTTTGAGAGCCCTTTCACCAACCAGATCTTTATACACAATTTCTTCTTTGAATGCAACTATATCTCTGCTTACAAATACTTTTGGCCCATCACCATCCATTTTCCACACTCTATACCCTTTTGTGTCATCAGGATACCCCAATATAACACATCTTATTGCCCTTGGTTCTAACTTACCTTGACTTATATGAGCATAAGCCAATGAACCAAATATGTTGAGGTTTTCATAGTCTGTTTTCTCACCTGTCCAGACTTCCATTGGTGCTTTATTTCCTGTGGCCACTCAGGGTGACCTGTTTATCAAATAAGCTGCTGTAGTCACAGCTTCTGCCCAAAACTTCTTTGGCATTCCAGCACTGATCAGCATACACCTCACCTTGTTTAACAAGGTTCTGTTCATCCTCTCAACCAACCCATTTTGCTGAGGGCTTCCTGGTACTGTTAAATGCCTCCCAATACCATGCTTTCTGCAGTATTCATTGAATTCTTTTGAACAAAACTCAAGCCCATTATATGTTCTTAGTCTTTTAATTTTCTTCCCAGCATGATTTTCAACCAGATTCTTCCAATCTTGAAAACTTTTAAAGGCTTCATGTTTATGCTTCAATACATAGACCCACACCCTTCTTGAAAAATCATCTACTAATGAGAGAAAATACCTTGCACCTCCAAGAGATGGAGTTTTAGTTGGACCCCACAGATCTGCATGAACATAGTCAAGAATACCCTTTGTCTTGTGTTTGCCTTTAGTGAACTTAACCCTGTGAGCCTTTCCCATTATGCAATTTTCACAAAAACCTACTCCCTTGTCATTGAAACTGATGACTTGTTGCTTTTTCAGTTCTTGCAGCCCTTGATCACTAATGTGACCAAGCCTTCTATGCCATAATGTTGCTTCACTCAGTTCATCATGTTCAACACTGCAATTATCACCTCTTATGACAGTTCCATCCAGAATGTATATGTTATTATCCTTTCTTGAACCAGATAATACCACCATAGAACCCATTATTACTCTTGCTTTGCCATTCTTTAGACTAACATGATAACCTTCTTTCTCAAAAGTTCCCAAAGACAATAAACTTCTTTTTAACTCAGGAATATACCTGACCCCTTTGAGTTCAAACTCCATTCCATTTGACATCTTGAACACCACTGTCCTAATATCTTTAATGACCCATGGCCTGTCATCCCCCAATTTTACAGAACCATACTCACCATAATCAATGGTCTTGAAGAATTGCTTAACAGGAGTCATATGGAATGATCCACCAGAGTCCATGACCCATTTTCCTGTGATTCCATCACATGACATCACTGTCAAGACATCTGCACTATTATAGCCATCTGATGAATATGCATCTTCTTGAGCAATATTACTATTTTGCCCTTTTGTGCCATTAAATTCTTGTTTCTTTTTCTTCCATTCAGGACAGTCTCTTTTAAAATGGCTTTCTGAATTACATACAAAACACCTTTTCTTGAACCTGGACTTTGATCTTGATGAGTTTCTTGGTTGCTTCTTGATTCTCTTCTCTGATCTTCCTCTCACCATTAACCCTTCTCCACCTTCTTCCTTATGATCAGATCTCTTCTTCAACTCTTTAAAGTTTAAAGCAGCCAACACTTCTTCCATAGACAATGTATCTCTACCATACATTAGAGTGTCTACAAAGTGTTCAAAGGATGGAGGTAGAGATGTTAAGAAAATGATGGCCTGGTCTTCATCATCAAGCTTCACTTCAATGTTCTCAAGATCCAGAATGAGTTTATTGAACCCATCTGTATGATCTGCAATAGTGTTCCCTGAACCCATCTGGAATGTATACAACTTCTTCTTCAAGTATAGCCTACTGGCTAGGGACTTAGTCATATACAGGCTTTCCAGTTTTGACCACACACATGCAGCAGTTGTTTCTTTTGAGACTTCTCTCAGAACTCGATCACCAAGGCTTAGAATGATAGCACTATGTGCTTTCTCATCATCTCGTTCTTTTCTTTATCCGTGAGACCAGCAGGAAGATTATCTTCACCCTTTAATGCATCTACAACTCCATTGTGAACCAGCAGAGCTCTCATCTTCAGCCTCCATAGACTAAAATCATTCTTTCCATCAAACTTTTCAAATTCGAATTTGGTTGACACCATGACTGTCTTCTTTCTTGAACCACGATCTTGATTAAATCAACCGACTTCTTTGAATCGAGCCAGAACCAGGCTCTGATACCAATTGTTGTAAACAAACATCAAAGAAATCACAATCGCACAAAGAACAATCTCACAATACAACTCAAATCTCACTGATTACTTTATTGAAACTGATACGAAGTACAATGAATTGAAAACAGAAAAGAATTGAATGAGAAATTACAATGGAATCGAACCAACTAAGTGTGATCAGATGATCAGCTTATAAAGCCCCAAATCTCTAAACCTAACTACCAGTAACAACCATCGTTTGTTTTTATCACTTTTAGTCCCTGATCTTTCATGACTTATTCAATTGTAAACTAAAGACTTATTTAAACTTTGAGAAATGACCAGAAGGCCCTCTAACTCCCCTGCACCAGCTTATGAGACAATTGTGACTTTATACTTCAACAATGTTAATGTGGAAGCTAGAAAGTTTAAGAATGGAAGGATGGTAATTCTCTGTTTTGTAGTGAATATAATAAGCAAAAAGTTATTAGTGTGCATACTAACAGGACTTAACCATCATATCAGAGGGGCCAAAATACTTTTTTTACTAAAGTAAATCTTTCAACTATACTAGAGGTGCCACCTCTAAATCTGATCAGCGTGTCACTTGTGGCTTATACATATATCCATCCACCCATGATTTCAAGGCCAAATCAATTATTAACATAGTTCTTATCTTATGTCTTTATGTAAAGCATGGAACACAACAAGTCCTAACCTTATACAAATCAACTTTTATATATAAAGTAGTATATCATAAAGAGAGCTTTTGCTTATATATCTAGTCTCGATCCATTGTTCTGGAATCCATATGAGAGATACATATGGCCCAAGTGTGATTCTTGTTTCTTTACTTGGGCGGTTATTACAAATTGAACCTTCAACATAACATATAGTAAAATATATAGATATGAATATGAAAGTTACATTAGAAGTTAGAACGTATTTCTAACAAGTGAAGATTTTTTTTAGTTTCTAATGAAACAAGTCGGGCTGGTGTAGCTACTTTGGTATCGGTTTTTGTGGTGGTGTAACAGAGACGGCTTAGGTTTTGGTGGCGGATTTGTTACCTGTATTATCTTGTAATTTTTATTTTTATTGCTTTGGAAGATTAGCTATCCTGAACCGGCTTCCATCAGGTTGATTCACAAACACGTTTTATTTATACAAAAAAACCTCTTTGAATTATTGATAAACTAAATATTGTTGACACGCACGGAGTTTTAGTTTTTATTAGAAAACATTCTTCTTTATAATTGACATATCATCATACTAATATCTTTTGTACTATTTTCTACATTGATATGTTTTATTAATATGAAAAGTTCACACTATCGTGTTAAGTTCAAAGTTCTATTTCAGGATTAACTCATGAAAAGACGGAAACCAGAGGTTTCATAGTCAGCGATCTTCAGTTGTTGCTAGGAGCGGTAAATTAAAACACATCGGTGCAAATAAAACGCCATATTAAAATAACTAAAACATGATGTTCAAATACATTAAAACACCATGCTAAGAGTTAAAAACATCATATTAATTAAAAATTAAAACACCACGTCGAATATTTGCATCCAGTTCATCGAGACGAACGTGTGAGACCTGACTACAAGGGGCTCGACCCTATACATGTCGCGGACATGTACATGACACTCGTGCGAGGCACGAAGTCACAAGAGGGCTAGGCCTATTCATACAACACGCGAACATACACATATATATATTTTGTAAAATATATATTAACAACTTAGAAACTTACCCATCTACAACATAGTTCAATAAACAAGATTTTCATACAACTCAATACAAGTCCTAATACACATTCAAGATGGAAGACTTGTTCATAGATTATACATAGACTTAAGTGTCTAACGAATTTAGGACACTTGTAGGTTGTGTTGTGAGACAAGAAGACTGTGTTGCGAGACAAGAAGACCACACGTGATATCTAGTACGCTTACGAACGCATTTAGTGAGTTCATGTTTCCTCTTTTAAACATTTTTCAGTTTATAAACTTTCGGGGGGAGATACATGTACAATTGGTATGATAATCTAGAGAATGAAACAACTTAGATCATGTGCGAATAGGATTGAACTTAAGCACCATTAATCACATTTAGACCGAGGAACGAAAGCGGTAGATCTATTAGGTTTTGGCGAGCCCCACTCTTGGTCCACGAGACCGGAAGAGTACTTTTGTGTCCCAGTTGAGGGTAATCGACACATAAATTCGTCAAGGGTTGGATTGCTTCCTATGTCGTCACACATATTAATGTCCTTGCAAAACATTAATGATCAACGATTTCATTGACGCTTTAAATACTGGATTTTATACAAAATATTTCAAATGTTTAAAGATTCATTTGATACAAAAACAACTACATGAATTCACCAACTTTGTTGACGTTTTTAAACTTACATGTATTTTAGGAAATTAGTGGAACTTTGCGCATGAAAAGAAAGTGGTCACAAGATGTGGAAACCAAGAATGATGCCAACTTTTGGAGGGTTTGCCTGCTATATACGGCCTCCTTACGAACATATAGTAGCCAAAGCCTTAATCTTTGAACACATTTTGTTGAAAATATCTTTTATGAAATATTACATTTGAAGGTTGTAAACAATATACTAAATTTCGGTGTTGTAACTTTTGAATTCATCTATAACATTTGGTATGCTTGGTTTGTTTTTATCATATAGTTCGTTTACTTTATCGTATGCAATGAGAATCAATCACAATCACACCTCGTGCTTCCGCCTACGAGCGGGTGTGACAGAAATAAGGAAATTCCAGATGTGAATGTGTTTCATTAATCTAGTGAAGGTGTTCCTGATTGGTCTCATGATCAATCTAACGCTTTAAAAACAACAGTAAGTGTGTCTTCTGCTGGTTTGGTAGCTGGAACATATGTTGTTCCTCCTTTTCCCATTGAAACACCACTCATCTCAAGAGAACAACTTGACAATGTGCTGAACAATGCCATACAAGTTGTAGCAGAAACATCAACCAAGGAAACAAAATCACCAGTGGAAGCTAAGCTAGACATGCTACTAGAAGAATTGAGGAGTCAAAAATCTGATATGAAAGCTTTATCAGAATCAGTAGAAGCAACTAAAAGTCAAACTGAAAAGAATACTGAAACTTTGAAAAGTATGCAGCAACCACCAGAAGGTTCATCAAAAAGTAGAAAATTCTCAGCAGAATTCAAGAATGTTTTTGAGGAGATGGAAAGCATCAAAACACAGATGAAGGAAGTTGTTGAAACAAGAGGAACCTCAAGTTCTGGTGAAATTCTAGAAGAAATTAGTATCCTAAGAGCAAGCGACAACAATTTTATCAGATGCTATTGAGAAATTGGTAAAAGAACGGGCAGCACAGAAAGAACAAGTCAAATCTGAATTTGAGAAGGTGCATGAAGAAGAAAAGAAAAATGCACAACTGATGAGTGATGTGCATTCACTGATGAAGAGAATGCATTATAATGTTGCCTGATTGGCAAATATAGACATTCATGAGTTGAGAACTATAATACCCTGAAAACGGGTTTGGTTGTGATGAGCGGGCAAAATACCGTTAAGGGTAAAAGTTAACCCGGTAAACATTAGAATTTAATTAAATCAATCTAATGTTAAATAAGAAGTGAACAAATACTTTTAGTAAATAAAGTTTATAAATGGCCCGAGCTATTGGGGCTTAAGTTAAGTCGGGTTGTAGCAACCCCGAACTTAGTTAAGAGAATTATAATGTTCTTTTGATGAATTGAGAAGAAGTATACAACTAGGAGTATTAACCTAGTTAGCATGGTAGTTTATTTATAAAGGTTAAATTATAAGCAAACAAAATATCAAAGCCCAAACCTTAGGGGCTGAAATGGATTAGTGATTGAAGTTGTATCTATAAAACAAAAATAAAATCAAAACACACACATAGAGTGTGTGTGCGTGGAACGTATAGGAGAGAAAGAGAGGAGAATCCTCTCTTTAGCCCTAAATCACAAAATTCAGCCAATTGAAGATGAAATTGAGATGTTTTTGCTTGCATGATTGAGGATTTTAAACCATCTAGCCATTTCTATTATAAGGTATGTCATGAATTTGAGTATGATGAGTTCTATACTAAATGGGTTTTGATCTTATGATGAAATTGATGATATAATTATGTTCATGATCATCATACTTGCTAGTATGTGTATAATACATGAACAATTTAGAGATATGAGCAATGTTCATATATGTCATGAGGTGGGTTTTGAACTAGGTGTGAAACTCAAACTCTTATATGAGTAAATTGATATATTGCTTTGATAAATGAAGAAATTGGGTTAACTAGATGTTAAAGGAACGCATGAACTTGTTGTGTTGATGATACATAGTGACTTTGGTTAGAAAACTTAGCTAACATCATAGCCCTAAAGATGATGCTTACCAAGTGATTGATAAATTGATATATTGCTTTGATAAATGAAGAAATTGGGTTAACTAGATGTTAAAGGAACGCATGAACTTGTTGTGTTGATGATACATAGTGACTTTGGTTAGAAAACTTAGCTAATATCATAGCCCTAAAGATGATGCTTACCAAGTGATTGATAAAAGTCCATAAGAATGATAGTCATGGTATTGATGACTAATATAACCATCTTGTGGATGTTACATTATAGTTTGACTCTTATCGAGCTAGGTGGAAGCTTGGAAGAAATGGGCCAAGCGGATCAAAGACATGGAAAAAGCATGATCAGACGCAAGGTATGTAAAGCTTACACATTTTAAATAGAATCTCTACTTATGTATTTGGTCAAAAATCAAAATGGTTAAAGAATTGTATGAATCTTTGAAATATGGCGTTTTGACGCGAACCGATACAGGTCGAATGAGTAAGATAGTAAGTAGCCAAGTTGAGTGGTAAATATCAAGTTTTGAAAGATACTCTATGGAGTAAGTCCTAATGAGTAAAAAAGGATAATATAGTAATTTGGTCGCGAGTCGACAATTAAATAATGAGTTTTGGAAAACGTACCCCATGGTGTAAACCATGAAGTGGGTCAAAATGGATGAGTTATGATGAACTAATGTTCACGATAAAGGATAAATGTTAAGATGAGACCCCCATGGCGAAAGCCATGAAACGGGTCAAAATGGGTAGAATTAGTTATATTATAATTTGGTAATTAACAAATAATCATAGAAATAGGACCCCATGGTTTAAACCATAATGGGTCAATGGAATGAAATAGCGAATAACCGTATATCGGTTATATACATAATGAATTTTTAAAACGGGACTCTATGGTGCGAACCATAGCGGGTCAAACTAAATAAACGATAATTAAATATCCTTTTTGCCGTAAACAATGTTTGGTTATACCGATATGTAAAAAAAGGGTGAGCCAAGAAACGGGTCATATGGACAAACGGGTCAAATGGTGATGTTATCACCATTTGAAAATATTATTTAATATTTCGTTTGTTAAGTTTCATGCTTACAAGTAAGCATGATTTGTGGGCATGCATTGCCACGAGTTAGTATATAGAATTGCAAAGTATCACTAACGGGCCAATACTTCAACCCGCGCCAGGTATGTGTAATGGGTCAAACTCTCTACAAGGACTTAGGGTCCGATGAGAGTTAAACGAGTTATCGATGGACATGGGATTACCTAAAATGAGGTATATATAGTAATTTAAATTTGAGATATTATGTTCTTATGAACACAATAAATTTTAAATGGAATACAGGTTAAAAGAGTCCACTTGGTCAAAACAAGCTTAAAATGTCCTTCGTAGTTAAAAGGACTAAAAATTGACCAAAACGCCCTAAGTGATGAACCGGGCAAATGACCCTTAAGGGTAGTTTGAATATGAGTTTTATAATTTGGTTAACCCTTCCGGTGGTATAAAGTGGAAGGCTTAAACCATTTTGGCTTAATGCTACATAATGGGTCATTTTTGTAAAAGTGTCAAACCCGAGGGTAGAATAGGAATATAGTAATTTTCCTATCACAACCCATCACAATTGAAGTTGTGATGGTAGATGAATGAAGGTCATAAGGTGGGAATAAGAGATATGAAGGGATGTGGATAATTTAAGCTTAAGTGCTTAAATTCATAATGGGTCAAAATAAATATGCCCATAATCCGGGTAACGGTTGCGTAATTCATAAAAGTTATGAATTCGGGTTAAGGATTCTAGGTTAATTATGTCGATAAACATTTTACGGTCGTTTAGAAACAAGTTTGAGCCGAAACGAATGAGCATACAAGAAGTAACGGAAATTTTACACAAAATGGCAATTTTGGAAATTCTGCAGCTGGCCTGCCGTAACCTACGGCAGCCTGTCATAAGCTACGGCAGACGTATGCTGTTTTGAGCAGACATGGTCTGCCATAAGCTACGGTAGAGAGCCGTAGCCTACGGCAGGATATTGGGCAAAATATTATTTTGTTGTTTTTGTCCTCCAAGTTTAATTTGTTACGTTATAAACTCTTTGTAACTAATGTATCTGATGATTTATTAAATTAAGATAATGGGTTTGAAGCATCGGATGAAGATCAAGCTTAATGAATAACTGAACACAATCAAAGATCAAGCTTCCGCAAATTTGGTTTTGTTGTTTAACAAACTAAACAATCGTTAATATGTAGTGATCCTTTTGAAGTGGTCGAAATTTTTAATTAGCATACAATGACGTATGGTTTTGTATTTGCTATTTGAACATAAAATTTGCAAATCTTTTATAAAAATTTTAGTTTATTTAGTATGGGTCTTACAAGAACCCACATTCCAAAAGAAGCTTCACACTTGGAAGTCCCAAGAATCATTCGCACAACTCAGCCAAAACCAATTACTCCATCCAGTCAATCCAGGCCTACACCAATAGGGCCCCCACCACCAATATCAAGGTCAGAAATTCTCAAAAGAATTGAATTTTCTCCACTAATCGTATCTGATGAAAGAAGTGGCCCTTTAAGAAACAAAGAAAAGCAACAGGCACCATCAAGAAAGACCTCATCAGGTGAAATTGCTTTTAGTGAATCCTTAAACTTAGCAGAAAAGAGAAAATGGGAAGAAGCTGCAACATCTTCAAAAAGACCTAAGATAGGGCAAGCAAAGGATTCAGAAGGAAATGTCACTTTTATACAAGAAATTGAGAAAGGAGACATGATGTTTCCTGAAAGCAAACTCAAAGAATACTACTGGTCTTAACAGGATAAAGAAGAAAGACCACTGAGCTCTATGAACAGGGACTTAAGAATAGAAAGTGTTGGACCGTGTTCCGACCCTAAACAGTCAGTTGAGATAGTTCATCTTCACGTATAAAGGCAGAATCAATATATGCGAAGTAACACAGCTTTTCCTATTCAATTCCTTTCTTTTTATTGCTTTCTAAGACTGATTTGACAGAGTTTCGGTAACAAAGGCTCTCAACAGATCCGCTTCAACATACACGACTGCCTCATCAGATTCGCTTGAACTGACTATTTATAGTCTGCATGGTTCCGCTTATACGACATGCCGTATAAGCGAACCTATCAACTTGACCCTATAAGCGAACCTATAATATGACAAATAAGCGGACCTATTAGCCTATATGACACAGAAGCGGATCTACATCTACACAATGTACACATAAGCGGATCTATCAACATATAATCTAATTTTGACTTTCAAGACCCTATGTTGACCTATCTTGACCTAAGACGTAATGCAGACGTAGTCAACAGACATTCCATGCATTAACAGACTCCCCCTTGGATGTTGACGTAGTCTTCAGCTCCTAAGTCTTTAATCTTGGTCTTTTCTCCAACTCTGTCTTCTCACCATTCAATCTATCTTAACAGGTTTAAGATCACAATCTGATTCCATCTTCAGACTTCCCTTTAGCTGTTGATCCAGACTCCCCCTTTCACAGACTCCCCCTCTCGATATACTAGAATCTGAGATATCTGGTTCAAGCTTTGACAATTAGTTTCCGTTGGAATAATGAAGTCCAAAACCTGTTACTCAAAACAATAAATCACTAACACAAGTTTAATCAGCTTTAGAAATCCACTCAAGTATTCAGGTCCAAATTAATGACCCAGATACTCAATTAATCTACCAAGTTCAACTTAATGACCTTGGTTGATCATTTGACGAATCAAACTGATTTTGTAAAAACATTTTCACTTTTTCTAAAAACAACATAACAAGCATCAATTTAATGAACTTGTTTTAACTTTGAAAACATCTCAATCTCTGACAAAGTAAACTCTTCTCATTTTTCAGCTCAAAACTTTCCTGCTTCTGCTTCAATCTTCTAGAATCCAACAATCAGCTCTCTACTTTGGTTTGTCAAAAATAAAGAAGAAATAAAATCTTTTTGGATTTTATAAAATGTTCTAAACTAAGAAATGAAATATAGAAAACTTAAATTGCAGAAAATAAAGAAATTGAACTATATACAAACTTAATTTTTTTTCGAGCGTGTCAGGGAATCATATCAGCTTTTCAGACAAATTACTAGTACCGTTAAGCTTCATTACATATTCAGACTTAAACAATTCACCTCGATTGTCGATATACTGATCCATCTTAAATTCTCACACAGATTTCAAACTATTCAGGATACGATTTAGATGACTTATGAACTTAAGCTCAATTTATGTGTCCCACCTCTTGAATATACTCCCGTATCCAGAATCCCAATATTCAGTCTTACAGGTGAGTATACTACAATGATATCTGTACATAAATTAGGTATGCGAGGGCCGAGGGATCTCAGGTCGATACTTCCGTATGCGCAGAGAGATATCAGCTTCGACTTTTCAGTATGTCCCCTTTAGAGGATCTTTTAGCTACAACAGCAGCGACTATCAATTTTATTGTTTCATCTGCATGCTGAGGGTTTATGCTGTGTTTCAAGCATTTGGTGAAAATATTATCTAAGGACTAGGTCAGAACTTCCGTTCAGCAGAAGTCCCAGAATAATACCCCAGACATCATTGAGTATAAAAACCTAGTATATCAGAATACGAGACCTTTCAAACGAGATTTCAGGGGTTACCTATATATCCAAGTAGTGTTCCCCACGAATTTCGCAAGTTTGAAATTTTAGGTTTATATCCCGAATAAATCTACTAAATGTGCAAAAACCTATCGACACATCATTAGTGAGATTGTCTATCTCATTTAGTCTTTACAAATCTTTAGCATACTGTAATTGTCTAGCCGATGTACTATCATTTTCCCTATATACACAAGCTCTTTTTCAGATTTTATCATGTTTTTGTATTTTTGCATTTTTTACTATTTTTGTATTTTTCTGAAAATATATCTATATACATTATCTACTCCCCCTAAATACCAAAACACGTAAAAAATCGACAAACCATTGCAGATTGTTTCTCGTCTTCTTCGACAACAGTACTCTCATCAACGCTCACAATCCCATCCGACACAGAAAGCAATTTCATACCATTAAGTTTTAATAAATATTGAAATCGATTTTTATCAAAAGCTTTGGTATGCAAATCAGCTTTTTGTTCGTCAGTGTGGATTTTGTCAATTCGTATCAACTTTTTCTCGAAACAATCGCGAATAAAGTGATGACGAATCTCTATATGTTTAGTTTTAGCGTGATGTACTGGATTTTTTGTTATATTTATTGCGGCCTCATTATCAACAAACAGAGGTGTGTTAAGAAACTGCAAACCATAGTCGCGCATCTGTTGCTGTATCCACAGGATCTGAGAGCAGCAACTGCTAGCAGAAACGTACTCCGCTTCACATGTAGATAACGCCACAGACGTTTGTTTCTTACACTGCCAGGTAACCAATCTAGGTCCAAAGAACTGGCATCCTGTAGTTGTTGATTTTGAATTGACTTTGCAGCATCCGAAATCCGAATCGGAATACCCTTCGAGCGTAAAATCGCCTTTCCTAGGATACCATGACCCCAATGACGGAGTACCTTTCAGGTAACGCAATATCCTTTTCACAATAATCATGTGCGATGCTCTCGGGTTAGACTGAAATCTTGCTGCGAGGCACGTTGGGTACATGATATCAGGACGTGAAGCAGTTAAATACATCAAAGAACCTATCATGGAACGGTAGAACGTTTCATCAGCCCTGTCTCCGGTGAGATCTGGGTGAATCCCATGATTTGTCGCAAGTGGGGTAACAGCTGGAGTAGAACTTGACATCCCAAATTTCTCTAGAATATCACGAACGTACTTCGTCTAGTGAATGAAAATTCCCTCAGGAAGTTGTTCAACTTGAAGACCCAAAAAGAATTTCATCTCCCCCATTGATGACATTTCGAATTTTTGCTTCATCACCTGTTCGAAATCTTTACACAATTTCTCATTCGTTGACCCAAAAATTATATCGTCCACATAAATCTGAACTATCAGAAGATGTCCGTCGACCTCTTTAGTGAAGAGAGTGGCATCCACTTTTCCACGAATGAACTTATTAGCGAGTAGGTGTTGAGACAAAGTCTCGTACCAGGCTCTCGGGGCCTGGTGTAAACCATACAGCGCTTTGTCCAATAAGTATACCTTGTTTTTGTGGATTGGGTCAGTAAAGCCCGGCAACTGACCGACATAAACCTCCTCTTTGACCTTCCCATAAAGAAACGCTGACTTTACATCCAACTGATATACTTTGAAGTTCTTCCAAGACGCAAATGCTAGGAAAATTCTGATAGCCTCTAGTCGTGCTACAGGAGCATAGACTTCTGTAAAATCAATCCCTTCCTGTTGACTAAAGCCCTGAACAACGAGTCGAGCTTTGTTCCTTACAACAACTCCTCTGTCGTCTCTCTTACACTTGAATACCCATTTCGTATTGATTTTCCTTTGACCATCTGGTAAATCCACTAGCTTCCACACTCCCAACTTTTCAAACTGACTTAACTCTTCTTGCATTGCTATGACCCAAGAGTCTTCAGTAAGTGCCTCTTTGTAAGTTCTCGGTTCGATCTGCGAGATAAAACAACTTAATGAAAATTCAGTTTGTAAAGGTGCTACGGTAGAACAAAAACATGTAAGGCCCTGATCAATTTGACGTCTCGTGCGAACTCCTGCTTGCAATTCTCCTATGATCAACTCCTCTGGATGATAAGAAAGAGTTCGCAACATCAATTCGCTTGGAACATCTACATTTCCCTCTAGATTAGTAACATTCTGATCTGCATCTTGTTTACCAACTTGGTTTGTTTGACCTGAAATTTGGATCTGCTCCCCCTCAGAATCTGAATCACCATGGTCAAATACTGGCATGTTATCAGCTTCTTAATCATCATTCACTGCCGACTGATTACCAGGAGCAACGTCATCATCATGTTCACCAGCATTACTAGAACCTGCTTCATCGTCATTTGAAGTTTCCCGAGGTCTTCTAGAATACTCCGCTGGGAACCTAAGCTGCGATTCATACTCTCGCAAAATATCCAGCTCATCAAAGAAATCTTCATCTTCCTCTGATTCTTCTCTCATGTCAAACGAATCCCAAAGTTTGTCATAATGATAACGCCATGAATCACCAGGATTCTGCGGCGGCATAGTGTAGCCTTGACATTCAACATTTGCAGCTTCAATAATCCGCTTCTCACTTGGAACGAAGACACGTCGCAATGGATTGGCATAACCAACAAATATTCCCTCAATGCACTTCGAACCAAACTTTCCATGAGGCTCTATAACTGTACAGGGTGACCCGAACGGTTCTAGATACTTCAAATTCGGTTTGCGGTTATTGATTAGCTCAAAACATGTCTTGTTGAACTTTTTGACAGTGAGAACCTTGTTGAGCGTATAGCATGCAGCAGAAACAGCTTCAGCCCAGAAATTAATTGGTAATTTTGAATCTGCGAGCATCGTTCTGGCTGTCTCGATTAGCGTCCGGTTTTTACGTTCTGCAACTCCATTCTGTTGTGGAGTGTACGGAGCACTAAATTCATGCAGTATACCTCGTTCATCACAAAATTCTTCCATCTTACTGTTTTTGAATTCAGTACCATTATCACTTCTAATTCTACTGATAGGCCTCTGGTACAAATTCTCAATTCTTTTAAACAACGCCATTAAACTGTCAAACGTTTCGTCTTTCGTTTTCAAGAAAGAAACCCACGAAAATCTGGAATAATCATCAGTTACGACCAAACAATAGTAATCTCCTGTAATACTCTTGACATTCACTGGACCAAACAAATCCATGTGAAGTCTTTCCAAAGGTCTTGAAACTGAATTGACTTGCTTTGTAGGGTGTGACTTTTTCTTCTGTTTGCCTTTGACACAACTAATGCACTCCCCTTCCAGATGGAAACCTTTGACATGAACTCCTGTGACCAAATCGTTATGCACCAAATGATTCATTTTTCTAAGATGAATATGCCCCATTTTCCGGTGCCACAATCTTGATTCTTTCTCAGTTGCTCTGGTCACAAAACAATGAGCCTGACTCGTGGTTGTAGTAGCTACGCTCATGTCCAACACGTACAGATCATTGACTCTTGGTGCCCTCATGATGTTCCATTCCTCAGGTATCACAAATCCCGATTTCAAGATCAAACATTCTTTGTCAGTGAAATGAGTAGTATACATCCTGTCGCAGATCTGGGAGATACTCAGCAGATTGTTCTCCAACTCAGTGATGTAGTTAACTCTCTCAAACGTTACGATTCCGTTGGATAACGTTCCTTCACCTATAATCTTTCCTCTTTGATTACCAGCAAAACCTACGTAACCACCATTGAAATTTCTGACATCATACAGTAACGCAGTCTTCCCTGTCATATGCCTTGAAGCTCCACTATCCATGATCCATCTGGATACAAGTTTTGGAAGATCCTGCACATAACAAACTTTGACTTAAACAACTTCAAGAAAGATGCCGATTCATGCTTCACGATCCAGGAAGCTCCGGCAATTCAAACTGTTTAGTCAAACATCGAGTCCACCCAGGCCTCATCAGCCTTAGGTGTAACCTTGACTCTCGCAATTTGAATTTTGAAATTTTCAGCCTTGAGAGGTGGAAAATTTGCATCATAATCAACCGTAATTGATTCTTCAGCCTTTTTCACTTCAGAAGTTGAAAGTTTCTTTTCAATTTTGGGTTTCCAAACTTGTTAATATAATGCAACCCTTTTGTAAAATTTGTTGTTATTAGTTACCAACTTCTTTACAGGTTCATTTTTCACACTCTTTTTCTCAACAACGATTGGTGTTTTACCCTTCACATCAACTTTCATTTGTTGAGTCTTCACAGTTTTAGTCTTAGGCTTCACATTGGTACACTTTCGTGCAATGTGACCAACTTGATTACATCTGAAGCATGTTCGAGTATCATCCACTCGACTAGTGCCTTTAGACTGAGACTGAGAAGCTCTTTTCTCAAAGAACTCTCTGTTTGATTTTAAAAAAATTTCTTTCTCTTCATCAGCAAGTGAACTCGAACTGTTCACAAACCTTTTCTTCTCGACAAACCTCTTGTTTGGAACATTTCTTTTCTGATACGATTTACCCTCCTGATAACCACCCGACCAATTGTTTCTGTTGTTATTGTAAAAACGTGGTGGATTAACAGATTTCTTGTTATGAACTTTTTGTTTCTCAAACCTCATTTTACTTTTCTTTTGACTCAGATTATTCACTGCTGACAACTCAACTCCGACCAACTTGAAAACATTTGTCAATTTGTTCATATTTACATTCTCAATCGGAAACTCTTAATCCGAAAACAACTTATCTGAACCCAACCTCTTGTACATGACAAGATTTGATTCTTCACTTAAGTTGTTCTTGGACTTTTGTTTCGGAATGTATTTGTCCTGGAAACACCCATCTTCCAAAGTAGTGTCACTCTCTGTTTTTAACACATTTTCAACAACACCTTTTACCACATCATTTTGGACACTATCGTCATCGGAAGATGTGAACGTGACATCTATATTCTCAGGAAGTTTCACTTCACTTCCTTCCTCAAGTTCAACCAACCCAGATTCCTTTTTCGTGTAATTATGTAAAATCGGCGGTGGAACTTTGTGAAAACCCACCCCGGTTCCATCAGAATACACGTCTTCGCCAACCTTGTTTTTGCCGATGGGTTTTGGAACAATATGTTGCAAAACAAAGCTTGCGGAGCTATAGCTGTTAAGCTTCAACTGGATTCGCTCGTTTTCAATTTCAGCCTCTTGAACTTTAAGTTTCAAGTTAGCGATTTCATCCAGTTGTTTGTTGATTGATTCTTCTTTTACCATAAGCACTGCTTTTAAATGCTCGTTTTCTTTAAAAGTTTTACCATTTCAATCATCACTATCTTTCACTGTGCTTTTAAGTTTTTCAAACTTTTCAGAAATTTGACGGTTTTCAAGAATTAACTTTTCATTTTCTTGTTTAACTTTTTCATGTTCAATTTTATCTTTTTCAATTTGAGCAGTTAATTCTCTTATCCGTTCAGTTGAAGCTTTAACTGTTTTTTCACGACCAAGAATCTGATTCTCAACGCTTCTGACCTTTGCTGTCAGATCTTTAATTTTCTCACCGTTGAGATACGTGACAGTGTTACAAAATTTGCATTCTTTGTTGCGATTTTTGCACTCAGCATTTCCTTCGATCTTTTTACCTGACGCATTTGTTGACAAGTTTGGACTGACCTGGCCTTTTGACTCAGACACGGAGTTAGATTCTACCTTAAGTGCTTTAGCAGCCAGCACTTTGTCAGCCATTTTTCCCAGGTTCTCTGCAGTCAACTCCTGCGTTGTATCGATAATGCCAGTATCAATCTTCTTTGCTTTCTTGATCTCTTCTTTCTCTTTTTCTTCTTCTCTCATTTTCTCGGTTGGAGTTCCCCACCATTTGTTCTGCCAATATTCATCCTCATCTTTCATCTCCTTGATTAAGGCTTCCAGATCAAGAGTTTTGTGATCGATCGCAATATTTCCATACTCATCAAGATAACACTCCCTGTCCGGATCCCATCTTTTCGCTCTCTTCGCTTCCAAATAGATACCAGAAAGTTTAATAATTTTGTTTTCCAAAATCATTTTTCTGTATTTATACTTCTGCTCTTCAGTACGATTGTCTTTCCATGGAATAGGTTCATTTTTTGCCATAAACGCGTAACCAACCGCATCTTCTTCTGGTAGAACCTCTTTGCTCCAATCATACCCCTCATCATCATAAATCACCGCAAGAGCCCTAGATTTGTCTATGTTATCTTCAGACTGCTTCAATCTAGGCGGCTCAGATTTATTCTGGTGATAAATCGCCTTCTTATAATAATCATCTCTGAAAGGATTCTCTGACTCATCAGCATAGGCGTTTCTGCATTCTCGCTTGAAGTGACCCTTCTGCTTACACTTGAAGCAAGTCACTTTGGACTTATCGAACCTCAATTTGGTAGATGGACCACCAATCGTCTTCCTGCCCGTTATTTCCATGAAACGCTGAGCACGACGAACAGCACTAGCCATAGCCCAATGAATATCGATTAACTCCATTTCTTCAGGATCTATTTGGTCATAATCTTCCTTCGTTAGGTTGGTATTTCCAATCTTCCCAGCTACTAACCCTTCGTATGATTCCAACACCGACGCCAAGAAGACCATTTGTTGCTTAGCCGACTCCTCGTCAAAATTCTGTGCATTCTTCAAATCTATTGCGATATTGCATTGAAACTTTGCATCAGAATGATTTGCAGATGATGTGAAGATCCACCATGATAACCACTGTGACTTCCACTGCTTTGACTGCCTTGACTTTCTTTGCTTGCTGTCGACACATTCTCAGCAGAAAATGCAGTTTTGGGAGAAGTAGCTTTTGGCATCATGCTTTTCGGATAATATAGATCCAAATTCTGTTGATAAGATGAGTGATTGACTTTGTACGTCTTCTTCAGTTCCAGTTCGTGACTTTCAAGTCTCTCAATCACCAAATCTGGTTTCAACTTTTCAGGAGCAATAGTGTTCTTCAACATCAGCGCATAATATCTCCAATCCATCTCGTCTGGTATTGAATCAAACAGTTTGTCAACAAGTTCTTCATCAGAATATCTGATATCATGTCTTGCTAATTCCAGCTTCAGATGACCGAACCTTTCTATCATTTTACAAACTGACTCATTCTTAAGACAACCAAACATATCAAACTCTTTCCTAAGAAGTTTCTTTTTACTTTTTACAATTTTAGTACTTCCTAGACATTTCTTTTCTAGCTTTTGCCAAAGATCTTTTGCATTTGTATAATCGATCAAAGAGATTATGTCCTCCCGAACAGACTGAAATAACAAAGCCACGCATTTTTGCTCAGCTACAAACGATTCAATCTCATCAGCTGAAGATAGAGTTTCACCATTTTTGTTTCCTTGATCATAACCGGTTTTCAAACTCTTCCAACTGGGAAATGCAAATGCAATCATCCAATCTTCAAACTTTCTGGACCACCGACTGTACTCCTCGATAGCCATTAGCTTCGGGGGTTTATTGAATGTTCCGAAGGCACTTTCCGATTCCCAAGCTTCCTTTTTCTTTTCTTTCGGCGGATTCTCATTCGTATTGCTTGAAGACGTATCATCATTTCCGGAATTTCCAGTAAACGCGTACATATCACTGAACGGGTTCAAGAAAATATCATCCATCTTGAATGTACCTGCAAAGTCAGCAAACACTTAGACAAATTTTCGAAATTTTAGAAAGTGATGACTGATAAGCGAAACTATCAGCAATTATGACACTCAAGCGAAACTGATAAGTGTCAGATAAGCGGAATGTCCGAATAAGCGAACCAAGTAAATGTCTATTCAAGCAGACCTAAACTGTTCGTTCGAGCGGATCTATCAAGTTTCTATTGTCCGAATAAACAGAACTACTTGTCTGAATAAGCGAGACTATCAGTTTGTTTCAAGCGGAACTATGTATTTTAAGCGAAACCTTCGATTGTCCGTAAAAGCGGAACCTAGTTCTAACTAGTTTTCACCATGTTTTAGTCCGAATTTTAACTTGAAACTTTCTAGGGTTTGTTATTACTGAGTTTCACACGTTATAGTCAAAATTCAGGCCATTTCAACCGTAGGAACCAGTTCAAACTGAAAAAGTATGAGAGAAAGTGAGTAGAAATGAGAGATTTCTACAGATTCAAGCTGTAGTAGTATGAACTCCTCGTCCTGAGCTCTGATACCACTTGTTGGACCGTGTTCCGACCCTAAACAGTCAGTTGAGATAGTTCATCTTCACGTATAAAGGCGGAATCAATATATGCGAAGTAACACAGCTTTTCCTATTCAATTCCTTTCTTTTTATTGCTTTCTGAGACTGATTTGACAGAGTTTCGGTAACAAAGGCTCTCAACAGATCCGCTTCAACATACACGACTCCCTCATCAGATTCGCTTGAACTGACTATTTATAGTCTGCATGGTTCCGCTTATACGACATGCCGTATAAGCGAACCTATCTACTTGACCCTATAAGCGAACCTATAATATGACAAATAAGCGGACCTATTAGCCTATATGACACAGAAGCGGATCTACATCTACACAATGTACACATAAGCGGATCTATCAACATATAATCTAATTTTGACTTTCAAGACCCTATGTTGACCTATCTTGACCTAAGACGTAATGCAGACGTAGTCAACAGACATTCCATGCATTAACAGAAAGACTTGAAAGAGGATAATGCAGCATTCACAGAGTTCAAACCAATCCTATAGTGAGAGTCAGAAAAGTGGATCCCCTTGTTACACCAGATGAAATCTTAGGAATCCATGAGCAAAACAAATATACCTTGATCAGAAGGAATGGTGAAGAAGAGGTAATGATTGATGGTGATTTGGCGGATAGGCTCCATCCAACAGACCTAATCATGCTGAAAAAGACATATGATGAAGAAAAAGGAAATATAAGAGTCATAAGGAGAGCCCTTGATAGCTTCTCAAAAGCTGGAAGGAAGCTATTTACTCAAATAGCTATAACTGTTTTTTATTTTTGCATTAATTAAGACTATGTAATTAACAAAAAGTTGCTCATGCCCCCTCCTGACACAACAATCCCAATAGAACTAAAAGAAGAAGCTAGAACAGGAGTTGTCTTTGAAAATCCAGAACTTTCTGTTGTTTTCAGGGATCATGAAGAAAAGAAGGCTCTTTTAAGAGTAGATGAAATATGCAAGTACTCAAACCAGACTCTCAAATACATAAAGAAATGCACAAACAAGAAGCAGGAGCAGCTTAAAGCAAAGGGTCGTGACAAAGAGGTGCTAAGGAAAAAAATGAGAAGATCATCAATCAATGGATTGAAGCAAGAACTTGGTATAAGGCAATGCTCAAGGAGTGTAACAAACAAATTGACTACAAGAAGAGATTAAAGGATGGTGATCTTTATAGAACCAATCTTGTTGGACAATGTTTGTGTTACAGTTTGAATTTCTTTCATGTTCTTTGTTATGAGTAGTAATTTTTTTACAATACTTAGGGGGAAATTCTTAGGAAACTTTTTGTAAGTATTGAAGAAAAATATATCATTCTGATCATGTGCTGAAGATAAAGTCGAAAGGATCAAACATAAAGAAAATACAAGATAAACAGGACAAAAGCAGAAAAGCAGAAAAGCAGAAAAGCAGAAAAGCAGAAAAGCAGATACCTCTTCAATAGATATCAGAATTAGATTACAACTGAAGAATTACGATAAAAGAAGACCAATCTGATAAGTCTGATGATAAATCTGATGTTTATCACTAGAATCTGGTAACTTCTGATCATCAGAAATTCTGATGGACCAACTTGTCTAAGAGATAAGGATCTGCCACCAAAGTAAAGTAGCAAGTTGACCTTGGATGAATTCAATGAATATGCCAAAAAGCTACTTTATGCATACAAGTGCATGAATAAACAAATGTTTATTAATGTCAAAGACTTTATATAAATAGAAAAGTCACCATCAAAGGGAAATGAGTTAAAAGCCAAGCATTCATTACATACAACAAAAACTTCATTGCCATTCATTACAGAATTCTTAAGGTATTCGTTTGTATTAGACAATAACCTCACAATCACCTTGTAAACTTTGTTTCAAAGTGATATAAACTTCAAAATTCAGTAGTTGTGTTTTTTGAAAGTTTGATTTTAGTTTCCGCACATTATTTTCATATTAGTTGAAATTACTTGCCAAATTCAGTTAAAAGAGCATTGTTATCTGGGATCAACAATTAGTATTAGAGCAAATTGAATAAATTATTTTCAAATGATCAATTGCTATTTTTTTAACTTTCTTTTATTTAAATATGGAAAACTTTCAAACAAGGAACAATGTTTTCAATAGTGGGTCTATGTTAAAGCCTCCGACTTTGGTCAGAGAGGAGTACCCCCAATGGAGAATCAGGATGATCAACGGACATGATTGAGCTTTGTTTCAATCCATTGAGAGAGGCCTACATACACCTACTGTTGATATTCCAGCTATTCCAGCAACTGAGCATACACTAGAAATACCTGTCTCCTTGGCTACAAAACAAGAAATATACTGGAGCAAGGAAGACAAGGATAAGGTGGAAGCCGATGAAAGGGCCAAATCACTTTTGATTATGACACTTCCAAATGACATATTCTCTCAAGTAGATTCATGTGCATCCGTTAAAAAGATATGGGATCAGTTGGAAAATCTTTATGAAGGAGGAGAGAGAATGAAAAGAAACAAACGTACAAATTATGTCTCTTCCTATGATAGATTCAAAAGTCTTCCAAATGAGAGTCTTTCTGAAACATATAATAGATTTGCTAAACTATTAAATGATCTCAAAAAGTTTGGTGTTGAGAAATCTAATCATGAGAGAAATGTAAAATTTCTGGATGCTCTACCAAGGGAATGGAGAAGTCTAATCATGACTTTAACATCCACCCTAGAGCTGAGAAACATGAGCTTACATGAGTTGAGCTCGAGATTAACAAATAATTTTCGATTTGAGTATAGTCTTTTCTATATTAAGCCGGACCCAATTCATTTGCAGTGATATTTGTATCGAAGACCTTGCTTTTATTCATATTATATATCACGTTAATTCTTAGATATTTTCAACAAAACTTTATGTTCATTAATTTTTGGTCCATAAAAAAATTACTTTAATAGAGCACGAGTAACTGTTTCCCACCGGCTGATATGTAAGCATTTAAAGAAAATGGTGTTGGACATTGATATGACGATGCCAATATTTTCTATTTTTCTTTTTTTTTTTTTGCCATAAAGGCCACATCATTGGCTTTATTTATCTTTTGAGTCACGTAGAAATGCCCACGTAACTTTATTTATCTTAGATCAGGTGTGAATAGGGTGGTACTTAAGCACCATTAATTACATATAGACCGAGTAACGGAACGGGTAGATCTACTGGGTTTTGGCGAGCCCCATTCTTGGTCCATGGGACCCACACGGAAAAGTGCTTTTGGTCCTAGTCAAGGGTAATCGACACAAAAATTCGTCAAGGGTTGGATTGCTTCCTATATCGTCACACATATTAATGTCCTAGCTTAACATTAATGATCAACAATTTCATTGACGCTTTAACATACCGGATTTTATACATATACATCTCACATTTTAAAGATTCATTTGATACAAAAAAACTACATGAATTCACCATCTTTTTTGACGTTTTTAAACTTACTTATATTTCAGGAAATTAGTGGACTATGCGGGGATTTCGTGTCAAGATAGCAAGTGTCGGAACTCCATGCCAAAGTTTGGAGGATTTGCTCATTATATTCCGTCTCCTTGCGGTGATATAGTGATCAAAACCTTAAACTTTAAAAATTTGAATTATGTTGTATGACATTTTGGAAACTTATTTTCTTTCGAAGGGTTGTAAACAATATATTTAACCTTGTGTTGTGTTTTGAAACTATCATGATAATGGCATTGGAGTTTGTTTTATTCATTTAATATGTTTTACTTTATCGTATGCAACAGGAATCAATCACGATTACGTCTTGCGCTTTCACTTACGAGCGGGTGTAACAATATATCACATTAACTCTCAAATATTTTCAACTAAACTTTATATTCATTAATTTTTGGTCCATAAAAAATCAACTTTAATAGAGCACGTGTATCTGTCTCCCACCTTTTGGTCAATAAAAAAAATTACTTTAATAGAGCACTAGTAAATGTCTCCCACCTTGTATGCGAAGTTTTAAAGAAAATGGTGTTGGCCATTGATATGACAATGCTAATATCATCTATTTTCCTTTATTTTTTGGCCATAAAGGCCACGTCATTGGCTTTATTTATCTTTTGAGTCACGTACAAATGCCCACATAACCTTATTGGGGCCGGTTGTAGTTAATCATAAAATGCATTTGTTGTCCATGTTAATTGTATGATCATGGAGTAGGAGGGTAGATAAACCTATTCACTTTGTTAAAGTGCATGGAATTATATTCATATGCTAAAAACAAATTATATGAATATTAATGTTTGGAAGGACAATTCATTGAGATCAAAGATTTAATTTTCGATATTTTGAATTTATGTAATTTTAAAAAAATGATGGTTGAGACAACGGATGGACCACGTGACCGGCGGCTAAGTTGAAAGACTCTATAAATAAAACGAATCAAAGTAAGTAAAACCAGATTAAACCGGTTTATGTATGTGTGATTAATAGAATTTAACAGGATTAAATGTTTAACACCAATGTAGTGTTTGGTGTAAAGGGCATAAAGGCGGAATGTATTGGATCATTCCGAGGGAACGAAAGAAAACATGTTTGGTTAACATGCATTAATAAAATGGATCATTCCGTAAGGATTAGATTTCTTGCATCTCAAGTATTTACATCCGTTATATGGGTTTTTTTAATATGTTTAAGGAATGGAAAGAAATCTACAATTGTTGTTGTGCTATTGATGATGCTTTGAATGCGGCTAACTTTTGATAAATTTAAGTCGTAATAACTTTAAGTTTCAGATTGTTAAAAAAATTAAGTTTTAATATATTTAAGTTTTTAACCATTTAAGAAAGCAACTTCTTAGATATATTTAATATTTAAGTGTTGTTTATTTTAAGTTTTTATGTATTAAAAATCAAGATCTAATAAATATTTGTAAAAACTAAAAACTAAAGGGCTATAAATGGTCAAAAACTCAAAATGGTCTAATAATACGGATTTGAAAATTCGGTTTCGGCACTAATTTAAACAAGAAGTTCTATCTTTCCAAAGTAATCACAAAGTACAATGCGTCCTTCATAAAAAAACGAAGTGCATTGTTCATTGTTCGAACTTCGAACAATAATCATTAACCTTATATGGTTCAATATCATGAATAACAGAATTTGAATCTGATTTTCTGAATGTATTTAAACAACTTCACCTACTGATCAACCTTTATTAATTTTTGCACAATCCATAGCGAGTTTAATCTAAAGCCGTTGGTAAGTCTATCGTATAGGAAGAAAAAGACACATGATTTAGGTAAAATTAGAATATGGTTTCCTGGATTTTTGGGACATTATATATATTTCATGCACAAAACTTGAAAATACAAGCTAGTCACTTAATTACAAGAGACCTATTTTTAATCTCATATAGATACCATACACCAGGAGTCATAGGCAACTCTTTATGGCTACATGACACACTACACTTGAAGCTCACACTAAAATCTAAGTTCACAAGAAAAAATGACCGTGCGAGTTTCATTATACATTTGCAATAGCGAATCACGTGGAGCAGACACAGGCATGTCAGCTTTAAGTTCCTTAAGATTTCGGTGAGGCTGGTAAAACGCTTGAGCTGTTGTAGTTGCAAATTTATTCAATTCTAGCTACATCACCTGACTGTCGATAATAAGATGCGTTGACGTTGAGAGAAATAATACCATAGTTATATGATATGAGTGGATTACGGTTGACAAAGTTGAGCCAGATTGTGACACCACACCCAGATAAGGATGCACCATACACAATTGATACCAACTTACCAGTAAACACTTACGTTATTGATACAAACGGTAATGTACAAAAGTTGGAAACTTAAAGGTACAAAGTTTGGTCAAACTACTATTAGCTGATCACGCAAAAATTTCCACCAGATAAGAAAGTTTGAGATACTATATTTCACTAGTCACGCCTATCCGAGATAAACAACCCGCCCAAGACTAACCATCATTTCCTGTGACACATGCTTAAAAGACGTCAGATATTACACTGGTGAGTTTATGAATATACACAATTTACAATTCACATTATTTAATCATGACTTGTACCTGCCCATGTTATCATAACCCAACGTTACCACGTAACTTACATAACCATACAGTTAATGCCCACTACACCACAGGTGTAGTACCGACAAATCCTACCGTAGCGGCACGTATAAGGGACCACAAATATCATGTGTATGTCATGCTCAGGTTATATACATGCGTACAACAGTCATGCCATATTATTTACAGTTTAGGACAAGCATGTTCACATTTGAAAAGCATTCATAAAACTCACCTCTTGTTAGTAGCTAACCGTTGATACAATTGCTAGTATGATCAGGTACTATCTCAAGGTCCTGACACAATTTACATAATCCTAAGTTGGGTAATGGTACACCTAACTAGTCATTATCATGGTTGGATGTTGGTTAACCCTACCTTGTTTAAGCATGGTTGATCAGTCCATGCCTAACTAAGGCTAGGCTACCCAATACCCGCCCCTGACAATAACCCTAGTACCTAAAAATAATACTAACACTACTACTACTAATATATTATTACTAATAATAAAACTAATATTAACTATTAAAAATAAATAATAAATAACTAAACATAAACTTAAACGAGAGTATACCTCAAGACTATCTACGGCACGTTGATGTAGAGTTTCCCTACTCCTGCTCCTACTCGTGCTCCAAAAACGACTACTAACAACACCCAACGGGGGATCGTATACGCGGGATTCTCAATACTAGAGTGTTCCCCTTAAAATTTTGGTGTATCTAAAATCCTACAATTTAACTCCTATATATATGTGAAGCAAGCAGGCACCTCAATTCCTTTATGGGCGATGTGGGACATTGACGTGCTTTCTAGCTAGCTTGACGTGCTAGCTAGCTTAGTTATATTAATTCAGCTGCTTCACTCGTTTTTCTTGTATAACTTTTAAAATATGACGTTTTATAAAACGACGAATATGTCATTAGAACGAGCATATTTTTATCTACGTTTTAACCTAAGTTTCATTAAAAACGGAGTAAAATAAAATAATATATTTAATTATTAATATTAAACGGTCTCTTATAATAGCCAGGGCTTGTACAGATGTCTCATATTTCAACTAAATATTTCAACTAACTATTTTACTCGTTACTTAGTCGTTCAACAATATATAAATTACAAATTTTAAATATAATTTTATTGGTTCACGAAACAGGATGTTACAACTCTCCCCACCTTATAGAAATTTCGTCCGCGAAATTTAAGCAAAGAGATGTGGATATTTTTGTTTCATCTCCTCTTCTTTTTCCCATGTCTCTTCAGGTCCTCTCTTTGCATCCCATTTGACTCGTACTAGAGGAAACTCCATGTTTCTTAATTTCTTTATGCGTCGATCTATGATCTAAATGGGGCGCTCTGTGAAGTTCAACTTGTCATTGATCTGGATCTCCTGCCAGGGTATCTTAAGTGACTCGTCCGCTAGACACTTTCTTAAATTTGACACGTGAAACGTGTCATGAATTCCTTGTAATTCTGTTGGCAATTTTAACCTATATGCTACAGGACCAACTCTTTCGATTATCTCAAATGGTCCAATATCGCGCGGACTTAGTTTTCCTTTCTTCCTGAAACGAATGATACCTTTCCAAGGCGAGACCTTAAGTAATACCTTATCGCCAACTTGAAATTCTAAGGGTCTTCTTCGTCTGTCGGCATAACTTTTCTGTCTATCTCTAGCAGTCTTCATTCTTTCTCGGATTTGTATGATTTTATTGGTAGTTTCTTCAATATTTTCGGGTCCAGCTAATGGATTTCTACCAATCTCAGTCCAACAAACTGGGGTACGACACTTCCTTCCATATAGTGCTTCAAACGGAGCCGCCTTGATGCTTGTGTGATAACTGTTATTGTATGCAAACTCTATTAGAGGTAAATGCTTATCCCAGTTTCCTCCAAAGTCTATCACACATGCCCTAAGCATGTCTTCCAGTGTTTGTATGGTTCTTTCACTTTGGCCATCTGTCTATGGGTGATACGCCGTACTTAAATTTACTTTTGTTCCCAATTCCTTTTGGTAGCTTTGCCAAAAGCTGGACGTAAAACGGCTATCTCTATCTGATATAATGGAGATAGGTACTCCATGACGGGTGACAATTTCTTTGACATAAATTCTTGCTAATTTATCCATTTTATAATCTTCTCGTATTGGCAAGAAATGAGCAGACTTAGTTAAACGATCTACTATAACCCAAATAGTATCGTGACCATTCTTAGTTCGTGGAAGTTTAGTAATGAAATCCATGGTTATCATCTCCCATTTCCATTCAGGGATCTCGGGTTGGATTAAACATCCTGCAGGCTTCTGATGTTCTGTTTTGACCTGTGAACACGTCATGCATTTTTCCACATATTCATTGATTGATTGCTTCATCCCTGGCCACCAATATTCATCTCGAATATTCTTGTACATCTTCGTACTGCCAGGATGCATTGTATACTTTGATCTATGTGCTTCTTCCATCACCATATCCCTGAGTCCTCTCACAGTAGGTATCCAAATCCTATTGTGGAGTCTTAGTATTCCATCTTCTCCTTTAACAAGTAGTTCTTGTTTTCCCACCATCCTTTCTTTGTTAATCTGCTCAACTTTCAGGGCATGTGTCTGTGCATCCTTAATTCTTTCTAGTAAACCTATTTTCACTTCAATTCTAGATGCATGTATTCTTAAAGGTTTAACTTTGTCCTTCCGACTAAGGGCATCTGCTACTACATTAGCTTTTCCTGGATGGTAACGAATTTCACAATCATAGTCATTCAATAACTCCATCCATCTCCTCTGTCTCATGTTCAACATCTTTTGCACAAATATATACTTTAGGTTTTGGTGATCAGTGTAGATCACACACTTAGTTCCATATAAGTAATGCCTCCATCTCTTGAGGGCAAATACTACTGCTCCGAGTTCTAGATCATGGGTGGTGTAATTTCTTTCATGTATCTTTAACTGTCGAGATGCATAGGCGATAACTTTGCCTCTTTGCATCAACACACACCCTAGTCCATAATGAGAAGCATCACAATATACTACAAAATCTTCGGTACCCTCGGGAAATGCAAGTACTGGGGCACTGGATAACTTTGTTTTCAAAAGATTAAAAGCTTCTTCTTGTTGGCTGCCCCAGACAAATGGGGTATTTTTCTGAGTCAGTGTCGTTAGAGGCATCGCTATCTTAGAGAAATCTTGAATGAACCTTTTATAATACCCTGCTAGCCCTAGGAAACGTCGAATTTCTGTGGGATTTCTTGGTGCCTCCCAATTCTTAACTACTTCAATCTTTGTAGGGTCCACTTGTATGCCTTTTGCATTAACAACATGCCCTAAAAATTGGACTTCCCTAGTCCAGAATTCACACTTACTGAACTTGGCATAAAGTTTTTCTTCTTTTAGTAACGTAAGAATAGCACGGAGATGACCCTCGTGTGTTTCTCTACTCTTAGAGTAGATTAGGATATCATCTATGAAGACGATTACAAATTGATCCAAGTATGGTTTGCAGACTTGGTTCATAAGGTCCATGAAGGCAGCTGGTGCATTAGTGAGGCCGAAAGGCATCACTAGGAACTTGTACTGACCATACCTTGTCCTAAAGGCAGTCTTGGGTATATCTTCTTCTCTAACCTTTAATTGATGATACCCAGATCTTAGGTCTATCTTCGAGAAGTAGCTTGCGCCTTGTAATTGATCAAAAAGATCATCGATTCTTGG
This sequence comes from Helianthus annuus, assembly GCF_002127325.2. Lineage (NCBI taxonomy): Eukaryota > Viridiplantae > Streptophyta > Magnoliopsida > Asterales > Asteraceae > Helianthus > Helianthus annuus. The sequence continues at coordinate 35,129,357 of NC_035442.2, forward strand.
GAGTGGGTATCGATTCTTTATAGTAATCTTATTCAGGTCTCTATAATCAATACACATCCTCATTGAGCCATCTTTCTTCTTGACAAAGAGAATCGGCGCTCCCCATGGTGACGTGCTAGGACGTATGAATCCTTTGTCCAGTAACTCATGGAGTTGGTTTCTCAACTCTTTCATTTTAGTCGGGGCAAGGCAGTACGGGGCTTTGACAATAGGGGTTGCTCCTGGGATCAAGTCGATTCTAAACTCAATTTGTCTGTCAGGTGGTAATCCGGGAAGATCTTCAGGGAATACTTCAGGGAATTCAGCCACTACTGCTACCTCTTCTAGTTTCTTTTCTTCCTTTGCCTCTAGTGCATATACTAGGTAAGCTAAATGACCCTTTTGAATATACTTGGATACTTTTATCATGGAAATAAAACTTATGGGTTTACTAGGTCTTTCCCCATCAATTGTTACAGTTCCCCCTTTTGGGTCCTTAATTTGAATTTGCTTCTTATCACACAATATTTGAGCTTGGTGACTAGATAACCAATCCATTCCTATTACTACGTCGAACTCTCCAAGTTTCAGTGGTAGTAAGTCTATGGATATTGGGGTCTTACTAATCTGGATGGTACAATCCTTTACCACACTCACAATTTCTTCTTCCCTCCCATCTGCTAGTTCTACTATAAATGGCTTATCTAGCTTACAAGGAGTCTGATTAATCAAAACTCTAAAGTGCTCAGATATAAAACTTCTATCAGCACCAGTATCAAATTTTATTTTAGCATAAAAGTTGTTAAGGAGAAATGTACCTGTTATGACATCAGGGTTCCTACGAGCCTCTTCAGTATTCAGAACAAAAGCTCTCCCTCTTGCTTTATTAGGTTCCTCATTCCTCTTAGGACAGCAATCACTATAGTGGCCCGTCTCTCCACATTTAAAACACTTACGTGGCTCTCTACAATCACGATAGTTGTGTCCAGGTTTCTTACAGTTTCTACAGACTAACTGGTTACATGGACCGGAATGTCCTTTTCCACAAGTTGGGCACCTAGGTGGGGGTCCTCGTTGCCTCTTGAAATCTCTGTAATTGGGTTTCTTTTGTTCTTGGTAGTTTTCCCATTTCCTTTTCGGGATAGTTTCTGGGGTTTTCTTTTGTTTCTTAGTGGCGATAGTTGCCCCAGCCTCTACCACATCATGATAGGTAGTTGGTTTGGTAGACTTGATAAACGTGCGATATTCTGTGGGGAGTCCCCACAGGAATCTTCGAATACGATTTTCTTCAGGGTTCACCAAGTAAGACACTATTCGAGACATTTCATTGAATTTGGTGACATATTCCCGGTATGTCTTATTCCCGAGTTCAAGATGCAAAAATTCCTTTTCTATTCTGTCAGTTTCGCTTGGTGGACAGAAGTAATTTGTAATCAGTTCTGAAAACTCCTTCCAACTTAGGCGATGTGCCAGATCATCACCTCTAGTTTGCTTTTGTATCCTCCACAAAAATAAGGCTTCGGATTTAAACAAATGAACAGCAAACCTAACTTTATTTCTTTCATGGCAATCACTGACGTCTAGAATGGCTTCTACCTCACTTAGCCATTCATGTGCCTCAATAGCACCTTTCTTCCCGTCGAATGAAGGAGGATTACATGAAACGAAAGTCTTGTAATTACATTCTCTAGAGATTTATGTTTCTATAGCTTTAGATACTTTCGTATCATCTACCTTCTTTTCCGGGCGAGGTTCATCTCGTGGAGTTGGTGTAGGTGTAGGTGCAGTGCTTCCCTCAGATTGCCCTGATCGTTCTGTATTCTGACGTTCGCGTCCCTGTGCGTTGGCAAGGATTTGCGCAACTCGGACGGCAATCCGATCGATCATGTCATCTCCTAAGTTTACAGGTTCGCTATGACGAACAGGATTTACTGATTGGTTAGGTTGACGATTGTTGTTAACCGAAGGTTCTGCCGACATTTTCTATATTTTTCATGAAAAATACTACTTCAATATTCTATTTATTAATGAACACTTAGAATAATTAATTCACATAATACAATATTTTTCAAATGCAACATGTTGAAAATATAACTCTACTATGAACATTTTACTATAATTAAATTTATAAATTAATTAATCATAGTAAAGATTTTTAATATTGAAACTTAAAAGAATTAATGTTTATCTAAACATACTACTAACCTGCTCATGTGCTTTATGTGCGAGAGAAGGTTGTGTATGATTTGTATGAAGGAGGTTGGCATCTATTTATATTAACAATGAACTACGCTATTGGCCGCCTTTTTTTTTTTACTCTATGATACTTGATTGAGAAGAAATATTACTTACTCAAATAATACACAAGTATCATTATATATATGCACTTCATGTATACAACATATACGTATTACATTTTATCTTTTAGATTTTATTATTATTATTATTACTATTATTTTCTCCTAACGAGTAAAGAAGACAAGATTTACGAGTAATTATTGTTAAGGGCAGTGTGTACAAAGTGGTAACGAAATGAGGATTTATAGGTTGTAATTATTACTATGGGTATTTTCTAATGACTCTATATCCTTAGTAAGTTCATACCCGGATTTATCTATTATTCGTATTTCAAAGTCAGCCAGAGCATCCTAAAACTTACATAAGCTGGCGTGTTCTCTTAGGTTGAAGCCTAGGTATCCATACCAAATACCTAATTCGCTAAAACCTTTGGCTCTGATACCAACTGTGACACCACACCCAGATAAGGATGCACCATAGACAATTGATACCAACTTACCAGTAAACACTTACGTTATTGATACAAACGGTAATGTACAAAAGTTGGAAACTTAAAGGTACAAAGTTTGGTCAAACTACTATTAGCTGATCACGCAAAAATTTCCACCAGATAAGAAAGTTTGAGATACTTTATTTCACTAGTCACGCCTATCCGAGATAAACAACCCGCCCAAGACTAACCATCATTTCCTGTGACACATGCTTAAAAGACGTCAGATATTACACTGGTGAGTTTATGAATATACACAATTTACAATTCACATTATTTAATCATGACTTGTACACGCCCATGTTATCATAACCCAACGTTACCACGTAACTTACATAACCATACAGTTAATGCCCACTACACCACAGGTGTAGTACCGACAAATCCTGCCGTAGCGGCACGTATAAGGGACCACAAATATCATGTGTATGTCATGCTCAGGTTATATACATGCGTACAACAGTCATGCCATATTATTTATAGTTTAGGACAAGCATGTTCACATTTGAAAAGCATTCATAAAACTCACCTCTTGTTAGTAGCTAACCGTTGATACAATTGCTAGTATGATCAGGTACTATCTCAAGGTACTGACACAATTTACATAATCCTAAGTTAGGTAATGGTACACCTAACTAGTCATTATCATGGTTGGATGTTGGTTAACCCTACCTTGTTTAAGCATGGTTTATCAGTCCATGCCTAACTAAGGCTAGGCTACCCAATACCCGCCCCTGACAATAACCCTAGTACCTAAAAATAATACTAACACTACTACTACTACTAATATATTATTACTAATAATAAAACTAATATTAACTACTAAAAATAAATAATAAATAACTAAACATAAACTTAAACGAGAGTATACCTCAAGACTATCTACGGCACGTTGATGTAGAGTTTCCCTACTCCTGCTCCTACTCGTGCTCCAAAAACGACTACTAACAACACCCAACGGGGTATCGTATACGCGGGATTCTCAATACTAGAGCGTTCCCGTTAAAATTTTGGTGTATCTAAAATCCTACAATTTAGCTCCTATATATATGTGAAGCAAGCAGGCACCTCAATTCCTTTATGGGCGATGTGGGACATTGACGTGCTTGCTAGCTAGCTTGACGTGCTAGCTAGCTAGCTTAGTTATATTAATTCAGCTGCTTCACTCGTTTTTCTTGTATATCTTTTAAAATATGACGTTTTATAAAACGACGAATATGTCATTAGAACGAGCATATTTTTATCTACGTTTTAACCTAAGTTTCATTAAAAACGGAGTAAAATAAAATAATATATTTAATTATTAATATTAAACGGTCTCTTATAATAGCCAGGGCTTGTACAGATGTCTCATATTTCAACTAAATATTTCAACTAACTATTTTACTCGTTACTTAGTCGTTCAACAATATATAAATTATAAATTTTAAATATAATTTTATTGGTTCACAAAACAGGATGTTACACAGATGGACACTGATGTGTTCATGTGTTCAGTGATATTGTCTGGAAGCACAAAGTCTTTTACTTCGCATACGGATTTAAGGGGATATATGAACGCAAGTGCAAGCACAAAGACTAGAAAGAAAATCATAAAGCTAGAACAGGATAAATTTTCAAAATGAATTTGTGAATTGTGGATTTGTTTTAGTAATCATCTAAGGATAGGTGATGATATTTGTTTTAAACACAAGATAACTTGTGTTAGGGTCCTAGAAAGGTTATAGTCTAGGTCAAAAGCATTACTAATAACCTAATTCTCTATAACCATGGCTCTGATACCAATCTGTAACACCCAAATCGCGTAATACAACAACACGTGACGGAAAACATTGGGGAGTCACGTTATAAATTGTTTCATAACACATGGCTCATAAAGTTTTGTCTTATTGAGTTAATAGTTTTCTTTGTTTTGGAGAATACAGTTAATACACAACAATTGTCTTGTAGGTTTTAAAGTCACTAAGGCTTAAGTCCGCCCAATGTGAAGCATGCTCAAAGTCAAACATAAGCACCTGAAACACATGTGAAAATAGGTACGTTAGCATAAAAATGCCTGTGAGTAACATAGGTTTTGTTGTTGAGAATTCATGGCTTTGATTTGTTAAAAGAATTGTTTATCTAAAAAGTAGCCATGAACCTTGGTAAAAATGTTTCTCTTTTGTAAAATCATATGAAAATCAATGTGAAAATCAAATGATTTAAAAGAAATATTGCATGGTTAAATAAATAACCAAATGATAGTAAATTGTGTAAAATGTGTCATGTCTTGAAATAAAATATCATGTCTTGTGTAAAAGATGTCATGTCTTGTATAAAAATGTCATGTCTTGTCTAAAAATGTCATGTATAAACCATGTCAAATGTCAAGTATAAACCATGTCTTGTATAACAAATGTCGAGTAATAACCAATGTCTTGTATGGCAAGTAAAAAGTCTTTACTCAAACCACATGTAATAATGTCATGTCTTGTGTAACCAAGTGTCATGTACAAAACAATGTCTTTGAATAAACAAAAGTTTAAGTCAAAAGTTATGTTTTGAAAACCATTGTTTTTATTGTTAATAACAGTTTTCAGGTTTGTTATCCGAATACACTCAAGCCTTGCGACTGTCGGATAAACCCTTATCAAGTCAAAGGTTTATCAAAATATCATCGGATTCTGTCATTCATTAAAATGTCACTTCCAAACAAACCTATGAAGCGGGAACGGGATTTGTCAAGTCCTATGGTACCATTACATACGACCGATCGGCGTAATCAATGTTAATGAATGTATCTTGTCTCATTAAACATACCAAATGTCGTAATCAATGTAAGCATGTCATGTAAAATGTCTTTAAAGCCATGTACTAAGTATGCTAAGTCAACATACGAAGTATAATGTCCATGAAATCAATGTGCTAGATAAGCTAAGTCAAAATGTGTAGCAAAAGTAACCTTGAAATCAATGTGCAAGGCATGCTAAGTCAACATACGAAGCAAAATGCAATTTAAATCAATGTGCTCACATGCTAAGTCAACATATGCCGCAAAAGTAATGTAAATCAATGTGCTCATATGCTAAGTCAACATATGCGGCAAAAGTATCCTTGAAATTAATGTGGTAAGCATGCTAAGTCAACATACGAAGCAAAACATAATTGAAATCATGTACTATATGTGTATTAGATGAACATAGCATGTACTTGTCATGAAAAGCATGAAAGTAACAGTAAGCACATGTGTTTCACCCCAAAATATTTGAAAACCATAAAGGAGGGGACTATGTACTCACTTGGGATTGCAAAAGCATCCTTGAATCAAGCGAATTAACAAAGCTCGGGGAATCAAGAAATCAAGTGGCACTTGTGTTCTAGGATGAAGAAAGCTCAGATGGGAGGGATCCACAAGTGGTAGCAACTCCAACTTAGAGCATAGATGGGAAAAAGAAGGAAATGAGCAAGTTGGTGATTGAATGGAACATGCTATTTATAGTAATTCATGAACCACAAGATCATGCCAAGTGTTTGGAGTGTTCTCCAAGGATTTATAGGATGATTACAGGTGTAGGAATCAGGTTTAATGCTTGGGAAACACCCAAACATGGCCAACACACATAAAAAAACCATGGCTGATCAAAACAGGCTGCTGGGAGCTGGTTTATGGACCGCATGGGTCTGCTGTATACGGTCCGCAAGCCCTCAAAAGGGGCTAAAGTTTTGTTTCTGACAGCTTTGGCCCCTGAACTTGATTCGTCGCATTTTGGCACTTCTAACACCCGTTAACCCCATTTTTAAGCTCTATAAGGAAGTTAAAGTATATTTAACTTGAATTATGCTAAAAAATGTCATGGATGTCGGTTCGTTTGGCTGTATGGTTGCGTTTTTCGGTTAATTACGACGAAAATTGTAACAAACGCGAAAACGACCGAAATTCCGCAACGAATGAAATTTTTGCGTTCCTATCACTAAAATTTTTTTGGATGTGCGGATATGGTCTGAAAGCAGAATATACGCGAATTTTCATACTTTCACAGTTTTGACGCTTTTAGTCCCTGTAATTTGGGTTGTAAACGAACCGAACGTTCAGCGAACAGTTCGTGAACTGTTCGGCGGGAAGTTCGTTTATGTTTGTTCGTTTAGTAGATGAACGAACACGAACAAGAAATTTAGTTCGTTAAGTTAAACGAACGAACATGAACAGAGGTTGCGTTCATTCGTTTATGTTCGTGAACATTCGGTAATGTGTTCGTTTATATTCGTGAGCGTTCAGTAATGAGTTCATTTATGTTTGCTCGTTAATATTTATTTGTGTTAGTTCGTTTAAAGGTTTTTATATGTTGTATTTTGTTTTATTATTTCTAGTTTTTAAAATTTCGAAACCCTAGTTATCTTATATACCTATCACAACATCCTTTATTTCACTATTTCAATTTTAATTTGTGTTAAAGCTTGACAAACTCTTAATTTTGTGTTTTTCATGTTTTTGATAATCACGCCGACTGTGTTCGGATAATTATGTTAAGTGTTTATGTATTTTTGTGGATTCTTCGTAATGTTTGTGATGAAAATGCAGATTTTATTCTAAAATGAATATTGTGTTCATAAACGTCGTTTGTGTTCATTTATGTTCATGAACATTTGTTAGAGTTCATTAGCATATGGTGAGTGTTCGTGAACAGTTCACGAACATGTTCGTTTCCTTAATGAACGAACATGAACAAGAAGTCTCGTTCGGTAAGAGTTCATGAACAGTTCATGAACAAGCTTGTTCCTTAACGAAGGAACACGAACAAGGCCATGTTCGTGTTCGTTCAGTTTGTTTATAGCCCTACCTGTGATCAAATAAGCATATTTTCACATACTGAACCTCTCAAAACTTATTTCTAAGTTATGTAAAGGGTATTTAGGGTATGTTTAGCTTATGTTACTGTTTCGGAGCGTACGTCGTTACGAGAATTAGCAGACTTTCGCAATTTGTCGCAAATAGTCCCTGTGATCGAATAAACTTGTTTTTGCCATAGCGAACCCTCCAAAACTTATTTCTAAGCTATGTAAAGGATGTCTAGGTATGTCTGGCTTATGTCACTGTTCCAGAGCGTACGTTGCGTTAAACTGATTACGTTTACATAACAGTTTACGTATAACTTTCCAGAAAGAGTTTGAAAGTTCGTAATTGAACAAGGATTGATATTGTGTAATTGTTATGGATAATTTCACAATCCAATAAATAAAACACAAGGTTTTATTGCTTATGAAATTATTCGCGATTGGATAATGATAACTGAAAGCACAGTTGTCAAAGTCTCCCCTACTTTAGGAAATTTCGTCCCGAAATTTATTCGTAGGAGTTTGTTTATATCAATTGTGTCAAGCTATCGTCTTGCGCGGAATCTAGGGTTTCCTCTATTTACATAGAATAACCCATCATGGATCTCCACGTAAGGCATAACTTTATCATTCCCTAATGGGCACTCCCTCTGATTATGTAGGAAGTGGGAATGGATTGTTATATCTAGGATGCTCATCCCCTAGTGGATACTTCCTTGATCAATGCAGAAAGTGGCGATGAGGGATTGATTAATGGTAAAACCAAATCAACCAATAGTACTGTGAGTATCCTTCAAGAGTCTAACTAATAAGATAGAAAGATCTTGTAAGGATTTGGCTCTTTGTTTCAGTGTCTTGTAAAGCATTCATAGAAGTCCAATCAAGGATTTAAAAGTAGTACTTTAAGTGTCCCCTTAAGAATCTAACTATTAAGTTAGAAAGATTCTATAAAGATTTGTGTTTCATTTCCCTAGTGGATATTCTTCAGAAGCAAAAATGAATGGATTATTCATTTTCTTCAATGGATTCTTCGTTAGAAATGGAAATGAAAGATGAATAGGTTATTCACTTCCAAATGGATGTTTCTTCAAAAGTGAAAATAAATGGATAATTTATTTTCTTCAATGGATACTTTTCCTCAATGGATACTTCGTCAGAAGTGGAAATGAAAGGATCAGGACTGGATTATTCATTCCCCAATGGATATTTCTTCGGAAGCGAAAATGAATAGATAATTCATTTTCCTCAATGGATACTTCGTCAGAAGTGGAAATGAAAGGATCAGGACTGGATTATTCATTCCCCAATGGATATTTCTTCAGAAGAGAAAATGAATTGATAATTCATTTTCCCCAATGGATACTTCATCGGAAGCGGAATGAATTGGGTTATTCATTTCCCAATGGATATTTCTTTAGAAGCGAAATAAATGGATAATTCATTTTCCTCAATGGATACTTTAGCAGAAGCAGAAATGAATGGATTATAGATTATTCATTCCCCAATGGATGTTTCTTCGGAAGTGAAAAATGAATGGATAATTCATTTTCCTCAATGGGTACTTCGTCAGAAGTGGAATGAATTTATTCATTTTCCAAATGGATATTTCTTCAGAAGCGAAAATGAACGGATAGTTCATTTTCCACGATGGATACTTTATTAGAAACGAAAATGAATGTGGACTTCGAATGGATTATTCATTTCCCAATGATATCTCTTTCAGAAGCGAAAATGAGTAGCTAGTTCATTTTCCTCGACGGATACTACATCAGAAACGGAAATGAATATAGATGACTTTTGTTTCTTGTTTAAGTTAACACATATGGGTCTGCGATAACATAAAATCCTTAAGTGGTTTGGATAACACTATGATAGATAATACAATAAGAACACTTATATATAGGAAGTACCAGCGGCGTATCCACCATGTTCTTACTGTATTACAATCGTCTCGTTATCCAATCACTCTAGATTTCATGTCATCATACTTAACAGGACTCACTATGGTTTCCATGCATCGAATCTCATAATTATGTGTGCACCCATAATTACTTAACTCGTTGCATAGCTTATCTTGCCAAGTGATAAATTATGGACATGGTCAAAGAAAGATGCTTTGTTTCAATAATTGAAATAATGCGTGCGTCTCACGTGTTTTCCACTAGCCAATAAGACTGTACGTGTTTCACGGATAGACGGGTTCATAGGTTTGGTAAAGAATGTGCGAGCACAAATGAGATGTATCACGAGAGTTGTTCAATATAAGGAATGAGAACTCCGTGTTTTGGTGTATTGTCGCACATTACACATATATGAACAAGCATGTCAATTTTTAATTTGACATGGGAATACTAATATCATTACAAAATAACTGGAAAATGTACATGAGTCTTGGATAACAAAAGAAATCGAAATGCAAAATCCTAGTTGTTTATAACTACAATGTTGTTGGCACGAGCCCCGTTAACTCCAGTGTTAAGAGCACGTCCTTAAGCAGAGTTGTTAACAACTTGATTTTGTGTAGTCGTAACTCGGCAAACCCTAGTTGTATGACCAACGAGCCCACAATTTAGGCATTTGTGGCAACGTACACTGGCATGATGATGAAGGTTACATTGGTTGCATAGAGCTGCAGTTCCATTGTATGGTTTTTAGCAGGGGTTTGTGCTGGTTGGTTGGGAGCAGCTTGGTTGGGTCGAATAACCACATGAAGGTTTTGTAAAGCCTTAAACTTCCTAGATTTCTTGGTAGGTTCAACTTTGATTTCCTTGGGTTTCTTCTGTGTGGTTTTAGCAGTCTGTTCTTTGTCGCCCTTGCGAAATAGTTTCCCTTTCCTGATTTGAGATTCAGTTAGGGTAGCTGCTATCTCGATAGCTTGTCTAACAGTAGCAGGGTTGTTACCAGTGACTATATCCTGAACCAGGTCAGGAAGGCCATCAATGTACTTCTCGATTGCCTTTTCCAAAGGCGTAACCATTGTAGGGCATAGCAAGCTCCACTCCTCGTAACGGTTAGTGTAGGCACGATGTTCCCCAGTATCTTGTTTTATGTCACACCCCAACCACGTAAAACAACAAATCGTGGCGGAAACGTCGGGGAGTGTCGTAACAGAATCATTGTTTCACAACCATGGATTAAATAGTTTCGTTTTATTGAATTGTTGAACTCATTGTTTTATTACAAATCAGCTAAATACAAATAATTGTCTCTCAAGTTTTAAAGTCGCTAAGGCACAAGTCCATCCTATGTGTAGCAGGCATCAACAATCATCACATAGCAGCACCTGAAACATATGTGAAAATAGGTACATCAGCATAAAAATGTCTGTGAGTAACATAGGATTTGTGAATTTGATTCATGGCTTTGGATAACACAAGAAAAGGGTTTTATGTTTTCAAAAATAGCCAAGAATCCTTGTAAAAGTTTTGTTTCTAAAATGCGTCGTTTTGGTAAAATGTTTATAGTACATACAAAAATATACTTTGGTTTTGAGATAAGCGGATGAGTAGTATATCTAAATATACTTTAGTTTTGAAATAGTTAAATAGATAGTATATTAGAATATACTTTAGTTTCGGAAATAATAATGTCGGCAGTATATCAACTATACTTTAGTAAATATTATCATGTTGGTAGTATGTCGGAACATACCTAAATCGTGGTTTGGTAATATATCAAACTATCTTTAGTAAACAATAGCATATCAAATTATGCTTTAGCAAACAGTATCACGTTGGTAGTATATCGAAATATACCACATATCACGACTTGGTAATACATTCAAACCTTAGTGCATCAAACTACACTTTAGAGACTATAGAAATACCACAAAGGCAAATTCTATTTGGTTAAAATTTGGTTTCTAACATTCCAAACAACAGGAATGGGGTGTCAGTCCTATAGCGCTATATCACACTACTAATAGGCTTGATCATTGTAAATGAATGTATAAATAACTGTTGGGAATGAACCCTATCAAAGGAACATATAATAAAAGCCAAAACTGGATCACAGCAGTAGATTCAGAATAAGCAGATGTCTGGTTGCAAGTCTCTCCCCTTGAAAGTGGTTTCAACATCTGCTGACCTCCTATCTGCTGATCATGCAAACTGCTGACCTACAACTACTGATCAAGACAAAGACTGATAGAAGAACTAAAGCTCTGCTGCTCAATCTACTGCCCTGATTCAAGCACTACTGATCATGACAAGAACTGCTGGGTTCACAGCAGTGGAAGGATGCAGCAGTTGTTTCAGTTTGTTTTATGTATTGAAATGTAATATCAGTAGTTAGCATAGCAGTGTTTGTATAGATCAGAGGTTAGAGTTTGTTAGGAGGTTAGATGTCACTTTCATGGTGACGTCAGCTTTGATGCTCAGTGGTTTGCAAGTGCCTATAAATAGAACAGTACAATGTACTGTTCTGTTTAGCTCTTTCACCATTCTTCTTTCTGCACGAACAAACGCTGAGCTCGGGCTGAGGGGGAGTTTGCATATCATACTTGCATTGTAATCAAAGTTTAAAAATAAATTTAATCATTTGATTCATTGTGGAAAATGTATGATTGAAAGCATGTCTCCTGTTTGATTGTGAAAAGTTTGTTTCCATTTACAATTCCGCTGCACTACTCTTCCATCCGTTCATCTAATTTCAAACACAAATCACAATTAATCCAAACTCAGATCCAAACAATTGGTATCAGAGCCAGGACAGTCAAATTTGATTTAACAATCATTTTGACATAAATAGTTCGGCTCAAAATTGTTGATACTGATCGTTTGTTTGTATTGTTGAAAAACAAAGTAAGGTTTAATCACCGATAAAATTGATTAATCAGTACCTGTGAAACAACCAGAAAGATGTCGCAATCACAAGATGATAAAAACAACATTGGCTCTTTGTTTAAACCAACCATGCTGAAAAGAAATGAGTACAACATCTGGGAGCGTAGGATGTGTCACATCCTCGCTCAGCAAAACACTGGATGTTGGAGGTCTGTCGTTTTCGGTCCTCATGTTCCTATGGTGCCAAGCGCTGAGGACGCCAAAAAGTTCATTCCTAAACCAACTGAAAATTACACAGAATTGGTTTTTCAGAAGTTCGAACTTGATGCCAAAGCGTTTAGCATCATAGCCTCCGCACTCCCCAACGAAATCTATGCTGGACTGTTACACTGTAATAGTGCAAAAAAATTGTGGGATGCATTGAAAGAACAGTTCGGAGGAACTGAAGAGGTTATCGAAAACAACAGGGAAATTCTGAACCAGCAGTATGAAACATTTTGTCATGTCAAAGGGGAGTCACTAACCCAACAATTTGAACGTTTCAGTTGTCTCATCAGTGAACTAAGGCTTGTTAAGGTTACATTTCCGAATGCAACCCAAAAAAGCAGGTTCCTTAGATCACTGCCAGAAAAATGGGACACAATTGCCTTTGTCACCAGAAATTCAGCTGAATTCAAAGATCTGACCCTGACCCAACTCCATGGTAGACTCCTGACATATGAAAGGGAGTTAAACCAAAAAAGGAAGTTGCAAGAGTCTGGTAAAGTTGCTGATGACTATTCACTCGGCAGCACAGCTCTGTTTGGTCAGGAAGAATCTGACAGCAGTAGTAAGGATCAGAGTTATGATCACTTTATTGACATAACTGCTGGGGGTAACTTTGCCAACTCTGATTCTCACTCTACAAACTATGCTTTCACAGCAAATACTGAAAACCAGATGTCAGATAATTTGTGTTTTGAGCTGAATGATTTGCAACATTTTGATCCCACTGACTTAGAAGAGATGGACATCTTGCATCAGTTGGCCTTGCTTAGTGTAAGAACAAGCAAGTTCTATAAAAGAACAGGGAGAAAATTTCCAGGGCTTCATGGAAATTTGAGGGTTGGGTTGGATAAATCGAAAATTAAGTGTTACAAGTGTAATAGGCTAGGACATTTTGCTAGGGAATGCAGGAGTCAAACCACTGGTCCCATAATTACTCACCCTAGCTCAAACCCTAGACCACAACAACAAAACACTGTGCACTATACCCAATATGCCCCTGCAGCACATGTTAACACTGCTCATTATGCTGCAACCCCTGTGCCTGTGCATTATGTTCAAACCACTGTTCCACAAATTCAGTATGTTCAAGCCCCTGTTCCTCAGGCACAAGTGCAACCTGTTGCACCTCAACCAACTGCTCCAACTGTGACACAACCAGATCAGCAAAGCTTTTTCACACAAGGCTTTGTTGATTGGAGTAGTATGCCTAATGAACTTGGTGATGAAAATTTTGCTCTATATGCTTCTAATGATGCTTTTAATGGTGAATTTTGTTTGATGGCATTAGAGTCAATACCAGAAGGGGATGAAACTGATAGTGAACAGCTAAGTGCTGAAACAGTGGATGAAGTTGCTGAAGCAGTGGTTACTGTAGTTGCTGTTGAACTACTGCTGGAAGAAAATTCAGAAACCCTGATTGAACCTCTGACCGACCCTTGGTCCAAAGATGACCAAGAGAAGGAAGATTTGAAGAAAGCTGGTGAGGAAGAAGAGAGAGCTAATGAAGAAGATAATCATCAATGTGATTGTGCCATGATGGCTGCTACTAAGGTATCACCTCAAGTTCTTGAAAAACTGTGTTCAGACAATTGTATTATTGCATTTGCTAACATCAAAGAGGTGAATGAAAACCTTAGAGATAAAGTCTTGTCTGATGAGGTCAAATTTGAAAAGTCATTAAAAGAACTTAGAAACAAATTGGCTGAAAAGGATAAAGAGATCAGCAGTTTAAAAGAAGAACAAAGCATAACCAAAACTCAACTCCAAACTATGGTAGAAAAATACCAAGTTTGCAAAAAGGAGTTAGAATCTACCCAGATCACCTGTGAAAAATGGGTAGAATCTTGCAAAGGGTATGAGGTTATGCTTGAGAAACAGCTTAAAAGCAATGTCAATTTTGGTATAGGTCATAGAAAATATGATGATATTGCAAGCACTGCTGCAATGCAAGCTGTTTCTTCTGAAATCATACCAACCAACAAAAATGGCCAAGAGGTTAAAATAACCAACAAACTTGGTAACAAAATTACTCTGGAAAGATCTGTGGGATCCTCAACTTTTGAGGAAATTGAGAAATACCAATTTAAACCCACATGGTCTGATGAGTGTGATATCCTTGAAAATTTCAAACCAATGGATTTCACAACCACTGATGGTGTAAAAGCTCCAAAAGCAAGAGTCATTCCTATCAAAGATATTCCAACAGAGGTTCAAAACTCTGTTGCAAAGGAATCTGAGAAAAGGAAGAAAAGAGAAAAGGTCAAAAACTTGTTTTGTGAATTCTGTGAAAAGAAGAATCATCTAACAAAAGATTGTTTTCATCTAAAAGCATATGATATAAACAAAACAAGCATCATTTTACCTGCTGCAAGCTGCACCATCTGTGGTAAAGATAATCACAAAACTCAAGCATGTGTGTATCTCAAAAAACTTTGACATAAAAAATAATGAATACACTGCAAAAACATCCTTGAGTCCATCAACATCATCTGTCAAGTTCACCAAGAAACAACCACTGTTTGTCCCTGTCCAAACAGCTGTCACAAAACAGCTGAATCAAAAGTCTATCAAAGAGATGTACAGGTGACTGATGCACCCCCTGCCAATCAATTCAGAAAAGGCAAGGAAAAAGCATCATACCAAAGGATTCCACACGTTTATGAGGCTTACAAAAAGCCCTCTAAACCAAGAGTGAACAGACATCCTTTTGGTTATCAACAGATGATGGGTCAAGACCCCCAACAGTGGTTAGAGAAAAACATTCTCAAAAATGTTCAAACCCCTGTGCTAACCACTGTCCATGCACCTGCCTCCATCCCAGACACTGTTGAGACCCCATCCAAAGCCCTGTTGGCTTTGGAGACCTCTATGAACTAATCCTTTTACTTCATGTGCAGGGAGCTTCTGCATGCTTAGATAGTCTTTGGTATATAGATAGTGGAGGCTCCAGGCACATGACAGGATGTAAAGCCCTTCTTCAAGATTTCAAAACTCATGGAGGGGGTGATATATCCTTTGGTAATAATAGTAAGGGAAAAGTTTTGGGGTCTGGTACAGTAAAGTCTGGAAATGTAAAATTTGAAAATTTCAATCTTATTGATAATCTGAAATTCAACCTCCTGAGTGTATCTCAAATGAGTGATTAAGGGTTTGGATCATTCTTCATAAAGGATTGTTGTAGGATTGTCGGACCAGAAATGGTTAATAAGATTGAAGCAATAATCAAGAAAGGCTCAACAAAACTTGTTGCTCAAAGAAGTGGCAATGTTTATGTTGTTGACATGTCAAGAGAGTGTCCCAGGGCTAATGCTTGTCTGTTCTCAGCTGCCTCTAACAAAGAGACAGAGCTATGGCACAAAAGACTGGGACACACAAATCTCAAAACAATCAATGAAATTTCAAAAAATAGTCTTGTAAGAGGACTACCACAAAAAATGTTTTCATGTCCTGAGCACTGCATTTCCTGTTTAAAAGGAAAACAGCACAAAAGCTCCTTCAAGTCCATTGAAGAGTCCAAAACAACCCAGTGTTTGCAAATGCTACACATGGATTTGTTTGGCCCAGTGTAAGTCATGAGTCTCAAAAAGAAAAGATATTGTTTGGTTATTGTTGATGACTTCTCTAGGTTTACATGGACCTTTTTTTCACACTCAAAAGATGACACTGCAGGCATTTTGCAAGACTTTGTGATACAGGTTGAAAATTAATTTGACCTTCCAGTAAAAGTCTTCAGGAGTGACAATGGCACAGAATTCAAAAATAAGGAGTTGGATGCCTTCTGTGTGAAGAAAGGGATTGTAAGGCAGTACAGCATCCCTAGAACACTAGAGCAAAATGGGGTTGTTGAAAGAAATAACAGAACATTGATTGATGCTACCAGAACCATGCTTGCAGATTCAGGTTTGCCATTAACTTTTTGGGCAGAGGCAGTAAACACTGCTTGCTATGTCCAAAACAGAGTTTTAATCAACCCCAGGCACAAAAAGACTGCTTATGAAATTCTGTATAAAATAAAGCCATTAATCTCATATTTCAAAGTTTTTGGTTGCCCATGTTTCATTTTGAACTTAAAAGATTCTATTTCAAAGTTTGCAGCCAAAATTGATATGGGATATCACTTGGGATACTCAACCACTGCTAAGGCCTACAAAGTGTTTAATACACGGACCAAAGCAGTGGAAGAGACTTTGAATGTAAAGTTCAATGAACTTTCATCAATGAAAATCCCTGCAAATCCTGCAGAATTGTTAGATCTTGAAAAATTCACTTTTGAAAATACTGCTGTCAAGACTAACACTGCAGGTCCATCAGAAGATTCATCACCAGACTATGGATATGAGATCATCATTCCTCAAAAGTCTGCTTCAACAGCGAGAGCATCAGTTGTTCAAAACAGTTGTCAAAGCTCAACCACTGCTACCTCAACAGTTGTTGACCAAAGTAGCCCTTTAACCACCTTCCATCTCATCAAATACTGCTGACAAAAGCCCTCAAACAGTGGATCAAAGTCAGCAGATGTCCACACCTTTACCCCCAATGCCACCACCTTTTGAAGCCACTACTGGGTCATCAAAGTCACCAGCAGTGGTTAGCTCAGATGATACACATCTGCAGCCTTCACCACAAAATGCCATCATTCCATACCAAGGAGAGCTAATCTTCTTGAAATCTCATCCACCAGATCAAATCATTGGCAACATCAATGAAGGGGTGCTCACAAGAAAGCAGTCCCAAAACATTTGTCTTTTTGCAGGTTTTCTATCACTCCATCAGCCAGTCAAGTACCAAGAGGCACTGAAAGACAACAGCTGGGTAGAAGCTATGCAAGAGGAGCTCCAATAGTTTAGAAGACAACAAGTATGGGAGCTTGTTCCATTGCCAGAGGGTGTGAGTCCTATTGACACAAAATGGGTCTTCAAAAATAAAATTGATGAAAGGGGTATTGTTGTCAAGAATAAAGCCAGGCTTGTGGTTCAAGGTTTCTGACAAGAAGAGGGCATTGACTATGATGAAACATTTGCTCCTGTAGCAAGACTTGAAGCTATCAGACTCTTTCTGGCCTTTGCTGTCAACCACAACATCAAGGTGTATCAAATGGATATCAAATGTGCATTCCTCTATGGTAAGATTTAAGAGGAGGTTTATGTTTATCAACCTCCAGGCTTTGAGGATCCATTTAATCCAGATCATGTCTACAAGCTAAATAAAGCTTTGTATGGCCTGAAACAAGCACCAAGAGCCTGGTATGAAACTCTGTCCACCTTTTTACTTTCCATTGGTTTTACCAGAGGCAGGATTGATAAAACACTGTTTTTAAAATGGAGAGGGAAGGATTTGATGATTGTCCAGATTTATGTGGATGACATCATTTTTGGAAGCACATGTAACAAATGTGTGAAGAGTTCAGACAACTCATGACAGCTGAGTTTGAAATGAGTGCAATGGGTGAACTCCAGTGCTTTCTTGGTCTCCAAGTAAGGCAGCTGCAAAATGGTACCTTCATCCATCAAGGCAAATATGCCAAAGAACTGTTAAAGAAATTTGACATGGATGACTGTAAACCATGTAGTACACCCATTGCAACCAATAAATTGGTCATGTCTGAAGAAAAGGATGATTTGGTTGATCAGACCTTATATAGAAGCATGATTGGGTCTTTATTGTACCTAACTGCATCTAGACCAGATATCATGTTTGCAACAGGTGTCTGTGCAAGATCCCAATCAGCCCCTAGGAAGTCAAACCTTATTGCTGTAAAAAGGACATTCAGATACCTCAAAGGTGCTCCCACACTTGGTATCTGGTATCCAGCTGATGGTAAAATTGAGCTTTCAGGTTTCTCAGACGGTGACTTTGCTGGATGTGATAAAACAAGGAAGTCCACTTTAGGAGAGTGTCAATTCCTAGGCAATTGCTTAGTGTCTTGGCAAAGCAAAAAGCAAGCAGCTGTTTCCACATCCACTGCTGAGGCAGAATACATAGCTGCTGCAAGCTGTACAGCCCAACTGCTCTGGCTTCAAAATCAGCTACTGGATTTTGGTATCACTGCCTTGAAGACACCACTTATGTTGGACAGCCAGGCAGCAGAAAATATCATCAACAATCCAGTTTCCCACTCAACCACCAAACACATCGACATCAGACATCACTTTGTGAGGGATTGCTATGAAAAAGGTTTGATTTCTCTGCATCATGTTCCAACTAAGGATCAGCTGGCAGATGTGCTAACAAAAGCATTAGACACATCCACCTTTGAAAGCTTGATCTCTAGGATTAGCATGCTAAACATGGAATAACAGGCAAAATCTTGTTTTTCCATGAATAAAAGCATTAAAATGTTTTCAGAAAATCAAAAATCCATCCTTAAAAATAGCTAAAAATGAATTTTTCATTAAAATCCTAAAAGTCTGCCATAACCACTGATGGGTTCAAAAGTCTGTGCTACTACAAAAAGTCTGTCCACTACTGAAATTCATCCCCTGTTCTCATTTTCTCTGGTTAACCACTGATGGTCAAAATCAGTGTTGTATCCACTGCTAAGCTATCTACTGATGGTAAAAAGCATCTACTGTCCTCCATTATCATCATAACTATTGTTTTCACGAGTTGTTTTCCCAAAATGTACTGTTCAATAGTACTGTCCTCCACTTCACCAGGGGATGGCATGCGGACAGTACTTAGTGGTCAGACCTTTTGTAACTGCTGCCACGTCAGCATTCACTTTTCCTCTATAAAACCCCCTTTCAAAACCCAAACAGGGTTTCACTGTCGAATTGAATTCTCAAAAAATTCTCTTCTCAAAGCAGTTTCCATCACATTTCGTCAAATTTCTCCAAAATCTTATCTTCGATTCTCATCTTCAAAATGACAAAATCGAAATCATCCGCAAAATCTTCAAAAGGGCCTCTCAAAAGGCTACCTTCACAGAAATCCCACACAAACCATCCCACAATCTTCTGGGTCTCCTCACAAAACCCGGCACCATCAATACCTTTGATTCCATTCTTGATATGCTCAATGCGTCAAAGTACAAAACTTTGCTAACCGTTGATGCTCCCATTTATCTGCAAACTCAGAGAGAGTTTTGGAATAATTGCACCCTTGAAAAACAAGGAGAAGATGTCATAGCCATTAACTCTTCTCTGCAGAAGAAAGCAGTCCGAATAACACCGCAATCAATATCTGAGGTCTTTCAGCTCGCTGACCAGGAAGGTAAAGATTCTTTCCCTAAAAACGAGTTAAAAACTGACTTCATTGAGAGAGGGTATGCAAACACAATGAAGAGGGATACCTTACAAAAAGGTTTCTTCCCTTCTGCAACCAGATTTTTATTCCATACCCTTCTCATGTGTGTTTCAAACAAAACCACTTCTTTTAATGAAATACTAATGAAAATTCAAAACTTGGGATATGCTATTTTACAAGGAGAAAATCTTAACTATTCCAAGGTAATTTTCACTGATTTGGTTAAAAATGTTGAAACAAAGTCATTCTTACTGTTTCCAAGATTTTTAAGTTATTATTTTCAGGAAAAGTTTAGTAAGGATGATCTTGCGGTAATAAACCAAGGTGAATCTTTTCGAATAAACAGCTTAACTGCTGAAACATTTTCAAGAATGTTAACGCCTTGTAAAACACAAGCAGAGGTGCCTGAGCAGACTTTAGCAGCAAACACTGCTCCTCAGGTATCTGCTGCTGAGCCCACTGCTCAAGGTGATCAAGGCAGCCAAACAACTGTCTTGAAACCCACACCTAAAATCACCAAAAACCACATAAAAAGAAAAATCAACCCCCCCCCAAACCCATCAAAAAGGCAACTCTGGAGGATGAGATACCAGAGCAACTGCCTGTGATTGCACAAAAATCACAACAAACCACTGCTGCTACTTCTTCACAGCAGTTGGTAGAAATATCTTAACCCATACTTGAAACTCCTCCTGTCTCTTCACAAAAAGAACATGTTGTACAAATTGGGTCACCACATCATGAGGCTCTGGAAGCACTCGTTTCCATCCTCCACAGCCCAATACCCGGGGCAATTCCGCTTTCTAAACCTACCTCTACATCCCCATTTCCCCCAAACACCAAACTGCTGTTGGATGCAATTGATTTGAACCTAGCACAAACCAGTCCTTCTCACTCACCTGTTCATGAGAATATACATCAACATGAGACTGGGCTTGATGTATCAATCTTTGCTAACCCACCAACACAACCTGAGGAGGTTACACCCCTTGAGTTACAAGTAACTCTTGGTGGTATTCCAAGTGAAGCACCACTACAAGTGTTGAACCTACAGGTTTACACTTGGACAGTGGTTACATCAATAAGACTTCCTTGGAGGCAATTCCTTCCATAACACCTCTGTTATCTGCCAGTGAGTTTGTATTAACCACTGGTAACATTAAAAGATTATCAAGTGTTGAAGGAAGAAGACCCCAGTACCAAGAAAAAGGGGCATCAGTTGTTGATGTTTGGAGTACACTCCCTACCTCAACTTCTGATAAAACCACTACTAGTGGGAAATTAGATGATCCCATTAAATTGGGTGATGATTTAAAGTACCAGGAATTGACGGAACGTGTTGAAAAACTGGACGCATCTGTTGTAGAAATTAAAGAAATGCTGCAACAGTTGTTAACAGTTTAAAGGTACCATCCACTGCTGTTCCACCTCAAACACCTGCTCCACCAACTGCAGATGTTACAAATGAGCTCTGGAACCTATTTCAACCTTTTCTCCAACAACAGCATCACATGGCTGAGCAGCAGCATGAGAAACATGTTCAAGAGCTCAAAAATGTAATGGAGTCTAGGTACAAAGATACAAAAGATGACATTAAGGCTCTCAAGGCCCATCTGTTAACAACCACTGGCACTGCTCCTCCTACAGTTCTCTTCATTGATGAAATCCCCTCAGATAATGCCAAAAAGGGGGGAGAAAGTTAAGGAGTGGATAAAGAAAGGGATTGATAATGGGCTATATATTGATACAGAATCAAGTGCAATGCTCAGAAAAATTCCCTTGCCAGATGGTAGTAAGAAGGTTGATGTTACCCAGAATGCACTTGATGATGCTGTCATAAGTGTAAAAAAGGATAGAGTGGTAAAGGCCTTGTCAAAATGGAATGAGGAGAAGAAAGCTTTCATGGAACTGAATGCGCAGGGTTGTTCTGGTGAAAAGGATGTTCAAAATCCTGCTCCTAAAAGAAATCTTACTAAAAAAGTAAGGAAACCCAAGTCCACACCATCCAGCCTTCCAAAGCATACTCCAAAACCACTGTCTAAAAGCCACCAACATCAAACCTCCATCCAAACAGTTGCTGAAACTCCTGTTGTATCAACATCTGCTGGTACCTCAGTTGTTACAACAACTGCTCTCACTTCAACACACACCACTACCACTGCCTTACCTCCACCATCAGTTCCTGCCCTAAAGCAGAAGACAGCAGATGTTAAAACATCTGTTATAATGACAACAGTGGTTGAAACACCAGTTGTTTCAACCGCTGTTAGTCAGTCACAAACCACTGCCACCCAAATCACTCCCACTGTTCCATCCAAAACATCATCTGCCTCTCCTAAAATAAAAAGGAGAAGGGTTATCATACCAGATGATGATTCTCCATCACCACCACCAACAGCTTTAAAATCCCAAGCACTTGTCATAATTTCAAAACCCATTCCTCTCTCTTCAGCTCAAATGTACAGACCCTTACCTCCTGCAGGTGTTCAATTTCCTCTTGAACTCATCACAATCAGAGATGAAATTAAGTCTTTCTACTATGAGGAGGACCCTGCCAAAAGGAGCTTGCCATCGATTGAAGGATATCCTAGGCCAACTAATATTGAAGAATACTTGAACATCAAGGCCAAGCAAGCAGAGGATATCTCAATAAAAAACAAACAAGGGAAATCTGATAGAGAGTATCAACAAAACTATCAGTTTCTACTCACACAGGTCAGAGCTTTGGAACAGTTTGCAAAAAATGTATGTCAGGAAATCTCTGAGAAGGCAGACGAGTCCTTGAGAAAAGACTACATTGAAAACATCATGACCTACAAAACACACACGGGGGAGAAACACATGTACAGAAACTGGACCATTCCTGAGCTTGAAGAAGAAGTAGCCAGGATTCATGAAATGATCAAGAATAAGGTCAAGCAGACTCCCCCTGAGAAATTCAAAAAGATTGAAGCTGATAAGGCTTTAGAGCTGAAAAGAATGAAAGAGGAGCTGATAACTGCTGAATATGGGTCAAAGAACTCTGTGTCTAAGTGGGGAGAAGCGAGGGTCAGGGATACCTATAAAAGGTTGGAGGAGCTCAGGAAGAAAGATCCAACAGCTTCACAAAAACCTGATTACTCCAAAGCAGAGGTGTCAAAAAGACCACCAAAGCTGCAACCCAAGAGAACCACTGCTCCTGCTGGTATTGCCGTCTACAAAAGAAGGAAACAAAGCCAGTTGGGTGCTGAAACAGTTCAAGAAATACTTACTGGAAATGCCATTGTGAAAAAGGGCCTTTTGGTAATGTTGAAAGAAGAATCTGAACTGGAAAAATCTGCACATACTGCTCAGTCAGTAATGAACAGGCCAGCATCACCAAATTCCTCATCAAATAAAAATCTCCCAAGAAACCCATTATGCCTAAAAATACTAAAGTGGAAAACTGATAAAGAGACCCACATATTGACTATGTTCAGGGCGGATGGCGAAGTGAATAAATTTACAAGGGAAGAGGCTCTTGGCCTGAGTCTTGAAGATTTGCAGGATCTCCTTGATCTTCCACTTAGCAGGGATGATGATGACACAGATGCCTTAACTTTTGAACTACAATTCAAAGGGCAAATAAGGGAACTGTTGTTAAGGCAACAAAAATCTACAATAATGGAGAGTTTTGGCATTATCTGTTCCAGGGGGAGATTGTTGGGATTGAACCCTATCAAAGGAACAGATAATAAAAGCCAAAACTGGATCACAGCAGTAGATTCAGAATAAGCAGATGTCTGGTTGCAAGTCTTTCCCCTTGAAAGTGGTTTCGACATCTGCTGACCTCCTATCTGCTGATCATGCAAACTGCTGACCTACAACTACTGATCAAGACAAAGACTGATAGAAGAACTAAAGCTCTGCTGCTCAATCTACTGTCCTGATTCAAGCACTGCTGATCATGACAAGAACTGTTGGGTTCACAGCAGTGGAAGGATGCAGTAGTTATTTAAGTTTGTTTTATGTATTGAAATGTAATATTAGTAGTTAGCATAGCAGTGTTTGTATAGATCAGAGGTTAGAGTTTGTTAGGAGGTTAGATGTCACTTTCATGGTGACGTCAGCTTTGATGCTCAGTGGTTTGCAAGTGCCTATAAATAGAACAGTACAATGTACTGTTCTGTTTAGCTCTTTCACCATTCTTCTTTCTGCACGAACAAACGCTGAGCTTGGGCTGAGGGGGAGTTTGCATATCATACTTGCATTGTAATCAAAGTTTAAAAATAAATTTAATCAATTGATTCATTATGGAAAATGTATGATTGAAAGCATGTCTCCTGTTTGATTGTGAGAAGTTTGTTTCCATTTACAATTCCGCTGCACTACTCTTCCATCTGTTCATCTAATTTCAAACACAAATCACAATCAATCCAAACTCAGATCCTAACAATAACAGTATAAATGAACAAATAGTTTTAACAAACTTTGGAAATCAGTTGTTTAAGCCATGGATAATAGTTCAATTCGTCAAAAGATAGTACTATGCACGTGTAATCATATAGTCAAAATCATGAAAATAGTGTATCGGCACATATGTATCACCCCAAAACATTTGAAAACAGTAAAAGAGGGGACTATGTACTCACTTGAGATTGTAAGTATCCTCGATTAAGTGTCCTAAGAAAGCTCGGAAATCAAGGAATCAAGTGGCACCTAGTAATCAGATTGCTAGTTAAACAATCGGCACCTAAATCGGAAGATTGGGTAGAATGAGGTCTCGTAAACCAAATGAGTATTGGAACTCATGTGATATGGTTTAACAAAGCTTACATTCTAAATCGGAACCTATCCTAAGTGCTTACGACCCGTTACGACCCATTAAGGTAGCTTACGCTACTTTAACGCGTCGTTCGCGCGAATGCGCGTTTGAGACGCCTAACTAGTCCTATGACAAGTATTATATGCCCTAACATGTTTAAATATGTTGCATAATCAGTTCAGGTTACAAAAGTTAATTTGCATATGCTTAAAATCCAATTATGCATGAAAAGGGCATTTTGGTCATTTACCTAAGGCATATAAACTACCTATCATACAACTAATTAAACTAAGTGACCATAGGCTATAACCTCGGAAAGTTATTCCCTATGCAACTATGGTCACAAAATGCGCATAAACGGCATTTTGACCGAAACTTTGACTCGTCACTTCGACTAATCAACGTGGTAATTAGTAGGTATAGTCACAAGGGGCTATAACCATTGTGATTACGCTCACGTTGCTAAGTTTGAACGAACTTTATGTTGACCAATTCATGGCCAAAGCAGAAAGTCAAACACTGTTTGACTTTCATGCTTGAAAAGCATAAAAAGCATAAAAGAAGCTTACAAAAGGTCCAACCAATGAATATTTGATCTCAAAATACTCAGGTATGAAGCTTTACAAGGGAGAGCTTCAACTTAGAGTAGAAATGAGATCAAGTGTGAAGAACCAAATGAAAACCCATTGCTATTTATAGGAAGTTAGGCTGAATGAGATCATTCCAAGTGTTTAGAAGGATCAATCTTGGCCCTACACTTGTGGGACATGGTATTTAATACAATGGGAGTCCAAAACCAGCTTCAGGTATTGAGAAAATTGCATAAATAACCCTAGAATTGAAGCTGGTTGCTGAAAATAAGTTGCTGAGTTTTAGTCCTTGTAGCGTGGCGCACCAGGTACCCCTGGGCGTGGCGCGGGGGAGCTCAGTTCTAAGTTTCCAGAATTGGCGAAACAGGTCCCTACATGCTCAAAACTTGATTTTCGGCACGTTTAAGCCCCGTTAACCCAATTTCAAGGCTCCACAATGATGTTAAAGCATAGGGAACATGAAATATGCTTGAAAACATCTCGGATGTCGGTTCGTTTGGTCGTATGGTTGCGTTGTTCGGTTAATTACGACGAAAACTCGAACGGACGCGAAAACGATCCAAATTGCGCGACGAGTGGTATTTTTGCATTCCAATCACTAAAATAAAATATTTTAATGATTAAAAAATTTTTTTGATGTCCGGATATGTTCAGAACGTAAGATATACGCGAAAATGCAAACTTATGCACTTTTTGACGCTTTTAGTCCTTGTTGATCGAATAAGTTTATTTTCGCATACCGAACCCCTCAAAGCCTATTTCTAAGCTATGTAAAGGATATTTAGGGTATGTTTAACTTATGATCATGTTCCGGAATGTTCGTTACTGTACGAATCGGCGTAGTTTCGTAGTTTGACGGAAATAGTCCCTGCGATCGAATAAACTTGTTTTTGACACACCAAACCCTCCAAAACTTATTTCTAAGTTATGTAAAGGTTATTTAAGGTATGTTAAGCATATGTCACTGTTCCGGATTGTTTTTCGCGTTAAAATGATTATAATTTGCGCATCAGTTCACGTATAACTTTCCAGGAAGCGATTTAAAGCTTGAAATTGAACAATGATTGATATGTGCAAAAGTCACATGGAATTGTACAAATCCCAAGAATGAAACACAAGATTTCATTGGATTTGTATTTGTATTTGTATGATGGTCGTAGTGACATAGATGTCACATTTTAGATCGTGGAATTCATTCTCGAGTGCCCTCTGTTCGTGACGTGGGCAGAATTCATTCATCATAAGAGCTCGAAGCTCTTCCCATGTCTGAGCCATTGCAACATCTGCACCCCTATCCCTCATAATTCCGTTCCACCATGTAAGTGCTCTCTTTTGGAACACGCTTGATGCAAACTCTACTTTGCGCTTATTTGGACATTGGACATGGCGGAATGTGCTCTCAAGACTCTCAAACCATTGAAAGAGCCCAGTTGCTCCCTCAAAACCACTAAACCTGAGTGGTTTAGCTGAGTTAAATTGTTTAAAGTTGCATGGAGCAGGTGCATTGTTGTTGTTGTTGTTGGCTTGGCTTATTTGAGTTATGAGATTAGGTAGCACAACAGCAGTTTGCTAAGCTATTATGGCAGCCATTTTGGTGTCCTGAGCAGCATTTCGATGGGGAGGCATTCTAAAAGAGAAGGAGATGAGAGAAAATGGGTGAGATGATATTTGGATAATCAAAACTGGATGTTAAGAATATCAACGAAGCATAATGATTGTGATCATTTGTTTGTTACTTAAAACAAATAATTGACACAATGACGAATCAAAGTAAATGGGTTTTATAATGTAGCACGAAGACATGCTTTGGCCTATAGGTAGACACTCACCCTAAGAGTTCCCAGGTAAGAGTGACTGGTCCGAAAATGCGGATTTATACGAACACTCTAGCCTTAGACATAAAACTCAGGGTACAGGCATTTACCCTTCCAGATTGTACGTGTTCATATTATTAAAACCCAAACTTTGACAAGAATTTGAAAAATTTTAAAGGCATGAAGCCTAAAAATAATCATCTAAGGATAGATGATAAATTTTCAAAATGAATTTGTGAATTCTGGATTTGTTTTGGTAATCACCTAAGGATAGGTGATGATATTTGTTTTAAACACAAGATAACTGGTGTTAAGGTCCTAGAAAGGTTATAGTCTAGGTCAGAAGCATTACTAATAACCTAATTCTCTATAACCATGGCTCTGATACCAATTTGTAACACCCCAATCGCGTAATACAACAACACGCGGCGGAAAACATTGGGGAGTCACGTTAAAAATTGTTTCATAACACATGGCTCATAAAGTTTTGTTTTATTGAGTTAATAATTTTCATTGTTTTGGAGAATGCAGTTAATACACAACAATTGTCTTGTAGGTTTTAAAGTCACTAAAGCCCAAGTCCGCCCTATGTGAAGCATGCTCAAAGTCAAACATAAGCACTTGAAACACATGTGAAAATAGGTACGTCAGCATAAATTCCTGTGAGTAACATAGGTTTTGTTGTTGATAATTCATGGCTTTGATTTGTTAAAAGAATTGTTTATCTAAAAGGTAGCCATGAACCTTTGTAAAAATGTTTCTCTTTTGTAAAATCATATGAAAATCAATGTTAAATTCAAATGATTTAAATGTTTCTCTTTTGTAAAATCATATGAAAATCAATGTGAAAATCAAATGATTTAATAGAAATAACGCATGGTTAAATAAATAACCAAACGATAGTAAATTGTGTAAAATGTGTGATGTCTTGAAATAAAATATCATGTCTTGTGTAAAAGATGTCATGTCTTGTATAAAAATGTCACGTCTTGTATAAAAATGTCATGTATAAACCATGTCTAATGTCAAGTATAAACCATGTCTTGTATAACAAATGTCGAGTAATAACCAATGTCTTGTAAGGCAAGTAAAAAGTCTTTACTCAAACCACATGTAATAATGTCATCTCTTCTGTAACCAAATGTCATGTGCAAAACAATGTCTTTGAATAAACAAAAGTTTAAGTCAAAAGTTATGTTTTGAAAACCATTGCTTTTATTATTAATAACATTTATCAGGTTTGTTATCCGAATACACTCAAGCCTTGTGACTGTCGGATAAACCCTTATGAAGTCAAAGGTTTATCAAAATATCATCGGATTCAGTCGTTCCCTAAAATGTCACTTCCAAACAAACCTAGGAAATGGGAACGTGATTTGTCAAGTCCTATGGTACCATTACATACTACCGATCGGCGTAATCAATGTTAATGAATGTATCTTTTCTTGTTAAACATACCAAATGTCATAATCAATGTAAGCATGTCATGTAAAATGTCTTTAAAACCATGTACTAAGTATGCTAAGTCAACATACGAAGTATAATGTCCATGAAATCAATGTGCTAGATATGGTAAGTTAACATATGTAGCAAAAGTAACCTTGAAATCAATGTGCTAGACATGCTAAGTCAACATACAAAGCAAAATGCAATTTAATTCAATGTGCTCACATGCTAAGTCAACATATGCCGCAAAAGTAATGTAAATCAATGTGCTCCTATGCAAAGTCAACATATGCCGCAAAAGTATCCTTGAAATCAATGTGCTAAGCATGCTAATTCAACATACGAAGCAAAACGTAATTGAAATCATGTACTATATGTGTACTAGATGAACATAGCATGTACTTGTCATGAAAAGCATGAAAGTAACAATAAGCACAAGTGTTTCACCCTAAAATAGTTGAAAAGCATAAAGGATGGGACTATGTACTCACTTGGGATTGCAAAGTATCCTTCAATCAAGTGAACTAACAAAGCTCAGGGAATCAAGGAATTAAGTGGCACTTATGTTCTAGGATGAAGAAAGCTCAGATGGGAGGCATCCACAAGTGGTATTAACTCCAACTTAGAGCATAGATGGGAAAAAGAAGGAAATAAACAAGTTGGTGATTGAATGGAACATGCAATTTATAGTAATTCATGAACCACAAGATCATGCCAAGTGTTTGGAGTGTTCTCCAAGGATTTATAGGATGATTACAAGTGTAGGAATCAGGTTTAATGCTTGGGAAACACCCAAACATGGCCAACACACATAAAAAAGCCATGGCTGATCAAAATAGGCTGCTGGGAGCTGGTTTACGGACCGCATGAGTCTGTTGTATATGGTCCGCAAGCCCTCAACAGGGGCTGAAGTTTTGTTTTTGACAGCTTTGGCCCCTGAACTTGATTCGTCGCGTTTTGGCACTTCTAACACCCGTTAACCCCATTTTTAAGCTCTATAAGGAAGCTAAAGTATATTTAACTTGAATTATGCTCAAAAATGTCATGGATGTCGGTTCGTTTGGCTGTACGGTTGTGTTTTTCGGTTAATTACGACGAAAATTGTAACGAACGCGAAAACGACCGACATTGCGCAACGAATGAAATTTTTGCATTCTCATCACTAAAATACAATATTTTAATGATTCCAAAAATTTGGATGTGTGGATATGGTCTGAAAGCAGAATATACTCGAAGTTACATACTTTTGCAGTTTTGACGCTTTTAGTCCCTGTGATCAAATAAGCATATTTTCACGTACCAAACCCCTCAAAACTTATTTCTAAGTTATGTAAAGGGTATTTAGGGTATGTCTAGCTTATGTCACTATTCCGGAGCATACGTCGTTACGAGAATTGGCAGACTTTCGTAGTATGTCGCAAATAGCCCCTTTGATCGAATAAACTTGTTTTTGCCTTACTGAACCGTCCAAAACTTATTTCTAAGCTATTTAAAGGATATTTAGGGTATGTTTGGCTTATGTCACTGTTCCGGAGCGTACGTTGCGTTAAACTGATTACGTTTACGTAACAGTTTGCGTATAACTTTCCAGAAAGAGTTTGAAAGTTTGAAATTGAACAAGGATTGATATTGTGTAATTGTTATAGATAATTTCACAATCCAATAAATAAAACACAAAGTTTTATTGCTTATGAAATTATTCGGGATTGGATAATGATAACTGAAAGCACAGTTGTCACAGATATTGTTTTGACTTGGTAAAACTTTTTCACAAGTTAAAGTTTCAATTGAAATGGCAACCAACATGTATGATTGGTCAAAGAACGCAATCCCTTCACAATGATGCAATTCTTCAACATGGGGTCACGCGCTTTTAGGATCTCAATATTCAAATGCTCCTTCTAATAAAAGTAAACCTGACATGTCTTGGGTTCAGTCTCTTATGCCGTCAAATAACCTTCCACCACCAAAAATCGATTATTGGGCTAAATCTACTGTCGATTGTGGTCCGACCATACAGTTGGGAAACAGTGATCAAACAAGAACTATGTTTTATGCTGAAATTGTCAAGAATGTCAATGATGGTGAATCTTCGGGAAATGATGACAGTTCGGGATACGGCGGTAGTTTAGATGAAGATGTTACAAGTTCAAGTGAGGATGGAACCGAATATCCATCAAGCGAGGATGGAACCGAATATCCATCAAGGGAGGTTGTTGATTCTAAGGCAGATGGATTAATATCTGAGTGTGAATCCAATCAGGTAAATGTTGACAACTTTGTTTGTTCTAAGTCTATTAAATGCAATAAATGTTCTGAGTTAGAAGGTAAACTGTCTGAGTTAGGTGCTAAGTTGTCAGAGTTGGAAGGTAAATATGACGTGACATTCATCCACAATCAATAGTTGGTTATGGACCTTTCAAAAAGCACCGAGGCCAATATTTTTCTTAAGAATAATGAAAAGGAATTTAAAACAACAATTGAAACCTTAAGGAAAGGTGTATCTGAATTAACAAAGAATGTTTTGAGAAACAAACAGCGATTAACAATTACATTAACATGCTTGAAGAAACAAAGAAAGAGTTGGCTTGTGTGAAGTGTGAAAATGAGGCGATCCAGCTTAAGATAGATAGTTATTCCAACTCTAGGTATGTGCTGGATCACATCATTGACATGCAAAAGAAGAAAACGGATGTCACATGTGTTGGCTATAAGAAATGTCCGCACCAATTAGACACAATTATACCAAGATGCCTGATGAGGAGGATAAGCCTCACTTTGAGCCTTCAGTTCCATTGAACCTTGAGGAATTCGCATTTGGGCTCGGATACAAAAAGAACATATCCTCTAATCAAGCTCAACCAGCTGATGTCAAAGACTCAACAACCATACAAAATCAAGATCCTCCAATCATTGTTGAGGATTGTGATAGTTTGGATGATGAGTCAAATAAGGACGAAGCTAGGCGGTCAAACACCGTGACAGAAGAAGCAAACATACCCCTTAAGAATCACATTCTTTGTGATCCTCCAACAAAACCGTGTGTGACTTCTCCTGTCGAGATTGTTGAAGCTCATGTTGAAACCTATGAAAGCGTGAAGTTGCTTTATATGTTGATTTGTTCCGAAAAAGTTTACTCAAAGAAAGATTTTCCCATTACCTTGATTGATAAAGTGTTTGAGGATTCAACCATTAAGTTTTTGGGAAAGTCGAGCCCAGGAATTGTAGTAACTCAATGTGCTCCTATCCCAAAATCCGAATTTTCGGAAACAATATGGAAATCAAAAACTTCCAGATCGACAAAAGCAAAATCATGCTAATCAAGGAAAGAGAAAGGGCAAAAGAACTCAGAACAAGAAGAAGTTTCAAAAGATAAACTTCATGAAGTCTCAGGGAACTAATAAAATTGAAACTTTCGAAAATAAATCCAACACGGATTTTGTTAAAGAAGTTCCGGTTTTGAAAAGAAACAGTCAAAACAACTACACACAACACACAAACGGTTGTGATGTAGGACCAAGTACCTCAAGATCACGAAGTTCATCATCAAACTATCCCCGTCATAATACTTCGAGGTTTGTTGAGCGGAGATCATGCTTTGAATGCGGTGAGTATGGGCACATTGTCAGAAACTGTCCATATCTCACGAAAGGAAAGGCAAAAGTTGAGGCCCCCCGTGGTAACAGTTACCATACATGATCTGTTTCACCAAAACAGGACCCTCGTCTTGTTAAACAATGAGAAATGAAACAGAAAAAGAAACAAAGAAAAGAAGTTGAAAAGTCTTTGAAACCAGAGGTTATCCAAACACAGCCTGTTAAATCGGATGTTAAAAATGAACAACAGAAACAAAATTGGAAACTAAAATCGGTAACTGTTTCAGGGGGAGCTCCATCAATTCCAAATCATCGGGAAATGGAAGTCACAATCCTCAATGATGTCGGACGACCCAAGTCTGTGAATGTAACAACCCGCATCTTTGGTTATTCCTATTTAAACGTTATTTCACTTGTAAACGCTTGTACTCCGAGATTCGATTTATGCTAAGGGTTATTACACTTTAAAACGCATTTTACATCGCTTATTTATCGTAGTTATCGCATTTAAACGCTTATTACTTAACGCTTATCTCAATGCAAACTCAACGCAAACTCGAAACGCGGATTTATTTATATTATTTGTGCTATTTGTGTGTTTATTTGCTTAGTATATTATGTGGTTATCAATGCATCGCTCAAAACGCTCAAACGCATACTCGCACAACTCAATTTATCACACCAAAACACAACACAACGCAACACTTATTATCTCGCAAAAATATTTAACATACTCGTACTAACTAACGCAACAAAACACACCTAAAGAGCATCCTACACGCGAAACGAGAAACTAACCGCACAAAACAGGCCCTTCGAACGAAGCCAGCCGGCCTCGTATGAAGGCACGAGATTTACTGATTTTTACATGTTACACAACGTTTTCCACTACGATTTTCCACAAGATTCACTTCGATTTCATCCAAACTTCTTTGTTTCATCAAAACTTCATCTTTTTCACCTAAACTCTATCTTTTTTACCTTAACTTCATCTTTTTCATGAAAACCTTCATCTTTTTCATCAAATCTTCTTATTTTATTATGGATCTACACTTAATCGAGTGTATTGGGCCTAGCTTCGGCTTCCCAATGTCACACCCCGACCATGTTAAAATAACAAACCGTGGCGGAAACGTCGGGGAGTGTTGTAACAGAATTATTGTTTCACAACCATGGATACAAAAGTTTCGTTTTATTGAATTATTAAGTAATGTACATTGTCTTTAAACCAACACAAACAAGCTACAAATCGTCTATCATTGTTTTTAAGTCACTAAGGCCTCGTCCAGATCCTATGTGACTCAAGCATCCTAGCAATCAACATCAAGCAACACCACCTGAAACATATGTAAAAATAAAGTCAACAAAGAAATGCTGGCGAGCACATAGGTTTTAAGAGAGTATCGGATTCATGGCTCGTTTATATGTTGCAGTACCTTATTAGACTACAAGAGTCAATAGTACAATCCTCGTTTTAAAAAGTGTATTGCAACATAATTAACCAACTTAAATCAAGTTGATTATGGTTTATAAAATCTCGTAGGCATGTTTCTTAATCCCAAAACATTTATTTTAGTAAACCAATTCGTAAAAACTCGTTAATAAAACTCGTATGGTTTATTTCATTTCGAAAACCTCGTTGTGTGACATCGTTTCCCAAGTGAACTAAATAATGACACGAAATGTAATATGATAAAAGCACTTATATATAAGATGTACCAGCGGCGTATCTACCATGCTTTTATCATGCTACACTCGTCCCATTATCTAATCACTACCCAAAACCAATCGTTTATCCAATTCGTTTATCTCGTTTAAGTCGTCTCAAATCGTTTAACTCGTCCCAAAACCGTATTCCTTTTAACTATGAAACTACTTATGGTCGTCTCGCTAATAACATTCAAACCTTCTTGACTCGACTATCTCGCTTCTCGTATTAACAAACCACCAAAGGGTAAGTTAACAATCATCAGATTCGGTCGTTACCTACATAACCCCCACACATAACCATGGGTGTAGTCTGATAACGGGATTTGTTAGATCCTATGGTACCATAACCTAATACTGGTCGGTTCGGCCAAAACTAATGAATGTCATTCGTTATGTAACTACAACCAACAATTTCGTTCACATTATCGAAATCGTTATTAATTTAGTATAAACCATTTAAATCGTTTTTGAAACCATCGTTTAAACCTCGAAATCGTTTAATACATATGAATCACCCCAAAACAATTGAAAACAATAAAATAGGGGAACTATGTACTCACATCGAAGTGCAAAGTATCCTCAATCTAAAGAACTCAACAAGCTCAATCAAACCAAGGAAACTCAAGCAACACCTAATTATCGAATCACTAGTAAATAAATCGACACCTAAATCGGAAGATCGAATATAATGAGGTCTTGTAAACCAAATAAGTGTAGGAACTCATGTGATATGGTTTAACAAAGCCTACATTCTAAATCGGAACCTAACCTAAGTGCTTTCGACCCGTTACGACCTGTTTAGGTAGCTTACGCTACTTTAACGCGTCGTTCGCGTAAATACGTGTTCGAGACGTCTAACAAGTCCTATGACAAGTATTATATGCCCTAACATGTTTAATTATGTTGCATAATCAGTTTAGGTGACAAAAGTTAGGTTACATATGCTTAAAATCCAATTATGCATGAAAAGGGCATTTTGGTCATTTACCTAAGGCATATAAACTACCTATCATAAAACTACTTAAACTAGGTGACCATAAGGTATAACCTCGGAAGGTTATTCCCTATGCAACTATGGTCACTAAACATGCTTGGTCGGATCCTAATGATCAACCAAACGGGTTGAGTTCGAAAGTCTAAGCGGTGGTATAGACCGCTTGACTTACGACTCTAAACAAGCACTAAACTAAAAATGACGACCTAAGCATGTTAAAACATGCTTACTAAGTTAGACAACAGGTTTTGATATCAAAATAAATTGTTTTGATACCAAGAGTAGTTTGTTTGCAAAATACGCTTAAATGCGCATTTTGACCGAAACTACGACTCGTCACTACGCCTAGTCAACGTGGTAATCAGTAGGTATAGTTACTAAGGACTATAACCATCGTGATTACGATCACGTTGCGAAGTTCAAACGAACTTCGTGTTGACCATAAACTGGTCAATGCAGAAAGTCAAACAGAGTTTGACTTTCGTGCTAAAAACGCATAAAAGAACGAAAGAGGACTTACAAAGGGTCCAAAGAGATTTGATTCCAAGTATTCTCAGGTATGAAGTGAATAATCACATCAACTTAGAGAAATCTCAGATCAAATGTGAGGAAAAATGGAATGAGGGCATGCCTATTTATAGTTTTCAGTTCACCGTTAGGATTGTTTCTTGCTAAAGGGGGAAAGATCTTGGCGTTACATGTGGGTTAGTGGTTTACAAATACTAGGGGACTTGATAAACCATCAAAATCTAGCAGATGGTATCCCAAAACAAGCATTAAAAACCATCGAAATCTCAAATTTGCACCAGATTCATTGTTTCTGTCTGCAAGTCTATCGTGGCCCGCGTAGCATACAGCTTAGGCTTACGCGGCCCGCCTGGGCATCTTTGGCAGATTGTCAAAACAAGTCCCTGCAGCTTAGAAACATGAGTTTTGATGCATTTTTGGCACGTTTAAGCCCCGTTAACCTCATTTCAAGGCTCTAAAATGAAGTTAAAGTATTGGGATCTCAAAACATGCTCAAAAACATCTCGGATGTCGGTTCGTTTGGTCGTAAATTTTTGGATGTCCGGATATATTCAGAACGTAAGATATGCGCGAAAATGCAAACTTATGCACTTTTTGACGCTTTTAGTCCCTATTGATCAAATAAGTTTATTTTAGCATACCGAACCCCTTAAAGCCTATTTCTATGCTATGTAAAGGATATTTAGGGTATGTTTAACTTATGATCAAGTTACGGAATGTTCGTTACTATACAAATCAGTATAGTTTTGCAGTTTGACACAAATAGTCCCTGCGATCGAACAAACTTGTTTTCGACACACCAAACCATCCAAAACTTATTTCTAAGTTATGTGAAGGTTATTTAAGGTATGTTAAGCCTATTTCACTATCCCGGAGTGTTTGTCGCGTTAAACTGATTGTGTTTATGCACCAGTTTGCGTATAACCTTCCAGAAAGCGATTTAAAGCTTGAAATCGGAATCGAATCAAATCGTAAAATCATCAAACACAAATACACACATAATAACACCAAAGCACATTGTTTTATTAATAGTTATCATTGTTTTACATTGTACGTCAATTACAGAGCACAGTTGTCACACCCAAGTTAGAAATCTACAGATTTCACACTCACCAAGTGTTAGATCTAAGAGAAAACCCTTTAAAACCCCTTTTTAAACTCGATTTTACACAAAACAGACCAAAACTGACACATATCTCGTTCACTGGATAGTGGCACGAAGTGGTGTCGAAACCGTCTCGTATTGGACTCGAAAATACATCCGATTCAGGCAAAAACACAGCTCCGAACATCAAAAACTGCCACATACGCGAAGTAGGCTGGTTTGTGCGAAGCCAGGCTTCGTATGAAGGCACCAGCTTCGTATAACCCAGCCTTTTGTTCCCGAATGTGACCCAAACGCTCACAAGACCTCTCCGGCTCTATGTTTAGACAGTAGCTTAAGTCTGGGGGGATGCACACTCAATTTCCCGAAGAAAGACGCGAAGAACACTCGATTTTGGACACCGGAAGCATCACTCGTGCGAAGTCTCCCTTCGTACGAAGCCATGCCTTCGTACGAAGGCACTTGCTTCATACGAAGCCTCTGTTTCCCACCCGACACCTCGATTTCGACCGTTTCAGCACTTTGGAAGACTTACACATTCTGTCCCCATACGCAGGCTGATCCGGCGCTCCCTTCAATCCATTCCAGGACGTGTTTACTTGCTAGACATGCACTGTGATTATACTCGAACCCTTTTTCGCTTAACACACTTTTGGGTGTAATATACGTTCTCTATCAAAACACACAACACTTAAACTCTTATTAAACACTAACCTCACTTGCATGTTATACGTGATTAGTTGAATACTTGTTGCTATGTTACACAGTGATAACTTGCCCGACCGCCCTTAGCAATGATAGTACTATATTTTGGACTCAGCACCTGTTTATTCAGGGGTTGTTTAGGATCACATACTTTACTTCACGTGTTCACAGTGGTGAACATGTGTCGCGCATACTCCACTCGTAGTCATGTGGTTAGCTTGTATCATTGTCGATAGCTTACTTGATTCGCCCGTTACGTGTTACATGCTGGTTATGCGTAAACGCTTTTATACTATATTTATGCTAAACTTGTGTACTCACCTTTACATTATTGTATTGACTTTATTTTAACGTATGTGACAGGTTGATGGTCTGTTAGCTGCAAAAAGGATAGGAATGCTATAAACCCACAATAAAATCTAAGTTGTCGGATCTTGATTTGTTTGAGAGACTTGTATCCGTTATGACTATTTGTTGAAATATTTTTTTTATTAGTATTGGATAATGAACCTTTGAAATATTGTCGCTAAATAGTTGTTATGGATTCTCTCGAGCAATCTGGTTCGCTTAGTGCCGCGCCCCGATGATTCCGCCATCGGTTGGGGGTGACAGATTGGTATCAGAGCCATAACTGTAGGGAATTAGGTCGAGTCGAGTAAGACAGACCTAGTCTATAGTCTAAGCACCAAAACAGACCCTTCGTACGAAACCACTTGGGGCTTCGTTAGAACCCACATGAAATGCCTTCGAACGAACTCACATTGTTACACCTTCGTACGAACTCACCAGCTTCGTACGAAGGCAGCCTTTCCTAAGGCTGAAAACTTATTTTGCTGTTTCTAAGGCTAACACAATGCACACTTTTTGAAAATGCTTGTATAACACCAACGAGTGATTGTGTCGGGATTAGGTGTGAAAACCAAGAACTCTCGATAAGATCACCCACCCCGCGTATTTTGCTCTCAACACGTGAATCTTTCATTGAGTTAGGAGTGATATCCATACCTCGACGGAAATCTCCATCTCTATCTAGTGGAATTCCTGAATTTATTCAGTGAGAACTACTACAATTAGGAGCGAAGTTGTTAAGTTAGGGGTAAAAACCACATCTTAATAACCCGTTCCATTCTCTAAAATGATTTTCAAAGATCTCACCAAAGTCTCGACTGTACCAACGACTCGAGTCACGTAGTAACTGGAAGGATGAATGTCGGTAGCCGTATCACGGTGAGAGCATAGTCTAATAGGCCAAAGCATGTGCTCGAACTTGTTGTGAATGGTTGAATCACTTTGCGTAGTCGATGCCTAACACCTAAGACACTCAATTTATTTTCTAGCCTGCAGTCATCGATTTTTACGCGTCATCGAGTTTTATCATGTTTATGTGTTTTCGATTTGAAGATTTTACGCTTTATCGATTTCTCGTTTTACCGTTTTTCGCTCCCCGCTTTACAAAACACGCACAACTCGCACAGTTCTCGCAATCTAAAACGCTAACTAATCGCGAACAAAACTAAGGAATCTCGTACTCCTCGCTTATGTTACACGCTATCTCTCGTAACTCTCGGAAAAGCTTTACGCCATTTAAGAGAAGGTGAATACGTGCAAAATATGTGCTTATGTGAATTTCGTGCTAATACATGCTTACGTGTATATGTGCTTATGTGAACTATGTGTATATGTGCAAATACGTGAATATGTGCTGACGTGTTCCTGTGCTTTATATGCTTTCTAATGGTAGATGTCTTCTGTGACAACTATGTTCTGTAGTCGTGGTTAAATGTAAAACAATGTGCTTTGATGTTATTATATTGTGTTTTTGTGTTATTATGTGTGTATTTGTGTTTGGTGATTTTTCAATTTGATTCAATTCCGATTTCAAGCTCTAAATCGCTTTCTGGAAGGTTATGCGCGCACCAATGCGTAAATATAACCAGTTTAACACAACAAACACTCCGGAATAGTGAAATAGGCTTACCATACCTTAAATAACAACTTAGAAATAAGTTTTGGATGGTTTGGTGTGTTGAAATCAAGTTTGTTCAATTGTAGGGACTATTTGTGTCAAACTGCGAAACTATACCGATTTGTATAGTAACGAACATTCCGGAACTTGATCATAAGTTAAACATACCCTAAATAACCTTTATATAGCTTAGAAATAGGCTTTGAGGGGTTCGGTATGCTAAAATAAACTTTATTGATCAATAAGGACTAAAAGCGTCAAAAAGTGCACAAGTTTGCATTTTCGCATATCTTACGTTTTGAATATATCTGGACATCCAAAAATTCATGTAATCATTAAAATATTATGTTTTAGTGTTTGGCATAATAAAAATCCATTTGTCGCTTGATTTGGATCGTTTTTGCGTTCGTTACGACTTCCGTCGTAATTAAGCGAATAACGCGATCGTATGACCGAACGAACCGACATCCGAGATATTTTTGAGCATGTTTTGAGTTCCCTATACTTTAACTTCAGTTTAGAGCCTTGAAATGAGGTTAACGGGGCTTAAACGTGCCAAAAATGGGCCGAATTGCATGTTTCTCAAGTTCAGGGACCAAAGTTGACAAACTGTGAAACTACCCTCAGGCGGGGCGCATAAGCATCGGACCTCCCCTTACGCGGGGTGCGAGAGCTGCCCAGATCAGCAAAACAGGCTGTTTAAACCAGCAGCTGGGTTTCTATGGTTTGCAAACGGTTTTTGATCAATCTATGGGCCAAATTTGATGGTTTTTAAGAGCCCATGGTATCCAAATACCATGTGCCCACTTGTACGGCTTGGATCGACGCTCAATCTTCGAGAAACGATCCTAACGGCTCTTGAAAATCTATAAATACCCAAACCCATTTCACTCCCAAAGCACACTTGATCTGATTTTGGCTCTCTAAGTTGAAGTTTATGCTTCATACCTGAAAGTAAATCAGATCAAGAGCTTGCGGGGACCTTGTGTAAGTATTCTTTCGTTCTTTCCATTCATTTCTATCGTTAAAGTCAAACTGCGTTTGACTTTCTGCTTTGACCGGTTTATGGTCAATGCGAAGTTCGTTTGAACTTCATAACGTGAGCGTAATCACGATGGTTATAGTCCCTAGTGAGTATACGTACTGATTACCACGTTATCTAGGCTCAGTGACGAGTCGTAGTTTCGTCCAAAATGCGTATTCTCGCGTATTTTGTAACCAAACTACTCTAGGATATCAAAACCGTTTGTTTTGATATCAAAACCTGTTTTCTAAGTTAACTAAACATGTTCTAGCATGTTTAGCTCGTCACTTTTTAGATTAGTACTTGTGTAGAGTCGTAAGTCAAGCGGACTAAACACCCGCTTAGACTTTCGAACACGACCCGTTTGGTCGATCATTTGGATCCGACCAAACATGTTTAGTGACCATAGTTGCATAGGAAATAACCTTCCGAGGTTTTACCTTATGGTCACTTAGGTTTGATTAGTCGCATGATAGGTAGTTTATATGCCTTTGGTAAATTACCAAAATACTCTTTTCATACATAATTGGTAATTAGGCATATGTAACCTAAACTTTTGTCAAGTAACTAATTATGTAACATATTTAAACATGTTTTGGCATATAATACTTATCATAGGACTAGTTAGACGTCTCTAATGCGCATTGCGCGCACAACGCGTTAAAGTAGCGTAAGCTACCTTAATGGGTCGCAATGGGTCGAAAGCACTTAGGTTAGGTTTCAATTTAGGATGTAGGCTTTGTTAAACCATATCACATGAGTTCCAACTATCATTTGGTTTACAAGACCTCATTCTATCCGATCGTCCGATTTAGGCGTCTATTGTTTGACTAGTGGTTCGATTGTTAGGTGCTACTTGATTTCTTTAATTTGCTTGAGTTTGCTTGAGTTCTATTGATTGAAGATACTTTGCACTTCATGTGAGTACATAGTTCCCCTATTTTACTGTTTTCAATTGTTTTGGGGTGATTCATATGTACGAAATGTTTTCAAGGTTTAAACGATAGTTTTTCAAAAACGATTAAGATGGTTTATACAAAACTAATAACGATTTCAATAAAGTGAACAAACTTGTTGGTTGTAGTTACATAACAAATGACATTTAGTACCATTGATCAAGCCGACCAGTATTAGGTTATGGTACCATAGGATCTGACAAATCCCGTTATTTTACTACACCCATGGTTATGTGTGGGGGTTGTGGGTAACGACTGAATCTGATGTTTGTTAACTTACCCTTTGGTGGTTTATTAACTCGAGAAGCAAGAAGTGAGGTGGTTGAGTCACGAAGGTTTGAATGTTGTTAGCGAGACAACCATATATAGTTTTCACAAATTAAAACGAGGATGATTTAAACGATTTTAAACGAGTTAACGATTTTGAAACGATTTTAACGAGTTAAACGATTTGGGTAAATGATTGGTTTTTGGTTAGTGTTTAGATAACGGGACGGGTGTAATGTGATGAAAGCATGGTGGATACGCCGTTGGTACTTCCAATATATAAGTGTTTTCAACATATTACATACTGTGGCGTTATTTAGTTCACTTGGGTAAACGATTTTGAAACGATGTCACTCAACAATATTTTTCTAAAGGATATAAACCATACGAGTTTTTAACGAGTTTTTACAAGATGTTTTACAAGTTGGTTTTCTAAAAGAAAATGTTTTTGGGGTTAAGAATCATGGCTACGAGATTTTATAAACTATAATCAATTTGATTTGAGTTGGTTAACTATGTTGCAATACACTTTTCAAAACGAGGTTTGTATTTTGACTCTTGTAGTCTAATAAAGTACTGCAACATGTAAACGAAGCCATGATTCCGATACTCTTATAAAACCTATGTACTCGCCAGCATTTCTTTGCTGACTTTGTTTTTACATATGTTTCAGGTGTTGTTGCTTGATGTGATTTCTAGGATGCATGCGTCACATAGGATCTGGATGGGGCATTAGTGACATAAAAACAAGGATAGTCATTATGTAACTTGTTTGGTTTATGTTAAGACAATGTAAATTATTTAATGAATCAATAAAACGAAACTCTTTTGTATCCATGGTTGTGAAACAATAGCTTCTGTTGCAACACTCCCCGACGTTTCCACCACGGTTTGTTGTCCTACGTGGTCGGGGTGTGACATCTTCCTTTGGATCTCACACTCGCCGCACTGTGCAACGGAACAATACTGACAAACGAATCGCCTCTCTCGTGGTCAAGGAAATGGCCAAGGTGATCCCTCAAGTCGTTAGTAAAATCAATGCTGCCAGTAGTACATCTTCTGTTGATTCCAAGAATGAAGCGCCGAAAATTCCATTCAGCTCAGACAGTTCAAAGCCTGTGGTCCAATGAACTTTACTAGTGAAGGTGGACCCAGTGTGAGGTTTTAATGGTTTGATGTGATCGAAGTTACCTTCAGGAAAAGCGGATGTCCCGAGAATCTCCGCACTGTAAACGCCATTGGAGTCTTTCAGTCAAGGGCACTTGATTGGTGGACCGCAGAGCCCAACATGCGTGGTAATGAGGCAGCCTATGGTCTCACATGGAAGGAGTAGAAAGAGCCCATGATGAAGGAATTCTGCCCTCCTCACGAAGTCCAGAAGCTGGAAAATGAATTCCGGAACATCAAGCAAGAAGGAGGTGATAAATCTGGTCTCACCGCCCGATTCAAGCTGTTAAGCATCATCTGTCCAAGTTAAGTGGACACTCCTGAGAAAGCTATCAAGAAGTACATTCACGCTCTTCCTGATTGTGTCGCTGACATTGTTCAAGCAGCGAAACCTGCAACTATCGAGGAAACTTATCAGCTCGCAGCCGAGATCAATGACAAGCGAGTCTTGGCTGGGGTATTCAAGACCTCGACCAAGAGTCTCAACCAAGCCACTGCAACTCCAAGCACCGACACCACTCTATCTCAAGCCCCCCAAGTCCAGTCGTCAAGGTCGCAAGCGAAGGAACTCCAACAAGAACTGCGCGGTAGTCGCAACACCGCCCAACACCCAGAATCGACAAGTTGCTACTCCCAACGCACCGCCTGTTAAGTGTGCGTATACCGGTACTCACCCACTGTGCCCTACTTGCACTTATCATCATCTAGTGGGGAAAAACTGTCGTTTCTGTGTCAATTGTAACATCTATGGGCACCACACAGCTCACTGCCACTTAGGCCCCCGCCAGCAAGCTCCTCAAGCTCTCACAACACCGCCAGCTCAACCCCGTTGCTCCTCAGGTCAATCTAGTACCTCTAGCACAAGTTGCTAACGCACGTGCTTGCTACACGTGCGGTGATCTAAACCACTTTGCAAATGTCTGCCCGCAGCGTGTGGTGAAATAAGAGCCGTAGCAGCAACCACCACCGCAACAACAACAGCCCCAGCAGCAGCACCACCAACCACAAGCAGCCTGCGGAAGAACTTTCAACATCAATGTCCGCCAGGCTCAGACTGACAACAATGTTGTCAATGATACGTTCCTTATCAATGGTATTTATGCTTCCTGCTTATTTGATACTGGAGCCGATAACTGTTTTGTATCGTTTGAATTTGTAAAGCTCTTAAAACGTAAACGCGCTAACCTCCCAACGACCTTCGATGTAGAAGTTGCCACCGAAAGAAATATTACTGTTAGTTCCATTCTACGTGATTGTACCCTCGAACTCAACAATCACGTTTTCCCGATCAATCTCATCCCTATGCAACTTGGTAGTTTTGACGTCATAGTAGGCATGGATTTTCTTCGTGAGAATCATGCTGAAGTTGTTTGCTTCGAGAAGATGATTCGTTTCTCTCTTTCAAACGGTGATCAGTTATGTGTCTACGGTGAAGTACTCTCGAAAGAATTGAAGCTTATGTCGTGTATTCAAGTGAGCAAGTATTTACGCAAGGAATACTTCGCTTTCCTAGCCCATATTGTGGAAGTGAAGGAAGAAAAGAAAATGATGAAAGACGTTCCTATTGTTCGTGACTTTCCTAACGTTTTCCCGACGATTTACCTGATTTACCCCCTGCTCGTGATATTAATTTTCATATTGATTTAATTCCTGGTGCTACACCTGTTGCAAAAGCTCCCTATCGTCTTGCACCGTCCGGAATGCACGAGTTATCCAGCCAACTTCAGGAATTTCTTGATAAAGGCTTCATACGCCCTACCACATCGCCTTGGGGCGCACCTGTCCTTTTCGTGAAAAAGAAGGATGGATCGTTCCGAATGTGCATCGATTATAGGGAACTCAAAAAGTTTACTATTAAGAACCGCTACCCGCTACCCTGAATCGATGACTTATTTGATCAACTACAAGGCGTTACGTGTGTCTCAAAGATCGATTTACATTCTGGCTATCATCAGTTGCGTATACAAGAGCAAGACATTCCGAAAACCGC
This sequence comes from Helianthus annuus, assembly GCF_002127325.2. Lineage (NCBI taxonomy): Eukaryota > Viridiplantae > Streptophyta > Magnoliopsida > Asterales > Asteraceae > Helianthus > Helianthus annuus. The sequence continues at coordinate 35,173,873 of NC_035442.2, forward strand.
TTTCCATACTCGTTATGGCTATTATGAATTCGTGGTCATGCCTTTTGGCCTCACAAAGGCACCAGCGGTCTTCATGGACATGATGAACCATGAGTGCAAGCCCTTTTTGGATTGTTTCGTTATTGTGTTTATCGATGATATCCTTATCTACTCGAAGTCGAGAGCCGAACACGCGTAACATCTTCGCTTAGTTCTCGAACTTCTTCAAGGAAATCGCCTCTACGCCAAGTTCTCCAAATGTGAATTTTCGCTTGAGGAGGTTCAATTCCTTGGTCACATCGTTAACAGTCAAGGAATTCACGTCGATCCCGCGAAGATTGAAGCTGTAAAGAGTTGGATTACACCAAAAACTCCCTCCGAAATCCGTTCATTTCTCGGATTCGCGGGTTACTACCGTCGATTCATCGCCGACTTTTCTAAAATCGCTGTGCCTCTTACTGCCCTAACTCTCAAGGATAAACCTTTTATTTGGGGCTCTGACCAAGAGGACGCCTTCCAAACTCTCAAGCGTATGCTTTGTAACGCTCCTATCCTCACTCTACCTGACGGAAACAACGATTTCGTTGTTTATTGTGATGCCTCTAACCTAGGTCTTGGTTGTGTTCTTATGCAACGGGACAAGGTTATCGCGTATGCATCTCGACAACTCAAGGTCCACGAGAAGAACTACACTACCCACGATCTCAAACTATGTGCAGTTCTTTTTGCGTTAAAAATATGGTGACACTACCTTTATGGTACCAAGTGTACGGTCTTCACCGACCATAAGAGCTTACAACATATCTTAAACCAAAAAGAACTGAACATGCGCCAACGTAGATGGGTCGAACTTTTCAACGACTATGACTGCGAGATACGCTACTGTCACACCCCCAAAATCCACATGCGGAGTTTCCCCGCTTGGAGGCATGACTGACCAGGATCAAGCCACCAATCATATTGAACAACGTAATTAAATAAATAAAACTAACCACAATATATAATTGGTGTCTAAAAGAAAGTAACCAACTTTAGGTTAACAGCAGAAGCATAAAAAGTAAAACCCAAACATAAGTAATAAGTTCATAAGTTTAAATGTTTAGCATGGAACTCAACAGTCCATGTCCCACAACGATCACTCCTCCCTGCGCAAGCTCCATAAGTACCTAACGACCTGCAAGGCATGTAACAACGAGTCAACAACAAAGTTGAGGGAGTTCACAGTTGGATGTTCGTTTTAAGTTGTTCCAAAAACATAGTTTTCCTTTAGCTGGCTTACTTGTCGTGGGGGTTACCCCATAGTTGAAGTATGATTAACCAATTCCTTCTTTCCCAAAAACCATAATTAGTGGGAGCTTCCCCATGTGAACCACTAGAACTTTACCATATCGACAACTGACGAACAATAGTTGTGCCCTACGTCAATGTCCCTCATCATTGACTAAGTGCCCAGATCCATTAGTACACGCCCGTCCAAATGGCACGGTGTGAGGCTTGTCAACCCTAATAGCGCTATTAACTAATGACCCGCTCGCCATTGGCCCGGCGATTAAGTCGATATAAAAATGAAGGACTTCATGATAGAGTTTTGTCTAGTAAGTTTAAGGTTGTTGTCCTACCCAAGGAGGACGGACGTACGTATTCTACCCAAGGAGAATACGCAGGATTAATGTTGGCATCCTACCCATGGAGGATGGCAGTACATATCCTACCCAAGGAGGATATGTAGGTTCCGTTTTAGTTTATTAACCCATTCCCAAACCACCGGGAATCCCATGCCTTGTAGAAAGTGTGAACTCACCTTGGTTTGCTCGGTAGGTAAACAGAAGGTCAATCGAGCTTGTTGAGGCTAACCACGTCCTAACATGGTTACCATACAAGTCAGGTTTAGGTTCAAGTAGTGCACGTATGTTTACACAGATTCAGCAAATCAAGAACACGTAATGATCATGGCACACATGGCATACACTTAGAATATGTTAAACAAATCAGTTAACACATAAAACCTGAACTTGTGCGATCAGGATGTATGGGCTGAGGTAACAGTGTAAGCCCAATAACATCTTGTGCGATTGGGTAGTTGAAACCCAAACAACTACCCGGCCCAACATGTTGTGCGATCAGCATAACCTTGTGCGATCCACAGCATGTTGTGCGATCCAAAGTTCACCCGGCCCAGTATATACATAAGCCCAATAATATCTACACAGCCCAATAAATAACAGACATTGATCTTGTGCGGTTTGGATGGACTTGTGCGATCCAGTTTAAATTAAGTGAATGGGTTGGGCCATTCGGCCCAATAACATATATTAAGTCTAACTACCGCGTGTGGCCCAAGACTTGTGCGATCGGCACTGTCTTGTGCGATCCACAAGGTCTTGTGCGATCATGCATATGCTGTGCAGAACAAAGAAGGTCTTGTGCGATCATGCATATGCTGTGCAGTACACTTTGTTCTAACCAGTTGTACTCCAGCCCATCTTGTGCGATCAGATCATATATTGTATGTTCTGATCTTGTGTGATCAAGGGAGTCTTGTGCGATCAGTTTCCTAATCCCCTAATTTCAAGCAATCGGTTTTAATCATTCAACAGTTTCCTTATTACACGAAAATCAATTAACAACATCAACAGTTTCCATCTCTACTATTATCGATCAAACATGATTTTATCAATTAATTTCTTATGAACCCTAACCATATTTCAAGCATAAACAACATCTTATAACATTTAAACTAAAAGCTTTCAAAATCATCAGGAAAACAATCCGAAAACAGAAAATGATAGCCGATTAACATCTCTTCATCAATCCCTAGACCATTATGTCAAAACATGTAGATCATAACATCACTAAACATACAATCCTTATCTTAATCTAACAGGTTGTTTATCAAGAATTTTACCCACAAAATACTTTAACATCAACATCAATTAACATCTTGCTAATCATACAACAAGCATCGATCGTATAAAAAATCAAACAATGACATGACACTAACCGGTTAAGAGAGTATAACGAGGATGATCCGAACAATAAGATCTTTCTATTGAAAGGGGATGTTTACCGTCGGCTTCGAGAGGAGAGAAAGAGAGAGTAGGGTTTGTGTGTGTTATGTGATTTGCAAATAATGAGGAGTATACACTCTCCTCATGGGTTATGTGTGTAAACGGAGTGGGCCGAACCCATCATGGGCTGCCCTTGGTTCGAATACAAGGAGTATGGTCCGAATGGGTTGTGCGATCGGGTTGGAGTTGTGCGATTACGTTACATCGACATATAACATATATTCCATTAAAATCACGTATCACATAATCACATAGAGTTCACATATGTTACGTTAAACGCAAAGATAGGTTCTGAAATACGAGTTGTCACAGCTACCATCCAGGCAAGGCTAATGCCATAGCCGATGCTCTCAGCCGACGCAGCTATGTGCATAGTATTCGTAATGTCCAAGCCAAGAATGACCTCGAAGCTCTAATTCGCGACGCTCAACATGCATGCTTCATTGAGAATACCTTGAAAGAGGAAATGAAGTGTGGTGCCGAAACTCAGCTGGTGACTAAATCGAATGGTATCTTTCACTATCTCGACCGTATTTGGATTCCTAGTCGCAATAACCTCCGGGAGATATTGTTGACTGAAGCTCACAAATCTCGATACTCCATTCACCCCGGTGCCGACAAGATGTACCAGGACCTCCGTTCTAGGTATTGGTGGTCGGGCATGAAAAAGGATATCGCTCTGTATTTCTCGAAATGCCTGACTTGCTGGAAAGTTAAGGGCGGACATCAACGACCCTCTGGTTTGCTCGAACAGCCCGAAATCCCGATGTGGAAATGGGAAAGTATCACTATGGATTTTATTACCAAACTCCCCCGCACGCCCTCTGGTTACGATAGCATTTGGGTTATCGTTGATCGTCTTACGAAACCTGCTCATTTCATTCCGATACGAGAAGACTTCAAGGTTGAACGATTAGCACGAATCTATACCGACGAAGTCATTTGTCGACACGGGACACCTCGTGACATCATCTCTGACCGTGATGGTCGTTTTACCTCACGTCTCTGGGAGACTTTTCAATCCGCTCTCGGTAAGACTCTCAATCTCAGTACCACATTCCATCCCCAGACCGACGGCCAGACTGAGCGCACGACCCGCACCCTCAAAGACATGCTTCGTTCGTTCGTTATAGATTTTGGTGGTAATTGGGATTCACATTTACCTTTAGTAGAATTCTCGTACAATAACAGTTATCACGCTAGTATTCAAATGGCACCCTTTGAGGCACTATACGGTAGAAAATGTCGATTGCCTATTTATGGCACTAGATCGGAGACGCACAAATCACCGGTCCCGAGTTAATACAAGAAACGACAGACAAGATTCTCCAAATAAGAGACAATCTCTTGAAAGCTTGGAGCCGTCAAAAGAGCTACGTCGATAAACGCCGCAAGCCCCTAGAGTTTGAAGTTGGAGATCACGTCCTCTTAAAGGTTTTACCTTGGCAAGGGGTGATCCAATTCGGCAAGAAAGGGAAACTAGCGCCACGTTACGTGGGTCCCTTTAAGATTCTGGAAAGAATTGGTAAAGTGGCCTACCGACTCGAATTACTAGTTGAACTCAACAACGTACAGCCGACTTTCCACGTCTCAAACCTCAAGAAATGTCTAGCTAAAGAAAATCTTAATGTACCTCTTGAAGATTTGCAAATAAATGAGACTCTGCACTTCGTGGAAAAGCCAGTAGAAATCATGGATCGAGAGACCAAGAAGCTTCGACGGCGTCGCATTCCCATAGTAAAGGTTCGCTGGGAAGGAAAACGCGGAGCCGAGTTCACTTGGGAACTCGAAATTGATATGAAAGCAAAATATCCGCAACTCTTTATTACGTCTACTACTTAATTTCGGGACAAAATTCCCTAAAGTAGGGGAGACTGTAAAAACCCGCATCTTTGGTTGTTCCTATTTAAACGTTATTTCACTTGTAAATGCTTGTACTCCGTGATTTGATTTATACCAAGGGTTATTACAATTTAAAACGCATTTTACGTCGCTTATTTATCGCAGTTATCGTATTTAAACGCTTATTAGTTAATGCTTATCGCAATGAAAACTCAATGCAAACTCGAAACACGGATTTATTTATATTATTTGTGCTATTTATGTGTTTATTTGTTTAGAGTATTATGTGGTTATCAACGCATCGCTCAAAACGCTCAAACACATACTCGCACAACTCGATTAATCACACCAAAACGCAACACAATGCAACACTTATTATCTCGCTAAAATATTTAACATACTCGTATTAACTAAGGCAACAAAACACACCTAACGAGCATCCTACACGCGAAACGAGAAACTAACCGCACAAAACAGGCCCTTCGAACGAAGGCAACCAGCCTCGTACGAAGGAAGTGCCTTCGTACGAAGGCAACCAGCTTCGAACGAAGCCTTCTGTGCAATCCCACCTCCTCTATAAATAGCCAAGCCCTCCTCATTCATTCTAACTTGCTGCCCTTTACTCAGAAATGCTGCCGAATTGCTGTGCAACTGTTTTCAAGTAAGATTTACTGATTTTTACATGTTACACAACGTTTTCCACTACGATTTTCCACAAGATTCACTTCAATTTCATCCAAATTTCTTTGTTTTCATCAAAACTTCATCTTTTTCACCTAAACTCTATCTTTTTCACCTTAACTTCATCTTTTTCATTAAATCTTCTTATTTTATCATGGATCTATACATAACCGAGTGTATTGGGCCTAGCTTCGGCTTCCCAATTAGAAATCTATAGATTTCGCATTCACCAAGTGTTAGATCTAAGAGAAAACCCTTTAAAAACCCTTTTTAAACTCGATTTTACACAAAACAGACCAAAACCAACACATATTTCGTTCACTGGATAGTGGGACGAAGTGGTGTTGAAACCATCTCAAATAGGACTCGAAAATACATCCAATTCAGGCGAAAACAAAGCTCCAAACATCAAAAACAGCTACATACGCGAAGCAGGCTGGTTTGTGCGAAGCCAGGCTTCGTACGAAGGCACTGCCTTTATACGAAGGCACCAGCTTCGTAAAGCCCAGCCTATTGTTCCCAAAGACAGTAGCTTAAGGCTGGAGGGATGCACTCTCAATTTCCCGAAGAAAGACGCGAAGAACACTCGATTTTAGACAACGGAAGCATCACTCGTGCGAAGTCTCCCTTCGTACGAAGGCATTGGCTTCGTACGAAGCCTCTGTTTCCCACCCGACACTTCGATTTCGACCGTTTTAGCACTTTGGAAGACTTATGCATTTTGTCCCCGTAAACAGGCTGATCCAGCGCTCCCTTCAATCCATTTCAGGACGTGTTTACTAGCTAGACACGCACTGTGAGTATACTCGAACCCTTTTTCGCTTAACGCACTTTTGGGTATTAAATGTTAACCTCACTTGCATGTTATACGTGATTAGTTGAATACTTGTTGCTATGTTACACAGTGATGACTTGCCCGACCGCCCTTAGCAACGATAGTACTATAGTTTGGACTCAGCACCTGTTTATTTAGGGGTTGTTAAGGATCACATACTTTACTTCACGTGTTCATAGTGGTGAACATGTGTCGCACATACTCTACTCGCAGTCATGTGGTTAGCTTGTATCATTGTCGATAGCTTACTTGATTCCCCCGTTACGTGTTACATGCTGGTTATGCGTAAACGCTTTTATACTATATTTATGCTAAACTTGTGTACTCACCTTTACATTATTGTATTGACGATAGGTTGATGATCTGTTAGCTGCAAAAAGGATAGGAATGCTAGAAACCCACAATAAAATCTAAGTTGTCGGATCTTCATTTGTTTGAGAGACTTGTTATCCATTATGACTGTTTGTTATAATATTTGTTTATTAGTATGGGATAATGAACCTTTTAAATATTGTCACTAAATAGTTGTTATGGATTCTCTTGAGCAATCTGGTTCGCTTAGTGCCACACCCCGATGATTCCGCCATCGGTTGGGGTGTGACAATGAAGGCTTGGGTCCCCCTCTCCAACTAATCTCTGAATGAGCATGCAGGATTTTCCAGGAGGAACTATTGATAGTCTTAGGATTGTTGATAGTGGGGCGTGCATGCACAAGATCGGCGACATAAGGCTTCGAAACATTGTTACATCTAGAAGAATATTGTTACCTTTGATGGAGAGAGAAAAGGAAAAGAAGACAAAAATGTCCGATGAAAGAATGATGGTGAAAGAATTTAAAAAATTTTGACAATTTGAAAAACGTGCCAAAGTTTGATTGTTGAAGGCTTTGAGCGGGTCCTCAGGATAGACTCAATCGAAATGTACGCGCCTGCATCACGTCTGAAGCTTTTCGAAGATTCATGTCTTATATCTTCCACAAGAAGTTCAAAGTCTATAAGATGAACGTGCGGTGTACATTTCTTCACGGTGTGATTGAAGAAAATGTGTTTGTTGAACAAACCAACCGGGTGTGCGGATGCCTTGGCATGGATTGAACAACCGCACACTACATCCCAAGGAGAAAGACAAAGACCTTTGCTGGTGCAAAAGCATGTGGAAGACATCATGTATGGACCGTCCAATGATGATGTGTATAAGCTTTCCCACATGCTCCATTTGCCACTTACCAGCCGGACGCGGAGGTTTCTGATCTTGTTGCTGTGAAGAGATTTCTCAGTTAATTAAAGTAGCTGCAAAATCGACCTTGAAATCCACACCGGGTGGATATCCAGTTTGGGAGAGCACTCAGATTCTTGGCAATGCACGAAGTAGTTGCAGGATTACGGTTTTCAATTTCTAATCTCTCCTATCTTTGTCGATATTTAAGCTACTTTGCGAATTACCAACATCTCATACATCACTCTTTGACCAGACACATTGATCTCGAATATCACCTCACACATGATTGTTTCAATTTGAAACTCTTCAATGTTGTTTTGGTCCACACCGATTACCAACGTGCCAACTCAATTTTCCAAAATTTGATAAATCATTTCTGATTAAAATTAATTTTGGTGAACGACAACGAGGTAAAACATGAGTTAGTCTACATCGAGAAATCGTTTTTGTGAATATTTTTCTTGAGAAAATCCAAAAAGATGTTTTTAAAAGTTTAAATTTACTTTTTGAATTTTAGGGGGAGTAATTTCCAAATCAGAAAAATACAAAAACAATAGAAAAACAAAAATGAGTTTCCTGGTGAGAAAAAGAGAAAATGTGATACATCAGTAGTCTATCGATATCTCTTTGAACTTAAAATGAAAAACGATAAGTAGCTCTATATAAGATGTATCGGTAGGCTCACAATCATTTTAAAGTGTACATGGTGCTATAAACTTAATCGACTGAAGACCGTATGGGAACCGCTCATTGGCATATGGTCTTGGTACCGAAATTTCGTTTGATAGATTGCCGAGGTTCTGAGATACGTGGTCTTTATGCTGTTTATCATCTGGGCATCATGGTTGTTTCTTTTACCAAAAACAATGGGGACGCAAGTCTAGAACTTCCATGATACCATACACACGTGTACATATCATACATACATGTATATAATACATGCTACATATGACCATCAATAAGTGATAAAAATATCACATACATGTATATAATACAGCCATTCCCTTAACAAAATTAACTTGTAAATCTGTTAAGTTTGAATGGGGACCAAAAAAGGAAGAAGCCTTTAGAATTCTTAAGCAAAGATTAACCAACGCACCCATACTAGTATTACCAGAAGGAACTGAAGACTTTGTAGTCTATTGTGACGCTTCTAAATTAGGTTATAGATGTGTGTTAATGCAACGCCAAAAGGTTATAGCCTATGCCTCTAGACAACTTAAGAATCATGAAGAGAACTATACAACCCATGATCTAGAATTAGGAGCCATAATTTTTGCCCTTAAAATTTGGAGACATTATCTTTATGGTAGTAAGTTTACCATTTTCACTGATCACAAGAGTCTAAGATATGTTTTTGGGCAAAAGGAATTAAATATGAGACAGAGACGCTGGATGGAAATTCTTAGTGATTATGATTGTAATATCCAGTACCATGCAGGAAGGGCTAATGTAGTAGCCGATGCTTCAAGTCGAAAGTATCATGAAAAACCCATAAAAGTACGTTTTCTTAAATTAAATCTGCAGATACATTTAAATGAACAAATTAGAGCCGTACAAGAATCAGTAATCAAGGACGATACTGAAAAACTGAAAGGAATGATTAAGGAATTAGAACAAGGAACATATGGAATTTGGAGATTCCATAAGAAAAGGATTTGGATACCCAAACAAGGAAACCTACGCCACCGAATATTAGAAGAAGCCCATAAGTCTAAGCATACGATACATCCTAGAAGTGATAAGATGTATCAAGATTTAAGAAAGAATTTCTGATGGATAGGAATGAAAAAGGATATAGCAGCTTATGTTGCCAAGTGTCTAACTTGTTCACAGGTCAAAGCTGAACACCAGAAACCCTCAGGTTTATTGCAGCAGCTAGAAATGGCAATATGGAAATGGGAATTGATAACAACGGATTTTGTTACCAAATTACTCAAGACACGAAAAGGTAATGATACAATCTGAGTGATTGTAGATAGATTAACCAAATCAGCTCATTTCTTACCGATGAAGGAAACTTTCAGTATGGAACAGTTAGCCAAGTTGTATGTAAATGAAATAGTTTCATTACATGGAATTCCTTTATCTATTGTTTCTGATAGAGATAGCCATTTTACCTCCCATTTTTGGACTAGTTTCCAAAAGGCAATGGGAACCAAGTTAAATCTAAGCACAGCTTATCATCCTCAAACGGATGGACAAAGCGAAAGGACAATTCAAACAATGGAAGATATGCTTAGAGCTTGTGTAATTGATTTCGGTGGAAATTGGGACGATCATTTACCATTAATAGAATTTTCCTATAATAACAGCTATCATACCAGTATCAATGCTGCACCATTTGAAGCACTTTATGGACGGAAGTGCCGAACTCCAGTCTGTTGGGCAGAAATTGGAGAAAAGCAATTGTCTGGACCAGAGATAGTACAAGAAACAACGGACAAGATTATTCAAGTCAAGGAAAGACTAAAAGCAGCACGTGCTCGACAAAAGAGTTATGCTGATAACAGGCGAAAACCATTGCAATTTCAGGTAGAAGATACGGTATTATTAAAAGTTTCACCATGGAAAGGAGTAGCTAGATTCATCAAGAGGTGAAAGCTAATCTCCAGGTATGTTGGACCCTTTGAGATTATTAAAAGAATAAGACCCGTAGCTTACCAGCTACAAATGCTAGAGGAAATGGCAGGAATACATGATGTATTTCATGTATGTAATCTCAAAAAGTGCTTAGCAGATGAATCATTAGTGGAACCTCTTAAGGACATAGAGGTAAATGAGAAACTTAAGTTTGTAGAGAGACCACTGCAGATTGAATGCAGGAAGGTCAAGAACCTCAAGCACAAGAGATGGTTCTAGTCAAAGTAAAATGGGAATCCAAGAGAGGACCAGAGTACACTTGGGAACTTGAATCAGAGATGCAAAGGAAATATCCACACCTGTTCCGGTAGCCTTGAGGATGAGTTCTAAAACAAGGTGGGGAGGATATAACAACCTTCCTAAAATACTTATAACATCCCTATACGTCCTAAAATACACCCCGTATATGAAAAAAAGGCCCGAAATAACTTTAATTTAACAAAATTAAATAAAAACAAAATTTAAGGGGCGCTCGCGGGGCGCGACCCCCTTGTCTATCTCAGTCGCGAGCCGCGACAGCCTGGCCACCAGGCTTAACCCGGTGCCGCCACGTGGCATGTGCGTGTCGAGGCTACTGGGTCAACTCCGCAACCCTAGAGCCTACTTTACCTAGCTCGCAGGCCGCGAAGGCCATTGCTAACTCTCTCGCACGGCGCGAGAGAGTGTCTGTCAGGCCCTATATATAGAGAGTTCGAGCTTCAGTCTCAAATCGTTCATTTTCACAACTTTCTCTCTCAATTCTGAATAGCAATTGCACTTTCCAGGTATAATACCGACTAAAATAGCAAAGCTCTACCTCGATGTAAGTATTATAACACTCGGTTACGTATTAGATACGCTGCCCGATCGATCTAATGCTCCGTAACGCATGTCAAGGCTCTGCCTGACTCAGTCGTTGGAGTTCTGTCTCGAGGAGGGTATAACTTGTGACATTTGTGCTTCTGATATCGTTGTACAGACTCTGAACAATACAATATTAATAAAACAGTCTGTTTTGATCCCAATGTTTGTCATTTATGTTTGGTTTTGTGCCCGTGTTGATTCTTGATCGATTTTGAACTCTATATTGCTTTCTAGAGAGTTATACGCAAACTGGTGCGTAAACACGATCAGTTTAACGCGACAAACACTCCGGAACATCATCATAAACTTAACATGCCTTAAATAACCTTTACATAACTTAGAAATAAGTCTTAAAGGCTTTGGTATGGCAAAAACAAGTTTATTCGCTCTCAGGGACTAATTACGCCAACTTGCAAAAGTCTGCCGTTTCGTAAGGCAACGTACAGTCCGGAACTTGATCATAAGTTAAACATACCATATATAACCTAAACATGGCTTAGAAATAAGCTTTGATAGGTTCGGTGTGCGAAAACATGCTTATATGATCTTACAGGGACTAAAAGTGTCAAAAACGGCGTAAGTTCGCATTTTCGCGCATATCTTACGTTCTGGACACATCTGGACATCCAAAATTTTTGTACACACTAAAATATTTTATTTTAGTGATCGGCATGCAAAAATTCCATTCGTCGCTTAATTTGGTTCGTTTTCGCATCCGTTTGAGTTTCGTCGTAATTTAACGAACAACGCGACCGTATGACCAAACGAGCCGACATCCGAGAATGTTCCAAGCATATTTTGAGTCCTCCAAACTTTATTGACCTTGTAGAGCCTTGAAAATGGCTTAACGGGGGTCAAAAAGGCCTGAAATGGACTCGATTGCATGCAGGGACCAAAGCTGTAAATATTGAAAGTTTGCTGATCTGGGGAGCCCAGGCGGGGCGCGTAAGCCCTCCCCCAATACTTACGCGGGCCGCCTAAAACACCCAGCGACTAGAAATGTGTTTTTAGCATTCTGTTGCAACTTCAGGGGTTGTTTGTGCAATTTCTTGGAATGTTGAGCAAGTTTAAGTGTTCACCAAGGTTCCCAATCAGCTCCTAACACTTGTAGGGTCAAGATCTTTGCTTGTTGCCCACACAAACAAGTGTCATGATCTTGTGATTTCATGAACACTATAAATAGCATGGCCAACTTCTTCATTCTTTGCTCATTTCTTCTCATTCTCTTCTCTCATCTGCTTGGGAGCTTTTCTAATCTGATTTGGGACTTCTTGTTGAAAAGATAGCAAGGACCCTAAGTGAGCTTCTTTCATTCTTTTTATTGCCTTTTTCCTTATGTAGTGCAGAAAGTCAAACGTTTGGCCAACAGTTTGACTTTCGGTTTTGACCATCAATTGGTCAAGTCAAAGTTCAATTGAACTTTGAAACGTGATTGTAATCACGATAGTTATAATCCTTCGTGATTATAGCAGCTGATTACCACGTTAACTAGTTGTAGTGTCGAGTCAAAGTTTCGGTCAAAATGCGTTTTAGCACGCATTTTGCCTCGGAACTACTTTAGGGTATCAAAACACTTTGTTTTGATACCAAATCAGTAGGTTAGACATGTTTTGACATGTTTAACTCGACACTATTAGTTTGTGCTTGTTTAGGGTCGTAAGGTAAGCAGTCTAAACAACCGCTTATACTTCTGAACCCGACCCGTTTGGTCAATCTTTAGGATCCGACCAAGCTTAGTTAGTGATCATAGTTGCATAGGGAATAACCACTGAGGTTATACCTTATGATCACCTAGGATTGGTTAGTCGTATGCTAGTTAGCTTGTATGCCCATAGGAAATGACCAAAATGCCCTTTTGAAGCTAAAATCCGTATTTTGACTATGTGAACATATTTTTGACATTTAATCTGATTTAGTAACATGTTTAGGGATAATTGGGCATGTAAGACTTGGCATAGCACATAGTTAACCATCCGAACATAGTTTTACGTAACGACGCCTTATAGTAGCTTATGTTACCATAATGTGTCAAAACGGGTCAGAAGCACTTAGGTAGGCCTTCCAATCAGAATGTTGGGACTATTAAATCATACCATATGTGTTCAATTACTCATTTGATTTATAGAACCTCATTCTATCCTATCTTCCGATTTAGGAGCCGATTATTAACATAGTTACCTATACTAGGTGCCGGTTGATTCCGTGACCCTTGGAGCTTAAATTGGTCTTATTCTCAAGACTAATTAGCAATCCCAAGTGAATACATAGTTCCCCTCTTTTACCGTTTTCAAATACTTTGGGGTGATACACATGTACATACATGTTACTTTTGTGCATTTCATGCTTTTATGACATAAACATGCTAGTTTCACCTAGTACATATTTAGTACATGCTTTCACTATGTTTTGCTATGTATGTTAAGCATGCTAGCACATTGATTTGTTACACATTTGTTGCATATGTTTACTTAGCATATGGAACACATTGTTTTACATGATATTTCTGCTATGTATGTTTACTGAGCATGCTAGCACATTGTGTTACATGTACATTTCTACTAGGCATGTTTACTTAGCATTCCTAGTACATGGTTTTCGCATGCTACATTGGTTATGACATTTAGTGTGTTTAATCGGGACAATAATACATTCATTAACATTGATCACGCCGCTCGGACTTATTTAATGGTACCATAGGAATTGACAACTCCCGTTTCCGACTTCCTAGGTTGTTTGGAAGTTGGGAATGACAGAATCTGACAACATAATTTAGATAAACCTTTAATTCATTTAAGGGTTTGTCGCCACAGTCGCAAGGCTTGAATGTATGCGATTAACATTACTACATAAATGTTTGTAATCATAAAGCATTGTTTTTCTGCAAAACATAACATTTGATTTAAACTTAGGTTTATACAAAAACATTGTTTTGTACATTTTCTATGGGGTTGAGTAACTTCTAGTTATTCACCATACATGACACAGTTTATACATTGACATCATCACATAATTTAAGTAGATGATTTCCTACTTGCTATGCATTTCATAAGGTTATACATGAAACACTTCACACATGACATTGTACATGGTTTACACATACATATTTTTGACATTAAACAAGACATTTTGGTTGGTTATTGATAAGTGACTTATGTAACGGGGCTATGTGTTATATGATAAAAGCATGGTGGATACGCCGCTGGTACTTCCTATATATAAGTGTTTTTATTGTATTATACATTGTTGCGTTATATGAATCACTTGGGCAAGACATGAAACATTTTATACAAGAACAAGACATTGTTTTACAAAGTACACATTTTCTCCAAATTCACTTTTACTTGGTTATTTATTTAACCATGTATTATCATTTCATCATCATTTGATTTTCATTGATTTTCACATGGTTTTATAAAGGAAAGCATTTTTCAAGGTTCATGACTACATTTTATTAAACACCACTTTCAAATACGAGTCATGAATCTGCATAAACAAAACCTATGTATCTCACAGGCATTTTTATGCTGACGTACCTATTTTTACATGTGTTTCAGGTGCTAATGCATGATGATGCTTGTGCTTCACTTAGGCGGACTCGGGCCTTAGTGATTTAAAAGACAGTTATTATGTAGTTTTAGTTGAACTCAAAGACAATGTAACTTTAATTTTAATAATACATAACTTTAATTGCCATGGTTGTTGAAACAATAATTCTGTCGCCACTCACCTCCCAGGCGTTTCCGCCGCAGTTTGTTGTTTTACGCGGCCGGGGTGTGACATAACTAATGTAAATTCAGGTTATTATACTAACGCGTGTGCATTGTTTAATTTATTAGACTATAACCAGGAAATACCTAAATTAGAAATGTGAGTAATCCTCTTTTTGTTAAACCTTTTTGCAAACTGTTTTTACAAATCCTCAATTGTTTTAAATTATATTTAACAGTGATTGTGTATTTGTGATTCTACAATTACTGTCGGTATGTTGGGGTTTTGTTTACATAACTTGTTACTACACTGTAGGGGTGTGCATGGGTCAGTTTGGGTCGGTTTTGACCAAAAATCATAACTATAACCGTGATATCGGTTATTGGATAACCATAACCATAACCGATCGGTTATGGTGGTTATGATTATTCAGTTTTTATGGTTATAGCGGGTCGGTTATGGGTGGTTAACCGTGTATTTAGCTTAGCTAAAAATAGCTTAATTTTTTACCATAGAATAATTGTTATTGCATATTTGTATATATTAGTATACTTGATTTACCACCCGCCGCAATGCGGCAGGGGATTCAATAGTTATATATCATGTTAGATGAAAGGCAAATGTTTCTCACATGACCACGAGCCTGTGTGTAAAACCGAGAAAAAAATAACTAAGTCGATCTCTGACTCGCACGTTGCGACAAACCTATCAAATGGGGGGAAAATAGACGCGCTACGGTGGACATGTCTGTAAGACCCCAAAATCCGGGTGTCTCACAGTTGGGAAATCATTGCATAAATGGTCCAAACACTTGAAAATTTTAATTTTTATTATTAATTTCATAATTTGAAGAATGCGCAGCGGAAAACATTTAAATCAAATTCCCAATCATGGGAAACATCCAAACTAAATATATAAAATTTTAATTTTTAAACTTTATTTATTAAAGCATCGTCTTCAACTAGAAATGCCATCTTCAAATGTCGAGTAGCTTCATGCAACGTCCAAGAGGCCATCGTTCATCCATCTAACCTGAAATCAATCTAACATGCATGGAAAAGTCAGCTAGGCTGAGTGAATTCAAGTTTTTTTTTAATACTGTCATACAATAAAATAGTTGTAAAACATTTTCATCACATCGTCTTAAATAAACATCAACTTCTTTGAAACATTCTTTAAGATAACCTCAAACACTCGTTCAAATGGGTCAAGCACATAACAATGGGTCTCCTCGACCTTTAAAGCCTGACGAGGTGTGACCCGCATCGGTTACCCGACCCGGTTACAACCTTTTACATTAATATAAATACAAAGATTTATTCTAGAATCTTCCATATCTACATGGAAGGTGCACAACTAAATCTCCCACTTTTTGGGAAGATCGTGTAAATCTCCAGTTTATCGGAACGTATCCTGAAATAAAGGAAACCCTAATGGAAAACCTATAAATAGAGACAAATGCGTAAGGTATGATCATCTAATTCCCCTACATCTTCCTCCCATATACTTCTCCCAAGAACAAATACTTATTCTCACGCCGGAGGGTGGTTACAGGAATAACCCCATTCCTGTAACGAGTCCTAACGGTGTTTCTGTTTTGCAGCCACTCGTTCAAGTCACTAATCATTGAAGCTGTTGGTGTTGTTAAGGTCAGTGTTTCTTCATTGGCGCCATCCGTGGGACCCTAAGAGCAACAAAGAACTTCATGGCAAGTGATCAGAACATGGCTGGTCAAAGGTTGACAAATAATAACTTGGCGCTGGGGGCGGGAAGCGGAACCACCCCACTATCGTCCCCGGCCGTTACCAGATCGTTAGATCCAGAGTTTGAGGCAGAAGGGCCGCCACCGGGGTTTGATAATATCACCACCGTCTCTTCCCAGGCCGTGGTTACAAACCCTTTCCTTTATATGCCCTCACAAACACCACCCGGGAGGAGGGAAGGGACAGGCGGTAGCACCTCTGCCCCAGGGACTGCTGTCTTCTCACAGACTTCGCGCCTTTACTCCACTCCAGTCATCACCTCGGCGAGTCCTAGTATCTTAGTATCTGAAACCAATACTCCCCAATACTACCAACCGTTGGTCTCCAATCCAATGCCACCGCTGTATTCAGCCGCACTTACGGCGGCGTTATCTACCCCACCTCATCAGCCGGTCATCATGCCAACCGGAGTAATGAATGCCCCTGTTACACCAGGAAACCAAATGTATTTCCCGGGGTATTGCTACGCGCCCCCTTTTGGGTATCTACCCTCATACGGGGGAACAGTTTATCCGCCTCAGGGAACAGCGCAAGGAAGCTCTCAATCGCCATACGCGGCCTACATGCCGCCGTGGTGGAACCTTCCGACGCCACAGCCAATGTATACCCAAGCGCCAACTGAACCTGTGCACAACAGAGAAAATGCGGTCAGACCCCGGTTGACTCCTTTGGAAAACTCCGGTCTAGGAACAGGTCCCGCCCCGGGTGTGAACATCCCACCTACACAGCCAGTGAATGTAGAAGATGACGAGTTAACCAAGCCGTACAAACCAGTAGATGCAACATTCCGATCCAAATTCACGCGTAGGATCGCTGAAGCCCCTATCAAAGAAAAACCGAAGATGCCCCAAACAGTCGGCAAGTACGATGGCCTCACTGACCCGGACGATCATCTTAATTTATTTAAGAGCGTGGGTGAAGTGGCTTGCTGGCCCATGCCCCTATGGTGCAAGATGTTCGTATAAACTTTAGTGGGAGCGGCACGAGTATGGTGGGACAGCCTTCCCACGGGTGAAATAGATAGTTTTGAAGATTTGGAATCAAAGTTCATCCTACAGTTCAGTCAACAGCGCCGACACACAAAAGATAGGAACGAACTACTCCATATCCGTCGTCGAGACAATGAGACGGTGGAAAATTTCATCATCAGATTCAACAAAGAAAGCCTGGCGATACCAGGCGTCACCAACGATTTGGCATGTGGAGCTTTCCTCCAAGGGGTTAATGATGACGAGTTACTGAGAACGTTGCACGGAAGGGACGGGGTACCCCCGACCATAGACGAGATACTGCGGATAGCCAAAGTATACGTTATACAGGAAAAAGCGGTAGCGGCCAGCCACGCGGCTAACAGAAAGAAAGAAGCCCTGAAGAACCAGGAGGAAAAAGATAACCGGGGGTCCAAGAGCAAGCACAGGGGAGACCGATATCAGCGAAACGACAAAGACTCGCGGTATGATAGACACCGGAGCTCCTACTCAAGGAATGAGACGTCAAAACCTCGGTCTGAATATCCCAATCTAAGCAAGACCCCGGCAGAAATTCTTGCCTCAGAAAACCTCAGGCTCAATCCACCAAAACCACTAAAAGACAACCCGAACAAAGATACGAGCAAATACTGCGAATATCACAAGGGGAGCGGACACGACACTAACGATTGTTTCCAGCTTAAGAAACAGATCGAATATTTCGTGAAGTTAGGAAAATTAGCACACCTAGTGCGAGATATCAAGCAGGGCCCGCCCGTGGTCAAGGAGGAGAACGATAAGGCGGCAGGAAAAAGGCCGCGCGAGTTGAACATGGTTCATGCCGGTATAAGAAGAGGGGCGAAGCGGAGTTTCTCCACGCTCGAACCTTGGATGTTGGCAACAATGACTATCGAACCGCGAATGGAAGATTTACATCTCACCACGGACGCCCTGATCATTTCTGCGGCGGTAGGAGATTACCGTATGAGGCGAATCCTGGTCGACACCGGAAGCTCGGAAGATATCATCTACGAGCATTGCTTCGATAGAATGCAACCAGAGGATAAAAAGCTGCTCGAATCAGTACATGCTCCTATTAAGGGTTTCACAGGAGAAAAGGTGGATCCTATTGGTCAAATCACCTTCCCGGTAACTTTCGGGCAAGCACCCAAAGAAAGAACAATACTACTAACTTTCCTCGTAGTCCGCGCCGAGTCATACCACAATGTGATTATCGGAAGGTTCACCTTGGGAAAGTTAGATGCCATAGTCTCCACGGCGAGAGGTTTTATGAAGTTTCCAACACCGCAAGGTATTGCTACCGTATTTCGCGACAGAATTGGAGAAATATTGGATACCAAACGATGTCGCCAAGGGCCCGCGGGGGCCACAGGACCAGAAAGGTGGGTATTGAGCACACGCCACCCGGACCAAATGGTCACCATCGGCCACACTCTGTCCCCAGAAGTAAAAAGCGATTTGAAACAATTGCTAAAAAGAAACGCAGACATTTTCGCTTTCGAGCACGCTGATATGACGGGAGTCCCTCGCGATAAAGCGGAACATAAACTCGCCACGCTCCCAGGCATTAAGCCAGTCGCCCAGGGTAAACGCAGCATGGCCCCGGATCGCCGGGCAGCGGTCGTTAAGGAAGTACGCAAGTTAGTGGAAGCTGGAATCCTTAGGGAAACACAGTACCATACTTGGGTGTCTAACCCGGTCATGGTTAAGAAACCCGACGGCACATGGCGGATGTGTATCGACTTCAAAGATCTGAACAAGGCGTGTCCAAAAGACGCATACCCGTTGCCCGAGATTGATTTAAAGGTTGACTCCCTGGTGCCGTATCGATACAAGTGTTTTTTGGATGCGTATAAAGGGTACCACCAGATCAAAATGTCCAAAGAAGATGAAGAGAAAACAGCCTTCCACACTGACGTTGGCATCTTTTGTTACACCAAAATGCCTTTTGGGCTACGGAATGCAGGAGCTACCTACCAGAGGCTCATGGACAAAGTGTTCGAAACACAGATCGGGCGAAACTTGGAAGTCTATGTAGACGACTTGGTAATAAAGAGCAGCGAAGAAAAACAAATGTTGGCAGATATAGAGGAAACTTTCCAGCGGCTCAGAGAGTACAACATAAAGTTGAACCCAAAAAAGTGTTCTTTTGGGGTGGAAGAGGGGAAATTTCTGGGGGTAGTAGTCACCCGCGACGGCTTTAAAGCTAACCCAGAAAAAATAACCGCCATATCGCGAATGCCTTCCCCCCGAACGCTGAAGGAAGCTCAAGCCCTAAATGGACGACTAGTAGCAATCAACAGGTTCCTAGCAAGGCATGCTGAAAAATCATTGCCATTCATAAAAACGCTAAAAGATTGCCTCGACAAAAAGAATTTCAAATGGACCGGCGAAGCGGAGCGAGCTCTGCAAGAGATGAAACGCTTCATAGAAAAGCTACCCACGCTGACCGCACCTAGACACGGTGAAGTGCTAAAAATGTATCTGGCGGCGGCCCACACAGCAGTAAGCGCCGTGCTCATGGTTGAACGGGAAGGAAAACAAACGCCAATATACTACATAAGCCGGGTATTAGCAGGGCCTGAAACGCGCTACCCTACGCTGGAAAAGCTGGTTTTAGCATTGGTACACGCCACGAGGCGATTAAGAAGGTACTTTCAGGCACACCGTGTACAGATCTTAACTAACTATCCGCTACAGCAGGTCCTGCACAAACCGGAGGTCTCGGGTAGGTTGGCCAAGTGGGCCATCGAGCTGGGAGCCCTAGATATCGAATATCAAAAACGAACGGCGGTTAAGGGGCAAGTAATTGCTGATTTCTTAGCCGAAATACCGGAAGGAGAGATAGTTACGGACCCGGTCATCCAAGATATACCAGAGACCAGCACAGCGAGGCAGACTTGGAAGTTGTACACAGATGGATCATCCAGTGGAAAGGGATCCGGGGCAGGTCTGATGCTGATAAGTCCGGACCAAATCAGGCTAATGCACGCCTTACGTTTTGACTTCGAGTGCTCTAACAACGAGGCGGAATACGAGGCGTTACTGGCAGGGCTGCGAATGGCAAAATCCATGGGGGCAGCCAGGGTAGACGCGTACGTCGACTCGCTGCTGGTCAACAATCAAGTCAACGAAACATATGAAGCAAAAGACGAGGCAATGGCAAAATACCTGGCAAAAACCAAAGAGCTCATGAATTCTTTCGACAAAGTCACACTTAACCACGTGCACAGAGGGAAGAATCAGATAGCGGACGCCTTAAGCAAACTCGCCACCTCCGGCATGGAGAGGGAAGTCAAAGTTGAAACATTACAGACACCCTCAATCGAACCACGGAGCGTTTCCACTGTCACAATAGAAGAACCCTGTTGGTATACCCCGATCCTACTTTTTCTTAAAACAGGCGAGCTACCCCCCGCCAAGGGCGAAGCACGAAAGGTACAAACGAAAGCGCTGCAATATGAAGTCAACGATGGTGTCCTGTATCGAAAATCTTACTTGGGTCCGCTGCTGCGATGTGTTTCCCCGGTAGAAGCGAAATACCTCGTCAGCGAAATACATGAGGGTATATGCGGTATACACGCCGGGCCTCGAGCAGTGGTCGCCAAAATTCATAGCGCGGGGTACTACTGGCCCGGGATGCACGAAGACGCTGTCAGAGAATTGCGACGATGCCTCAGCTGTCAGAAGTTCGCCCCTCAAACAATTCGGCCCAAAAATAGTCGGGTACCAGTGACATCAGCATGGCCCTTTCAGAAATGGGCTGTAGATATCGTGGGACCTTTCCCACCAGCTCCCGGGAAATTAAGATATTTAATCGTGGCGGTTGATTACTTCACCAAATGGGTGGAAGCGAAACCTTTGGCTAAGATAACGGCGGAAAACGCCAAAAAGTTTCTCTGGGAACACATTGTATGCAGGTTTGGCTTACCACTCTACCTGGTAAGTGACAATGGGACGCAGTTCACGGATAGAATTTTCCAGGAATGGTGCGCCGACCTCCACATTCAGCAGATCTTCACGTCGGTAGCACACCCACAGGGTAACGGGCAGGTGGAGCGGAGGAACAGGAGCTTGCTAGAGGGTATCAAAAAGCGGCTAGGACACGAGGGAAGCTCGTGGGTGGAGGAGTTGCCACATGTCCTTTGGGCGCATCGAACAATGCCCAAGACTAGCAACAACGAAACCCCATTCAGCCTTACCTATGGAATGGAGGCAATGATACCTGCTGAAGCAGGGTTGCCGTCGTTACGCCGCCTCAAGGTAAACAACAACAATGATCAATCGCTGAGAGAGAGCCTGGATTTGTTGGAAGAGAGGCGCGAGGCAGCCGCTATCAGCGAGGCGCGATACAAAAAAGCTCTGGAAAAATATTACAACAAACGGGTGGCCAAACTAAGTTTCAAGGTAGGCGATTACGTCATGCGCGATAATGAAGCAAGTCGAATGGAACCGGCGGGAAAACTGGGCCCTAACTGGGAAGGCCCCTATGTCATACAAGAAGACCTGGGCAAAGGGGCCTATCGCCTGTCCCGACTAGATGGCACGCCGGTCCCGCGCAGTTGGAACATCGCCCAGCTGAAGAAATGCTATTTGTAATGCCTTGCTCCTAACAGCAAGAGTTAATCACCTCCTCCAGCTCACACTTGTAACCCGTGACGGGACTTTTCTCTGTTTTCCTTTTTTGCTTAATGCAAGTTTAATAAAGATTTAAATTCATCTACTACAAAAGTTACCATCGCACAATGAATGCATTAACCGGTAAAAATAAAACCCTTAAACACGAAATATCTTTCATTATAAGTCATAGGGTAACCACAACAAGCGCTTACGGCGGGTATCTTGGTAATAGATACATAAACCGCCCCAAAAATAGATAGGCATCGTTACATATACATAACCTATCTCAAAAAATTAAAAACCAAGTACTTGTCCCTGTTTTTAAAAAAC
This sequence comes from Helianthus annuus, assembly GCF_002127325.2. NCBI lineage: Eukaryota > Viridiplantae > Streptophyta > Magnoliopsida > Asterales > Asteraceae > Helianthus > Helianthus annuus. The sequence goes on from NC_035442.2 coordinate 35,196,392, forward strand.
CAAACATAAGGGAACCAAAATACAGAACATGTTCATAAACACCTATTGAGGAAGGCTGGGTGCCATCACCACTGCAGGGGTAGGCACCCCCACCTCATCACCATCGTCTTCCTCCACCCCCACCACAGAGTTGACGGCCAAATGACCAGCTGAGCCACCAACCATTTGGGATACCGAGCCAGAGCCATCCATCTGCTGCCTCCTCGTCCGACCACCGGACTGACGTTGGTATGTCAGACGATATCGCCATTCAGGGTCCACCGGAATTAAACCAGTCAGCACATCAGCCGATAGCTGCACTCCGGGATCCTCCGGTTGAGGATCCAAAATAACAAGGCTTTGACATGCTCGGTTGGCACGAACCGGAGCAGCATTTGGAATGGGTCGCCTGCCCCTAAGCATCGATCTTGTTACCGGATGCTGTAACATCAACAGGCCATCAGCAGCATCAAGCACCCGAAAGATTTCGGAAAGTCTTTGCCTGTATCGCTTTCTTTCCATTGCACAAACATAACCAAAAATGGAAACGAAGGGTAAATTTATAGCAATAGTTAAAAAGTTTTGACAGTGGTGACATCAGATATATTAATTAAAAGTAATCATCACAAGTCACAGAGCCATATTTTACAAGCCGGCGGTGTCAGAAATCATGACATCTACATTAATTTAACTGTCAAATCAAAACAGAAAATGGGCACTAAACCCAATTCAAACAGTGTCAACAAGAGTACACAACAAGCAACAAAATGCATAACGGAGTAGTTAGTCTTCTTCAGATTCGTCCGCGGGGTCCAGCATCAGACGCAGAGATTCTATTCCATCCTCATTAACTTTATCCATCAGATCGCCATAACACGGTAAAGGCTCGGTATACGCCGCTTCAAGAGCACTCGCCATATCAGCCTGTAACTTATTCTTGATAGTTTGGAAATCCGGCGGCACTCTTTCCACTTGCTGGCAATCCATGTAACCTTTAAGTACACCATCATGATGCCCGGATTGGTAGGCAGCGGCGGAAAGACGGTCAATCAGGCTAGTAAAATGGGACGACTCACGCAGATATTCGAACGCCCCCACTAGCCCATTAGTTATCAACCAATTCCTGTCTCCCCGCATAGCCGCTAGCTGGCTGGTCAAATCATCGATCTCTGCATGGGATTGTACCAGCGCGTTCTCCACCTCCTTTAACTTTGAAGACGACGATGCAGCAAGCTTGTTGTTCTGGGTGACAAGGGAGTCACAATGATCCTGCATCTCCTTGAATTTTGCTTCACGCTCCTCCAGTTCTCCTTGCATCAGTCGGACCTTGGTATGGCAAGCCTTTACTTCAGCTGTCAAATCCTGGTACCGCTCCTGAACCTGGGACACAAAGTCAGTGTCAACACGAAATTTTTCCAATTGGGCTGATAACTCGTGTCTCACCTTCTGAGCCTCCGCTACAGCCTTACGTTCTAACTCCTCTTGCACATTTTTCGCCTGAGCCAAAACCCGATCTTTTTCCGCCATATCGCGGGCCCATAAGATCCTTTCCTCAGCAAGATGATTGGTCACCCTTCGCAAATCTTCTTCGGCCTTATTTTTCTCTGACAAAAATCGGGCCTCTTTCATACCCGCAGTTTGCAGTTGACTTTCGAGGCGATGCTTGTCATCCCTCAGTTCTTGGATAGTCACCCGGGCCTCATGAAGTTGGGTGTTATCACGCACCCACCCGCGCCGAATCTCTACCAACCTGCGAGGTAGGGTCACAGAGTCTGATATGGACGAATTCATCAAATCTTCATTATTTAACCCCTCCACATACGCCGCTTCGGCCGGTGGATACGCCCCCTCGATCCAATGTTGAACCACTGGAGGAAAGATCAGTCGGGAGGATTCAGCAATTTTCCATTGAGGCTGATAACGTTTATCCTGAGCATGAGGATCCCAGCAAACGGTGGGTATAAACAGGTCGTCAATCAAACGAGCACCATCGTCAGCAATACCGCTGCTTGACGCGCGATTGTCACCTCCACCCATGCTAGTCGCGTCATGCGCGGTCAGCGTGGCAGCAGCATTAGTCTCAACACCAGCAAAAATGTCTTTGGGCGAGTCAAGTAAGACTGTGTCAAGACCGCCCGATCGAAGCGGCTCAACAGATACAGCTGCCGACGCCGCAGGACCAGGGAGTGGCATGACACAGCTCACAGCGGGACCAACGGAAGATAAAGATTGTGGGCCCATAGACATGCTGACATTACTACCAGGGCATGACGCCGCTATGGTCGACACAATAGTGGATGTCACAACTCCGGATGACACTTCCACGAAGGTACCTGCACCATAAGCCCAGAAGGACGTTATCAATATGAGCGCCAATACGCCATAAGGATAATTAGCAATAGATACCTGGTGAAAAAGCACACGCGGCTTGCACCGCTTGAAACGCGCTCAGAGTAGGTGCTACGAAGATTTTCCTTTTCTTCGAGACACGACCAGGACTGGTCAGGTCGGAGACCAAGGGAACATCACGCCCCGTATTGGGCGTTTCCTCCATTCTGGGCACACTCCCGTGAGTTGCTATGTGTTTTTTCCCAGACGGTTTTATTCGGGCAGGTTTTTTCTCTGACGACGCCACGACAGCGATCGCCATGCCCGATAGGGGAGCAATATACGCCAAGGGGTCCGCTGGCACAGCGGGTAGAAGAAATTGCTCCAAATGCACTTTCAGCACATCAGGCTCCCCTTTGTTCAGCATCCGATCGGCGGATTTCAACGCGAGATGACGTGGTGGATCGATAAAGTCAAACATCCCCCACTCCCCTGCGCGAAATAGGTGATTAAAAATAATAATAATAAATACGTAAAAAGCACACCATAAAAGTTAACCAGGCACGATGATGACAGCATACCTCCATCTTCCCGTTGAAATGAGGGATAACGCTTTATATCCGGCCATAACAGACTCATGCCGGCCATCACCAGTGCACCTTCTGGAATGATGGTGCACTCGAAGGGGCGGCCACATAACTTCACATATAGCGCGTTCGACGTGTACAAATCCTCAGGAGGAGCATCATCCTTCACTTTATCCTTCGGTCCTTTCTCTTGCCAATGCATCTCCCCAGGGATGGCAACGGCGTCCAGATAGAAGAACTTTTTCTTCCAATCTTTGTCCCTGGAACTAGTGGGAATCTCCCTTAGGCATGATACATCTGTATCCCTCCGATCAAACGTAAAGAAAGGGGATTTCCACACAAGTACGAAGAAAGCCCTAAAAACAACTAGTTCCGGGATATGGCCCAGAGCTACGCAGGCATACTCGAATTGTCGAAGTTTTACAAGGCCAAGGGGATGCACTTGAGAAATGTGGATACGGTAGAAATCAAGCACCAATTTCAAAAATTTGGTGATGGGTAGTCGGAAATTGCAAAATTTGAAAAAATCACTGAATAAAGTGATTTTACCCACCTTCAGGGGGAAGGCAGTGTCGGTTTTCGACGGCAACACAGGATTCCACTCAGCCCTAATACCGTAATCATGAACAAGATTGTTGAAGGATGTTACACCCCACTTGCAAAGTAGTACGTCCGTAGAGGCGGCAGTGGTGGAAGACGATTCGTTCGTTTTCGAAGCCATGGAATAGAGAGGATGACGATGGAGTGATTTGGGGAAGATTTCTTGAACCCCCACATAAGGTATCGTCCTTTATAAGCTACGGAAACTTTTCAAATTCAAAAATGTGTACGAACCGACACACGTGTCAACCGAGGGAAAAGACAGCTGTCACTAACATGGTGACCCAACTGTCACATCCTGTATTTTCGCCGTATTTTCCAAAGGTCGTTGTAACAATCATCATGAGTTCACCTTTTTCTTTCTCTCTTAGTCCGACCTAATGGACTCCCTCCATGAGCTCGGACTGGGGGGACATGACGAGGTGTGACCCGCATCGGTTACCCGACCCGGTTACAACCTTTTACATTAATATAAATACAAAGATTTATTCTAGAATCTTCCATATCTACATGGAAGGTGCACAACTAAATCTCCCACTTTTTGGGAAGATCGTGTAAATCTCCAGTTTATCGGAACGTATCCTGAAATAAAGGAAACCCTAATGGAAAACCTATAAATAGAGACAAATGCGTAAGGTATGATCATTTAATTCCCCTACATCTTCCTCCCATATACTTCTCCCAAGAACAAATACTTATTCTCACGCCGGAGGGTGGTTACAGGAATAACCCCATTCCTGTAACGAGTCCTAACGGTGTTTCTGTTTTGCAGCCACTCGTTCAAGTCACTAATCATTGAAGCTGTTGGTGTTGTTAAGGTCAGTGTTTCTTCAAAGCCAAACACAAAGTAATGAAAAAGGACCCTTTTTGCCCCAAGGACCTCTAAACTGTGAGGGGTCTTCCCACCAAGACAGATAGATACGGTTAGGGGACTTCCTCTGCCCCAAGGACTGTTAAGCTGTGAGGACTACTTCTGCCCACATAAGTCAACTAAACAGTTAGGGGACTTTTCGACCCAGTCATGGCAAGACGCAAAACCTACACATTCACATTCACATTCATCTTCACATATAGATTAATGCAATATAATAAATTACATCATGATCATAAATAAATGTAATTGTTTTATCTACAAATTCATCTTTAATGGGTGAAGCACACAACATAGATCTCCTCACCTTAAAACCCAAACACAAAGTAGGGGATAAAGGAATTTTTCTTCTCCTCTTACCTCAAGGGCAGATAAACTGCTAGGGGACTTCCTCTGTTCGACCTGGTTGTGGCATGACCCAACACATCACACATATGCCCATAAATTTGGGCAAACAAATAATCTTCATGTATAGTTATAATGTAGATTAAAGTAACCAAACAAATGTCGTAGAAGTTTATCATCAATTTAATACATCCAGCATGCTTATAAGCCCTTAAACTTTGAGACATTAAATAAAGGACATCATGAACTTACACTTAAATACATACGTGTGTGTATATATATACTTCAACCATCATACGTGTACCTTCGTACCTACACCCCTCATAAATATATATCCCTCATAAACTCGAGTATTTATATAACAATATATCTATATAAATTTGTTCTTATATATATGTAAACATATATAAACATGGGTATATATTTTATTCTGATCAATAATCGCCTTAACACGAATAGGTATATAAAAAAAAGTATAACCCTACTCACAATTTATGCTTAAAACGCATATAAAAAGCATACGAGTAAAAAAAAATTATAAATATGTAAAAAGAACTTCACAACTTTGTTCATAAAAATAATCATTCGAGTTTAGCATGCACATTAGCCCGAAAGATTTAAAAGCATTTAAAAGAGTGGGCTCAAGAACTCACCTGAATAAAGCGGGCGAACAACAGAAACTATTACGACTGAAGGTGCGAATCCAAGTATATCTTCAGTAAAATCGTTAAACACTGTACCTGTCTGTAGGCATAACAACCTTCAAACCCATGTCCTCACAACATCCTTCACCCGAATCAAATAATATACCTGACCCTAAATGATTTTAATATGCATACATGAAACCACATAATTAATATCATCATTATGTCGCCTCCAAAACCTAACATCGATGCACCCCATGACAATAGATGTCATCATCCTCATGCAACCACCAATTACCCGCCTTTACACCCTAAAATCCTAAACGGATGAAGCCTATTGAAATCCCCATGCACACAAATACATTTACACCATGCGCCCCCAGTATCCAACACTTTAGTAACTTTCTTTTTCCCTTTCTATTATATCAACATCATCATCTTCATCGTCAAGCTACCATGCCCCCATCATACCCTAAGTTCTTTTTCTTTTTTTTTTTTTCATGTCATACACCCAAACGATCCCGAACCAACAAATAATTTAACGCCTTCCAAACCGTGACCATAAAATCAACTTTATTTTGCCATTCCCTTACACTAAAACTTTATGCACACCTACACACATCATGCGTAATTCTACTAGTAGGTTGGCAGGGTTTCGTTCCCGTCAACCAGCCCGAACCCTCAACTCGGAACAACCCAAGGCCAAGTGAAACTGAGACGCACCACCGCGAATACCTTGGTGCTACCGCCATTGTCAACCATCATCCGCCTTCACCGCCATACTAGTTGGTCACCAAAGTCGAACTGCCATTTCGCAACCAAGCCAACCTTGCCACCGTCACACACCATTGCTCACCGTCGCATCAGCCACCACAATCATCCACCTGTCACCATCATTACATCTCCTTACCATCGAACAAATACCGACTGCCACGAAACCGTACACCACCATCACCATCACAACTACAATCATAACCATCATCACCATCACAACTACAATCATAACCATCATCACCACCGTGATTACACCTCCCTACTCTTTCTCCAAACCAAACACCACCGCCATCGCACCCGACACCACACACCGCCCCTTCTCTTCATCACCTTCACAACCCACCGTCAACACCGCCCATTCACTTCCATCATCCTCATCGTATGCCATCACTACCATCCCTCGTTACCATCGCCGTCGTCACCTCTTAGCCAACCACCATCATCACATACCTTATTTCGATCACCACCGCAGCCACTATACAACCCGAACCAGATTCACAATCATTATACTGTTTCACGACCACCCGGAATCGCCGGAGGTCAATAACACAACCGTCTTTTTCTACGCGACGATTTTGATACCCGCAAATCCTAATGAACACCAAACACATACATAATAACTATCTTGTTTGAAAGCCGACCTAACCAACATTTAAATAACAAGATCATACCTCGCATCAATGGAAAGGAAAGGAACAAAAACAACTCAGCATATGTTTGTTTTTCTTCACGGCGCCGTCACAGTGGTTATTGTCTAAGAATGGTGAAGTTTTTATTATAGGGTTTGCTTACATAGAGGTTTAAATAGAAATTTACACTATGGCCCCCCTCACATCTGTTCCATATGACTTATTGCTCCTTAATAAAACAAGGTTTTGTGTTATACACTTTGCACCCTCCAAGTTATTATCTTGGTGCAGTTGGGTCCCGGAGCTAATGCGGCATCGCTTTTTTTTATCTCTAAATTATATCCACAAACTGAACAATAACATAAGCGAGAATTTCGGGCGTTACAAGTCTACCCCCCTTAAAAGAGGATTCGTCCTCGAATCCTGTTTGTCAAGAACCAAACATAACCACAGTGCCATCGCCTTAGTTCCACATCCTTTAATGACACCCAATCACCACAGTAAATGTCATCATCGTCGCCTAGTTCTACACTCCGATTCCATACATGGTTGTCAAAGCAAATCTTTCCATCGCCCGCATTCAATTTTAAGGCTTGTACCACTAGCTTATACATTCCTCATACTAATTCTGCTTAGCTCCGTACTAGCTAGGCGACTCCACCTGGCGATTCTCATCTATGCTAGCTTGTCACATTAGATCGACCTTCCACCCATTCTTAGCGCGTTCACCTTCACCAGAAGGTTCCATTAATAGCAACAATCATCTTGTCATCACCCATATCAACACTAGTGGCATCGTCTATCTTGTCATTGATAACCTCGTCTATACCGTCAAATCCCGTAGCTATCATCAACTCGTCAACATACCTGCCATGTCCCACTAATAACTTCAACAATCACATTAATCAGACGAGCATAGCTAACAAAATTCTATGTCGCCTCGGTACCTGAACGCTTACTAATTCATCCTCACTATGCATCATCTCCAACAGTTGAGGTCCGATTATTATCAGAAAATCATGCATCATCTACCAAACGTTTGACAACGTCATGCACCTCTTCTACCTCAACTGATGATCTCCCGAGGCTTGTTCATAATTTATTATACGCCCACTGATGTAGACACAAGATCTACTATCCAAATCATCATCGTCTTTGCATTAGGGCATGAAACCCGCAAGTTGTTCTCATCTCTCCCTTGACTTCAGCTTTTAACGTTTAACTCTAACATCTGTTGTCTCATCTCCATTAGGTAATCTTACTCCTCAAATTCTTAGAACTATGCACCGACAGAGTCTTCTACACAAAAACCCTCCACCGTAGGTTGTCGCATTACATCACCACTCGATGTTGAATCCCTTAGCACCGCTACACTTCCATAATTGTTGCATTGCTAACCGCTTGGGCAAGCAAAAGATATGCTTCACATTGACATTCCTAACTCGAGTCAGTACCACACGTCCTAATGCTAACGTAACGCACAAAAAAAAATCATCGCATAGAAGAACACCATCAAGAACAAAAACAAGCGTATAACACCTTACGTCTTAGCTCTATACGATCCCATCGCTAAGACACTCATCATAATAGAAAAACAATTTCTAGCATTCAATTGTTATGATCTTACATTTAGGCATAATACATTATTCAATGCATGTCTTGATGAAGAGCATTTACAAAAGTATATCATGCCTCATAACATTCTAAGCAACAAAATGCATAACACTTGCAAAGTGGTAAGTGTGATAATTGACCTCGTACATCGCTCATTCTAGTTCCAAACCCGGGAAAATACGTATGCTTCACTTGTGACCGTTACCGCTCATCATCATCGTACCATAAGGGTTCACACAGTCGTACCCTTCATGGGTCGTACCAATCAGTATACTAGACGCCATACCGAGGCTAGACACATCTACATATTTTCTATAGGTTACATTAAAGTAATCGTATGCATAACATCATCATAAACATTCATACATGCGCAAAGCGCCATCCAGACCATAAGTACAGAGAAATCACAAACTATGTCTATACTAGTCTAATCACATAAATTGGTCGATAATGACCATTATACCACAACAAAGATCATGCTAATACAAATTCAAGCTATTCGAGCGTTGCTACATGGCCACATATAGCTACACATAATCCAACAACAACCACATATATACACACAAACATCTAAATCACCGGATGCACGTAGCAAGAAACCTTGTGTAGGAGCATAACGCCAATACCAACCCATGACTAACAACCCACCCAAGGCAAAACATTCGCATGATTCATTACAGGACATCATTCAGAACATGAGAAGTGACAATAGACTGCCAACAACGTTGATCAAGTGCTATCGATTGTCCGTGTCACCGCAGACGTTCTAAACATTTCCTGTCACGATCACACTAGTGTTTTACCTTCCACGTAGCACACATAGACACTGAAGAAAACATCCCACCATACCTCAAGCATAAATACATTAACATTCTATCCGACGAATCAGAAAATTAACTATACAAGAAAGGCATCATGTCCTACCTCCAGAACACAAGGGTATTAACATTCAATTTACCATATGGTGCAATTAAACACTCAATGAGAAACATCAATGCATACATCAAAGCATGAAGGTACTAGAATTTTACCTAACACATCAAGCCCTTAGGCATTCAAAGGAAAACATCCTAACGTACCAAAAAAAACGTAAAGCTTCCATCTAGCACGTCTAGTGATTAAAGAAAACATTAATTCCATCCCACCCCTGAGCATAAGGCATTAACATTCCATCTTATTATACCTTTAGGCGCTCAATAGTAAAATTTCCAAATTAATCACATAATATAGCATTAACCTCCCACCTATCCCCTCAATTCATTAAGCATCAATGAAAAAAGATCTAACCAAACTTCAATATAGTAAAAAGTACCTCTTGGCGTGCGGTTACCCGTATTAGCATTTCTAGCTTTGATTACATTCTCACTTCAAGTCCAGGCATTAAGGGATGCCTGAATCTCTTGAACTATAGCTCTGATACCAACTTGTAAGACCCCAAAATCCGGGCGTCTCAAAGTTGGGAAATCATTGCATAAATGGTCCAAACACTTGAAAATTTTAATTTTTATTATTAATTTCATAATTTAAAGAATGCGCAGCGGAAAACATTTAAATCAAATTCCCAATCATGGGAAACATCCAAACTAAATATATAAAATTTTAATTTTTAAACTTTATTTATTAAAGCATCGTCTTCAACTAGAAATGCCATCTTCAAATGTCGGGTAGCTTCATGCAACGTCCAAGAGGCCATCGTTCATCCATCTAACCTGAAATCAATCTAACATGCATGCAAAAGTCAGCTAGGCTGAGTGAATTCAAGTTTTTTTTTAATACTGTAATACAATAAAATAGTTGTAAAACATTTTCATCACATCGTCTTAAATAAACATCAACTTCTTTGAAACATTCTTTAAGATAACCTCAAACACTCGTTCAAATGGGTCAAGCACATAACAATGGGTCTCCTCGACCTTTAAAGCCAAACACAAAGTAAGGAAAAAGGACCCTTTTTGCCCCAAGGACCTCTAAACTGTGAGGGGTCTTCCCACCAAGACAGATAGATACGGTTAGGGGACTTCCTCTGCCCCAAGGACTGTTAAGCTGTGAGGACTACTTATGCCCACATAAGTCAACTAAACAGTTAGGGGACTTTTCGACCCAGTCATGGCAAGACGCAAAACCTACACATTCACATTCACATTCATCTTCACATATAGATTAATGCAATATAATAAATTACATCATGATCATAAATAAATGTAATTGTTTTATCTACAAATTCATCTTTAATGGGTGAAGCACACAACATAGATCTCCTCACCTTAAAACCCAAACACAAAGTAGGGGATAAAGGAATTTTTCTTCTCCTCTTACCTCAAGGGCAGATAAACTGCTAGGGGACTTCCTCTGTTCGACCTGGTTGTGGCATGACCCAACACATCACACATATGCCCATAAATTTGGGCAAACAAATAATCTTCATGTATAGTTATAATGTAGATTAAAGTAACCAAACAAATGTCGTAGAAGTTTATCATCAATTTAATACATCCAGCATGCTTATAAGCCCTTAAACTTTGAGACATTAAATAAAGGACATCATGAACTTACACTTAAATACATACGTGTGTGTATATATATACTTCAACCATCATACGTGTACCTTCGTACCTACACCCCTCATAAATATATATTCCCTCATAAACTCGAGTATTTATATAACAATATATCTATATAAATTTGTTCTTATATATATGTAAACATATATAAACATGGGTATATATTTTATTCTGATCAATAATCGCCTTAACACGAATAGGTATATAAAAAAAATATAACCCTACTCACAATTCATGCTTAAAAAGCATATAAAAAGCATACGAGTAAAAAAAAATTATAAATATGTAAAAAGAACTTCACAGCTTTGTTCATAAAAATAATCATTCGAGTTTAGCATGGACATTAGCCCGAAAGATTTAAAAGCATTTAAAAGAGTGGGCTCAAGAACTCACCTGAATAAAGCGGGCGAACAACAGAAACTATTACGACTGAAGGTGCGAATCCAAGTATATCTTCAGTAAAATCGTTAAACACTGTACCTGTCTGTAGGCATAACAACCTTCAAACCCATGTCCTCACAACATCCTTCACCCGAATCAAATAATATACCTGACCCTAAATGATTTTAATATGCATACATGAAACCACATAATTAATATCATCATTATGTCGCCTCCAAAACCTAACATCGATGCACCCCATGACAATAGATGTCATCATCCTCATGCAACCACCAATTACCCTCCTTTACACCCTAAAATCCTAAACGGATGAAGCCTATTGAAATCCCCATGCACACAAATACATTTACACCATGCGCCCCCAGTATCCAACACTTTAGTAACTTTCTTTTTCCCTTTCTATTATATCAACATCATCATCTTCATCGTCAAGCTACCATGCCCCCATCATACCCTAAGTTGTTTTTCTTTTTTTTTTCATGTCATACACCCAAACGATCCCGAACCAACAAATAATTTAACGCCTTCCAAACCGTGACCATAAAATCAACTTTATTTTGCCATTCCCTTACACTAAAACTTTATGCACACCTACACACATCATGCGTAATTCTACTAGTAGGTTGGCAGGGTTTCGTTCCCGTCAACCAGCCCGAACCCTCAACTCGGAACAACCCAAGGCCAAGTGAAACTGAGACGCACCACCGCGAATACCTTGGTGCTACCGCCATTGTCAACCATCATCCGCCTTCACCGCCATACTAGTTGGTCACCAAAGTCGAACCGCCATTTCGCAACCAAGCCAACCTTGCCACCGTCACACACCGTTGCTCACCGTCGCATCAGCCACCACAATCATCCACCTGTCACCATCATTACATCTCCTTACCACCGAACAAATACCGACTGCCACGAAACCGTACACCGCCATCACCATCACAACTACAATCATAACCATCATCACCATCACAACTACAATCATAACCATCATCACCACCGTTATTACACCTCCCTACTCTTTCTCCAAACCAAACACCACCGCCATCGCACCCGACACCACACACCGCCCCTTCTCTTCATCACCTTCACAACCCACCGTCAACACCGCCCATTCACTTCCATCATCCTCATCGTATGCCATCACTACCATCCCTCGTTACCATCACCGTCGTCACCTCTTAGCCAACCACCATCATCACATACCTTATTTCGATCACCACCGCAGCCACTATACAACCCGAACCAGATTCACAATCATTATACTGTTTCACGACCACCCGGAATCGCCGGAGGTCAATAACACAACCGTCTTTTTCTACGCGACGATTTTGATACCCGCAAATCCTAATGAACGCCAAACACATACATAATAACTATCTTGTTTGAAAGCCGACCTAACCAACATTTAAATAACAAGATCATACCTCGCATCAATGGAAAGGAAAGGAACAAAAACAACTCAGCATATGTTTGTTTTTCTTCACGGCGCCGTCACAGTGGTTATTGTCTAAGAATGGTGAAGTTTTGATTATAGGGTTTGCTTACATAGAGGTTTAAATAGAAATTTACACTATGGCCCCCCTCACATATGTTCCATATGACTTATTGCTCCTTAATAAAACAAGGTTTTGTGTTATACACTTTGCACCCTCCAAGTTATTATCTTGGTGCAGTTGGGTCCCGGAGCTAATGCGGCATCGCTTTTTTTTATCTCTAAATTATATCCACAAGCTGAACAATAACATAAGCGAGAATTTCGGGCGTTACAATGTCAAACAAGAAAAAAATAGATGAAAAAGCGTTGAACCTCACACGCACGTTGCGGCGTGTTAAGTCGGAAATTTAGAACGACACGTTATACGGAGAACTTATGAAAGATGAAAAGTATATAAGAGACTAAAGTTGAAAGTAAAAAAAATGTTGAGATTAAATTGCAAAAGATGAAAATAAATAGGCACTCAAAACAAGTACATGCTCGAGAAGTTTTGGAATGAAAGTAAAAAAAAATAAAGGGGTTAAATTGCAAAAGATTAAAACTTTTGAATTAGAAGTGAAAAATCAAATTAATCAAATGGGTTAAAATACCAAAGATTGAAACTTTAGACTTAAATTAGCAAAGATTGAAACTTTAGAGTTAAAAAAGAAATCAATTAAACAAAAGAGATAAATAGATTTGGTTAAATTGATGTTTAATATTATTATTATTAAATAAAAGAGATAAATAAGAAAATAAGGGTGAGAAATTACCAGAGAATGACACGTGTCCAAAAAGGATTTTTGTTTATTAGTATAGAAAGATTACATAGTATTAAAAAATACATATAATCTATAATATTAATACCAATTATTATCGAATATTCAAATAAAGTGATATGATACATTCTATAAATTCAAATAAACATTCAACCAAAACCACAAAATGATATGAAAAACCCATAAGTACTAAAAATCTTCAGTAAAAAAACATCAAATATTAAAAATACGGTAAAAAGTCCTAAATCCTACAAAGATTTGTTACATGTCGGTTCGGTTATGGTGGGTATGAAAAAAATGATAACCATAACCGACCCGCTACTTTCGGTTTTCAAAAAAACCATTAACCGACCCACCGGTTTTTTATTTGGTTCGGTTTTTTCAGTTCGGTTTTGTCGGTTAATTCGGTTATATATGGTTCGGTTAATTCGTTTTTTTACACACCCCTACTACACTGTGAGTAGTAACATTACCACAAGTCAGAATTGATAGTACCGTGGGTGGTAAGTAAAGTAGATGTAAACAAATGTAATTTCTGGATTGCCCTCAATGCTGTAAAATGATAAAACTTTTCTTGATTAAACTGGGATTCACTCGTCAGTATTTCTTGCTGATAAAATGTTTTTAAACGCGTTTCAGGTAATAAAATGTGAAAGCCAATTAGAAGCCAGCTGGAGAGCACTGAAGGCTTGGAAAAGTGGCTATAAAAGTTACCTAAATAAAGAAGATGTTTTATTTCAATAAATTAGGGTTTATCCCTATAAACATGTTTGTAATGGAAACTTGGGAATTTCCCATGTACTTATTATTATAAAAATGTGGTGTTTTACTCTGTTAAACTATTTCCTAACTACGGTCCTGATGTAAATTTCACAGCCAAATTAATAAACACCGATACCACTGATAACTGGCTCACGGCGGCCCGTTCCCAAAGTTAGGGGCCAGGGGCCATTTTCCTGCAAAGAACGAACATTTTAAACAGTCAAGTATGGTAAAAATTGCGAAAAATTGAGAAACAGGGGTCTGTACTAGGCCTCGTGCCTTAGTGGCACGCCCTCGTGCTACATGTTTTTCAAGGGGCACGACCCCGTGCCTCATAGGCATGGCCCTGTGTTAACCTACTGTTTTGCCAAAATTCCAACTTTTCAAGCTGACTTCTAAAAATCCAAAACTTTTGGTCCCCTATGTGCGGTATACCCCGAAAAACAAACCCCAAGTATCAATTTCCAGTTACAAACCCGTTTAACCCTTTAAAACACTTCGGTTATGAATAAGGGTTTATGAAAACTGGATGAAAATTTCTAATTTTTGTTTACAAATGGGTTGACGATTTACTCTTCAAAACACTTCTATTAACTGCTACTAAGAAGATTTAAGAAAAAAATTCGGATCGACACAGGTCAAGTTCAAGAACTCTAGATTTTTCCCCAAATCTTGATGTTAGTAAACATGCAAAGCATAAATCAAATTAATCTAGATGTTAGGAACTTAACTTGCAAGAGTTTGGTGTGAAGAAATAGTCGAAAAATCGCAGGGGAGCGTAAGGAACCGGAGGTCCAGAGAAACGATCAGTGTTGGTTATGAGAATGAAACTGCTAAGAAAAGGGCTTAAACCCGTCTGCAGTTTTGACATGGCCTCGTGTCTTTCTCTTTATTTTTAAGTCAATAAATTTTGGTCGTTTCTCTGTTACTTGATTCCTTGGCTTGTCTTACCTAAGATGATGACTTTTTGGCATTATCTTTTCACGACAAACCTACAAGATGGATTATTATAGCAAAGCAAATAAATATATACAGGTTGTTATTGTCACAACCCCCCGAACCTACCTTGGGCAGTAGCTGTGAACAGATACAAGTGGTACTGGTGTATTAAAATTGTCGCAACGGAAAACTTATCAGGACCGAGTGTCAGGAAAAATTATCAGAGTTTTCAAAACACCAAATTTTTCATTTCATAAGTTGTGGGATAAAACCTGTATTTACATAAAGGAATTTCACAGGAATAAATCCTTGATTACGAAACACGTTTATTCAGGTTTACATAGCCACTTATTTAAGTTTTAAGTGCTTCAAGCACTTTTTCTTCTCTTCACAGTAAATCACCTGAAACGTGTTTAAAAACTTTTGGTCAGCGAAAAATACTGGTGAGTTCATTCAGTTGTAAAAAAACACATTGTTATAATTACAGCATTAAGGGTTTTTACATTTGTTTATATCTATCAATTACTCAATCAGTATTTGTCACTCGGTGGCAGTTTTTGTGACTATGGTCATATCACTATTGGCCCTCAATTGGGGCAATAGCGAAGCTTATCAAGTAGTGTATACAAAACCCCACATACTGGTAGTAATTTCAGAATATAAAAACTTAATCACTATAAGTACAACTTGGAAAACATTTTGGGTTCTGCAAATTATTTGAGTAAAAGAGAATGACTCACGTTGCAGATTTAGGGTTTCAGTACTAGCCTTCTGGCTTAAGTCTCGGTTTCCTAATTAAACACACAATGCAACACATATTAGTGTATTAACCAAATTCAACTTTAACTATTATCACGAGATCAAAACCCACAATGTGATGACAAAGTATAGCCTTATTCACACAACACTTATGTAACGCCTCACTTTTCGAAACTTACCTTAATTAGAATGATTATTTACGTTCCTATTTTTGGAAACTTATATTCGTATTCATATTTCACTTTCGGCTTTGTAATTCGCAACTTTGATCGTAATAAAACTTGATCACTTTATTTAATTTATATTTCGATTAATCGTACTTGCTTTACATTCTAATCGTATACATACTCGATACATATTCGTTATTCTCGTAAACACGCGTTCATCTTACAAGCAACTAACGTAAATACATGACTTCATACGCTTCTTTCATGGAAACACTTGGTTATTCATTTACAATACATTATCTATGCTTTTTATTTAAGTTAATACTCAATCGCATGTTCTATATGCCAATTTGTACACTAATGCATCCATTATATCTAACCATGGGGGACCAAAGTTGTCAAAACAAGAAAGTTATAGGCTGATAGCCCCCGCGACACGCACACCGAACACTTCCACCTTGCGCGACACGCGGCAAAGGGTGATCCGCACTCAGCCTCTTAACAGCGCGCGATTGGTCGAATTTTCACCATTCAACACTCACTTAATTGTCTTAAACACCCAACTAACCCACTTTAATGCCTAACCCTAACCTCCACACTATAAATACATGTCTTCACATTACCTTAACCTTTTACACACCCTCATTTCACTTGAAAAATCTCACAATTCACCCAAATCTCCAAGTTATGGCAGATTATACCTTTACTCAAAACAGTGAGTTTTGAGCACTTTTCTTCTACTTTTTCTCATGTTTTCTTACACCAATCTACTTGGATGACCTTCAAGGATGTTATCCAAGATTCACCAAGGTGAAATAAGGTGATACATCACTTACATAAGGCTCCAAAGTCAGATTTGCTTTCTGATTTATAGAAACTTATGCAAACTCACTTTTGTTCGACTTTTCTTCATCATTTCTTCTCTTACAAAGCTTGGAACACCACTAGGAATGCTTCCACAGGTCTACCATGGTAAACCAAGGTGGAACAACACCATTTTGAGGTCCAAACTTTCTGTTTTGGAAGAGACTTTGTTAACTTTTACAAAACATAACTTTTTATGCTTGAATCTTGCACCTAGCGACCTCATAAACCCATTAATGGTTGTGGAACTTGTTAGAGTTGATTCTTGCAATTTTGGAGGTACAAAAAACCTCTAATTTTTTTGTTTTGTTAGGGTTTAATAGGGGTACAAACAACCACTAAACTTTTTGTTTTGTTAGGGTTTAATACAACCCACAAGTGTTGAAATCACATAAGTATACCATAGTTCATATGGTGGGACTTATGTTGGATGCAAGTGTGAACTTTGGATGCTTTGGAGATCCTAACTTAATTCCACACCTCACTTGATGATACACTAGTTAGTTCTTTATTTTTTGTTATTTATGACCCTCCGAATCATCCTTGTGATGATTTTGTGTAGTTGTGAATCATATAAAGAGGTTAAACCTCCATGTTTGAGTTACATGATAATATATGACAATCTATGATGGACTTAGTCTTAGGTTAATATTATAACTTTGTAAATATATATATATATATATATATATATATATATATATATATATAAACATGGCTAAATTTGTGATGATAATCGGGACATGATTATTCGTCATAAACTTAGGCTATCATATCTACGAATCTAAGACTCTCGTTATTGATTTTATTGGGTAAATTAGGACCTATGAAATCACACATAACTTATTGTCATTAACGAGTACTTAGAACTAGATAATACTTTTTGAATACATACTTTTTGTACTTTAAATTCTAAATCCTGAATCTAATCACTCCATAAACATCATGTAACCTTACCATTTACTCCTTATTAACAAACAACTCGTCACTCATGGATAATCGGAAAGCTTTTGCAATATTGTGAGTATAGTTGACCCTTTTTACGCTTTAATGCACTTTTGGGTGTAACATGTTTCAATTATCAAAATTCACAATACACATAATCAAACATATTCAATCACTCGATCCGCCAAACATACTATTTGTTATACTTAGGTTGTTTATGCTAGAATACTTTCATGCACTCTATTTGTCATTAACTTAGCTAGCCCACCTTAACAATTATAGCGCTATAGGAGTAGCACGCCGCTCGTCGGGGTATTGTTAAGTCATTATACTTTACGGTCTCGTTCACTTCGGTGACGAAGGATGCACATTATTCTCGTGGACACTCGGGTTTGGCCTATAGTTATGCATGCTAGCTTCAACTTTATATATAAAATTGCCATGTTGGATTTGAGACAATCTTTTTACTTATATGCTATTACTCAAAACTTGTATACTCGCCATTACTTTGTATTGAAATATACTTTAAAACATGTTGCAGGATTTTGATGATGATGATGATGATGTACAGAACTTAGTAGGATGCCTAGAAACGCATTTTAAACTTTAAATATTTGTTGTAATGTAATTCATTTTGTTTCAACTTCTTGTATTCGATTTTAAACAATGTAATTGATTCTTTTAGCCATGAAATGAAATTTATTATTAAATACTTTTCACATTAGTGTTATGAAGCCTGTTGCAATCTCGTTTTCGTCTCACTCCGATTCTTCCGCCATCGGTTAGGGTGTGACAACTTAAACATCTGTTGGCTTGGTTTCAATCGATCGGACAGGGTACCGTACTAGTGATTTAAGTTTGTACGTTGATAACAGGGTAGAGTTTTGGGGTTTAAGGGCTCTGGTACTAGAACAACAATTCGAGAAAGAAAGAAGTGTTGATTTAAAATCGAACTGGTGCAACTGAACTTCTCCCAGACCTGGCCTTATATAGCCCAGACTGGCTTCTCCCGGCGTCTCGGGAGAAGAACTGATTTCTTCCGCGTGTCGCCGAGAGGGTCGGCCCGGTCTAGACCTGCCACGTGTCTAGCATAGGTCTGACACGTGGCGCCTCGACGTGACACGTGTCCTCGACTGCCTTTTTTGCCCAATCGTGCGTTTTTCTCGATTTTCATGCCGGTGCTTATCGCGTATGCTCGGATCTTGATACTAAATGGTTTGGTTTTTAATTACGAGTCTAATAAAGGTTCGTTTGTCTGGGTTATATCTTTATTTAATATTAATAGATTTGTTCTATTTAACATAAATTAAATAAAAAGTGAATTCCATGTGTCGCCCACGCCACCCTTTCACCCCCCACCTCGCATTTTTTGGGTCTTGAAGGAGAAATTCTTCTTTGCTGACGTGACTGTCACGTGACGCTTCATGCCCTCTCTTCAAGCCCCTCCCCACTGAATAGTAAAGACAAAACAATTAGAACATTCATATTTCTTCCCCTCATTCCTATAATTACACTAAATATCACTACATTTTATCTCACATTTTTATTTAAATAATACTTTTTGTACATTATCATTAGTTTTTTTCTCTCTCCTAAAACAACAACCAATTTTGAAAATATATAAAAAAAAATTAAAAGGGATGAACATTGATCCTCATGTATAGATATGAATCTCTCTTATTTACTCATAACCACTTATTGTAATATAATAAGGAAGCCACTCACAAATAACTATTTTAGCTTTTCCGGTGAATGAAAAAATCTCAATAATACACAAAATTATTTAGTGATGTGGATGTCCGGCGTCCGCCACTAGGACAAGCGATGTTGCTTTTGGACGTATCCGTACAGAAAAGTAGAATCCATTATAGTATATTGAGGTAACACATCTACTTTACTTGCCTAAATTACAAGAAACTCTAAACCTTTTCATTTCAATTATATTTCCAGCTTAATGTTGTGTAAACCTTTTCATTTCAATTATATTTCCAACTTAATGTTGTACGTAAATAGTAATATATAGTAAAAGAGTTGTATACCTTAATATATATTTTTTTATGAAAAAGGTATTTATTTATTATTTGTTTTATCTTTTAGGAATTTTAAGTTAGATTACATTATTAATGATTTATAACAAGTTATAATAAATAACCACAACCAGTGGTGGACCCAGGATTTTTTTCCAATAGTGTCTATTTTTTTCGGTGTTCAAAATTTTCAAAAAAAAACATTAAAATTTTCAGGTCGGTTCTCGTTCGGGTCAGGTCAGAGCGAGGAACATATAACAAAAATATATAACTAATATTTATTAGAAAACACACAATGAAAATACGATGTCATTCTAAACTTAGTATTCATAGTAACAAATAGATAAGTAACAAAATTCAAGTTATACAACTAAAAAGAATCAATTAGTTAAAAAAATAAACAGAAAAAACTGTGTATACAAAGATTGAACTGTTGACCTCTTATTGGTAAAGAAAGAAGTTTAGCACTACACCAAATTTTCTCTTTTTTATAGTGTTCACCCAATTGTATTTATGAAGTATTTATAAAATTTATATATGGTAACTACTAATTTTTTAAAAAAAAACATTGAGGTATGCGAACCACGACCCGCTCTAAGTGAGTCCGCCCTTGACTACAACTATCGTTACGTTAATTAAGAGTATTGTCCACTATTACTATTACCAATGTTTATGTTAAAATTATTTGCTTACCATAAATTTTAACTTGACAGTTGAGTGTGATTGTTTAGTGGGTAAACAAGGACAGCATGTGACACATGAGCTATTAAACTGTGTTATAGAAAAGAATGCCAACAAAACCTGGTGTTTGCAAATAAAACTGTAAACACAAAAGAGTGAACCTAAAGCACTCGGCGAACTACGTACCCAAGAAGCAAGATAGCTGATCTAAAATAATCAACTATGAACATGCTTTCGATCATCATTTCCTACCCATCTTTGGGCTTCTTCATCGTTTCTACCTTGGTCTACATAGTCTGCCGGAGACATTACTATTTTATCTATGATCATCGTCTCCTCTTTGTTGTTGGTAAGTATAGTATCATATACAGAAAAAAAATTCGTTTCGTGTTAGTCATGTGTTTCGGTATTACCTACTTTTATGTGTTCCAAATGCAGGTTTGATGTTTAGTCGTTCCTTAACATACTATGCGATTGTCGAAATGCTTATGTGGTATTTAACGGACCACGAAGTTTCTTTTGTGAGGTCTACTGTTTTATCAAACATTCAAGAATCGTTATCATCACTTTTCGTGATATTCATGGCTCATTCGGCGGATTCATTTGTGGGACGATTCCGAACACTTCTGTTTTCAACCACTGCATTTATCAGTGTAAGTGTGACTAACTCATGGGGATTATTTGAGAATCATCTTGTGTTGGTATCTTTCATTTAGGCTATAGAAGTGTAAGGACTAATCATTTTCAGCTTGTGTGTAAGACGACATTAAGTAGACATTTCCAATACTTTAGTCAAGATGTCTACGGGTGGTGAAGATGTTGGATATCTCCTCCTTCAAGAAGTATAATTATTTTTTTTAACGTGTTTACTCTTTCTATAGATATAGTTATGCCAGATAAAATATCTTATGAGAACAGAAAATAAGTTTAAACCAATAAAAATGTTTTGATTTGATATTTTTATGTAATGTTATATATATAAGGGTTACATGCCTTTGTGAGGATAATCAGCATGCCTTTGTCCCCCTGGCGTTTGACACGTTTGGCTCCTTGGCATTGGAGGCGGTTCGGTTCTTGGCTAGAGTTCAGCGTGTGGTCCACAACTTTTCGACCCCTCAGGGGCGAGACTTTGTTTTTAGTAGATTAGGGTTTTCTATTTAGAAGGGGATGACGGCGCAGTTTGTTGCTCGTCTACCTGCTATCCTTATGTAATTTGTCCTGATGATTGGAGTGAAACAATTTAATTGATTAAAAAATTACATAATTGATTAAATTAATGTATTTCTTAAATTAGCTAAGTAAATTAAACTAATAACTCATTTTCCAAATCTACCTATTCAAAACAAACCTTACGGTGAAATATAAATTTCGATATATGTATGATAATATGTTAGCTAAGTAAATTAAACTAATAGCTCAGTATCAAAATATATCTATTCAAAACAAACCTAACTTACGGGAAGTATGAATTTCGATATGTATATGATAATAGGACATATTTTGATATGTATAACACACATAAAAGAGGATAAATTAGCTAACTAAATTAAATTAATAACTCATTAAGAACACAAACACATTACACGTATCTTAATTAGGTCCCTGTTGGATCAGACACATTGACATAAATTAATGGAAATATATATACTATAGTAGCACACACAAAAGAGGGAAACAAACACCAATATTTTGTGGTTTTGCTTTTATCTACACTACTTTTCTAACATAAATGTCTCTTGCTATTCAGGGCGTGATGTTATTGTTGATCTTCAATCCGTATGACGTGACATGGCTTATTGTGATCCTGGTAGTTCTCTTAGCTCTTGGAAAATCAGGTGATAGACTTTTAGAAAACATACTTACCGATTTGGTTAATGAAGTCGACAAATCAGAAGGTCGAAACAAAAAACGATCTCATGCACGAGCAACAATCTGGAGACGTGTAGCACATGTCTCTGGTGCCATATCTGCAACAATGTGGGTTGCCCCATATTCTCTTGGGAGCACTCATACAAGTTGGAATTTTGCATTTTTGGTTTGCTTGATCTCATTGACAGTCACTTTGATGATCTTTTGTAAAGGACATAGTGTGTATCATCAAGGTGAATTAATTCACAGACCCATTCAGATCTTCTTCAGAGTAGTTCGTGCTCGTTTACAAAAGCTACTTAGATCCAAGTCACGGTAATATCACCCTTCATTTTTTTTTAAATTCATTCGACATTCTATCTTTTTGTGTAGATTCAAATGTCACTTAATTTGTTTTTCCTTCTGAAAAAGAATCTAAATCATAAGATTTTTTTTTTTAAAGTAGATGTTCAACACAAGAAAGATCTCTAGAAAGAAAACCGGGAAATGAAGGATCACAACAAGAACACGGAGATAATTGTTATAAAGAAGATGTGAAGGTAATTCGAAGCCTTCTAAGAATATTTCCCATGTGGGGAACTTTTTTTGTGGTGTCACTAATATCAGCGGTCGGGAACACTTTCTACTACGAACAATTTGACAATCTTGAATTTTCATACAAGATACCGGTCCAGATGTACTTTGTGATTCTAGAATTTACATATTTTACTATTCCATTTCTATATCAGTGGACTCGCTTCCGACGTAACCAAAAGCTCCAAATTGGTGTTGGAGTCCTTTGTTCTTTCCTATCATGTGTTTTCGCTTGGCAACTAGAGGTTAACAGGGTGAAAGAACTTCGAAATTTGGGCAGTGGGGTTAATGAATATATCGAAACATCCATAAGTTTTCTTTGGTTAGTACCTCAGTTCTTCATGCTTGGATGTATGGAAGGCCTTACAGAGAAGGGGATGTTAAAGTTTTACGTGTCACAGGTTGACAAACAAGTACAAAATTATGGTGAGGAATATATGGAAATTGTATGGTGTCTTGGACAGTTAGTAAACACTAGTCTCATGTTAACACTCAGAAGACAACTGGGATGGTTTAATGAAGGAACAAATGATGAAACTCGTCTAGATATGTACTATCTAGTTTTGGTATGTGTTTGCTCAGTAAACTTGATAATTTACACTTGTGTTGCGATATGGTTCTACAAGGACAAGAAACAAGACCACAACTCGTCTCACGATTTGCATCAACATGATTAGGTTCGTTTTGATTAGAACTAAAGATTTGTACATTTTAATCCGAATTATTTGTTTACAAAGTAAATGTATTTATTTAATGGCATAAAATATATTTAGTGATTTTGATCATGTTTTAGCAATGTTGTCAGACCCGGACCGGTCGGTCGGACCGGTCAAGTCGGTATCCGTAGCTCTTACCGGGCCGATTCACATGTACCGGCCGTTTCTGCAGTAGACCGGCCGGTTTGGCCGATAGGCGGCGGCGGTTCAATCAGATATTTGGCAAACCGGAAATGTCGGGCCGGTTCTGTTTAACCTTTTTTTGTTTTCTAAATAACTGGGTACAAAACTCTAAAACATCCTTAAACCTAAACTCTGTTTGTGTTCAAACTTCAGGTAGCTACCATCATGATTCTTCTTGTCTGCGGTTGACAACACCCTCCACACTAGCGCTTCTAATTCGATGTCTTATTTTTCTACGTCCCTCATCAGAAGAGAAAATACTGTTTTTAAGAAGAATATGAGATTGGTTTGAAAAGGAAAAACTAAAATAAACTATTTATATAGGACAAAGAGAAATGTAGATATTCAAAATCTTTACTCCATGACAACTTTTTGTATTGTCTCAATAAAGCAAAAAAAATTTATTATTATTAACATTTTAAAAATATAACAACGAAGTGCACTTAGATAAATTTGAAATATGATTTTAATTTACAATATATAATTCTCAATCTTTGAATTACAAATTATTATTTTAAGATACTAAATGTCACATATACAAGTTCCTTATATTAACACTGTTAAGTTTCTTGGAAAGATTTTTAGAATTATTTAATGACCATTACAAGTTAAAAGTTGGTATATATTATGGAGAAGATATACTGTTTACTTAAACTATTTTTAATGTTGTCCGGTTCGTAAATCCGGTCCGACCAATCTGACCGGTCTGACCAGTGAACCGATAAGACAACCGATTCAACGTCCGGTCGGGTTTTAAAAACATTTTTATACATTATTAAGATCTATTCGCTACTAGAAAAATGTATTTTTTCCTCTAAGTTTTTAACAAACTTCCCACAACTCAATATGTGCTACAAATTTCTTATAGTTCACTGACAAAAAGAAAAGAAAAGAACAACAAAAAATACCCAAAAATTTTCCACAATTTTCCTACAAAATTGCCACAAAATGAAATTTTGTAGGAAGGAGTGGTAACCCATAACAAGAAAACGGGTATAGCAGCGACAAATGTCGCCGCTAAAAGGTATGATTGGCGTCGCTATTGTTAATAGCGGCGACATGTCGCCGCTAAAGGTTGGCCGGTAAAGGCCCTCTTGTCGCCGCTATTGCGCAAATAAAATAAATAAACATAATCCTTAACATTCTAAAATCGCATAAAACGTTTAATCCGTACAATAACATCCTAAAATAACATCTGAAAACTACAAGATATTTGTCATATGTCGATAATACTTAATAGTCATCGTCATATTCATCGTCCTTATCAGAAATGTCATCATCGTCGTTTGCGGCTTGCTTTCCCTACATTAATACATTAATACATATCAAAACCTATATTAGCAGTTAACATACTACCAACATATATTTACCAAAGTAACATGCGTTTGCCAAAGTAACATGCGCTCATTGATACTTGTATAACTTTTAAAGTAAAATTGTATAGTTTACCTCAGAAAAGGGTTATGGAGTTTGAGGCTGCGCACCAAACACAATTGATGGCATATTGGAAGAAGGTTTATGCCCAATCCCCCGTAACCATCTTCGTCGATCACCTAACACATTTTGAAACGCGGCAACCTCATTTGGCGGTTGAGAACCACCGTCTTCTCCGTCATATTCATTTCCGTCTATAATCTCGCGTTCTAAATTAAGCTGTATTTGACGAAGATGATTTTATATATATATATATATATATATATATATATATATATATATATATATATATATATATATATATATATATACAGGGGAAAGATAAATCGAAAACCCATGTGAGTTGAGAAAACCCAAATAAACCCTATGTAACATTTTTATTTTTTTCTAAAAAAAATATGAAATGTAATATAAATGTACACGGACCTATTTATGAGAAAAAATGAAAAAAACGCTTACTATTTTTTTTTAAAAAAAATGTTGAAAATTTATATGTTACATTTTTTTTGGACATACATATTATGTAACCTGAAATTTTGTAACATTTTTTTAAAAAAAACTACTTGGTGTTTTTTTGTGTTTCTTTTTTTAAAATGTTCAAATATATGTATATTACATTTCCTATTTTTTTTAGAAATGTATCTTGAGTTTACATGGTTTTTTTACAAAGGTTTTCTGAGTTTTCTCAACTCAAGTGGGTTTTCGATTTATCCTTCCCCTATATACACATATGAAAATATGTGTGTATGTATGTATGTATAGGAGAATGATCCGTTAGGAACCACCCTTTATTGATAGAACCGCGAGAACAAATGTGAACACAAACAAAAATACCTATGAAAATCTAAAAAACACACATTTTTCTTAATATTTTGTTAATAAAAATCGCTACTTTTCGTTTATTAAAAAAATTTTCTTTTGAAGATTAAAAGTAGCGATTTTTATTAAAAAATATTAAAAAACATTTTTTGTGTATTTTTTATGATTTTTTTAGCTTTTTTGGGGGTTTAGCTTGGTTTAGTTTTTAGCATTTAGCTTGGGTGGGGGGTGGGTGGGGGTTAGGTTTTATTTAGGTTTTTTTTTTTTTTTTTTTTTTGGGGGGGGGGGGGGTTTAGTTTTTAGCATTTAGCTTGGGGGGAGGGGGTTAGATTTTTTGTTTAGGGGGGGGGGGGGGTGGTTAGGTTTTTTTGAGGGTTTGTTGTGTTCACATTGGTTCTCACGGTTCTCGCATGTGTGTGTGTGTATATATATATATATATGTATATATATGGTTCATTGGTGAACACTAAAAAACTGGGAACCGAGGAACACTTTTAAAAATTCAATTTAACATGTTAAAAATTAACTTTTTCAATTTTTTTCGGCGTTTTTCCTTCTATATACATGTAGAAACATTTTTAATAAAAAATTAAAAACTAAAAAATATAACAAATGTTTAAAAACAGTTAAAAAATATATCTTATAAAATTAGCTTAATATGTTAAAAATCAATTATTTTGAATTTTTTTCAGCGTTTTTGCTTATAAAAATGGGTAGAAACTATTCCAATAAAAAATCATTTTTGTAAAGAAAAAATTTAAGCCTTTTTTTAACTGTTTTTTTATATTTTTAGTTTTTTATTTTTTTATTAAAATTTGATGTCTGCAAAATGGAACATATAAATTACATCAAATGTGGCATAAAACTAACCCTTTTTAGTACTAATGTTGGAAAAAGTGTGCTTTTGTCTTCCTTTTGTATTTTTAGGATTAAATGAGCTCAAATGAACAAAATAAGCAAAAAGTCAGCTAAATCTGACATAAATACAAGAAAAGGAATAAACGTGGCATGTCCGACCCCTCGACAGCATCATCCCAAGCAAAACAAGAGAACAGAAGGCTGAACACGCCCCGTGTTCAATGAGCACGGGGGCGTGCCCAAGTGTCTGCAGAAAAGACAAAGGTGTAGAAGCTTCTATCACCCACCACGGGGGCGTGTCCAGCGGACACAGGGCCGTGGTCAACTCTAAGATTCGCAGAATCTAGGAAAATCTTGATAGTACAGATACGCTTCTGCACACGGGGTCGTGCCCAGTGGACACGAGGGCGTGGTCAACTAATGCAGACAAACTGCAATTAATGAAGAAAGAGAAGATGGGTGGACACGGGGCCGTGTCTGGGCTTCTGTGCAGGCTATAAATAGGGGTGCTTGGCTCACTTGCAAACTATCCCTTGGCAAACCACCTCTCTCACACTTCACTCACCCACCACCACCATCACAACCCACATCCACCACCATCATCCATCATAGAGTGTGTGAGTAGTCTCGCGATCCAAGATTGATCGTAAGAGTTCTTGACAATCAAAGGCCATGTTTGCCTAAGTCTCTTACATCACTTGGTGAAGACAAGCATTTAGTGTAATACTTTTTATTTTTAATCTTTTCGTACTTTTTATTTGGTTATGTATTAATGACTTTAATAACTAGTTTCTTATGTTGAAGGTGAATCTTCCTTATCATTTGTCCGTGGTGTCTTGGCATTATTTTACTGTAACATTCCTATTTTTATATAAGAATTATGAGTTTGGTTAAATTTATTAACCACTAGTAACTAGTAACTAGTTTATTTTTAATATAAATATTCAACCTAAATAGTTTTAAACACTATTTTATATAGTTGGTTGAAATATTATACTAATTAATTGGCCTGTATATGGGTGACTTTTCTAAATAAAATAAATGTATCTAAGAACTTATATTATTAGACGGATAGATTACGGGTTAGTTGAAGATTAGAAATATGAAGTATTTAGACGGGCCCAGGAACTGTTTACTAATTAAATTATAAAAATACATTGTATTTTGAACCTACTCTATTTTTAATGAAACTTAGACCCAAATGTAGACAAAAATATTCTCATTCTAAAGACATATTTATTGTCTTATAAAACATTATATTTTAGAAGTTATACGCGCCAAAGAAGTAAACCAATTAAATTAATATATATTAATAATACATATCAATTTAGATATGTATGTAGTATCAAATTTAAAAAAAATAATAAATAATTAAAAGATAAACTTATAGGATATAATAATATATAAAATAAAATAATCTAAAATTCTAAATAGTGGAGAAGTGGCATTAGAAGTTAAAAAGGCTGTACGTGTCCCTCATTCCGAAAGTACGTACAAGTATAGGAGTGATACATCAAATTATGATGACCACTATAAAAAGGCATCAACTCTTCATAAATCAAATTGAAAATTTTCCCTTCATTCATCTCTCGCCCACTCTTTTATATATTTTTAGTTTCTTTTATTTTATTTATTATTTCACCTAAATAATAATAAGGCTCTGGTCTGTTTTAAGGGTTTTAACTCCCGATCACCGCTACCCTTTCCGATTGATCTGAGCCTCATAACCTATGTCAGGGCTCTACCCGACTAAGTTGTTGAGATTCGGTCTCGGGACATCGGGACAAGGTTGAATTAGGGGTACTATACTTAACACGAGTACATTATATATTTTTAAATAACTCAAAAGTTATACCCAAAATTTATACCAAGAAACTTTCTAGTTTAACCCTAAAGTTACAAAGTGGGTCTATTTTCTTTTCTCATTGTTTTATTCCCTTTTTGTCCCAAACCATAACAACTCTCATCAAAGGTCCTATCTATTATTTTATTTACCCAATAGGAAACCCTAATTGAGACCCTCAAGTAATCCTGCACAATCCTTAAAATTTTCAGAACAATCAGAATCAGGATCAGGGCCCCTAAAACTCAGGGGGGGTATTCCCTATTGACGATTATCCACATATCTTGCTGTCTAAATCGAATTTATCATTTCCGTCGATTCAGCTGAGCTACAAACACACGTGGCAACCATATGATGAAACATGACCCGTCGCGTCACGCGACGCCCCAGGGTGACCCCTCGCGTCACGCGAGGGGGTCAAAATCTCAGTATAAATAGAGGATGTTGGGACTTGATTTCTGGAGTTGGAATGACGTTAAAATTCGTCTTACACTTCGAGATATTGCCTGTTTACTACCAAACACACACTAGCTCAAAGTCTGCTACGATACCGGGTATTAACTCGATCACTGCTACGATTCAATGTCCGATTGATTGAAACTATCCGACCGGATGTTTAAGTGCTATCCTTTGTCATTAGTCGTGATTCCGACAGGATGTTTGAGTACCACCCGAACTCGAGGAATACTCTGTCATTCGTTGCGAATCCGATGGATGTTTAAGTGATTACACTTTGTCATTTGTCGTGAGGGTTTTAATCTCGTGAGTTATCGTAAATGTTGTATTAGTTACTTACCTAGTTCGTGTGCACTAGGTTACAAGACTAATCAATAGGCTAAGCTCTGCCTGTATAAATCTCCAATATCAAGGCTAATCAGTAGGCTAAACTCTGCCCATATAAATCTGCATGCTTATAATGTGAGTCATTCTCTATTTATCAAATTTGAATTCAAAAGAATGTTTATTTTCAAAGTTATAATTACAGGGATTAAGTCTTTGTAGTCACCATATTACAGCCGGTATGTGGTGTTTTGTATACATTACTTGATAATCTTCACCATTGGGGCAGCCAAGGGGTGATATGACCATAGTCACAGACACCATTGGACAATGAGAGGGCCAATGGGTCGAGTGACAAAATACCGTGGGTAGTTGGTTTGATATCAGAAACATTGTAATCGCTCTTAATACTGTAAATTATAACAATGTGTCGTTTTAGTAAAAAAATGAATGAACTCACTCAGTATTTCCTGCTGACAAAACCTTTTTAAAACGTGTTTCAGGTAATTACAGTAGATTGGAGTAAGAGTTGGATACGGCACTGAAAGGGCTTCAAGAAGTGGCTTATTTTATTAATTAAATCAAATTAAGAAATATTGTTTTATGTAATTGGGTTTATCCCTTATTAAAGCTACCATTGTAAAACATGGGTTTATCCCATCTATTTAATAAATAAAATCCGGTGTTTTCTAAACTCTGATATTTTTTCCTAACTCACGGTCCTGATGAAATTTCCGCTGCAATGTTTTTCAAAATAATCACCGGTACCACTTGGCTGTTCGCGGCTTCCGATTCCGTCCAGGGTGGGTCGGGGGTCGTGACAGAAGGTGGTATCAGAGCCACTGATTTAAGCCAATAGGTGTTGTGATAATAATACCTAAAGAGTTAGGAGATTGCTATTAACTGGTAGCACACATGATAGCTTTTAGACTTGAACTTAAGAAAAGATGCCTTAGTATAAGCTTCGAGATAAGCTAAGTACTTGTGTAAATAAAGTATGATGGATTTTGGTATGCCTTAAGAATGACGATTAGAACATTGCAGGCAATAGCACTTAATTGCTATTAATCCTTGCTTATTGATATTACTTGGTCTAGAATAAAGATATGTTACGGGAATACGAATTTCCCTAATTCTGAATAAAAGCCTAATAAAAGAGGCACTTTTTAAAAAAAAAAATACTATTTATGGGAAATATAAAATTTTCTCCGACAAGACTGGGTATGGTGAAGCAGACTCTCCAGCTTGTCCGGATATACTGAAGTTACCTCTCCGGCGAGAACCGGATAAGACGGGGTAAATAATATGTCAAACAAGTGACAAGATTTCCCCTAAATAGTATCATGACCTGATATCTGACTTGTTTTTGGAAGTATGAATCTTTTAAATACATTGACCTTATAAAGGGTATGTATATTATAGCATATGAAATATATGATTATATAGATATGTATATATCTATAAGAAATTCCAAAAGTCAATTAAGAATAAAGCACAAGCAGGTGTGTCAATAATAAATCTAGATTTCTTTATTATGAATCTCTTGCATATATTTATAATTCCGATATCAAACATTATTTCGTTTGATCATCTGTCTCGTAACTCGTGCGATAATATAAACAATGGAAACCCTTTAAGTTGGGACACCATCAAAAGTATAAGAATTTCCAAATACGTTACCATAGACTATTAACGCAAGTAAGAAACATGTAAAATTTTGCTAATGCCCAAAAAAAAAACACATGAAACTTAAATTATACATCCACAGACATTGAAGTATATTACACACGACTTCCAAGGCTAGACCTTTGAAAAATATAAATTAGGCACGATAACACCAATGCTAATTCCGTCAGTAGAAGAACTACTGATCAAAAAGCGGCACTTTGCCACATGATCCTACAAAATGAATATCGCTGAGGTACGTTGTAACAAGATTTCACAACCATCGGTGCACAGTCTAATCAGAGTCATAATTATTATCACTACAAAAAGAGTCACATACCTTTGCAAATTCCCTATTTCATTTTATTCGACATTCCCTGGTAATGTCACTTAACAACGGTTATCACACGAAATTCTAGATAAAGTTCTTAAATTTCTTTTGTTAAAATTCTGACTTCTGCATATAAAGAGTTGACTTTCGTATTTCTACTTTCCCTAATGGTCATCATACCATGAGGATTTCTTTCATAGTAGCGAATATTGATCTATTTCATTTCCTGGTAAATTCACATATTACACATGCACTGTTTGTTGCGCATGTGATTCGTTTGATTTGTGAAGAACACTGGAGGCCTTCATTTTAATTTGTTATTTTATCCAAACTCAAATATCATTTCGCTATCCTTGATTTTTGCACTGTGAACCTTATTATTACAAAACGATGACTCTTTGATATCAAGTCAATGACTTTCAACTCAATTTTCTTAGGTATACATGGTTTTTGTTGTGACCATGTCCGAACTTTCTTATTTAAATTCATTTTATTTAAACCAAGTTCAACTGTTTGAATTTGCTCGCATTACATATTCATTTCAAAATCCCATATGAAGGATTGAAGCTATCATATTCAAAATAGTACCCACAAGCACTTCATTTGTTTTGAATCATAACATGCTTACTTGGCCTTCGACTTCACTGAATTATTTCTTTGATCACGATCACCTTGTGGTGACGTTTTCACAAAATCTGAAGCTTACGCTAATCTCGGATTTAATTATTTAATTATTTATATTGAATCCGCTTTGTTGATTTATTCTATACAAGCAATCTTAAAACAATCATGTGCTCAGATAATGATACACAAATTCATTTCATATTCCGGTATACTCTCATTTAAAGTTTATGTTTAGTTTTATTATTTGTAATAATATATTAATAGTAGTAGTATTAGTATTATTTTTAAATACTCGGGTTATTGTCAGGGGCAGATATTGAATAGCCTAGCCTTAGTTAGGCATGGATTGATCACCTATGCTTAAACAAGGCAGCACTAACCAATATCCAACCATGATAATGACTAGTT
Source organism: Helianthus annuus (assembly GCF_002127325.2). Taxonomy (NCBI): domain Eukaryota; kingdom Viridiplantae; phylum Streptophyta; class Magnoliopsida; order Asterales; family Asteraceae; genus Helianthus; species Helianthus annuus. The sequence goes on from NC_035442.2 coordinate 35,229,223, forward strand.
AATGTATATAAATTAAGTTATCATACTTATTTAGTAAATTTTAATTATATGTAAAAATATTTTTATATATATATATATATATATATAAATATATATACTTTATACTGTAAGGAGAAGACATATTTTCATAAAACAATACAAGAATTAGAGGGACGAGTAAAATTATATAAATAATTATCTATCACATGTTTTGTGGTAACTATGTACTATAATGCTCTAGTAAGAAAATGACCATATAAGAATAATATGGTAGTCATCAACTACGTTGGGTTAGGGGAACATTGTACTATATAAATAGTCTCCGTTTTCACTTATTTACAACATTTGTAAATACATTCACAACGTTATATGATTTCAAAATGAAAATAAGTAATCACATAGAATTGACCCATTAAGTGTTATATATTTACAAAATATTTTACAAATACTTTTGTACAATAAATATTTTTACACCTTTATTTACAACTTTCATTTAACGTTATAAATAATAGTGATTCTTTTACAAAATCATAATACTAAAATATTTTGTAAATGTAATAACTTCATTGCAGTATTTTGTAATCTATATTACATAGTAAATATAAGTTATTTTACATAGTATAGTAAAATACTAAAATAATATTTATTTAAAAGTGGTAACCATTTACATATAGTAAAAATGTGTAACAAATAATATATATTACATAGTATTTATATTTGATATGTAAGATACGGTTCAGACAGGAACACAAATAATATATATTACATTTGCTTTACAAAAATAATATAATGGTTGGTCATGCCAAAATAACTTGTTCTTATTATATTTCGATCTCTAGGACATAGTATGAAAAATATGGTCACTAATAGTATACTATCACATTGTTTCACAATTAAAACAACTTGCATCTCTAAACAATGATACACTAACTCTATTGTCTTTCGTGTATCTTTGCAATTCACTCATCTCAGCACATTGATTTTCTCATATCATAAATATTTGACAAATCATTTTTCATGCTTTTATTTCATTTGGAACCCGTCAATTCTAAGTCTTCCTCAGTTGCCAAACAAAGTAAGCTTTCTTTTGACAAAGAATTTTATTGATTCTAAAAAGTCCTTTACATTCATTTTAATTATCTATTGATCATATATCTTTTGGCTTGAACCTAGTCACCTTGAAAATTATATCATTTCATCTCATTCATTTGTCATTAATTTCTTAATTTCTTGAACTAATTCAGTTGAACCATTGAATGCTACTTATTGTACAACTTGTATTCACAAAATTAGATATTTTGATTCTGTGTCATCTACCTAAATATTGTTTTTATTAACTAAAATATGACATAAGTCTAAAAGAAATATCGTAACCCAAATCTCGAGAACGAGATTTAAAACAAGGTGGGGAGAATGTAACATTCCTATTTTTATATAAGAATTATGAGTTTGGTTAAATTTATTAACCACTAGTAACTAGTAATTGGTTTATTTTTATATAAATATTCAACCTAAATAGTTTTAAACACTATTTTATATAGTTGGTTGAAATATTATACTAATTAATTGGCCTGTATATGGGTGATTTTTTAAATAAAATAAAAGTATCTAAGAACTTATATTATTAGACGGGTAGATTTCGGGTAAGTTGAAGATTAGAAATATAAAGTATTTAGACGGGCCCAAGAACTGTTTACTAATTAAATTATAAAAATACATTGTATTTTGAACCTATTCTGTTTTTAATGAAACTTAGACCCAAATGTAGACAAAAATATTGTCATTCTAAAGACATATTTATTGTCTTACAAAACATTATATTTTAGAAGTTATACGCGCCAAAGAAGTAAACCAATTAAATTAATATATATTAATAATACATATCAATTTGGATATGTATGTACGTATCAAATTTAAAAAAAATAATAAATAATTAAAAGATAAACTTATAGGATATAATAATATATAAAATAAAATAATCTAAAATTCTAAATAGTGGAGAAGTGGCATGAGAAGTTAAAAAGGCTGTACGTGTCCCTCATTCCGAAAGTATGTACAAGTATAGGAGTGATACATCAAATTATGATGACCACTATAAAAAGGCATCAACTCTTCATAAAACAAAATCACAATTTTCCCTTCATTCATCTCTCGCCCACTCTATTATATATTTTTAGTTTCTTTTATTTTATTTATTATTTCACCTAAATAATAATAAGGCTCTGGCCTGTTTTAAGTGTTTTAACTCCCGATCACCGGTACCCTTTCTGATTGATCTGAGCCTCATAACCTATGTCAGGGCTCTGCCCGACTAAGTTGTTGGGATTCGGTCTCGGGACATCGGGACAAGGTTGAATTAGGGGTACTATACTTAACACGAGTACATTATATATTTTTAAATATCTCAAAAGTTATACCCAAAATTTATACCAAGAAACTTTCTAGTTGAACCCTAAAGTTACAAAGTGGGTCTATTTTCTTTTCTCATTGTTTTATTCCCTTTTTGTCTCAAACCATAACAACTCTCATCAAAGGTCCTATCTATTATTTTATTTACCCAATAGGAAACCCTAATTGAGACCCTCAAGTAATCCTGCACAATCCTTAAAATTTTCAGAACAATCAGAATCAGGATCAGGGCCCCTAAAACTCAGGGGGGGTATTCCCTATTGACGATTATCCACATATCTTACTGTCTAAATCGAATTTATCATTTCCGTCGACTCAGCTGAGCTACAAACACACGTGGCAACCATATGATGAAACATGACCCGTCGCGTCACGCGACGCCCCAGGGTGACCCCTCGCGTCACGCGAGGGGGTCAAAATCTCAGTATAAATAGAGGATGTTGGGACTTGATTTCTAGATTTGGAACGACGTTAAAATTCGTCTTACACTTCGAGATATTGCCTGTTTACTACCAAACACACACTGGCTCAATGTCTGCTACGATACCGGGTATTAACTCGATCGCTGCTACGATTCAATGTCCGATCGATTGAAACTATCCGACCGGATGTTTAAGTGCTATCCTTTGTCATTAGTCGTGATTTCGACAGGATGTTTGAGTACCACCCAAACTCGGGGAATACTCTGTCATTCGTTGCGAATCCGATGGATGTTTATGTGATTACACTTTGTCATTTGTCGTGAGGGTTTTAATCTCGTGAGTTATCATAAATGTTGTATTAGTTACTTACCTAGTTCGTGTGCACTAGGTTACAAGACTAATCAATAGGCTAAGCTCTGCCTGTATAAATCTGCAATATCAAGGCTAATCAGTAGGCTAAACTCTGCCCATATAAATCTGCATGCTTATAATGTGAGTCATTCTCCTTTTATCAAATTTGAATTCAAAAGAATGTTTATTTTCAAAGTTATAATTACAGGGATTAAGTCTTTGTAGTCACCATATTACAGCCGGTATGTGGGGTTTTGTATACATTACTTGATAATCTTTACCATTGGGGCAACCAAGGGGTGATATGACCATAGTCACAGACACCATTGGACAATGAGAGGGCTAATGGGTCGAGTGACAAAATACCGTGGGTAGTTGGTTTGATATCAGAAACATTGTAATCGCTCTTAATACTGTAAATTATAACAATGTGTCGTTTTAGTAAAAAAATGAATGAACTCACTCAGTATTTCCTTCTAACAAAACCTTTTTAAAACGCGTTTCAGGTAATTACAGTAGATTGGAGTAAGAGTTGGATACGACACTGAAAGGGCTTCAAGAAGTGGCTTATTTTATTAATTAAATCAAATTAAGAAATACTGTTTTATGTAATTGGGTTTATCCCTTATTAAAGCTACCATTGTAAAACATGGGTTTATCCCATCTATTTAATAAATAAAATCCGGTGTTTTCTAAACTCTGATATTTTCCTAACTCACGGTCCTGATGAAATTTTCGATGCAATATTTTTCAAAATAATCACCGGTACCACTTGGCTGTTCGCGGCTTCCGATTCCGTCCAGGGTGGGTCGGGGGTCGTGACATTTACTATCTATATAAAATAAAAGATTTACACCATTCATATCTCCACGGTCTATATGGAGATATGTTGGCTACCTGGTCGGGGGTTAAGGGAATGGTTTAGTAAGAGTCTTGCCTTGTTCAGTGTATAGATCCTGCAAGGACCTGGGTCAAGTTTAGTAGGACCTCCTTCAATACCCACTGGTATTGGATGGCGGGGGTCCGAACTCCTTGACCCCCTCATATGTAAACTACTATTAAAACTTTAATCCGGATATTTAGGATTGTATCCCTGCTGACTCAAACTACTTAGCCGAGGGTAACGTCACCTTCAAAAGAGGGGCCTAACACATTATGCATTAATAACTTAATTAATTATCTTTCAATAATCCAACCCTTTAGGATTGTATCCTTGCTGACTCAGACTACTGGGTTGAAGGTAACGTCACCTTCAAAAGAGGGGCCTACTACTACAACTAAGATAATCTCTTAAAAAGTGCAAAAGTGCGGAAATAATCAAAGGTTACACTAAAGGCGAGTCGGATCTAAGTGATTTATCTTGTCTATCTGTTTTATTTTTATTTTCATTTTCAGCACTTTTAGTTTTTATTTTCTAGTTTAAAACCTTTTTCCAAACTTTTGATTTGATTAGACGTTGAGGATAAACCGGTATTAAAAGCTCTTGTGTCCTTCGACGACCTCGGTATCTTACCAACACTATACTACGCTCACGATGGGTGCACTTGCCCATATGTGTGTTTGGTGTTAGTAAATATTGTGTTTTATAAATTTAAAACTTGACTAATGTGTTAAAAAGGGCTAAAAATATACATAAAAATATATACCACCACACACGCATCAAAATTGCTTCTACAAGTATTTATAAGGAAAAGCGCCAAAAAAAATTAAGAAATTGATTTTTAACATGTTAAGTTAAATCTTTAAGAGTGTTCCCTGCTTCCCCACTTTTTTAGTGTTCCCAAATGAACCTCACACTATATATATGTATATATATATATATATATACGTATGTATAGACACACACACACACACACATATATATATATATATTATAGAGAATTATACTTTAGATAGATACTTACAAAATTCTGCTCGGCTACCACGTCAACCAAATTGTCATCTTTATCGGTGTAAGTTTTGCGGTACGCAACGAGTTGTTTCAAACCGTGATTAACATTAAAACTTAGATTAGACATTAAACAAACACAAACATACAAATACATACATATAAAACGTTACATGTTTGTAGGCGGTGCTAGTTTATGACGTTGTCCCCCCACGGTTTAGGAATAGTTGACGCTGGCGGACTTTTGCGTTAGCCTCACATCTTGCAATATATTTGGGGTCCAAGAAGTGATCAATGGTTCTTTGCAAGTTTTCATAAGGCATATCTGTAACAACTGTCAATAAAACCCGTAATTAGGATGATAATTCGGTAATAAGGAAACCCTAATTGAAAAACCCACGTGATTCTGCATAAACCCTAAAATTTTCATTTCAATCAGAATTAGGATCAGGGCCCCTAAAACTCAGGGGGGAATAAACCCTATTTGATAATATCTAAACGAATTTTGCGTGGAAGTTAAGTTTCGGTCGAAATTGACTCATCAGGCCTATACCCACAACAAGGCTACTCTAGGCTAGATAGTTACCTCAGGCGAGTCGCGACAGGGTCAGGGACATCTTCCGCGACACGCGGGGGAGTCCAATTTCAAGTATAAATAGAAAGGGTTGGGACTTGATTTCAGACGTTAATTCGACGAAGAAATACTCTCTGTAGGTCGAGATATCACTATTATACCACAATTAAACACACACTAATCACGAGGTGCTGCCGCAATCAGGGTAATAACTCGATCGCTATTACGATTCAACGTCCGATCGATTATAACTATCCAACGATAGTCCGGGTGCTGCTCAATTGAGCTTGTACTTTGATTATTCGTCGTGATTTCGACTTGAATATTTGAGTGCTGTTCGAATTCGGACTATGCTCTGTTATTCGTTGTGAATCCGATTGAATTATCGAGTATTGCACTAGTTAATCGTTGTGAAAGTTTAATCTCGTGAATTGACGTAACTGCTGTATTAGTTACTAACCTGTGTGTGTGCATTGTGTTAAATTAGGTTTAAGCAAGGCTAATCAGTAGGCTTATATCTATTGCTCGTTAATCTGCAATGTGAGTCATTCTTCTTTTTAAACTGTTTTCTCACAGTTTGTGAGTAAGTATTACAAAACTTCAAATTATTTTCAAGGTTATAATTACAGGGATTAAGTCTTTGTAATCACCAAATTACAGCTGGTATGTGGGGTAATTGTGCACATTACTAAATTTATCACTCTATGTGAGTGAATATTACTCTATGTGAGTTATTATTACTCTGTGTGAGTACACCGTCACTATTGGACAATGAGTTAGCCAATAGTGGTATGACCACAGTCACAGAAATAAATCGAGTGACAAATACCCATTCTTGATAATTGGTTGATAGAAACATTGTAATCGCTCTTAATACTGTAAATTATAACTAACGGGTCGTTTTAGAAAACAGAATGATTCACTCAGTATTTCCCCGCTGACAAAACCTTTTTCAAACATGTTTCAGGTGATCTGTGTGATCCAGGAAAAGTGCAGTAAAGCACTATCAAGCTCAGAGAAGTGGCTCAGTATAAACAAATGAATAAAACATGTTTTGAAAAATAAAGATTTCTGTGTGAAATCAACGTATTGTACATTATGGGATTTATCCCTTAAACTTTGTATAATATATTAAACGAGCATATTTTACGGATAAAAGATCCTGTTATAAAAAGACTTCCGCTGCCACATAAATTAAATACCACGGGAACTGCCTCGCGGTCCCCCGACTCCGTCCAGGGTGGGTCGAGGGGCCGTGACAGCGAAGGTGGTATCAGAGCTAATAATTAAATTGAGCCACTGATCGAGCCACTGATTAAGCCTAAATTAAGTATTTTGGACCACAGTTCTTAATTTTACTAATTGTTATTCTGTGATTATTTGTTTTATTAACTGGCTATTTTTAGTTACAGCATGGGTAAACAAAAGTTGTCTGCTATCTACCACAAACTAGATGTGGCATCTTCTTCTAAAAATCCAGTAAATTTAGAAGAAGGAATCTTTGTCCGTAAGGCAAACTATGAGAATCCACTTTCCCCAGAGAAAAGGGATTCGATACTTAAAAAGAGTCAGGAGACAAAGAAACCCCGAACCAAGAGAGTTAGGTTTAACCCAGAAGTTCAAGAGTTGGGTAATAATACACCTTGGGAAAATAAAATAGACGGGAAATGGGCAAATCTCTATATGCTAGCTACTGTAGCAGAAAATGTTAATCTCTAAATATCCGATAAGCTGGGTCTAGTAAGAGAAATCACAATCCCGTAAATAAATAAAGTCCTAAGTGTGTTTATTTCTGTTGTTCTTTGTATAAATTAGTATGCAATAAAACTTCAAGTATTTTGTTTGTTAAACTTTGTTCCAAAGTTTTAACATTACATTTTACATATATGCTATGCAGCATGAATGAGATGTCGGAAACATTCCAGAATCTCAACTTATATCCAGTGCCTATCGAAGTCTCTCACGACTTTACTGGTTACATTGCTGACATAGAAGAACCTGTGGAATTCCAAGCTCCACCGCTGGAAAAAGCCAAACCTAAAAAGAAGAGAAGATATGTAGGGTGGAGGAAAGTGCGCCGTAGGAAACCTACCACTAGGAAACTCCCTAAAATAGAAAATCCTGTGATCATGAACAAGGGAAAGGAAATAGAAACTGGAGAAGGTTCGAAATCACCTGAAAAAGAAATAGGAATAGATCTGAAGCAAAAGGGAATAGAGATTGGCGAAAGCTCTAAACAGTCTGAGGAAATCACGTTCCAGGACGAAATAGATCGCCTATTAGAGAACTGTGATGTGTTAGAGCCTATCAACGATAATCTCTTTTCTTACCCGGCTACAGTTCAATTCCCACTAAACCTAGGACCAGTTATGCCAGAACCACTAGTTCATACCAGACCATTAGGCCAAATGGAGGAATGGTGGACCAATGACTGGCAATTCCAAAATATAGTCAACAGTCCTTATAGTTTCCTTCCACAATTTGACCCAGAACCACTCCCAAATCCTCCCATGAGTAATGAAAACCTAGCTGAACTCCGTCAGTTCGGTGAAGAACTGATAGGTACAGGTAATAGGATCAGGGAAATGGGGGAGCATCTAACTTGGAAGTACGATGAGAGGGAGCGTCGTTACTAGAACCGTCAGTTAAACCACAGAAAGCCGTATTATATGATAGTAACTTAAAATTCTGTAAAATGGGCAATAAAACTCTGTAAAATACGGTGTGTATGGATGCATATACAATATACTAACAAAGTAAAAGTCGAGAAATCGACAATTTTGGTTATATTTGTATGTTGTGATAATCTATGTGTATCTATGTGAATTTTGTCATTGATAAGTTAGACACTAATAATTTTACCAATTAGCAGATGGAAAACGCTAACAATGAACCAATTAATGAAGTAAATCAATCTGAGCAAGAACAGGAAGATCAATATATAACTCGACAAGATATCGAGCATTTTATCGCCCAAGGGATAGCCCATGCTATTCCAGAAATTGTAGCTGCTGTTCGAAAACCTGCCGAACCACAATTAATTCCTAGTAAACGTATTCCAGAAGATAACGGCAGTAACAGCATAAATGGAGGCGGTAATCATGACGATCATGATCCGCAGCAGGCCCCACTCCCTAAAAGAATGAAAGCTGCAACGCCTGGTTGCACTTACAAAGAATTTCTTGCTTGCAAACCCGCTGAATTTGCAGGTAACGAAGGGGCAACTGCAACACTGCGTTGGTTAGAGAAAACCGAAGCAGTAATTGCAATAAGCAAATGTGCCACAGAGGATCAAGTGATGTATGCATCCAATCTGTTCAAAGAAGGAGCACTCGAATGGTGGAACACGGTCCTCCAGGCAAAAGGGAGAAGGATAGCCTATGCAATGAATTGGGAAGAATTTAAGAGTCTTGTTGAAAGAAAATTCTGTCCCGAATACGAGAAGGAACAAATGGCAAACAAGTTCCTAAGTCATCGTATGCTAGGAGTAGATTGTCGGGGATATACTTCGACATTCTTTGAATACGCAAGGGTAGTGCCATCACTGGCTTCGCCAGAACCGGTACTTATCTCTCGTTACATCTGGGGGTTAATTAGTGAAATCCGAAACATCGTTAAAGCTGCGAGACCTCGTACTATTGACGATGCTGTAGAATTAGCTAATACCCTAACAGATGAATTGGTACGCACAAGAGAGGAAGATCGCAAGAAGGAATTAGCTCACAAGATTACCCAAGGATTTCGTGTGGGTAATGCCAAGAAGAGAGGAACCGGAAAATCCTCATCACCTCCTTTCTGCAAAGTTTGCAAAAAGAAGCATTATGGACAATGCAACATGGTTTGCAATTTTTGCAAAATGAAAGGACATCGGGAAGAAGACTGCTGGAAGAAAACAAAAGTTTGTTATAAATGCAGAGAGAGGGGACACTTTCAATCTGAATGTCCTAAGTTAGCTAAATCTGTAGTTAATCAAACCAAACCAGCTGAAGGAGCAACCAAGAGAAATGCTCGAGCATTCCAGCTAACCACTCAAGAGGCCGAACTCATTCCAGATGTGATAGCTGGTACGTTCTTAGTTCACAACGTCTTTGCAAAAGTATTATTTGACTCTGGTGCGAACCAAAGTTTTATAAATACTTTATCTTGCCAAGATCTTAAGTTACCTTTAACCACTCTTAGGCAAATCTTCATAGTAGAAACCGCAGAAGGAAATTCTGTAAAAATAGATAAAATCTGGCAAGAAGGAAAAATAGAACTATTAGGCCATAAGTTTTCTACAAATTTGTTACCAATGAATTTAGCAGGATTCGATGTAGTATTAGGAATGGATTGGTTAATAGCCAACCATGCACGAATCCTATGTAACAAAAATGCAGTAGAAATTCAAACACCTACAGGAGAAGTAATTTTAATTACTGGAGATAAACCTCGAAAGCCACTGAAATTTATCTCAGTAATGAAATTGGCTAGTTATTCGAGAAAACAGGAAATTGTGTATATGATTTCAGTAATCATTAACACTAAAGATAAAGAACTTCAGAACATCCCCGTAGTCTCAGAATACCCAGACGTTTTTCCAGAAGAATTACCTGGATTACCACCTGATAGGGAAGTAGAGTTTAGAATTCATTTAATTCCAGGTACTGCACCAATAGCTAAAGCACCTTATAGATTAGCACCTACCGAAATGCTAGAATTGAAAAAGCAATTAGATGAATTACTAGGCAAAGGATTCATACAACCAAGTTCATCCCCTTGGGGTGCACCAGTATTGTTTGTGAAGAAGAAAGATGGATCGATGAGAATGTGTATCGATTATAGAGAATTGAATAAGGTTACGATTAAGAATCGATACCCACTACCTAGGATTGATGATCTTTTTGACCAATTGCAAGGAGCTAGGTATTTCTCTAAGATAGATTTAAGATCCGGATACCATCAGTTGAAGGTACAAGAAGAAGACATACCTAAAACTGCTTTCAGAACTAGGTATGGTCATTATGAGTTTACAGTCATGCCCTTCGGATTAACGAATGCCCCAGCAGCATTCATGGACATGATGAATCGAATCTGTAAACCATACTTGGATAAATTTGTGATCGTTTTCATCGACGATATACTTATTTACTCCAAAAGCCAAAAAGAACATTGTGAGCATTTACACGTTCTCTTAACTCTGTTAAGAAAAGAAAGGCTTTATGCCAAATTCTCGAAATGTGAATTTTGGCTGCAAGAAGTACAATTCTTAGGTCATGTGGTAAATCACGAAGGTATCCATGTAGATCCTGCTAAGATAGAAGCAATTACGAAGTGGAAAGTTCCACAAACAGCTATGGAGATAAGAAGTTTTATAGGCTTAGCTGGATACTATAGACGATTTATCAAGGATTTTTCTAAGATAGCCGTACCATTAACTAAGTTAACCTGTAAAGCTGCTAAGTTTGAATGGGGACCTAGACAAGAAGAAGCCTTTAAGATTTTAAAGTATAGGTTGACGAATGCACCAATCTTAATTTTACCTGAAGGAACAGAAGATTTTGAGGTATACTGTGATGCTTCAAAATTAGGATACGGATGTGTGTTAATGCAACGTAAGAAGGTGATTGCGTATGCTTCTAGACAATTGAAAAAGCACGAAGAAAATTATACGACTCATGATTTAGAATTAGGAGCTATAATTTTTGCCCTTAAAATCTGGAGACATTATCTGTATGGAAGTAAGTTTACTGTCTATACCGATCATAAAAGTTTAAGATATATATTAGGGCAAAAAGAATTAAACATGAGGCAAAGAAGATGGATGGAGATGTTAAGCGATTACGACTGTGATATTCAATATCACGAAGGAAAGGCAAATGTAGTTGCAGATGCCTTAAGTCGTAAGTACCATGAGAAACAGAAACGAGTCCGTGCTCTGAGGTTAAATCTACAAGTAGATTTAATGGCACAAATCAAGGAAGTTCAGAAAACAGCAATCCAAGACGATGCTGAAGGAATGAAAGGTTACCTAAAAGAACTAGAACAAGGAAATGATGGAATTTGGAAATTCCATAAGAAACGAATTTGGGTACCTAAGCAAGGAAAGTTAAGGAATAAGATTTTAGAAGAAGCTCATAAATCTAGGTATACTATGCACCCAGGAAACAATAAGATGTACCAAGATTTAAGAAATAATTTCTAGTGGATAGGAATGAAAAAGGATATAGCTGAATACGTATCCAAATGCTTAACTTGTTCACAAGTTAAAGCTGAACACCAGAAACCTTCAGGATTACTACAACAGTTAGAAATGCCTGTATGGAAATGAGAACTCATAACAATGGATTTTGTTACAAAATTACCCAAAACCAAAAGAGGTAATGATGCGATTTGGGTAATCGTAGACCGATTAACCAAGTCAGCTCATTTCCTACCAATAAAAGAAACCTTTAGTATGGAAAGGTTAGCACAACTCTACGTGGACGAAGTAGTATCCCTACATGGAGTCCCGCTCTCCATTGTATCAGATAGAGATAGTCGATTTACTTCGCATTTCTGGAAAAGTTTTCAGAAAGCAATGGGAACTCGACTAAATCTAAGTACTGCATATCATCCACAAACAGACGGACAGAGTGAAAGGACAATACAAACTCTAGAAGACATGCTCCGAGCATGTGTAATTGACTTTGGTGGTAATTGGGATAGCCATTTGCCATTAATTGAATTCTCCTATAACAATGGTTATCATTCAAGCATCGAAGCTGCACCATTTGAAGCACTGTATGGACGCAAGTGCAGAACTCCAGTATGTTGGGCAGAAATCGGAGAAAGTCAATTATCAGGTCCTGAAATTGTACAAGAAACTACTGACAAGATAACTCAGATCAAGGAAAGATTAAAAACGGCTCGAGATCGTCAGAAGAGCTATGCAGACAATCGTCGCAAGCCACTCGAATTCCAAATAGGAGATAAGGTACTTTTAAAAGTTTCTCCTTGGAAAGGAGTAGTACGATTCGGAAAGAAAGGAAAGCTAAGTCCGAGATATGTTGGACCATTCCCAGTGATTCAACGAATCGGACCAGTTGCTTATCGTTTACAACTACCAGAAGAATTGGCTGGAGTACATGATGTATTTCATGTATCCAATCTCAAGAAATGTTTAGCAGATGAATCCCTGGTAGTACCTCTTCAAGATGTAGAGGTGAACGAAAAGTTGAAGTTTATAGAGAAACCACTACAGATCGAGGACAGAAAAGTTAAGTTTCTCAAGCACAAACGACTAGTACTGGTCAAAGTCAAATGGAATTCAAGAAGAGGACCAGAATACACTTGGGAACTAGAATCGGAAATGAAGCGAAAGTACCCTCATCTATTCCAGTAAATCTCGAGGACGAGATTTTTCTTAAGGTGGGGAGGATGTAACAACTGTCAATAAAACCCGTAATTAGGATGATAATTCGGTAATAAGGAAACCCTAATTGAAAAACCCACGTGATTCTGCATAAACCCTAAAATTTTCATTTCAATCAGAATTAGGATCAGGGCCCCTAAAACTCAGGGGGGAATAAACCCTATTTGATAATATCTAAACGAATTTTGCGTGGAAGTTAAGTTTCGGTCGAAATTGACTCATCAGGCCTATACCCACAACAAGGCTACTCTAGGCTAGATAGTTACCTCAGGCGAGTCGCGACAGGGTCAGGGACATCTTCCGCGACACGCGGGGGAGTCCAATTTCAAGTATAAATAGAAAGGGTTGGGACTTGATTTCAGACGTTAATTCGACGAAGAAATACTCTCTGTAGGTCGAGATATCACTATTATACCACAATTAAACACACACTAATCACGAGGTGCTGCCGCAATCAGGGTAATAACTCGATCGCTATTACGATTCAACGTCCGATCGATTATAACTATCCAACGATAGTCCGGGTGCTGCTCAATTGAGCTTGTACTTTGATTATTCGTCGTGATTTCGACTTGAATATTTGAGTGCTGTTCGAATTCGGACTATGCTCTGTTATTCGTTGTGAATCCGATTGAATTATCGAGTATTGCACTAGTTAATCGTTGTGAAAGTTTAATCTCGTGAATTGACGTAACTGCTGTATTAGTTACTAACCTGTGTGTGTGCATTGTGTTAAATTAGGTTTAAGCAAGGCTAATCAGTAGGCTTATATCTATTGCTCGTTAATCTGCAATGTGAGTCATTCTTCTTTTTAAACTGTTTTCTCACAGTTTGTGAGTAAGTATTACAAAACTTCAAATTATTTTCAAGGTTATAATTACAGGGATTAAGTCTTTGTAATCACCAAATTACAGCTGGTATGTGGGGTAATTGTGCACATTACTAAATTTATCACTCTATGTGAGTGAATATTACTCTATGTGAGTTATTATTACTCTGTGTGAGTACACCGTCACTATTGGACAATGAGTTAGCCAATAGTGGTATGACCACAGTCACAGAAATAAATCGAGTGACAAATACCCATTCTTGATAATTGGTTGATAGAAACATTGTAATCGCTCTTAATACTGTAAATTATAACTAACGGGTCGTTTTAGAAAACAGAATGATTCACTCAGTATTTCCCCGCTGACAAAACCTTTTTCAAACATGTTTCAGGTGATCTGTGTGATCCAGGAAAAGTGCAGTAAAGCACTATCAAGCTCAGAGAAGTGGCTCAGTATAAACAAATGAATAAAACATGTTTTGAAAAATAAAGATTTCTGTGTGAAATCAACGTATTGTACATTATGGGATTTATCCCTTAAACTTTGTATAATATATTAAACGAGCATATTTTACGGATAAAAGATCCTGTTATAAAAAGACTTCCGCTGCCACATAAATTAAATACCACGGGAACTGCCTCGCGGTCCCCCGACTCCGTCCAGGGTGGGTCGAGGGGCCGTGACAATATCCACGGGGTGGTATGCCCTTGCTCTTACGATATCGTCATAATCTCCATTACCAAGAACTTCTTCCTTAGCGTCGTGCTTGCGACCGGAGTACCGCTTCATAAGCACATGCTAAATGCCGCCTGTCAAGTTCTGAGCTTCCAAATCTTGTTCAACTTCATCAAAATTGAAGTTTTCCTAGGAATTAAATAAAAAAGTTAAAACATTATATAAAATACGTTAAAACAGTTTAATGGTTGCGTTTGCAGCCGTTAAATGTCTGCAAACGGCTACGCTTTTGCACCTGTTTCCAGCCGCGTTTGCAACCATTTAATGGCGCGTTTACGGCAGCAAACGCAGTAGCAAACGGGTGTTAAAACGCAACCGTTTGCTGCTGCGCTGGCAGCCGTTTAACTTGAAATAACTTATTTACCCTTAGGTGGTTCATGATGGCATCCTTATGAGGTTTCGAAACTTTGTTCCAACCCATTTAATCGAACGGGATGGTCCGCCATATATACATACCCACCTCACGTGAAAATAGGTCGCTCGGTACACCGCCGGGGGTATAGGTTACATCCCTATCGAATGTAAGAGACACGGGTCCCCCTATTTCACCATTCTGCGAAGCTTTTGATTTTTTGCTTTCCCCCTAACTCTCCTTGGGGAACCGCTGCAATTAAAATTAAAATTATATATAATTAGTGACAACATTTATAATAAATGATATAAAAGTACTAACTAATAATTGATAACTTACGGTCGGTCTCGTGTGTCCCTCTCCGAAAAGGATCCGGATGTGGTGGATCCCCAACTGTGAGTGCACTAATGTCTATCGCCTCCGTCTATCCAGTTCGTAGCAGAGAATAGAAGAAAACGTGATTTTATTGTGAAATACGTAGTGAAAAAGGTAAGGTGGCAAACTTGTAAATAAGGGGAAATCCCTTATGCCTTGGCCTATAAATAGGAGCCTTATGTTAGGCATTAAGAACTTTTTGGCCATTTGTGACATTTTGGAGCTTGGGGCTTAGAGAGAGATTCTAGAGAGAGAGACTAGTGCACAAGGTGATTCGTGGTGTAATATTGTAAAATCATTGAATAGAATCACGTTTGTATTACGTTCTTGTGTTCACTCCACACACGTGCACGGATTCCGCACGTCGCACGTGTCGGTTCGCAATCGTTCAGAAGTCAAAACCGATCCTACAAGTGGTATCAGAGCAGGAGCCCGATTGCACGGATCAAACACACAAGATTCGACGAGATTTCATCCATTTTAGAGTTGATTTCACATCAGATTTGTCAAATTTCTTATTCTACTCTTTTTCTTCACTTTTCGACTGAAAAACGCAAAATTAACGAGGTTTTCACGGTTAAAATTGGCTGATTTTTTGACATATTGTGTGAAAATCATAGTTTTACAAGCCTAGAAATTTTCAGATCCAAATTCCAAGTGGTTTGTGAGAAATTGAAGTTTTTCTGTTAAAAAATGATGTTGTTCGTCACTGTTGTTGCTGTTCTTGTTTTCCATCCGGATGGCCATCCGATCGGATGACCATCCGGACCTAAGCATAGTTGATATTCTGTTTTGCAGCAGTCGGAGGGTCATCCGATCAAGGTAAAGTCATCCAATTGGAGGACTTTTTGCTAAGGTGTGATCACCCGGATGGTCCGCCGACCGAACGACAATCCGGGTGCATATTCAAACCTGACGAACTTTGAATCTTTGCGACGAACATTGGTGATTAGATCATTCTTCGCGACGAACCTTGGCGACGAACACTTGTTTGACGAACATATCAGATGTTTGACGAACCATTGACAAATCTTCGCGACGAACATTGAATTTTCTTTGCTTGATGAACCTTTTATGGCGACGAACCTTGTTTGACGAACATCAATCTTCGCGACGAACCTTGAACATTTCAAACGAACCATTCATTTAGGCGATCCGATAGGATCACATAAAGCAACATACTAACTTCAGTCGAACGGTCATTCGACCGAATGACAATCCGTTCCAGAAGTCATCCGATCGAAGTCATCCGATCGAGGTCATCCGATCGAAGTCATCCGATCGAAGTCATCCAATTGATCATTCTTCGTCACAGTTAACGACGAACCTTTAGTTCTTGACGAACCTTTCAGCCCTTGACGAACCTTCAAATTGCTTGACGGACCATTTATTTGTTACAAGATTTTCACGATATTTGATAATTCAAAACATTTCAGGTTTAACTATTTTCAAAGTGATCAGATTGCATGTGCTGAGTCTCTCGGCCCAATTTAATATCATAGCAGTCCATTTAAAGACAGCGGTCCACTAAAAACCCCTTGAGTGTTGATTGTCGGCCCACTTTATGTTTTAGGACATCACGAGATATTGCAGCGGTCCAATCAAATTATTGTTAATTTGCATGTGTCGGCTATTATCAAAAATCCATGTGGTCATTATCAAAGTGTCAGTACATAAGACAAAGTGAATGGCCAAATTGAAATATAGAGTGATATGAAGAACCAATGAGATTATTTGATATCATGTGATAAAAGTGTTTGAGATAAAGTTGGCGGCACATCTAACTCAATATTAAACTGATGTCAGTCTCTTGGTTCATGTGATCTTTTGAGGAACAATAAATTCAATCAAGTTTGCATAAGAAGGTGTTTCAGAATACAGATATCATATCTCCAATTAGATTCGGTTAAAATGGATTACTAGTCATATTTCAACATATTGCACGACCCAATTAAATCCATTTCTTTTCGATTGGCCCAATCAAATTCTATTTTGCATATTGTGTTAACAGTAGAGTTCTTGGCCCATGTGAGGATCAATCAGTTTTATCGGCCCATTTAATGTTGGATGTGAACATTATCAGTTTGCATATGATAACAAGTTAGAGGCCTGACAGTCTTATTACATTTAACGAAGGGTCATTCGCTCGAATGTATATCCGGACATAATTCTCTTGAGATTGTCACACGGATTGTCATCCGCTCGAACGTAAATCCGGACGAAACATTGAAGTGTAAAAGTCATCCGTTTAAGAAACTAAATAATCTGATTGAGTATTCATTCGTACTTTGAAACGAGTCCGCGAGTCTTCGGCACGAGTCCTAGATCGATTCCACCGTGACACACTTTCATATATTCAATTCGTTTTAAAACTGATCGTTTGTTTGTGTATTTGCAGGTGATAAATGGGGTGCAAATCAAGGAACGATACGCGAAGAAGAAAAGCAAAGAATCAACTGTCATGGCTGAAGAATTTTACAACACGTTCTACAATGCATTCACTTCCGAATCTTCCGAAACAAAGTCAGAGACAAAAAGCATTTCGAAAACAATTTCGGATAG
Source organism: Helianthus annuus (assembly GCF_002127325.2). NCBI lineage: Eukaryota > Viridiplantae > Streptophyta > Magnoliopsida > Asterales > Asteraceae > Helianthus > Helianthus annuus. The sequence continues at coordinate 35,247,090 of NC_035442.2, forward strand.
TCTAAATTACGATAACGTGTACGGAAACCAACAGAAACCAACGAGATTAATGAATACCGAGGACTATAATTGGTGGAAAAAACGATTTGAGGGTTGGGAAAAAGCATTCGCTTATGATAGTTGGTTAATGTTGAAGTTAGGATATAAAGAACCAAAAAAACAAGGTGGAATTTTATTAACAATTGAAGAATTCACTGATAAAGAGGTAAAAAACATGTGTGCTGAACAAAAGATGATTGCATTGCTGTATCAATCTGTTCGAGACGATATTATTTCACTACTTGATGATGAAAACACTTCAAAAGGTTTGTGGGAAGCCTTAGAGAAAAAATGTACAAGTGGTGATGAAATTATGAAAAATAAACGATTGTTATTGAAAAAAGAAGTTGATTTGTTTACATGCATGAAAGGTGAAACCGTCCGTCAAATGATTGAAAGATTTTGTTATCTAAAACTCGAACTAGAGAGGTTTGGTGTTTCCAAAGATAATGAAGAGATCATTGACAGGTTGATCGAAGCTCTTCCAAATGAAAACGATTGGTCAAACTATGTCATGATACCCAAAAACAGCAATGATATGAACAAAATGACCCTTGATTGGTTAATTGAGAAGCTTGAAGGCCGTGAATTGGAAATACAAAAGCAGAACAAAATGGCAAATCAACAATATCAGCAAAATGTCGATCTATACTACAGAGGAAGCATGATTAATCAAGCGTCAAAGATGGCATTTAGTGCTGGAAGTTCAACGGATTCATCTCAACACAGTTTTCAAAAGATTCGGGTTATCATTCATTTGCTTCAAATTCGTCAAATCCGAACATAGTTCAATGCAGTATCGCCATAGATCTGAAAAATTATCAAAGTCTGAATGCAGAAGCTGCCAAGCAACAAATGGTGTTTTTAGCATCTGTCCTGGAATCATACGAAAGCCTGGTCGCGGGTAAGGTTGGAAACCCGAGTATGAAAAAGGAAGATTATGACCAGATCGATCCAGAGGAGATGGAGTTGATAGATGTAAAATGTTGCATAGCTAGCGCTATGAGGAGAGCACAACGGTTTATGGAAATCACCGGAAGATCTTGTTTGGGAACTGCTGATACAAAACTGGGATTCGACAAGTCAAAAGTTACATGTTTCAAGTGTAAACAGAAAGGGCACTTCAAGAGAGAGTGCACAAATAGGGAAACTAATGAAGCTGTGAATCCATTTAAAGATGATTATTATTAGAAAGCAATCTATCATCGCAACAGCGAGTCATCAAAGGTGAATCAAAAGCAAATCAATGAAGGATCGTCAAAAGAAAAGTCGAGGGCTCTAGTAGTTATTCAGGACGACGAAGGTTATGACTGGAGCAAAATTCTTCCAGAATAAGATTATGTTGGATCCGCTCTCATAGCTGAAGTTGTAGATGATAAACGATGACAGAGAGAGTATGCTCGATTTGAAATAAAAAAAGTTGTATGCTCCTTTTAAGGAAGCACAAAAGGCAAAAAGATGGGATGCTGAACGAGAATGTTATTTAGATCCACAAGGTAATCTAGTGGTTGATCCTAAAAAGGTGGATTTCGATGCAGCAACAAACGTATTTCCAGATTGTGACACGTTTCATACGAGGAGGTTATCAGAGAAAGATTATGAAGCTAACTTGTTTAAACGTTTAAAGGAAGTTTTTGATGCAAGTCTTTCAAAAGTGATGGAGTTGAAAAAGAAGAAAGAAGAAGAGATTAAGAAGCTGGTTGAAGAAGTAAAGAAAACCGCAGGAGATGCTGATGAGAATCAACAAAAGAATGATGAAGACCAGAAGTTGAAAACAGAAGAATCAAACGTGCCAGATGAAACTGAGGTAAAAATTCTAACCGAATCTTCTGAGTCATTAAATAATGATGAAAATGTTGATAAAACTGAAGACAAGTGTAGGAAATGCATAGAAATGTGCAAAGCCTGTACTGAGAAAGACGAAAAGTTAAAATCAAAAGATATTGAATTAAATAAAATCGAAACTGTTTTCAAAACAAAATGTAAAAAATGCTTAATAATGAAGAAGTTTTGAAACAAAAAATTGAAAAGCTGACACTGAAATGTCAAGATTTTGAAAAAGAAAATGAAATGTTAAAACAAAAGTGTTTAGCAAAATGTAATGATTGTATGCAAAAGGATAATAATATTCAAGATTTACTGAAAGAGTATGATAAAATGAAATGGTCAAGTCATAGAGTACAAGAAGCTTATGATACTTTGAAGAAACAAGTCAAATGTATGGATGAAAGATTGTCTGAAAACTTAAAAACAAGATTTTTTGAGATCAAGTATGAAGAAAAGCAACAGAAGTTAAACAAATGTATTGCTGAAGTTGCTAAACTCAAACATGTTTTGGCTGAAAAAGAAAAAATTGTTACAAAACTTCAAAGTTATCATAGTTCTTCGTACATTCCCGAATGTATTTTCAACATCACACCAGATGAAAAGGATTTTGAAAAGAATAAAAAAGGTATTGGTTCAGAATATCATCAGGTGCCACCACCATTGAGAGGTAATTACACGTTTTATGATGAAGAAAAGGTGGCAAAAGGTTTGAACATGGTTGACTAATTACCTGACAACATCGATATGACTTACACCAAATCTGATGATCTTGATGATTCAGAGGTGGTTGGTAAGGTTGTTGAAAGCGTTTTGTCAGAGGAGTCTACCAAAACATATAAGTCTGAGTCACAGGATGAAAATGAGGGAAGTTTTCATGATAGTTATCTTAAACATTCAAAATCTGAGAAAGTTGTGAATGATGATTCAAAAGGATTGGTTTATACCATGATTGGATCGGACAAATTATTCTCAGATATTGAATTCCCGATTCAAAATGTGATTTCGGAAAAGATTGACAAAGTTTTCAAGTTGGTAGAAATTGAAAAATCAGAAATTGCAAAGTTTGCTGGAAAGAGTAACAAAACTTTTTATAACAAACCTAGTTACAAAAAAAAATATGAAGGCTGGGTTGGGTTATAAAAAGAAACAGAATTGGAAAAGAACTGAAACGCCAAACTATCAGAAAAAGATGAATTTTGTTCACGGAACAAGTTCCGAAGAAGAGAAAGAACTCCAATTTAGACGACAGTCTAATGAAGTGTTCTATGCTCAGAAAAAGAAACAATAACAGGCTAAAGATGTTTCGAGAAAAACATGCTTTAAATGTAATCAAGTGGGCCATGTTAGTCGAAAATGTCCACAAAATCTGAAGCCTGCTGATGTTGAGGAAAGGAAAGTTGAACAGAAGAAACAACAAACTGAAGTTATTAAACAGAAGTTCACCAAGTTTGAATCAAAACAAACTTGGAGATCGCAACCGAAGACACCCAAGTTTGAGCCAAATCAAAAGTGGAATTCAAAAACACCCAGATTTAGAACAACACAAAGTTGGAAAACAACTATTGATGCAACAAACCAAACCAATTTTGGAAATCAAAAGTTGTTCTAAATCAAAATAATCAAAATGAATCACGTTTTTACAAAAGAAATGGTTCAAAAGGACAAACTTGGGTGGAAAAGAAACAAAAGGTTTATGTGAGTGATAATCGGAATGAAAATACATTTATGAAAAATGATAAAGATTTTCCGAAGTTGAATGTAACGACTCTCACTAAAATTAATACTTATTATGTTAATTGTATAAAAAGGAAACCCTAATTGAGACACCCAAGTAATTTTGCATAAACCCTAAAATTTTCAGAACATTCAAAATCAGGATCAGGGCCCCTAAAACTCAAAGGGGGTTAAACCCTAATTGATATTTATCTTCGAAATACGTTGTGAAAATAGAAATTCGTTCGTACGTCGACTCACCCAGGCTATGCTAGTGACGAGGCTGCCCTAGGCCATAGGGGCACGCCCCGCGATACGCGACAGGGGGAGAGGATCCCTCCGCGACTCGCGGGCGGCTCAAATTTTGGGTATAAAAGCAGGGGCTTGGGGCCTGAACTATTTGCTCAGTTCGACGGTCTAAAACGTCGTCCTACTCTTTGTATCTCCGTTTCTTTCTATCAACGCCCTAAAACCCCGAAACTCTGCTCGTTAAGAGGGTAATAACTCTAATCGCTGCTACGATTCAATCTCCGATCGACTGAAACTATCCGACGGGATGTTTAAGTGCTATCCTTTGTCATTAGTCGTGATTCCGACAGGATGTTTAAGTACCACCCGAACTCGGGGAATACTCTGTAATTCGTTGTGAATCCGATGGATGTTTAAGTGATTACACTTTGTTATTCGTTGTGAGGGTTTTATCTCGTGATTATCGTTAAAGTTGAATTGAGTTAATACACTAATACGAGTTCCATTGTATCTATAAATTAGAACTAGTAAGCAAGGAGCTGCTAGAGTACTTAATAGCTAAGTAAACTTAATAGTTAAATAAACTTAGCAGCTAAGTTAGCTGAGTAGATTAATTAATCTATTAATTAAGTTAAGTATGATTAATTAATCAAGATTAATTAAGTTAATCAAGATTAATTAAGATTAATTAAGCTAAGCAAGATTAATTAAGCTAAGCAAGATTAATTAAGCTAAGTAAGTTATTTAGTTAAATGGATAAGCAAACTTAATAGTTAAGGAAACTTAATAGTTAAGGAAACTTAATAGTTAAGGAAACTTAATAGTTAAGGAAACTTAATGGTTAAGGAAACTTCCTAGCTAAGGAATAAATCTACCTATAAATAGGAAGCTTAGGATTCATTTTCCTTTATTCATTTCTTCTATTCTTCTCTTTATACGTTGGTGTTCTAACCGATAATCACCAAAGCAATGTCCTGTCCGATCGATTCAGGAACCATCTAACGAATGCCGAAGTGTTGTGCTTTGTGAATTTCGTTAAACGGAATCCAAAGTACTATACTTTGTGAGTTCATTAAATGGATACCAAAGTACTGTCTGAATAAGACTATACTTTGTGAAATTCGTTAAGGTTCGAATCTCGTGACTACCGTTAAGGTTTGATTTGGGTTTTACACAAATACGTATTCCATTCTGTTAAACTATGTGTTTAACTACCAAGAATACTCCCAACTACTATTAAATCATCAGAAGATCCAGAATAATAAAGGGCAGGCTTAATTATCAGAAGAAGTAGAATCAAGAAGCTTGTTAACTCAATCCTGCATGCTTATAGAGTGAGTCATTCTCTTTTTTTATCAATTGTTTTACAATACTCCAAAACTATTTTCCAAAGTTACAATTACAGTGATTAAGTTTATGTAATCACCAAATTACAGCTGGTATGTGGGGTATTGTGCACATTACTATTGTTTTATCACTTTAGGTGGGCGAACCTAATTAGTGATACCCGTCACCATTGGGGCAGCCAATGGGGGATATGACCACAGTCACCGAAGCGAGTCGAGTGACAAATACTGTGGGTAGTTGGTTTGATATCAGAAACATTGTAATCTCTTTTAATACTGTGAATTATAACAAATGAGTCGTTTTAGTAAAAATGAATGATTCACTCGGTATTTCCCCGCTGACAAAACCTTTTTAAAACGCGTTTCAGGTAATTACAATAGATTGGAGTAAGGATTGGATCCGGCACTAAAGGACTTCAAGAAGTGGCTTATGATATTAATTAAATCAACTTAAGAAATATTGTTTTTGGGTTTATCCCTTATTAAAAGCTACCTTTGTAAAACATGAATTATTTTATCTATTTAATAAATAAAATCCGGTTTTTTCTAAACTCTGATATTTTTCCTAACTCAAGGTCCTGATGAAATTTCCGCTGCAATGTTTTTCAAAACTAATCACCGGTACCACAGGACTGCCCACGGTACCCGATTCCGTCCAGGATGGGTCGGGGTCGTGACAGTAAATGTGGTATCAGAGCCACTGCTTTAAGCCTATAAGTGTTGTGATAATAATACTTAAGCTTAAATAAAAGAGTTAGGAGATTGCTATTAACTGGTAGCACATCTGATAGCATTTAGACTTGAACATAAGAAAAGATGCCTTTGTATAAGCTAAGCCACTTGTTTAAACAATTAGATGTTGTAATAATACCTAAGTTTAAACGGAGAATTAGGAACTTAATATTATTTGATAGCACTCCGGATAATATTTAGACTTGAACTTAAGAATTTTGCCTTAACATAAGCTTCAAGATAAAATTACTTATATAAAATGGTATGCCATAAAAATGACGATTAGCAGACAATAGCACTTAATTGCTATTTATTCTTGTTTATAGATATTACCTGGTTTAGAATAAAATATGTTATGGAAATACAAATTTCCTTGATTCTGGATAAAAGCCCTAATAAAAGAGGCACTTTTAAAATCTTGAAAAGATACTATTTATGGGAAATAGAAAATTTTCTCCAGCAAGACTGGGTATGGTGTAGCAGACTCTCCAGCTTGTCCGGATATACTGAGATTACCTCTCCAGAGCGAACCGGATAAGACGGGGTAAATAATATGTCAAACCAGTGACAAGATTTCCCTAAATAATATCATGATCAGATGTCTGACTGGTTCTTGGCAATATGAATCTGTTAAATACATTGACCTTATAAAAGATATGTATATTACAGCATATGAAATATATGATTATATAGATATATATATATCTATAAGGAATTCCAGAAGCCAAATAGGAATAAAGCACAAGCATATGTGTCTAGATTTCTTTATCAGGAATCTCTTTTCCAATATCAAACATTATTTCGTTTGATCATTTGTCTCGTAACTCGTGAGACAAAATAATACTGGAAACCCATTAAGTTAGGACACCATCAAAAGTATAAGAATTTCCAATGCGTTACTATAAACTATTAACGCAAGTAAGAAGCATATAAAGTTGTGTTAATGCACAAGAAAACACATGAAACTTAAAATTGTACGTCCACAAGACGTCGAAGTTTATCACACACGACTTCCAAGGCAAGACCTTTGGAAAATATAAATTGGGCACGATGACACCAATGCTAATTCCGTTAGTAGAAGAACTACTGATCAAAAAGCGGCACTTTGCCACATGATCCTACAAAATGAATATCGCTGAGGTACGTTGTAACAAGATTTCACAACCATCGGTGCACAGTCTAATCAGAGTCATAATTATTATCACTGCAAAAAGAGTCACATACCTTTGCAAATTCCCTATTTCATTTCATTTCATTCGACATTCCTTGGTAATGTCACTTAACAGAGGTTATCACATGAAATTCCAGATAAAGTTCTTATATTTCTTTGGTTGCAATTCTGACTTCTGCCTATAAATAAGTTGACTTTCGTGTTTCTACTTCTTTTAATGGTCATCATACCATAAAGATTTCTTTAATAGTAGCAAATATTGATCTATTTCATTTCTTGGTAAATCCACACGCTACACATGCACTGTTTGTTGCGCATGTGGTTCATTTGAATTATGAAGACTATAGGAGGGCATCATTCCAATTTGTTATTTTATCAAAAGTTCAAATATCATTTCGCTATACTTGATCTTTTCATTGTAAACCGCGTTTTTACAAAGCGATGACTCCTTAATATCGAATCAATGAATTTCTTGAAAAAAACTCGATTTTCTTTTGAAGGGTATACATGGTTTCTGTTGTGATCATGTCCGAACTTCCTTATTGACACTTGTTTTATTCGAACCTAGTTAACTTGCTCGCAATACATATTTAATTCAAAGTCCCATATGATATTTTCAGGCCGTCATATTTGAAATAATCCCAACAAGCACTTTGATTCTCTTGAACTATAACATGCTTGTTCGGTATTCGACTTCATTAAATCGTTTCTTTGGTCACGATCACCTTGTGGTGACGTTTTCACAAATTTGAAGATTGCGCTAATCTCATTTAAATTTATGTTTAGTTATTTATTATTTATTTTTGATAATTAATATTAGTTTTATTATTAGTAATAATATATTAATAGTAATAGTGTTAGTATTATTTTAAAATACTAGGGTTATTGTCAAGGGCAGATATTGAATAGCCTAGCCTTAGTTAGGCATGGACTGATCACCTATGCTTAAACAAGGCAGCACTAACCAATATCCAACCATGATAATAAGTATTTAATGTATATAAATTAAGTCATCATACTTATTTAGTAAATTTCAATTATATATAAAAATATTTTTATATTATATATAGAAATATATATACTTTGTACTGTAAAGAGAAGACATATTTTCATAAAACAATTAAAGGGACGAATAAAATTATCTAAATAATTGTCTAAGTATTCATGAACAAGACATATTATAGATAAATGTTCATCTTAATTAATATTTCACAACTATTAAATACTTATAGAAATATTTTTTTATAATCTATATCTATACTACTTTAATAAGCATATAGGAAGGATAGAAATGGTCATTTGCCATTGTACAAGCATTTCAAGCACATTGTACAATCATTTTAAGCACAAATGTGTTGAAAGTTTATTTAACACCTTTTAAACACAAGCAGCAGGCGGGATAAACAAAACCCTAATTCACCTTTCAAATTTCAAACCCATTTCTCCCTCTCTCTCAAATTCCAAAAACCTAGATCTAGATTTTCTCTCTGCCTTTCTCTTTCTGTATTCAGAAATCAATGAAGAAGAACATCGTTCCTGCTGATCTAGGGTTCAACCCCCATCTTCAACCCTCATATTCCTTCGTTCTCCTTCTCACTCTCTCTCGCAAACAGGGAAGAGGACTCAAACCGTACACACAAATCTCAGAACGAGTTAACCAGGTACTTCTCCTTTGTTGGTTATTTTCTTCCCTGTTTCTGTTCCAGTTCTTGCTTTCGTCAGCTTAGGTCATTTTTTTGACATTTTCGGTTGGTTTGGTGTAGATGAAGATGAAGTGAGGAAGATGAAGATGACAATACTTTGCAGATCTGAGTTTTCTAGCTACATTCAGTAGTTTTACATTCAGACCTGAGTCTTTTACATTCAAATCTGATAGGTTTGCGTTCAGATATGACTGCTTCTACAGTTTCACGTTTCATCTGACTACTTCTACAGTCTGCTTTGTGGTAGAAGGTTTATCTGGATCTGGATCTGAATCGATTTAATTTTTCTTTTTATTTGTAGAAGTTGTTGTTACTGTTTTGTTGTGGTTCGATGATGTTAGAAGGAGGTTTTCAGGTCTGTTTTTGCTTTGTAGAGGTAGGTTTATCCGGATAGATCTTAGGGTGTGTTGAAATTATTTTGATTTGTATATATCTGTCGTTTGTTGTTTGATTTGAGTTAATATGTGTGAAAATTGAGTAACGACGTCACACGATTGCTAATTTTTTGTCTTTATTCATATTGTGTTTATGAAAATGGTGAATCTGCTGGTTGTCTTCATGGCCCTCCCCTTGCAGGTTTCATGGTTAAGGCTATGGTTGAGGCATAAAAATTTAGATCTTTAAATATAATCTCAGGTTTGTTTCTTTAGGTTTATGTGTCCTGGACTGGCTTTTGTGAGAGTTGCACCCCCTAATCAATTGATCTTTTTTTGTTCTTATGGTTGTTGGTTTTTGCATCTTGTTTCTAGAAATAATTTCACAAGTTTGTGTCACTGTTGCTTTGGTGAGGAGAAAAATATGAATGTGGCTGCATTTGATTGGAGACTCTCATTTCAAAACACAGAGGTAGATTGCTTTGGGTTTAACCTTCTCTTTAGAGGTGCAATGTGTCAAATGGGTCAAGGTATAAGCTTTTTGACTAAACTGGAATATGGTCAAATGGGTCAAAAAATTGTTGGCCCAGCTTCTTCATTATTTGATCGCAGAACACAAATTAATAAAGCGAACAGGAAATGTACGTTTAACTACTCTTGATCACGTTGTTTTAACTGGTAACAAATCACATTTATAACAATACTCTTCATTCTTTGAAACCCTTAGTAAGAGCAGAGGAGATGGATACATTATTTTTTAGTTTAGAAAACACATTTTATGGGCTTTTATTTCGTGATATGCTGAGTGGGCGAGTCCTTGCCCTTCGGCTGGTGCAATCACACTTGCAAATCCACTAGAGGAAAGAAAATGACGTGAAAGTTGTTCAAACCGTTTTGGAAAGAATCATGGCAACCGAGCAGTATCTAATCTTGCCAAAGCCAAAAACGCCTGTAGACATTTGTATACTAGAAGTGCAAATGCCTCTGTGTTGGCAAATAGTAACAGTTTCGATGAGGGTACCGCCAGCAGGGCAGTTGAAGATATCGATTGGGATTCTCTTATTGATAAAGGAACGTGCCAAGAAATTGAGAAGCGTTATGCCTCACTTCTGCACCAGATCCTACTACTGTAAGCCTTTTGCCTACCAGGAAGAGAGAGTTTTTTTTTTTGGGGGGGGGGGGTTTAACATGCAACTGAGATTAATACATTACTTCTTTTGCAGGTAAGACCGGAGGAAGTATTGATAAAAGCTTTGCTTTTTGTTCAAGATTCTCAGAAAAAACTATCTTTTTAAATATGATCAATTAAAATCTATCAGACAAGATCTTATGGTACAACGGATACGCAATGAGTTGACGGTAAGGGTATGAAGCTTCGAAGCCCTACAGTCAGAATTAGCAACAAGGTAACTTCCCTATTTTTGAATTAACGACACAATGGACTATGTAAAACTTGTGTTTTTTTTGAAAATCTATAACAATGCTTGTTCCAATATTCTGTCCTAATACAAGTATGTTTCGTCTGACAGGATTCTTCCTGCAGATTTTGTAAGATTGGATCAAGATATATTACCACCGTTTGCAGGAAAGAAGCAGTTGTACACATATGAAACTATGGATTTTTGGGAACAAATAAAAACACCTGGGAGGGGTGATGACCAAATTGATCCCAAGAAACACTGTCATCCCAACCAAGAAATCTCAAGTTTTTACTACCTACCAAGATCAGCAGACTGTTGTCTCAATCAAGGTAACTCATTTTTTTCTTTTCATTACGATAATGGAATTGAGCTTTTTAACTGATCAAAACTTTATTTAAACTTCTATTGTCTTGCTGTTTGTTTACAGGTTTATGAAGGTTAAAGAAGTCTTACAAAGGACTGTAGGCTTCTAGGAACTTTTGACCTCACTAGAATTCCTCCAGCTCCAAGGTTAATTTCGTGTGAATATTAATTTAAACTATATTCGTGCTTAGCTTCTTGCATTGGCTAATTCTGTTATCCTTTTGTTAATCCAGGGGAACCCCACAAATTGAAGTCACATTTGAAGTAGATGCTAACGGTATCTTAAACGTCAAGGCTGAAGACAATCAGAAAAGATCACTATCACAAATGAAAAGGGTCGATTGAGCCAAGAAGAGATCGAGTGTATGGTTAGGGAAGCCGAAGAATTCGCTGAAGAAGACAAAAAGGTGAAAGAAAAGATCGAATTGGTATTAGCAGTGAAAAAGGAATTTGGTATGCTAAATGTAAAATTTTAAATTTCATCATGTTATTTAATAGAACAATTGTGAAATTGCCAATGTGAGATGTTCTGGATTTTTGATATAACTCTCACATGGGTGTTTTTAACTAATATGGATTGTGTATACTTACGCTAAAATAAAAATGTTTAATTTGAGAGAATATATATTTTTTTGTTTGATTTTTTGGGTTTTATGGAATAGAGCATCAGGTGTTCGATGAAATGCTTCAAAGGAAATGTTCACTTTTTTTCTTGGTCAGTTAACAATACTTGTTTTTGGGTTTTATGGAGTAGAGCATCAGGTGTTCGGTGAAATGCTTCAAAAAATGTTAACTTTTTTTCTTGGTCCATTAACATTAGTGATTATTGGGTACTTAGATTGGTTAACTTATTCAATGATAACTTAGTTATTATGTTTAACTGTGTAGAGCTTTCTACTGTATATGAAGGGCGATTTGCAGATAAAGTTTAACCAGGAAATGGATTGGCTTAGCATAATTTTTGAAGGGGCGAACCGTGAAGGCCGATACAAATTAAACTTTGATGAGGAGGTTATCTTTTTCCATTTTTATGATTATATTATTATTATTATATCAGTACTAAATATAATTTTGCCTGTTGGTATAGGATATAAAATTGAGTAAGAGAACGACGGATACGCAAGCATACATATTCTAACAATGGGATCAAGTTTCTTGCAAATGCTGCTGGTGAGAGTTCACTATGAACAACAGAACATTAATCATTTGGAGCACTAATGCTCCATCTGCAAACAAGGTGCCTGTTCTATTAAAAAGTTTGGACCTTATTTATTAAAAATCATAATTTGATATTTACAAGCGCTTCATGTTTGATGGATCAGACTCGGATGTCTAGCTCCTTGGCTATTTTTAGTACTAACTCAGCTGACTGTAATGTGGAGAATAACTCATGGTCTTCAAACCTTCTTGTGAGTCCGCTATACCTTGTTCTAAAAAATATAAAAATCAAATCCAATAACTTTGGAGACCTGAGCATAATATTTTTTGTCTAAATGTTGATTATTTGGCATCTTCATTTTAAAGCCATTGCTCAAAATCTTTATTTTGTTAATAATTTAGCTATAATGTTTTTGTCGTATGTTTTGTTGTATGTTTTTCTCTGTCCTTAGCTTCTTGCGGGGATTAAATTTGGTGGTCATTAAAAAGAAGTCGAGTCATGGAACTGAGCAGGGAAGGGAAAGCTGGATTAATTTTGTGGATTTGGCTTTTGGTTAAGGGTTATTCGTTTTTTGTTTTTTCTGTTTCCCTGAATTTTTTTGCTCTTCTATTTTTTGCTCTGCTTAGCATGCTGGAATAACTCTTTTTCTTTTAAGATAACTATTTTTTTTACATTTAGTTTGGTTTGGGTATTGTTAACATTGGTATTGACCTGATGTAAATATCTTCAACTGTATTGTAGGGTTCCCATTTTAAGTTTTCCTATCCACGAATCTTGGTTTTAAAAAAACATGAGGCGGACTGAGTGTTCTGAGTCGAGGCGCAAAACGCAAAAGAGAACCGACTGTAGCGTGTGTGTGTCTTTCAGTTTTTTAGCTTCATGGATAGTTTATGTTTTTTTAATTATATAAAAATATGTTTGCAATATTTAGGCATATGATTCAGATCATAAAAGTTCATTAACGAATGATTCGGATTATAAAGGTTCATTGAGAAATGATATATTTGTATTATGGCTTGTATGTTTAATTTTTATTTTCAGTCACTTACGTATTTCATGGAATGAGGTCAGTACATTTAATGATAAGGTGCTATAAAGAACCAACAGGTTGCCAGGAGATGCTTCATTAGAGAAGTCAATGCACTAGCTGGATTGGGGAGAAGTTTTAATTCCTGCAGACTGTGTTAACCCAAGATTTGTCGAAGTCACTAGCAAAAAGGTTGAGTTGATGTTTCGCTTTCATCCTACATTTGTCAAGTTTTTAGCAATTTGGTTGGGTGCATAAATCTGTTATTGGAATAGATTCACGGGGGCATTTGGGTCACTGGCAACGAGTTGAAAAGGTGGAGTTTCTGTTCCGGATCATTTAGAGGGGTTCTTGGGGCTGTATTTTGTATCTAAAGTCGCTTTATTTATTTTGTTTTTAGTGTTTTTCCGGGTTATGTTCTCTTTTGGTTTTATCGAAACCAATGGTCAAACACTTGGAGACTTTTTGGACCGTATATGAAGTTTAGACCACTTTGAATATTTAGTACCTCATTATGGATCATTTGTCATGATTGTTAACCGGTGAGTGAATTATTAGCGTTGCCTTTTGTGGTAATTTCTTATTAGAGTTATCATGGCAATCTAATTAATGTAAGATGTTTTAACGTTTCTTTCTTTTAGGAAACAATAGCTTTTTTAACGTCACTTAAAACAAATAACTTGATTTTAAAGTTCAATAACTTTTTACCATAGACACAAACCTAACAACATATTATCTGGTGAGTTTTACTTGAATAGTTATTAACTTGCCCCAACAGCACTGATTCTAAAAATAAGTCACAGAGATACGAAGCTTCTATATTGAGATTGTTTTCTTCTATGCTGCTTCTAATCAAATTCAACACTTGCATAAACTTTAGTAAAGAAAAAGTAAGTTAACTTTAATAGATATGGATTTATAAGATATCAAACAAGTCTTATAAATACATCAACTGTTTATGTTGCATCACGAATTTGGTTTTGTTTATGGCTCAAAACCGAACCGCCCTGTACATAGTCCTAAAATCACCAACCTAAGTGATATGTTTACCGCCGCATCGCGCGGGTAAACGACTAGTATATATATATATATATATATATATATATATTAAAATATCAAATGTTATTTACGCAAGCCAATATTTAAGTATGCTTGATATTAAAATAAACATTTATTATTTTACTTTTATGATTTAAAATACCCATTATAAAATCTTATAGTTAAACATACTTGATTTTAAAAATGATAATCGTGAGTTCTAGGATATTGGGTAAACCTATTTATAAAACATATATCATTATTTTGTCAAAATTACCACGGGTTTTGATATTTTAAACCTATCTATATTTATTTATTATTCTACTTTATGATAACATAAAAGGAAAAGGTATTTAATAAATCAAAATATCACCTATCTTTAATCAAACATTTTGATTAAAATCATCTGAATACAATTATGTATTAAGACAAAAATACACTAACTTTATTGTCTTTTCGTGTATTCTTACAATTCACCCATCTCAACACATTAATTTTCTCATATCATAATTCAATATTTGACAAATCATTTTCATGTTTTCATTTCATTTTGAACATGTCAATCTTAAGTCTTCCTTAGGTACCAATCAAGGTAAGTTTTCTTCTGACAAAGAATTTTATTAATTCTAAAAAGTTCTTCACATTCATTTTAAATATCTATTGATCATATATCTTTTGGCTTGAACATAATCACCTTGGAAACTATATCATTTCATCGGAATGTCTCATCTTTTGAAATATCTAGATTCGCTTCCTTGAAACTCTCAGTTAATTTCAAAAACGGTAAATTTATTATTAAGTTCTTTCAATCATAACAATACCTTGCAGTATCCATATACATTTGTAGCCTGTGCTAATAATAAACCCTATTCATACGTCATTCGTTTGATTTGTCATATTCTTGGTACAATTATGTACTCAGATTACGATACACTAAATTCTACTGTCCAGTACCATTTAAGTAAACGATATTGATTTTCGGATAATCATTAACAAATCATTTTCCATACTTCCATTCACAAAAAGATATTTATCAATTCGGAATCTCCCTCAATTGATCAAAGTAAGTTCATTTCGGATATTGAACCAAATTGTTTCTATAAATCATTTTTATTTTCAAAATTCATACCCCTCAAATATCTTTTGATTCCATCCCACGATACATTGTTTCTATAATTAAAAGAAGTAACATAACCCCAAGAAAATATCATAGTCCAAATCTCGAGGACGAGATTTTATTAAGGTGGGGAGGATGTAACGACTCTCACTAAAATTAATACTTATTATGTTAATTGTATAAAAAGGAAACCCTAATTGAGACACCCAAGTAATTCTGCATAAACCCTAAAATTTTCAGAACATTCAAAATCAGGATCAGGGCCCCTAAAACTCAAAGGGGGTTAAACCCTAATTGATATTTATCTTCGAAATACGTTGTGAAAATAGAAATTCGTTCGTACGTCGACTCACCCAGGCTATGCTAGTGACGAGGCTACCCTAGGCCATAGGGGCACGCCCCGCGATACGCGACAAGGGGAGAGGATCCCTCCGCGACTCGCGGGCGGCTCAAATTTTGGGTATAAAAGCAGGGGCTTGGGGCCTGAACTATTTGCTCAGTTCGACGGTCTAAAACGTCGTCCTACTCTTTGTATCTCCGTTTCTTTCTATCAACGCCCTAAAACCCCGAAACTTTGCTCGTTATTAGGGTAATAACTCTAATCGCTGCTACGATTCAATCTCCGATCGACTGAAACTATCCGACGGGATGTTTAAGTGCTATCCTTTGTCATTAGTCGTGATTCCGACAGGATGTTTAAGTACCACCCGAACTCGGGGAATACTCTGTCATTCGTTGTGAATCCGATGGATGTTTAAGTGATTACACTTTGTTATTCGTTGTGAGGGTTTTATCTCGTGATTATCGTTAAAGTTGAATTGAGTTAATACACTAATACGAGTTCCATTGTATCTAGAAATTAGAACTAGTAAGCAAGGAGCTGCTAGAGTACTTAATAGCTAAGTAAACTTAATAGTTAAATAAACTTAGCAGCTAAGTTAGCTGAGTAGATTAATTAATCTATTAATTAAGTTAAGTAAGTTATTTAGTTAAATGGATAAGCAAACTTAATAGTTAAAGAAACTTAATAGTTAAGGAAACTTAATAGTTAAGGAATAAATCTACCTATAAATAGGAAGCTTAGGATTCATTTTCATTTATTCATTTCTTCTATTCTTCTCTCTATACGTTGGTGTTCTAACCAATAATCACCAAAGCGATGTCCTGTCCGATCGATTTAGGAACCATCTAACGAATGCCGAAGTGTTGTGCTTTGTGAATTTCGTTAAACGGAATCCAAAGTACTATACTTTGTGAGTTCATTAAATGGATACCAAAGTACTGTCTGAATAAGACTATACTTTGTGAAATTCGTTAAGGTTCGAATCTCGTGACTACCGTTAAGGTTTGATTTGGGTTTTACACAAATACGTATTCCATTCTGTTAAACTATGTGTTTAACAACCAAGAATACTAACTACACACTTACAATCAAACAAACTATTGAATCATCAGAAGATCCAGAATAATAAAGTGCATGCTTAATTATCGGAAGAAGTAGAATCAAGAAGCTTGTTAACTCAATCCTGCATGCTTATAAAGTGAGTCATTCTCTTTTTTATCAATTGTTTTACAATACTCCAAAACTATTTTCCAAAGTTATAATTACAGTGATTAAGTTTATGTAATCACCAAATTACAGCCGGTATGTGGGGTATTGTGCACATTACTATTGTTTTATCACTTTAGGTGGGCGAACCTAATTAGTGATACTCGTCACCATTGGGGCATCCAATGGGGGATATGACCACAGTCACTGAAGCGAGTCGAGTGACAAATACTGTGGGTAGTTGGTTTGATATCAGAAACATTGTAATCTCTCTTAATACTGTGAATTATAACAAATGAGTCGTTTTAGTAAAAATGAATGATTCACTCAGTATTTCCCCGCTGACAAAACCTTTTTAAAACGCGTTTCAGGTAATTACAATAGATTAGAGTAAGGATTGGATCCGGCAGTAAAGGACTTCAAGAAGTGGCTTATTATATTAATTAAATCAACTTAAGAAATATTGTTTTTGGGTTTATCCCTTATTAAAAGCTACCTTTGTAAAACATGAATTATTTTATCTATTTAATAAATAAAATCCGGTGTTTCTAAACTCTGATATTTTTCCTAACTCACGGTCCTGATGAAATTTCCGCTGCAATGTTTTTCAAAACTAATCACCGGTACCACAGGTTTGCTCACGGCACCCGATTCCGTCCAGGGTGGGTCGGGGTCGTGACATTGAATGAAGCATATTGTGTTGAAATGCCTAAGGTCAAACAGACCTGTGCTAACTTGTTCAAGTAATTGAGTAATTGTGAACGTGCAGGTGCTCCTGAAGACAACTCAATGTCAGCAAGAGGAGTATCGGAGCAGCCTGGCACAACAAGAGGAGGCTGCTGGTCCCTGCGTCTGAATTCAGGGAGTTTGTTCTTCTGTACATAAATAAACCATATTTCAAAACCCCTAAAAATTGAGAAATTTAAAAACTAAAAATATGTTTTTGTTTTGTCAAAAATTGAAAAAATCAAAAATATGTTTGTTTTTTTAAATTTTTTCAAAAATCAAAAATTTCAAAACTATGTTAAGTGAATATGCCGAAACCCTCACGGCTGAACAAACATGATTAATTTCACAAGATTGAAAAACAGTTTTTAAACTGTAAAATATCAATGTGTTGTAAATCATGGGGGTATATTTTCTACAAAACAGAGCATGAGATGCAGAAAATGGATGGCGAGACAAAGCTATCTACATCGGTTATCAAATTTACTTTAAATGTTTTGAATTTTAAGGGGAGTAAGCATTGTCAGAAAATCCAAAAGCATTCGAAAATTTGAAAAAGCCAAAAACATGATAAAAAAGAGTTTTGTTTAAAAAAGGAAATAATAGTACATCAGTAGACAATCACAGTACGCTAAAGAAATGGAAAGTGAAAATATGATAAACGGTCTCACTGATGATATGCCAGTAGGTTTTTACACGCTTAGTAGATTGATTTCGAGATATAAACCTAAATTTCATAACTTTCTTATCTCGTGGGGAACATCTCTCGGATATATGGGTAACCCCCGAAATCTTGTTTGAGAGATTGCCTGACTCTGAGATACTAGATCTTTATATTGTTTGATATCTGGGGTTTTATACCTGGTCTTCTGATATTGCGGAAGCAATGGCCTAGACCTCGTATAATACTTTACGCGCTTTAAAAGCTTACCCTCTACATAAAAATTGATAATATATCGAAAGATACGAACCAAATGCAGTTGTAAAAAAGATTCCCTAAAGGGAACACACCTAAAGTCGAGCCTTCATCTCTTTGACTGAACAGAAGTTCAAACCTGAGCTCTCAAGGTCTCGCACTAACCCAGAATACAGATATCAAATTGGTATACTCACTTGTAAGACTGAATCTAGGGAATTTTGATACGGGAGTATATTCTGAGGTGGGACACGCGAATAAGTTAAGTCCTTAAAACACTAATCTCGTATCTTGAATCAGTTGAACTTCGTGTGAAAATTTAAGTGGATCAGTATACTGACAATCTTAGTGAATCATTTTTAACTTAAAGAGTTTATAGCTCAATGGTTCTTGTGATTTGTCATAAACTGATATAATCCTCTGACACGAACTCAAACAAAAATATTGTCTATAAATATTTCTTTACTGAAAATTACAAAAAGATTTTGATTCTGCTTTAGTTTCGAAAACCGATGTCCGAGAGCTTAGTTTCAAAATCTAAAGTATGCTGAACGTGTTTCTAAGAATAAAACGAGATTGATTGCGGTAATATCCAAGGGGAAGTCTGTGAGTGCACTAATGTCTATTGCCTCCATCAATCCAGTTCGTAGTAGAGAATAGAAGAAAACATGATTTTATTGTGAAATATATAGTGAAAAAGGCAAGGTGGCAAACTTGTAAATAAGGGGAAATCCCTTATGCCTTGGCCTATAAATAGGAGCCTTATGTTAGTCATTAAGAACTTTTTGGCCATTTGTGACATTTTGGAGCTTGGGGCTTAGAGAGAGATTCTAGAGAGAGAAACTAGTGCTCAAGGTGATTCGTGGTGTAATACTTGTAAAATCATTGAATAGAATCACGTTTGTATTACGTTCTTGTGTTCGATCCACACACATGCACGGATTCCGCATGTCGCATGTGTCGGTTCGCAATCGTTCGGAAGTCAAAACCGATCCTACACCAGCTCCGTCTCCCTCACGTCCCCGGGGGAGCACATCCGCCATGAGATAAACAAATACAAACCACAAAGAAAACATTTTTCCTAAAAAGTTACAAATGTTACAACAAGTGTATCAAATAGAAATTAATAGAAAGTACAACAAGTTTAACTAATATGCAAATAAAGATTTCAACAAGTGTTTTTTAAATACCAACTAATATAAATTATAATAACTTTTCTTTTAATCAAACTCGATGTGATAATCGGGAACGTCCTCATCATAATCAATCTCGACCTCCAACACTTCACCGACGGTAGCCGTTGGGGGATCAACTTCAGTTACAGGCTCACCTAAAGTAACATGAGAAGACCCAATTTGAAAGTATTTGGTGAGGTCGATGAGAAGTGGATAGTCAGATGAAGAGTTGTTGTGGACAATGTCAATATCTTCTAAGTCATCATCAACATTTTGAACCGGCTCGACGCGGTCGTCATTTAATGGCTGATCCCAAATTTTTTGATGATTAATGTTTTCGACTATCCATCTATGTTTATTTTTTTTTGTTTCGAGACGGTTCTTGGATGAAGAACAATTGTTTGGCTTGCGAAGCAAATATGAGTTGATCATTTTTGTCCCATTCATGTTCAGTGCTTATACAAGTTGTTAGGGTTAATTTTTAATACTTATGGATCACTTATCCTTAGACCCTCCTGGATCACTGATCCTTAAAGTCTGAGGAACACGGATCCTTAGTATTTTTATAACTTAACTAACAGTTGTTCCTTGTATATTTTCGTAATGGCATGCAGGTCATGGGCAATATGGACTGAGTCATGGCGAGAATATCGGACTAGAGTCGTTGAAGATGTTGCACGGAGGGCCTCGTGTCTCGAGTCTCCCATAAAAGTTGAGACTTGTTCTCCACGGATAGTTGGCATCTAAGAACCGGCGATGACCAACATACACACATTTACCAATTACACGCATTGAAGGAGTGTTTTCGTTGCAAGTCGGGCATGCCATGTAGCCCTGTCCGCTCCAACCTGATAGACTACTTCAGGCTGGAAAGTCGTTTATGGTCCATAACAATGCCGCCTTCAGTGTGAAGAATTCGTTTGTTGTTACGTCTTTAGTATTATAACAACTCTTGCCAAAATTATTATTTCTTATGTTAATGATGTCCATTAGGAAACCCTAATTGAGACCCCCAAATAGTATGGCATGACCCTTAAATTTTACAACGATTAAAACTTGGATCAGGGCCCCTAAAACTCAAGGGGGGTATCCCCTAATCGTATTTATCCATCTAAAAACTGTTTCAAAACACGTAATCTCGAAAATTTTGACTCACCTGGGCTATGTGGGACACGAGGCTACCCTAGCCTAAATTAACCTCCCCCGCGACGCGCGCCAGGGACCCTGGCAGCCGGCGCGACACGCGGGAGGGACCAAAATCCAGTATAAAGCTCAGGGGTTTGGCACTTGCATGGCTGTTGTGTTTCGATGTAAAAATTCCTTTCGTACGTTACTTTGTGCTCTGATCTTTCTAAAAGCAATCAAAATCTCAAATCTCTGCTGCGACAACAGGGTAATAACTCGATCACTGCTACGATACAATGTATGATCGATTGCAACCGATCCGATGGATGTTTAAGTGCTGCCCGAACTTGGGCTATACTTTGTCATTCGTCGTGAGGGTTTTGATTTCGTGAGTTTATCATAAATGTTGTATTAAGTTACTGACCTAGTTTTGTGTGCATTGTTATTTAACTAGGTTATCAAGCTTAATCAGTAGGCAAAACTCTGTCCAACTAAACTTGCAATGTGAGTCATTCTCCTTTTATCAAATTGCTTTACAAAACCATAAATGTTTTCCAGTTATACTTTGCAGTGATTAAGTCTTTGCTAATCTTTAATTACTGGCAGTATGTGGGGGTTTGTGCACATTACTACTATTGATTGATCACTCTTAGGTGGGTGAGCCTAATTAGTGATATGTCCACAGTCATAGATCTGGTCGAGGGACAACTGGACCAGATAATTATAAGATAGGGGCAAATGTAAAAACTCTTAATGTTGTAAATTGTATCAATGTGTCGTTTTATGCAAATTGAATGACTCGCCAGTATTTCCCCGCTAATAAAATGTTTTTAAACATGTTTCTGGTGATTTACTGTGAACCAGGAAAAGTGCCACGTAGCACTACCAGCTTGGATAAAGTGGCTCAGTTAGTAAATAAATAAACATATTTTTGTAAACAGGGAATTTCCCAGTGAAATTCCTTTATTGTAAATTATGGGATTGTCCCAAATTGTGAAATAAAATAAAAGGGTGTTTTAAGTTTCAACGATCCTGTTAAAATTTCCGCTGCCTGACTAAACACCAAATACCACGGGTTTCTGTCCCGCAGCTTCTGGACCGGGTAAAACCGGGTCGGGGGCCGTGACAGAAAAAGGTGGTATCAGAGCTACTGATTTAAGCCAATTAAGTATTTAGAAATACTTAAACTTTCAGATTGCCATTCTGTGATTCTGTGAAAATTTAATTTACAATAAATAAAATTTTAACTTAAATTTGTGTGTATTTCTTCATGTGTGCTAACAGCATGAATGAACTGTCTGAGGCACTCCGAAACTTTACCATCCATACCACCGATATGGATATAATAGGAAACCCATCTGGGTATCAAGCAGATACTGAGGAGCCACTAGTATTCCAGGCCCAGCCTCAAGAGAAACCTAAACCTAAGAAAAGGAGAAGAATCCTGGACTGGAAACGTGGACGAAGAAAGAAGCCAGCTGCACAAAAAGTGAAAAAGACAGAAGATCCAAAGGACAAAGGGAAAGGAAAGGAGATAGGGGAAAGCTCTGGTCAGGCCCAGGAGATGCCACCGTGGGAAGAGCTTGATCGAAAACTTGCAAATTGTGACCTCATCGGACCTGCCGATGAAGACCTTTTCAATTTCCCCGCCCAATCACAACTTCCAATTAATTTGGAACCGGCTATTCCAGACCCCATTGTCAACCCCCAACCTGTTACAGGCCAGCTGGAAGAGTGGTGGACGAGCGATTGGCATTTTCAGAACTTCATGAGTAACCCTAATGTTTATTTTCCCCAGTTTGATCCTAAACCTGCACCATTCCCACCTATGAGCGCAGAAAACGTTACCGAATTACGCCGCTACGGCGAGGAACTAGTGGATGCGGGAAACCAGATTCGAGAAGTGGGGGAAAACATTACGTGGAAGTACGACGAGAGGGAGCGTCGTTTCTGAAGGGCCTGCTGACTATGGTGGAATGTTTTGTGTAATAATAATAACAACATAAAAACAATATAATATTGTATAATATTAACTAAAAATAAAACTTTTGTAAGATAGATAGTTTGTAGTGACGCATAATATTATAAAAATATATAAATGTCGCAAGGATCGACGATTTTGGCTACACGTATTGACTCAAATGTGTTGTGATTGCCTTGTTGTGTTAATTGTTATCCATTTTGTGCCAGTAATTTATATGTATTGTTAATTATCAGCTGGAAAACGTGGAAAACCAACCGATCAATGAAGTTAATCAATCGGAACAACATAATGAGGATCATTTTCTTAATAGACAAGATATAGAAAACATCGTTGCCCAGGGAATAGCCAATGTTATCCCTGCAATCGTTGCTGCTGTTAAGAGTCCTGCTGAACCTTCCGAAGCCAACCATAGTAAACGCACTCGCGACGATAATTTCAGTAACAGTGTAAATGGAGGCGGCAATAATGATAATAATGTGGTTCAAGCCCCAATACTTAAGAAAATGAAAGTTGCAACATCTGGTTGCACTTATAAAGAATTCCTTGCCTGTAAGCCAGTCGAATTTGCAGGCAATGAAGGGGCGACTGCCACAATGCGTTGGTTGGAAAAGACCGAAGCAGTAATTAAAATCAGTAAGTGCGCAGAGGAAGACCAGGTTATGTATGTATGCATCCCACCTTTTCAAGGAAGAGGCGTTAGAATGGTGGAACACGGTGCTGCAAGCCAAGGGAAGTAACGTGGCTTATGCCACGAGTTGGGAAGAATTAAGAGATTGGTAGAAAGGAAATTTTGTCCCGACTATGAAAAGGAACAAATGACAAATAAGTTTCTGAACCACCGGATGGTGGATGTCGACTGTCGAGGGTACACTTCGAAATTTTTTGAGTATGCCAGACTTGTACCAACTCTGGCGTCGCCAGAACCAGTGCTTTTTTCTTGCTATATTTGGGGTTTAATTAGCGAGCTGCAAGACCTCGCACGATTGACGATGCGGTCGAATTGGCCAACACCTTGACAGACGGCCTGGTACGCACAAGAGAAGAGAATAGGAATAAGGAATTGGCCCAAAAGATTACCCAAGAATTTCGTGTGGGTAATAATAGTAGTAATTTCAAGAAAAAGGGAACTGGGCCATCTTCCACCCCGCCATTCTGCGGAAATTGTAAAAAGAAACATTTTGGAAAATGTAAAGAAAACTGCAATTTCTGCAAGAGATCAGGCCACCGAAAGGAGGAATGCAAGAAGAAATCAGTGATCTGCTACAATTGCGGAGAAGCAGGGCACTTTAGGCCCGACTGTCCAAAATTCGTCAAGCCAGCTGATAACAAGGCCAAACCTGCTGAAGGAACTAATAAGAAGAACGCAAGAACCTTCCAGCTGACTACCCAGGAAGCAGATCTGATCCCAGATGTGATAGCTGGTACGTTTCTTGTACACCACATTTACGCAAAAGTATTATTTAACTCTGGTGCAAAACAAAGTTTTATCAATACTTCATTCTGCCAAGATCTTAAGCAACCTTTAACCAAACTTAGGCAGATTTATACTGTAGAACAGCAGATGGTAATTCTGTTAATATAAATAAGGTTTTGCAAGAAGGAAATATAGAACTCTAAGGCATGGCCATTTTCTGCAAACCTGCTACCTATGAATTTAGCTGGATTCGATGTCGTGCTAGGAATAGATTAGTTAGTAGCCAACCATGCTCGAATCCTCTGTCATAAGAATTCCATAGAAATTCACACACCCGTAGGAGAAGTAATCATTATTATAGGAGATAAGCCACGTAAACCAATGAAATTCATCTCAGTAATGAAAGTTGCTAACTATGAACGAAAACAAGGAATAGTGTATATGATTTCGGTAATCATTAACACTAAAAGTAAAGAACTTAAGGAAATTCCAGTAGTATCAGAATTCCCGGATGTATTCCCAGAAGAGCTACCCGGATTACCACCCGATAGGGAAGTAGAATTTAGAATTCATCTAATTCCTTGAACTACACAAATAGCTAAGGCACCTTATCGGCTAGCACCCACAGAAATGTTAGAACTGAAAAAGCAGTTAGATGAATTATTAAGCAAAGGTTTCATACAACCTAGTTCATCCCCTTGGGGAGCACCAGTGTTCTTTGTGAAAAAGAAGGATCGTTCGATGCGAATGTGTATCGATTATAGGGAACTGAATAAGGTTACAATTAAGAATCGATACCCATTACCTAGGATTGATGATCTTTTCGATCAACTTCAGGGAGCTAGATACTTCTCTAAAATAGATTTGCACTCCGGATATCATCAGTTGAAGGTACAGGAAGAAGACATACCTAAAACTGCTTTCAGGACTAGGTATGGTCATTACGAGTTTACAATCATGCCATTTGGACTAACAAATGCTTCTGCAACATTTATGGACATGATGAATACGATCTGTAAGCCGTATTTAGATAAATTTGTAATTGTCTTCATTGACAATATACTTATTTATTCCAAAAACCAGAACGATCATTGTGAGCACCTGCATGCACTTTTAACTTTGTTAAGGAAGGAAAAGCTTTACGCCAAATTTTCAAAATGTGAATTTTGGCTACAAGAGGTGCAATTTTTAGGTCACCTGGTGAATCACGAAGGTATTCACGTAGATCCCTCAAAGATAGAAGTGATCACAAAGTGGAAGGTCCCGCAATCAGCTACCGAAGTTAGAAGTTTTCTGGGTTTAGCTGGATATTATAGGCGCTTCATAAAAGACTTTTCTAAGATAGCTGTTCCATTAACTAAGCTAACCTGTAAAACTGTTAAGTTTGATTGGGGACCTAAGCAAGATGAGGCCTTTAGGATTTTAAAGCAGAGATTAACAAATGCCCCAATTCTAGCCTTACCAAACGGAACGGAAGATTTTGAAGTCTTCTGCGATGCTTCTAAATTGGGATTTGGATGTGTGCTAATGCAACGCAGAAAGGTAGTTGCGTACGCATCAAGGCAATTGAAGAAGCACGAGGAAAATTATACGACTCATGACTTAGAATTAGGAGCCATAATTTTTGCCCATAAGATTTGGAGACATTACCTGTATGGAAGTAAATTTACTGTCTACACAGATTATAAAAGTTTAAGGTACAATATTTGGGCAAACAGAATTAAACATGAGGCAAAGAAGATGGATGGAAATTCTAAGTGACTACGACTGTGATATTCAATATCACGAAGGGAAGGTGAATGTAGTAGCAGATGCCCTAAGTCATAAGTATCATGATAAACAAAGGCGAGTTCGTGCTCTTAGACTAAATCTCCAGTTAGATTTAATGGAACAACTGAAGAACGTTCAGGAAACAGCAATCAAGGATGATGCTGAAGGAATGAAGGGACGAATAAAGGAATTAGAGCAAGAGACTGATGGAATTTGGAGATTCCATAAGAAAATGATTTGGGTACCTAGGCAAGGAGATTTAAGAAGTAAAATTCTAGAAGAAGCCCATAAAATCTAGGTATACAATGCACCCTGGTAATAATAAGATGTACCACGATTTGAAAAATAACTTCTGGTGGATAGGAATGAAAAAGGACATAGCAAGATGCGTTTCTAAGTGTCTAACTTGTTCACAAGTTAAGGCAGAACACAAGAAACCCTTAGGTTTACTTCAACAGTTAGAAATGTGTGACAACTCATGTTTCAGACCTCTCTTTGTGTGCTTCGATGTAACTTGTTTGAACAATATATGATTATGTGAACTTTGTGATCAATTAAACGTTATGTGATTACGTGAACTTTATTAATTGAAGGAATGTATGTTATGCTATATGTTATTGTGTATGATGAACCGATCGCACAAGTCCATTTGGGCTCCTCCTTGTTGTACTCGAAACCCATAAAGGGGAGTCCATTAGGAGGGTTCGGCCCACTCCATCAACTCGCACAACACCTAGGGTGTTGGTATAAATCCCACACTTTATCTAATTACACTAGTTTTACAAACCCTACTCTCTTCCTCTCCTCTCATACTCGACGGCAGCCACATCTCATCTCTGTCGAAGCTTTATCAATCCTCGTTCCATTCTTTAACCGGTTAGTGTCATACTTTTGATTTCATGATTTACGATGTGTTGGCTTATATGTTTTACACATGATCTAGAGATGGTATGCATTTGATTGTAATGAAAATTGATGAAGTATGATGTTCATGAAATAGGTTCATATGTGTAACATGTTTCGAATTATGTAGAATGATAATTATGTGCTAATGATCTATAACCGATTGAATGATAATCGGCTGTGATAGGTCCCTGTTCGAATGATTGGTGGAAGGGGATTGTTATGTTAGTATGCATGCTAGTGATCAAGGATATGAATCATGTTAATATGTTTAAGTGTTATGATTCTTGCTCATGCTTTGATTATGATTAGGGTTCATATGAATTTTGTGATAAACCCTTGTTTGATCGAATATTGATTAAGTTTGAAACTGTTGATTGTGTTGATTGATCGAATAAATGGAAACTTTGCAATTAATTTGCGAGATAAATGTTATGTAACTGATTGCATGAATCACGGGAAATAGTTAATCAATCGCACAAAACTCCCTGATCGCACAAGATCCGATCATACCAGATCTGATCGCACAAGTACTAGTCGCACAAGTTCAGTCGCACAAGATAAGTACAACTGATTAAACACAGCGTACAACACAGCTTTTGCATGATCGCACAAGACCTTGTGGATCGCACAAGATAGTGCTGATCGCACAAGGCTTGGGCCATACACTTAACGTTAGAATTAACATGTGTTATTGGGCCGAACAGCCTAATCCGGCCGAACAGCCCAATCCGGTCGCACAAGTCCAATCTGGCCGCACAAGCCCAACCGGGTCGCACAAGACCAATGTTGTGACCATTTGGGCCGAAGGTTTAACGGGCTTCAATAACTAGATCGCACAAGATGATTGGGCTCGCACAAGCTCAACGGCCCAATCATCTGAGTCGCACAAGTCTTGACATTATGTATACTTGACTGTTAACGTACAATACGTGCTTGCCATGATCCATACATGTTCGTAACCTGTTATCTTATGTGTAAACATACGTGCAAAACTTAAACCTAGACCTGACCTGTATGGTAACC
The DNA here is from genome assembly GCF_002127325.2 of Helianthus annuus. Lineage (NCBI taxonomy): Eukaryota > Viridiplantae > Streptophyta > Magnoliopsida > Asterales > Asteraceae > Helianthus > Helianthus annuus. Next base: position 35,274,957 of record NC_035442.2, read on the forward strand.
ATGTTAGGCCGTGGTTAACCACTCTTAGCTCAAGCAACCTTTTCGTGTATCTGCCAAGCAAACCAAGGTGAGTTCACACTCTTACCAAGGCATGGGATTCCCAGGGATGGGAATGGGTTTGGATGATTACTTGTACTTAAATTGTTATTGGGATTACGTACCATAGGCCTCGGGAGAGGAAGGTTACTTATAGATACTGCTAGACTAGTGATACAAATACTTCTCTTCGCACACACGCCGGGAATGGATGCGATAATAGAACCATTCTTCGCACACATGCCTGGAATGGCTGCGAACCATACACTAAACTTCGCACACATGCCGGGAAGGCTGCGATACAAATATACCTAGTCTAGAATACTTGGGAAACCCCCACTAATCTTCGCAAACATGCCTAGAGGGCTGCGATACAAATGCATACGATACATGGTCCACTAAACGAACATACGACCTACTATACTATTACGATCACTGAACAACCAACTGTGAACTCGCTCAACTTTGTTGTTGACTCTCTATTACATGCCTTGCAGGACCATAGGTACACATGGAGCTTGCATGGGAGGCGCAGTCGTTGTGGGACATGGATCGGGGATGCCATGCTAACTATTTATGACATTACAAACTATTGACTTATGTTGGGTTTTACATTAATGCTTCCGCTACACATTTGATTATATTTGGTTTTTAAACACCTATCGTATTGATGAATGACTTTTACTTTTAATTATATGCTGTGTTCAATATGATTGGTGGCTTGATCCTGGTCATGTCACGCCTCCAATGCGGTAGTACCCCGCGGGTGGATTTTGGGGGTGTGACAGATTGGTATCAGAGCCATTGGTTAAAGAGAACTTGGTTTTAATAAGGGGGAAAACGTTTTTATTAAAACCAGACTATAACCGGTACAGTGCTCAACGATCCACAACGACGCTTCGCTCCACGTGCAAGACTCAACATCCTAGGTAACATGGTTTATGTTTATATTGCCTACTTGCTAGATTACATAGAACTTTGCTTATGGTATGCTTAGATATACATAACCACTATTGCTTGAAAACACTTGTGTGCTTGCTCTCTTCTGTCATCGCATTTTTTCGCGAACCTCTCTCACTTATGCTGCCTTGATTTGAAGATCATGGCTGGACGCATTAACATGACACAATCCCAGTTGACGGCTCTCATTAACGAACAAGTTGTTGCGGCACTTGCAGCCGCACAAGCAGGTCAACATGCTCAGCCACCTGTTTGCACTTTCAAGAACTTCATGGACTGTCGTCCTAGCACCTTCAGTGGCGCAGAAGGAGCAGTTGGACTCCCCCGCTGGTTCGAGAAACTCGAGTCAATCTTCGAGATATGTGAATGGCCTGAGGCACGAAGGGTGAAGTACGCCACCGGTACTCTCGAAGGCATTGCTCTGACTTGGTGGAATGCGCAAGTTCAGATGTTGGGGTTGGCGGCTGCCAATGCCACCCCATGGAACGATTTCAAGGAACTGATCAAGCGGGAATACTGTACTCGAGATGACATCCACATGTTAGAGGTGGAGTTCTTTAATCTGAAAATGACGGGGTCAGAAATTGAGGCTTATACGAAACGGTCAAATGAGCTGGCCATCTTGTGTCCAACAATGGTGGACCCTCCAGTCAAGCGAATTGAGCTGTATCTCAAAGGGTTAGCACTAGAAATTCAGAGTCATGTGACATCGGCCAACCATAATAATATCCAGGATGTTCAACGTCTTGCTCATCGCCTCACAGATCAGGCAGTGGAACAGAACAAGCTGCCTAAACGTATCAGTGCTACCGATGCTACTACTTCCGCTACTCCCAGTGGCAACAAGCGGAAATGGGATGGGGATTCCAGCAAGGGTTCAACTATCGTTCAGTCTCAAGCACAGCAGCAGCGCAAGACTAATGATTACCAGAGTCCGGGTCAGCAATCTTCTGGTGGTCAGGGGCAGGGTGGATATCGGGGAATTCACCCACTATGTAACAGGTGCAACAGACACCACAGTGGTCAGTGCCGCAAGGGCCGCTGTTAGAGATGTCTCAAGATAGGGCATGAAGCTAAAGATTGCAGGAGCTCACGACCTGCGAATCAGAACCAACAACAACAACCACCAGCTCCTCAAAACCAGCAGCAGCAGCAACAACGAGGCAACAGGGGATGCTTTCAGTGTGGTGCTGAAGGCCACTTCAAGCGGGATTGCCCCCAGTTAAACCAGAATCGCAACAACAACAACAATCTGGGCAATGGTAACAACAACGGTGGAAACAACAATGGCAACGAAGCTAGGGGACGTGCATTTGTGCTGGGGCAGGGAGAAGCAAGGAATGATCCCAACGTGGTAATGGGTAAGTTTCTTCTCGACGACTTTTATGTTACTGTTCTGTTTGATTCGGGTGCGGATACCAGTTATGTGTCTCTAAAAGTTAGCCAAATGTTAAAACGTGCACCAACTCCCTTAAACACCAAGCATGTCGTAGAGTTAGCTAACGGTAAAAGTCTAGAGGCCACACACCTAGTTCAGGGTTGTAATCTTATCCTCGTTGGTCAGACTTTCTCTATCGATCTCATTCCCATAGCTTTGGGTAGTTTCGACATCGTCATTGGTATGGACTGGTTATCCCAACATCACGCAGAGATCTTGTGTAAGGAGAAGATCATTCGTATTCCCCGTTCTGGTAAAGAACCTCTCGAAGTTCAAGGTGACAAGAGTGGTGCTGTGGTAGGCATCATCTCCTTTCTAAAGGCTCAGAAGTGTTTGCGTAAGGGCCACACTGCCATTCTGGCACTTGTTACTGATGCATCGCTAAAAGAAAAGAGATTGGAAGATATTCCAGTTGTACGCGACTTTCCTCAGCTGTTCCCTGAAGATTTACCTGGGCTACCGCCTCATCGCCAGGTCGAATTCCAGATCGAGCTAGCTCCAGGAGCAGCACCAATAGCACGAGCACCGTATCGCTTAGCTCCATCAGAGTTGGAAGAACTATCTACACAGCTACAAGAACTCTTGGATAAGGGTTTCATTCGTCCTAGCTCTTCGCCCTGGGGAGCTCCAGTGTTATTTTTGAAAAAGAAAGACGGTACCTTTCGCATGTGCATAGATTACCGCGATCAGAACAAGGTGACCCTGAAGAACTGCTATCCTCTTCCACGAATTGATGACTTATTCGACCAGTTGCAAGGGTTGAGCTACTACTCCAAGATAGACCTGAGGTCAGGTTACCATCAGCTGAGAGTCCGGGATGAGGACGTCTCCAAAACAGCATTCAGAACTCGCTACGGCCACTACGAGTTTCTAGTTATGCCATTTGGGCTAACGAACGCGCCTGCAGTCTTTATGGATCTTATGAACAGGGTGTGCAAACCCTACCTAGATAAGTTTGTGATTGTATTCATTGACGACATTCTGATTTACTCCAAGAGTCAGGAGGAGCACGAGCAGCATTTACGACTCATTTTGAAACTTCTTCGAGCGGAACAGCTGTATGCAAAGTTCTCGAAATGTGACTTCTGGCTTCGTGAAGTCCACTTTCTAGGCCACGTCGTAAACAAGGATGGGATCCATGTTGATCCATCCAAGGTAGATTCGATCAGGAACTGGCCTGCACCTCACACACCAACGGAAATACGCCAATTCTTGGGTTTGGCAGGTTACTACAGGAGGTTTATCAAAGACTTCTCGAAGATTGCGCAGCCGCTTACACTACTGACACAGAAGGGTGTCACCTACCGTTGGGGTAGTACTCAGAAAACAGCTTTTCAGCACTTAAAAGATAGGCTCTGCAGCGCACCTATTCTTTCATTGCCAGAGGGCACGAACGATTTTGTGGTTTATTGCGACGCATCTATCCAGGGTCTTGGATGTGTGTTAATGCAGCGTGACAAGGTCATTGCTTATGCTTCGCGCCAACTCAAGGTTCATGAATGGAACTATACTACACACGACTTAAAGCTGGGAGCTGTTGTTTTTGCGCTCAAGATATGGCGACACTACCTGTACGGTACCAAGTGCACTATCTACACCGATCACAGGAGTCTCGAGCATATATTCAAGCAGAAGGAATTGAACATGCGTCAACGTCGATGGGTTGAACTACTTAATGATTACGAATGTGCCATCAAGTACCATCCAGGCAAAGCCAATGTTGTGGCTGACGCCCTAAGTCGAAAAGACACTACGCCTAGACGCGTACGAGCATTGCAACTTACTATCCAGTCTAGTCTTCCTTCCCAGATACGAGATGCTCAGGTAGAAGCATTGAAACCAGAAAACGTCAGGGCTGAAGCCCTACGCGGCTCAAGGCAACAGTTCAAAGGGAATACGGCGCCTACTACGTAACGGGGCGTTTTGGGTCCCACTATATGGCAACTTACACGAGCTTGTAATGGACGAAGCACATAAGTCTCGCTATTCGGTACATCCAGGTTCGGATAAAATACACCACGATATCAGAACTACGTATTGGTGGCCTAGCATGAAAGCCCACATAGCAACATACGTTAGCAAGTGCTTGACTTGTGCGAGAGTCAAGTCAGAATATCAGAAACCATCAGGCCTACTTCAGCAACCCAAGATACCACAGTGGAAATGGGAGGAAATTTCCATGGATTTTGTTACTGGCTTACCTAGATCTCAGCGTGGTAACGATACCATTTGGGTGATCGTGGATCGACTCACTAAGTCTGCTCACTTCTTGGCTATCAAAGAAATGGATAAGTTCTCTACTTTAGTAGACATATACTTGAAAGAAGTTGTCTCGAGGCACGGAGTGCCAACCTCTATTATTTCGGATCGTGATGCACGATTTACCTCAGAACTGTGGCAAGAAATGCACAAATCTTTTGGCTCACGATTAGAAATGAGCACAGCTTATCACCCTTAGATGGATGGGCAGTCTGAGCGCACTATCCAGACTCTAGAAGACATGCCTCGGGCATGTGTTATCGATTTCGGCAACGGCTGGGAAAAACATCTCCCTTTAGTGGAGTTTTTGTACAACAACAGTTACCACACCAGCATTCAAGCCGCTCCATTTGAGGCATTGTACGGGCGTAAATGCCGATCACCTCTTTGTTGGGCAGAGGTGGGTGATAGTCAGATCACGGGTCCAGAAATGGTAGTAGACGCAACAGAAAGAATTGCTCAAACACGACAATGAATGGCGGCGGCTCGTGACCGTCAGAAAAGCTACTCTGATAAGCGCAGGAAACCACTCGAGTTCCAGGTTGGGGATCGAGTGCTACTCAAAGTCTCACCTTGGAAAGGTGTGGTTCGTTTTGGTAAACGAGGCAAACTCAATCCGCGGTATGTCGGACCGTTCGAAATCATTGAAAGAATAGGCAAAGTGGCCTATAGACTGAACCTACCAGCAGAACTCGGTGCAGTTCACAACGTTTTCCACGTGTCGAATCTGAAGAAGTGTCTATCAAATGAGACCCTTATAGTCCCTTTGAAGGAACTCACTATCGACGAACAGTTACATTTCGTCGAGGAACCAGTTGAAATCACGGACCGGGATGTTAAGGTTCTCAAGCACACCAGAATACCTCTTGTTCGAGTTCGTTGGAACTCCCGTCGTGGCCCAGAGTTCACCTGGGAACGAGAAGATCAAATGAAACTCAAGTATCCCTAGTTATTCGAAAACAATGCAACTACTACAGAGGCTGAAGCTACTACGGAATTTCGGGACGAAATTCCAAATCAACGGGGGGATGATGTGACACCCCAGGAAAACGAGTAAACTACGCAATACAACTAGCTTCCTCAGTAACCGCATGCTAAATTTCAAGACGGAATTTCTTTCAAGTTGGGGATAATGTGACAACTCATGTTTCAGACCTCTCTTTGTGTGCTTCGATGTAACTTGTTTGAACAATATATGATTATGTGAACTTTGTGATCAATTAAACGTTATGTGATTACGTGAACTTTATTAATTGAAGGAATGTATGTTATGCTATATGTTATTATGTATAATGAACCGATCGCACAAGTCCATTTAGGCTCCACCTTGTTGTACTCGAAACCCATAAAGGGGAGTCCATTAGGAGGGTTCGGCCCACTCCATCAACTCGCACAACACCTAGGGTGTTGGTATAAATCCCACACTTTATCTAATTACACAAGTTTTACAAACCCTACTCTCTTCCTCTCCTCTCAAACTCGACGACAGCCACATCTCATCTCTCTCGAAGCTTTATCAGTCCCCGTTCCATTCTTTAACCGGTTAGTGTCATACTTTTGATTTCATGATTTGGGATGTGTTGGCTTATATGTTTTACACATGATCTAGAGATGGTATGCATTTGATTGTAATGAAAATTGATGAAGTATGATGTTCATGAAATCGGTTCATATGTGTAACATGTTTTGAATTATGTAGAATGATAATTATGTGCTAATGATCTATAACCGATCGAATGATAATCGGCTGTGATAGGTCCCTGTTCGAATGATTGGTGGAAGGGGATTGTTATGTTAGTATGCATGCTAGTGATCAAGGATATGAATCATGTTAATATGTTTAAGTGTTATGATTCTTGCTCATTCTTTGACTATGATTAGGGTTCATATGAATTTTGTGATAAAAACCCTTGTTTGATTGAATATTGATTAAGTTTGAAACTGTTGATTGTGTTGATTGATCGAATAAATGGAAACTTTGCAATTGATTTGTGAGATAAATGTTATGTAACTGATTGCATGAATCACGGGAAATAGTTAATCAATCGCACAAAACTCCCTGATCGCACAAGATCCGATCATACCAGATATGATCGCACAAGTACTAGTCGCACAAGTTCAGTCGCACAAGATAAGTACAACTGATTAAACACAGCGTACAACACAGCTTTTGCATGATCGCACAAGACCTTGTGGATCGCACAAGATAGTGCTGATCGCACAAGGCTTGGGCCACACACTCAATGTTTGAATTAACATGTGTTATTGGGCCGAACAGCCCAATCCGGCCGAACAGCCCAATCCGGTCGCACAAGTCCAATCCGGCCGCACAAACCCAACCGGGTCGCACAAGACCAATGTTGTGACCATTTGGGCCGAAGGTTTAATGGGCTTCAATAACTAGATCGCACAAGATGATTGGGCTCGCACAAGCTCAACGGCCCAATCATCTGAGTCGCACAAGTCTTGACATTATGTATACTTGACTGTTAACGTACAATACGTGCTTGCCATGATCCATACATTTTCGTAACCTGTTAACTTATGTGTAAACATACGTGCAAAACTTAAACCTAGACCTGACTGTATGGTAACCATGTTAGGCCGTGGTTAACCACTCTTAGCTCAAGCAACCTTTTCGTGTATCTGCCGAGCAAACCAAGGTGAGTTCACACTCTTACCAAGGCATGGGATTCCCAGGGATGGGAATGGGTTTGGATGATTACTTGTACTTAAATTGTTATCGGGATTATGTACCATAGGCCTCGGGAGAGGAAGGTTACTTATAGATACTGCTAGACTAGTGATACAAATACTTCTCTTCGCACACACGCCGGGAATGGCTGCGATAATAGAACCAATCTTCGCACACATGCCTGGAATGGCTGCGAACCATACACTAAACTTCGCACACATGCCGGGAAGGCTGCGATACAAATATACCTAGTCTAGAATACTTGGGAAACCCCCACTAATCTTCGCAAACATGCCTAGAGGGCTGCGATACAAATGCATACGATACATGGTCCACTAAACGAACATACGACCTACTATACTATTACGATCACTGAACAACCAACTGTGAACTCGCTCAACTTTGTTGTTGGCTCTCTGTTACATGCCTTGCAGGACCATAGGTACACATGGAGCTTGCACGGGAGGCGCAGTCGTTATGGGACATGGATCGGGGATGCCATGCTAACTATTTTTGACATTACAAACTATTGACTTATGTTGGGTTTTACATTAATGCTTCTGCTACACATTTGATTATGTTTGGTTTTTAAACACCTATCGTATTGATGAATGACTTTTACTTTTAATTATATGCTATGTTCAATATGATTGGTGGCTTGATCCTGGTCATGTCACGCCTCCAATGCGGTAGTACCCCGCGGGTGATTTTGGGGGTGTGACAAAATGCCTGTATGGAAATGGGAACTAATAACAATGGACTTTGTTACTAAGTTACCCAAGACCAGGAAAAGTAACGATGCAATCTGGGTGATTGTAGATCGATTAACCAAATCAGCTCATTTCCTGCCAATGAAGGAAACCTTTAGCATGGAAAGATTAGCAAAGTTATACGTAGACGAGGTAGTATCCTTACATGGAGTCCCACTCTCAATTGTGTCAGATAGAGATAGTCGCTTCACTTCGCATTTTTGGACAAGTTTCCAAGAAGCAATGGGGGCACGATTAAATTTAAGCACCGCATACCATCCCCAAACAGATGGACAAAGTGAAAGGGCGATCCAAACTCTGGAAGACATGCTCAGAGCATGTGTTATAGATTTCGGTGGAAACTGGGATGACCACCTACCTTTAATTGAATTCTCCTAAAATAACAGTTACCACACAAGCATAAATGCTACCCCATTCAAAGCATTGTATGGACGAAAGTGCCGAACACCAGTATGTTGGGCAGAAATAGGAGAAAGTCAATTATCAGGTCCCGAGATTGTACAGGAAACCACCGACAAGATAACTCAAATAAAGGAATGACTGAAGACGGCTCAAGACCGTCAGAAGAGTTATGCAGACAACCGACGCAAGCCGTTAGAATTCCAAGTTGGAGACAAGGTACTCTTGAAAGTTTCTCCTTGGAAAGGGGTAGTTCGGTTCAGCAAGAAAGGAAAGCTAAGTCCAAGGTACATAGGTCCATTTACCATTACCCAACGAATTGGACCAGTTTCTTATAAATTACAACTACCAGAAGAACTGGCTGGGGTACATAATGTGTTTCATGTCTCCAATCTCAAGAAATGTTTATCTGACGAACCATTGGTAGTACCTCTTCAAGATATAGAGGTAAATGAAAAACTGAAATTTGTTGAGAAACCTCTTCAAATAGAAGACAGAAAGATCAAGTTCCTCAAGCATAAGAGGCTGGTGCTGGTCAAAGTAAAGCGGGATTCGAAAAGAGGACCCGAGTACACTTGGGAACTGGAATCAGAGATGAAGCGAAAATACCCTTACTTGTTCCAGTAAATCTCGAGGACGTGATTTTAAACAAGGTGGGGAGGGTGTAACAACTCTTGCCAAAATTATTATTTCTTATGTTAATGATGTCCATTAGGAAACCCTAATTGAGACCCCCAAATAGTATGGCATGACCCTTAAATTTTACAACGATTAAAACTAGGATCAGGGCCCCTAAAACTCAAGGGGGTATCCCTTAATCGTATTTATCCATCTAAAAACTGTTTCAAAACACGTAATCTCGAAAATTTTGACTCACCTAGGCTATATGGGACACGAGGCTACCCTAGCCTAAATTGACCTCCCCCGCAACACGCGCCAGGGACCTTGGCAGCCGGCGCGACACGCGGGAGGGACCAAAATCCAGTATAAAGCTCAGGGGTTTGGCACTTGCATGGCTGTTGTGTTTTGACATAAAAAATCCTTTCGTACGTTACTTTTAGGGGTGCAAACGAGCCGAGCGGCTCGCGAGCTACTCGAGATCGGCTCGAGAAAAAGCTCGAAACGAGTCGAGCCTTATCGAGCCCGAGCCGAGCTTGAGCCTCAAAACAAAGCTCGTTTGTTTATCGAGCCCGGGCTCGAGCCTCACATGTGAAGCTCGTTAGGCTCGTCGAGCCTTATCGAGCCTTAGTGTAAACGAGCCGAGTCGAGCCGAGCTTATTTAAACTTGTTTACAAGCCGACCTCAAACCTAAAAATAAGCTTATTTAGTAAACGAGCTGAGCCCGAGCTTTACTTATCGAGCTCGCATGCCTAAAAAGTCTATTATTTATAGTATTTTTATTTAATATACTAATTAATAGATAATAAACGAGCCGAGCCTGAGCCAAGCTCGAGCTTGATAAAATACAAACGAGCCGAGCTCGAGTTTTGAAAACAAAGCTCGAATCGAGCCGAGCTCAAGCCCGAGCTCTCATAAGTTAATCGAGCTCGAGCTCGAGCCTAGCCGAGCTCGGGCTCGGCTCGGCTCGTTTGCACCCCTAGTTACTTTGTGCTCCGATCTTTCTAAAAACAATCAAAATCTCGAATCTCTGCTGCGACAACAGGGTAATAACTCGATCACTGCTATGATACAATGTCTGATCGATTGAAACCGATCTGATGGATGTTTAAGTGCTACCCGAACTCGGGTTATACTTTGTCATTCGTCGTGAGGGTTTTGATTTTGTGAGTTTATCGTAAATGTTGTATTAAGTTACTGACCTAGTTTCGTGTGCATTGTTATTTAACTAGGTTATCAAGCTTAATCAGTAGGCAAAACTCTGTCCAACTAAACTTGCAATGTGAGTCATTCTCCTTTTATCAAATTGCTTTACAAAACCCTAAATGTTTTCCAGTTATACTTTGTAGTGATTAAGTCTTTGCTAATCTTTAATTACTGGCAATATGTGGGGGTTTGTGCACATTACTACTAATGATTTATCACTCTTAGGTGGGCGAGCCTAATTAGTGATATGTCCACAGTCATAGATCCGGTCGAGTGACAACTGGACCAGATAATTATAAGATAGGGGCAAATGTAAAAACTCTTAATGTTGTAAATTGTAACAATGTGTCATTTTATACAAATTGAATGACTCGCCAGTATTTCCCCGCTGATAAAATCTTTTTAAACATGTTTCAGGTGATTTACTGTGAACCAGGAAAAGTGTCGCGTAGCACTACCAACTTGGATAAAGTGGCTCAGCCAGTAAATAAATAAAGAGTAAATTACAAGTTTTGTCCTTTGTGTTTACACCAAATTGCAGGCGGTGTCCTTTACCTTCAAAATTGACGGGTTTTGTACTTAATGTTTCAAAATCTTGCACGTTATGTCCTTTAGTCCAAACTCAGTTAGATTTTTTAGTTAAATAAAATTATAAAAGGGTATTTTAGTCTTTTTCTTTCTCATTTATTTAATATTATTTAAAAAATAAAACAATTATTGTTATTATTATAATTATAACTCTCTATCTGTACTCATCTCTCTCTCTATCTACCTACCACTACCACCTCCCACCATCACCATCAACCCGCCACTACCACCCGCCAACCACCCACTTCCGCCGCCATCACCACCACCGCCACCACCTCCTTCATCATCTACAACCACCATCATCGAAGTGTCAATTCATTGTTAATATAAGTTGTAAAAAACAATATCCAGGAGTAAAACAATATTACCTGGCACGCCTTTGATAAAATTTGGTTTCCTTCTTGACAAAAATGCACAGGTTTGGTTTCCTTCTTGAAAACAAAAGTGCACAGGAATTTAGTAAATTATAAATGAACATGAATATGATATGTACAGTTTTTACTTTTTAATTTTTTTCTGCAGTGATCAATAAAACAGGGTCTCACCTGTACTCGTCACTAAAACCATAAGCCAAGATTATATCAGGGTACTTCCACCAAGGTTGCACAACAATTCATCATATTAAAGCTCTTTATCATTCGGTTTTTCAAACTCGTTAACTTCAGAAAATCTGCCAAAAATTTGTAGGTGGTTAGTATGGTGAAACTTCCATATATCTTATCTAATTTAATAAGCACCAATAAAGGTAAATAAGAGTATAAATGTGACATCATGCAATTTGTGTCATGAGTGTATAAGCATCTAACACAGATTTCCAATTCAACTCAACAATCTAAAAACCCCAAAAATCCCCAAAACCAAGAATCACCAAAACCCCTAAAAAACAACTCACCAACCAAAACACAATTTTGGTAACAATTCAAGCCCCCATCCTCTGCCGATTCACCGACTGACCGACGACAGAGGCACCCAAAAACCGATTACCACCATCACCGCCGCCCCACCGAATCACCACCATCACCGCCGCCCCACCGGCTCCACCATCACAAACCGCAACCATCTCCACCATCACCATCCACCCCACCATCTCCGCCATCACAAACCGCAACCATCTCCCACCATCACCATCACCATCCACCCTACCTCCCGTCTCCACCATCCACCATCTCAGATAAGAGTACAGACTTTCTTTTTATTCTAAACTTTTCATTATTTATATAATAGTCCCTTAAAATAAGTTGTTTTACATAATAGTCCCTTAGGAGGTAAAATGACAACAATGCCCTCATGTGCCTTGCACATGACCAGATTTAACCAAAAAAATTAACTAGGTTTGGCCTAAAGGACAGAACGTGTAAGATTTTGAAACATTAAGTACAAAATGAGTCAATTTTGAAGGTAAAGGACACCGACTGTAATTTGGTACAAACATAAAGGACAAAACTTGTAATTTACTCATAAATAAACATGTTTTTGTAAACGGGGAATTTCCCAGTGAAATTCCTTTATTGTAAATTATGGGATTGTCCCCAATTGTGAAATAAAATAAAAGGGTGTTTTCAGTTTCAACGATCCTGTTAAAATTTCCGCTGCCTAATTAAACACCAAATACCACGGGTTTCTGTCCCGCAGCTTCTGGACCAGGTTAAACCGGGTCAGGGGCTGTGACAAGTATGTACACATGAGTGCCACTAATGTTTAAGCTCATCCACTAACGGTCTAAGGTAAACATCCATGTCTTTCCTAGGTGATTTAGGGACAGGAATCAACAAGGTCAACATGAATATGGACTCCCACATGCACAGCCATGGAGGCAGATTGTATGTGGTGAGTATAACCAGCCACGTGCTATGAGTCGAGGATCTGTTACCATTAAACGGATTAAAACCATCAGCTACAAGCCCTAGGCGAACATTTCGTGGCTCCATCACGAAGTTTGGGTACTTTCTATCAAAGTCTTGCCATGAAGATCCATCAACTGGATGCCACATGGTCCCATATTCTGAACGTTCGGTACAATTCTATATCGTATCTTTTGCCATGTGCCTTGAATAGTACAAACGCCAAAGTCTAGGCGTCAACGGAAAGTATCATAACACCTTGCGAGCTACCTTCGTGCCCTTTGTGTCTTTATCGACCCATCGACTCTCATTACAAACAGGACAATTTTGCAACGACTGGTGTTCTTTCCAGAAGAGAGCGCAATCATTTACGCACACGCGTCTATCATCTCATACGCCAAACCAATCTTCTTAAATTTCTTATTAACTACATAATGCATAGGGGGAATCTTGTTGCCTTTTGGCATTGAAACTTGCAACAACGCGAGTAGATGATCAAATGAAATATTAGTCCAATGGTGCATCTTGTAACAACTCTCACCAAAGTCATTATTTATTATTATATTATTTGATATTTTGTTCACTAGGAAACCCTAATTAAGACCCCCAAGTAATCCTGCATAAACCCTAAAATTTTCAGAACATTCAGAATCAGGATCAGGGCCCCTAAAACTCAAGGGGGTTAAACCCTAATTGATAATTATCTTCAGAATACGCTGTCTAAATTGAATTTTCGTCGTATGTCGACTCACCAGGGCTATATTAGTGACAAGGCTACCCTAGGCTAAGTGGGCATGCCCCGCGGCTCGCGACAGGGGTAGAGGAAATCTTCGCGACTCGCGGGTGGGGTCCAATTTCGGGTATAAATCAGGGGGTGTGGGACTTGAACAATCTGCTTGCTTCGATGTAAAATTTCGAATTATACGTTGAATTATACACTGTCTACTATAAAAACACACAATCACGAAACGCTGCCGCGACAAACAGGGTAATAACTCGATCGCTGCTACGATTCAATCTCCGATCGATTGAACCTAATCCAATGGATATTTAAGTGCTGCCCACATTAGGGTTATACTTTGTCATTCGTCGTAAACTCGATGGATGTTAAGTATCGCACTTTGTCATTCGTTGTGAGGGTGTTCATCTCGTGAGTTATCGTAAATGCTGCATTAGTTACTGACCTAGTTTTCGTGTGCATTGTTATTTGAATTAGGTTAATAAGGCTAATCAGTAGGCTAAAACTCTGCTTGTTAAACTTGCAATGTGAGTCATTCTCTTTTTATCAACTGTTTTACAATACCTCAAATTATTTTCAAATGTTATAATTACAGGGATTAAGTCGTGGTTATCTTAATCACTGGCTAGTGGGGTATTGTGCACATTACTAATTTCTCACGGTTAGGGTAATAAATCCTAACAGTGATAAAACGTCACTACTTGGGTGACTGGACCCAATAGTGGTATGACCATCGTCACACGGGTGGCAAGGCCAGATAAAAATAAGATAAATGCCATTGTAATCGCTCTTATGCTGTAATTTATAACCATGTGTCATTTTATCAAAATAAATGATTCACTCAGTATTTCCCCGCTGACAAAATATTTTTTTAACATGTTTCAGGTGACCTACTGTGAATCATAAACAAGTGCTACGGAGCACTCCCAAACTTGAAATAGTGGCTCAAATAATAAATAAATAAACATGTTTTGTACAATAAGGGAATTCCTATGAAATTCCTCTACTGTAAATTACGGGGTTTATCCCGAATTATGAAATAAATAATACTCGGGCATTTTCAAGTTTAAACGATCCTGCTAGACTTCCGCTGTACCACAGGTTTCTGTCTCGCGGCTCCTGGACCGGGTCAAACCGGGCGCGGAGGCCGTGACACATCTCCTTTAGATTCATAAGCTTTGCTAAAAAGTTAGGGGAAGAAAACTCAGTACAACCAGGATATAATTATGTGTCAACTTCCTCTAGCAGGGCTTCAAAATCGTCATCAACACTGCTAGAATCTCCACCCGACATCTCTTGGTTGCGATCTGTATCTTCTTCCATACACTCCCCCCTAATGTCTTCAATAAAGTTTTCCATACCCTCCTATGGCACAACATTATCTAATTCTACAACTGGAGGCCCAGATTTTTTGCCATGATAGTCCCACTTTATGTAATCTTTCCAAAAACACATACACCCCAAATGAAGTTTAATTTTTGTCATGGTTGTTAAGCTAGAACATTTACATTTGGAACACGGACATCTAACTTCATTATGGTCGGGGATCACTCTTTCACACGTCACGATAAAAGACTTGGGTCCTTACTCGTAGTGAGCTGATTGACGTGGAGAATTAATCCAACTTTTATCGATAAGCATTATGCAACTGAAATATATTTTAAGAATATAATTTATAAATCAATTTCGGGCGGGTATTTTTAAGCTCATTCTGTTTAAAATGAAGAAGTCAATATCAGGCGCATATTTCTAAGCTCGTTATGTTCTAAATGATGGTTTAAATTTGGTTATGTTTTAAATGATGATTTCAATTTCGGTCTAATATTTTCGAAGCTTGTTATGTTCTAAATAATGATTTCAATTTCGAGCGGGTATTTTCTATGTTCATTATGTTGTAAATGATAATATCAATTTTGACAAGGTATTTTATATGTTTGTTATGTTGTAAGTGATGATTTCAATTTTGAGCGGGTATTTTTTAAACTAATATAATAACTTTTAAGCAATGGCATATCAAATACACAATATAACAATATATATAATTTTGAAACTTAAACACATACTGTTTTGGTCAAAAATTACCGAAGCAATTAAGTGATCAAATTAGTTTGCGAGGTAGTGTGCTAATGATGTTTGCAAAAGATATGTTAATTTGATTGTTTATGAAAACAGTTTCAGGATATAGCCTGAGGATATCAAACTATATCAATAATCAAACAATGAGCAGTAAATGTAAAGGTTGACATGAGATGTACAAGGAAAGCCCTTGATCAATCTAGATCTTCGGCAAAAAAACCTCGTGTAAGGGCATAATCTAGTATAGGTTTGCGTCTGTCTTGGGTTACTATATGTAGGTTGGGTTCGATATTTTATATAGGCTTGGTAGGTTGTTTTGTAGTTGATGGGGTATGGGCTTGGCCCAATGTAACAGGGCTTCCTATGCAAGTATAAATAGGAGGTTCCTAATCACGTTTTAGTTGTTGATTCTCTTGTGAACTTTGTGTTTTGTGCGACTAGGATTCCAGACGAATCCTTCGAGATTGTGTGTTCTAGTTTGCTTTGAATCAATACAAGTGCTCTTCAATCTTCGACATCTTGCTTGTAATTCTGCTACTTTTTTGGTGTTTGATATCTGATTGTGTAGTTTTGGGACTTACAATTGGTATCAGAGCCTAAGTAGTCTTGCGAAGGATCGATTGATCGGATATCTTGAAGATTGAAGCTGTTCTTGCTGCTGTTCGGTGATCACATCTGATAAGAAAAGGTCGTTTTCTCGTTTTGATTTAGTCAGATTTATATTTTTCTTCTTGTCGACTGTTTCCTGGGGTTTAAAGTGTGTGAGTTGGAGAGTTTTCTACTTGAAAAACTTTCTGTGTGTCTCTTGAAATTGACCCGAGTTCCAGATCAGACCCACAAGAACAAGAATCTGAAATTTTTGTTTTGTTCGGTTAAATCAGAACTGCTATATTGTGATACAAAACACAGTGACTAAACTCAAATTTTTAATTCGCTTTGGTGAAAAGTTTCATGAAACAGGCTGTGCTTGGTGTCAAAATTGAGATTTGAAAATTGATTTTTGATATTGTAAAACTTAGTCTTGTGAAATTGGAAGGATTCAAACCTACAAGTTCATATTTTTGATCAAAAGTGTTCTTCAAATTTTAAAAATTTTGGGTTTTTGAATCGAGGATCATCATAAATTTCATCAGAATTTTGAATAAACTTGGGGTTTGATCCGTGGGTGTACAAGATTAATTGAGTTTGCAGAAAATTTGGAAAGTTGTTGCAGGAAATCCTCAAACAAAATCAGAGATAAGGTCACCAGGTCTTTCGGGATATTAGCTGACAAAATTTTGTGATTAAAATTTCCAAAACAACCTTGTGCAACTCATTTGTGCGACTTCAAGTGCATTGGACTTCTGGTTTGGGCCTGTGAAGATTGTGCGAGCCCAAAATAACACTGTGCGGTTCAACTGATAGTGTACGACATCAGGAAGTGTACGACATCAGGAAGTGTGCGACATTAGGAAACTCTGGACACTTGTTTGGGCTTTTAAGGATTCAGGCCCAAATTTTAAGCAAGTGTGCGGTTCAGATCCAAGTGTGCGATTTGAATTGGAGTGTGCGGTCAACTGTTGACCTTGAACTGTGCGGCTAGAAGAATTTGGACTGTGCGGTCAAGACTGTTGGACTGTTCAACTGTTGAACTGTGCGACTCAAAAGGTAACACTGTGCGACTGTTTTCGAACTATTGGACTGTGCGACTGTTTTCGAACTATTGGACTGTGCGACTCAAAAGGTTGAACTGTGCGACTGTTTTTGAACCGTTGGACTGTGTGACTTAAGGGTTGCACTGTGCGACTAGTATTGAACTTATTAGACTGTGCGACTATTTAGGTTCACTTGAAAGTGTGCGAGTTCATTTACTTGAACTGCGCGACTTGTACTTGGACCTTTGACTGAAGTGTGTGACCAATTGGACTGTGCGGATTCCTACTTGGAACCTTTTATTGTGTAATCAGAAATGGACAAGTGTCGGACTGTTTGACATTTTTGGACCTTTTTGAACTGTTATTTGAATTGTATTGTAATAATAAAGGCCATTAATCAATTGTTTTATCTTTAAATTGTCTGTTACTTATATGTTTAATTGCTTTTCAGAAATGGATCAACTAACCAATGGGCATTGAGTGAAAAAGCTGCTATTAGTCAAGATTTAGATAACATAATTGGAACCAACAATAGGATTCCCAGGCTGATTTTTTTTTGGGGGGGGGTCCTTTTCGGGATAGAAATTCAGATTTATTCAGTATACGAGAATCAAGGATCCAAAAGCTTGGAGGTCCATCTGCAACGGACCAACAACGATCACATACGTGGTGAACGAAGTTCAAGGAACCACTACACTTAAGCCTGAGTCGCAATACACTGAAGAAGATCTTGAGAAACTCGACATTGATGGCAAAGCTCTTGCAATGCTGCACTCTGCACTGGCACTAGAAATCAATGTTGGAGTTCAGGATTATGGGAATCACTCTTAGTTATGTATGAAGGAAACGAGGAGATGAAGGAAAGAAAACATGAGATGCTCCCACAAAAGTTTAATCTATTCAATCACTATCCAGGAGAAACACTGGAAAATCAGATTCAAAGGTTCGTCGCCTTGATTAGTGATATAAAAACACATGACATCATTTTGCAAAACTCTATCATCAACAAGAAATTGCTCAATGCCCTTCCAAGAAGCTGGGATACAAATGTCACCCTTATTAAGAGAACCAGGGATTTGACTAGAATGACTCTTGCAAAATTGATATCATTGCTTAAATCCTATGAGATGGATGATAAGCAAAGGCTCTACAACCACACTGCAAGCTACAACAACGCAGGTGTGTTGACAAATACTGCACTGGTCTCTCAACAAGGAGTTGGCTCGTTTCAAATGTTTCCCTCTTCAGTGACGAACCCTACAAATGCACCTTCTACCGTTCTGTTTCCCTCAAATCTTGGCACCTACATTGGCCAGTCTGGTTACTTTCCTGCTCCAGTTCAACAAGTGAACCCAGCTCAATCTGCACCTCAGCCTGTACCTCAATCTACACCTGGATCGGCTCAAGCTCATCCTGCCACTTCTACTGCTTTCGCAGCAACCAACTGGTCTTCTCCTATTGCTGTTTCTAAGGAATTTGAGGAGCACATGGTTTTCATGACAGGGGTCATGAATTGTTATCACGTTTTCATCAATGGAAGATGGCAAATAACATCGCTTCAACTGAACTGCATGAAGTCCATTCTGATGATATCGAAGAAATGGACATTACTTGGCAGATGGCCATGGCGGTGTTTAGGGCTGAAAATTTTATGAAGAGAACTAGTAGAAACAAATGGGAGACAGCTGATAATGAACTTGATTGGAACAAGTCAAAGCTCAGGTGCTACAACTGCCACGAACCTGGGCACTTTGATCGTGAATGCAGACAACCACGAATGGAGAGATCTGATCAAAACGTTACTGATACTGTCAGTTCAGCTGCAAGACCAAGTCCAAATGTTGTGTCCACCTCAAATATGACTGTTTCACGTCTTGTTCAAGGCTCCCACTCAAACTCGCCTGCCAGGAACCATGCAAGCTCATCAGAACCTGTTGCAAACCCTGGAAGTGCTTTGGTAGTCCAAGAAGGAGGGGGATTCGATTGGATACAACAAATGAATGATTTGCAGATTACTCTAGACACCCTGTATCAATCAAATCAAGCTCTTGTGGCACAGGTGAAAGAAGACATTGAACCAGCCACTGAAATCATTGATGGAACGATCTATCAAGCCCTCATGGCTTAGATGAACGACTACACTCCTTTTGAAGCTGAGGTATGTGTAGATAATATTTGTTGTACTCCTGCATGTAGGGAGAAACTTAAGGGGTTCAAAGAGCAGGCAGAGTCGCTCGTTATGCAACTTAGATTTTCAAAATCTAAAGATTATGAAACTAAAAAGAAGTTAGATGGATACAAGGATATGGTGGAGGCACAAAAGCGTGATATCCGTAAGTTGCATAACGATCTGAGTGAGGCACAATGTAGATATCTCCACTTCAAAGAATTGTCTGAAAAACTAACTGTTGAACTGGATAATTTAACATCAACCTCTGAAAACACGGAGTTTAATTTTAAAAAAATTGACGTGTCTAGTGAGAAAGTCAAGAAAATGATTAATCAACAGTTAAAATACAGCAAAAAGGAAGTGAGGAACAAATGATTGGGATTTGTATGCATACCTCCACCATACAATCACAATTACTCCTCAATTCCCATGACTGAAGAGGTGATAGATAATCTGCCCAAAATGGAATATGGGAAGCCAGGGGACAAGAAGGTCGAACCTACAAAATCTTGAAAAATAAAAATCATAACGGCTGATAAAACTGAAATTATTTTGGAGAAACAGGCCTATCAGAAAACGTTTGTTAAACCTGAAAGTGTTTCAAACCATACCGAAACCCTGAATTTTGAGAATAACGTAAATATTGATAAACATTTTCAAGTATTGGAATGTCACACCCTGACTTTTGCGGAAGGTATACGTGTGACTTGATCAGTTTTCATTGCATTCGACTATAATAAACAACTATATGACTAAAATGATGTTCATCCATTCATAAGTTTTAAAGAAAACATTACAAACATAAGGTGTTTAAGTTTTCAACCAACACAGTATTAAGTTAAGTTACAATCCATCAAAAGATAATAAGTTCCATGATAAGGACTTTTTAAACAAAAGACTAAATTCATGAGGCTTTGCACCATATATCTCATCAAAGATGAAATATACGGATCAAACCCTTCAAAAGTGGATGACATCTAAACTTGAAATTCACTTCTTGAAAACAACACTCGCGCCCAAGATCCATCTAGTTTCCTGAAATACATGTAAGTTAAAAACAATAACCAAAAGTTGAGCAAGTTCATGTGTTTTTATGTGAGCTCCAGATAAACTTGTAAACATTTGAGTGATACTTTTGGATAACAAGTATGTAAAGCGTCTATGAACAGATTATTAATGTTTTGTAAGGACATTAATATGTGTGATGGTGTAGGAAGCACTCAAACCTAGAGAATTTCCTCCGGCCCATCCGGCTGGAACAACAAAAGCACTACATGCGGCCACACAAGGACCCATGAGTGGGGCTCGCTACACCTGATAGATCTACCACTTTTGTCCGGGTCTTAAACAAGATTAATGGCACTTAGGAGAGATACTACCCATCCACATGATCTAACGATTCATTCCCTAGCTAAACCATACCATTGAAACATGTATTTCACCCCCGAGAGTTATAAATCCGAAAACAGTCACGAGAAAAGGGGGACATGAACTCACTAGTTTGCGTTCATAGTCGTGTGCTCTCAAAGTTGATATCCGCGAGTCGTGTCACTACCTACACACTTGTTATGTTTAATTATACACTTAGGTCGTGTAACGACTCTTAGCCTTAATTATTTATTAGGACTTATTTTGGAATTTTGGTATACTTTGAGTTACACTCTCGGACTTTGAGTTACACTCTCGGTGTATGATGTATATGTAATTTTTATAATTATATCATTTCAAATTTAATATATTAGTTAAAATAACTATATTTTAACTTATATCATGTTCATGCAATTATTCGGGGGTTTTGTTAAAAATAATATATTTTTAACTTGTTGTTCCATATGGTTCTCATATACGTATGTTTGTAGATTCCACAACCAACATACCATTCATCGAGTATTATAGATCTATTCGTATTCCCAAGTATAGGTATACTTGTATTATGAGTATGTTACTTTGTAATCTCATATTTATGTATAATACTTGTATATGGGTATTTTACCAAGTGTTGGTAGTATATGTTGGTATGTATTTATACGTATAGGAATACGTATTTTCTTGTATTTATTAAGTATTTCATACTTAATTTATGTGTAATTTTGCGGAATATTATTTTTGCACAATTAAAAATCACTATTCTTTTATTCTTAAAATATATATTTTAAGAAAATTTTATAGAAAAATATCTATAACTTGACTATGTAAAATATGTATATATATTCACATATATCTTAAAAATAATTTATTTTTAAGATCAAAGTTAGAAAAATATAATTTTAGTTTCCACTAAAATAATATATTTTTTAAGTGTTTATGAAATTATATATTTTCTGGTGCTCAAAATAATATATTTTCGAGTTGAAAAAATATGATGTATTTTCATAATAATTGTAAATATTCATACTTTATCGTTAGTTCGGTTTAGGAAATACCGTTTACCACGTTTGTCATAATGTTAGTGCAGTAATGTCTATCGCCTCCGTCAATCCAGTTCGTAGCAGAAAATAGTAAAAAACCTGATTTTATTGTGTTTTAAGTAGGGAAAAAGGCAAGGTGGCAAACTTGTAAATAAGGGGAAATCTCTTATGCCTTGGCCTATAAATAGGAGCATTAGTGTTTCATTTTAGTACTTTTGGCCATTTGGAAGATTTAGAGCTTGGTGCTTAGAGAGAGAAAGTAGAGAGATAAACTATTGCTCAAGGTGATTCGTGGTGCTTGTACTTATCGTATTTTCAATAGAATCACGTTTGTATTACATTCTTGTGTTCGGTCCATGTTCGTGTACTGATTCCGCACGTCACACGTATCGTTTCGCAATCGTCCGGGAGTCAAAACCGATCCTACATATAATACGAACTAAATTTCCGGAATATTTATATATTTTGTCCAAGGTGTCCATTTTCCGAATTGTCCAATATTTGTGTGCAAGTTATATATTTATTTTCTTGTAATTTTCGTAATTCTTCAAAATACAATTTTTGGTATTTTGTGTGGTATATTATTTTCGAGTTCCTAATTTTTAGTATAACTAATACAAATAATATACACATAGCACATAATTTGTGTGATTTCTAAATATATATTTTCCTAAATATATACTTAGTTATTTTTATTTTCGAAAATCAACCTCCCTTACTTGTAATTTTTATACCAAATATTATGGCAAATTTTTATAGTTAAAACCATGTTTCAAGATTACTTTAAATTACTTGTTAAAACATACTTTTCTAAGTGTTTAATTTTTACAAAAATTTTGCCATAGTTTCCTTTGAAAAATGGAGGTTTCCATGCTTTAAGCATATCATTTTCTTTTTCAAAAATCATTAACAATCATCAACAATCATCAATAACTTACCATATGCCATAAAACACATCTCTACATGAAGTCATGAACTTGAAGTTTTATAAAAACTTGTAGTATTTTAACATGGTGACTAACATGATCTACTAGCACCAAAAACATGATTTTTACACCTTAAAAACCATTCTTGTAAAAATCTCATCTTTACAACTTACAACTCATTTTTGAAAAAAATCATCTTCTTGAATTTTTCATGTCCTAAACACTTCAAGAGTTTCATTTTCATCCATAAAATAAGTTCATTTTCTTTCAAAAACCAAATCATGCTAAACTTGAAGTAAGCTTTGTTTTCTTGAAACTTTGATTTTTCAAATCCTTCATTTTCAAGATGTACAACTTGTAAGAACTATTTTCACCACTAAATCAAGTTTACTTTACAAGTTCATCCTTCACATAATGTAAGCTCTACATGGATCTTTCAAGATCTAACATCATACTTGCTAGATCATGTTTTAAATCATCATCTAACAAGTGCTCATGTGGTGATCTACACCATTCACACAAGAAGTCAACAAACAAGTTCAACACATAACATAAACAACTTGTATTCTTATGATTTTTAGTTTGGTTCTTATGTTCATCATCTTGGTTTAGTGAGTTCTTGAGATTTTTAGTTCTACATAACCTCTAACTACTAATACAAGATGTAAAAATGTGATCAAGGGACTTACTACTAGCACAATGGCTAGGGTAGAAAACTAGAAGATGAAGAAAATTGATGGTTAAAAGCTCCTTTGAGTGGTCCTTCATGATCTAATGCTAGACACCTTCTTAAATCACCTTAGTGCACCTTAGGAGAGTCTTGATTTAACTTGAAATTGATTGAAAGTGAGGAGTAAGGGTGGGGGTGTCTTCGGCCGAACACAAGGAGAAGGAGAGGAGAAAGTTGTTGTGTGAAGTTGGAAATGATAATGATAATGATGTGGTTTGACGGTGTATTAAGGTGTAGATAAGGTATTTTACCCCTTGGTTCATAATCTCCCTCCTAAACTTTAACCAATGGACAACCAAGTGGCATCTTTAACCAAGCAAGATATTTGTCAACACAATTAAGGGGGGTGGGATCCATGGTGGACGATCAACATGGGGGGGGGGGGATTTGTTAAAAAATTTGTTTAAGTGTATAAGATGTGAAGTAAGGGTATTATGTTAGGAAGTTTAGGTGTTTAATGGTTTTTTATGTAAATTATAGTGTTTTAGACCATACCTAGCTTCATTGTCGTAAAGATATTGTTAACTAGTTCACTAGATGCTTCTAGTTATGTTCTGATGTTCATTTGGTTATCAGATCGCTTAAATTGTTAACATTAGTGCCTTGTTTGTTATATTGTGTAACTGGTATGCGTTCGGTGCCATATGTTTTTATTAATATTTTATGCCCATTTTACGCATTAGTCAAGTTTTAAATTTATAAAACACGATATTCTACTAACACTAAACACACACTTGGGCAAGTGCACCCATCGTGAGCGTAGTGTAGCTTTGGTAAGTTACCGAGGTCGTCCAAGGACACAAGAGCTTTTAGTATCGGTTTATCCTCAACGTCTAATCAATCTAAATTTTTTGAGAAAAGGTTTAAACATGAAAATAAAAACTAAAAACTAAAAATGCAGAAATAAAATAAAATAAAAACAGATAGACAAGTTGAATCACTTGGATCCGACTCGCCTTTAATGTATCCTTTGATGATTTTCGCACTTTTGGACTTTTTAAGAGATTATCTTAGTTATAGTAATAGGCCTCTCTTTTGAAAGTGACGTTACCCTCAACCCAGTGGTTTGAGTCAGCAAGGATACAATCCCAAAGGGTCGGAATATTGAAAGATAATTAATTAAGTTATTAATGTGAAAAGTGGTAGGCCCCTCTTTTGAAGGTGACGTTACCCTCGGCTAAGTGGTTTGAGTCAGCAGGGATACAATCCCAAGTAGCCGGTTTAATGTATTAATAGTAGTTTACATATGAGGGGTTTGAGCCATTCGCACCCCCGCCATCAAATACAAGTGGGTATTGAAGGAGGTCCTAGTAAGCTTGAACCAGGTCCTTGCAGGATCTATACACTGAACAAGGCAAGAACTTTACTAAACCATTCCCTTAACCCCCGACCAGGTAGCCAACATGCCTCTATATAGACCGTAGAGACATGAATGATGCAATCTTTTACTTTATATAGTCAGTAAAGTAACGCCAGGACACCACAGACAAATGATAAAGAAAATTCACCTTCAACGTAAGAAACTAGTTATTAAAGTCATTAATACAAAACCAAATAAAAAGTGGCGAAAGATTAAAAATCAAAAGTAATACATAAAAGTCTTGTCTTCACCAAGGGATGTAAGTGGCTTAACCAAACATGGCTTTGATTGGCAAGAACTCTTACTATCAATCTTAGATCCCGAGACTACTACACACTCTAAAGATGGATGATGGATGATGGTGGTGGGTGTTGGTGTTGTAGTGATAGTGGAGTGGTGGCAAAGTGGGAGAGTAGTGGTTTGCCAAGGGATGCCTTTGAAGTGAACCAAGCACCCCTATTTATAGTCTGCAGAGCTCTGGCCACGGCCCCATGTCCAGTGGGCACGCCCCCGTGCCCAGCCTTTTCTCTTCCTTCATTAAATGCAGTTGTCAGTTGTCAGCAGAGGGTCCCACACGGCCCCGTGTCCAGTGGGCATGGCCCCGTGGTCAGAATCGTATATGTATTATCAAGATTTTGCAAGATTCTGCGTATCTTAGCGTTGACCATGCCCCGTGTTGAGCTGGGCACGCCCCCGTGGTGGGCGTAGAAGCTTCTACAGGTTTGTCTTTTCTGCAGGCACCTGACCACGCCCCCGTGTCCAGTGGGCACGGCCCCGTGATCAGTCCTCTGTTGTCTTGTTTTTGCTTTTGCTTTGGGGATGCTGCCGAGGGGTCGGGCATGTCACGTTTATTCCTTTTCTTTGTATTTATGTTGGTTTTGGCTGTATATTTGTTCCTTTTGCTCGTTTAAGCTCATTTGGTCCTGTAAATTCAAAAGGAAGACAAAAACACACTTTTTACAACATTAGTACTAAAAAGGGTTAGTTTTATGCCTCATTTGATGTAATTTATATGTTACATTTCATCAGTAACTATGAGATGTTAATGTTTTTCAACATCTTTTGAGTCATTCTGAACATTCTAGCATTATTTCTGGTTATAACATAAGCTAATAAATGCTGATTTTTGCTGAATTATGCTGAATTTTACTGTTTAGTGCTAGTTTTTGGCCGGTTTCTAGTGTTTACTTGTCACTCGAAACGCAGTTTCGCAAACTCTTGTTTTCTCACATAAAGTTCTAGCATATCATGGTTTCTGGGACTCATTTTGTGTCCTAAACATACTGTCTGCCTGAGTACTGAACTCCTGTCAGTACTACTAGTTTATCTGACATGTGTGCTAGTTATGTCTTTGCACTATTTAAACTGTTTCGAGTTGCATATAACAATAGTAAGTAGCATGCATCCTGCTATGTACTTGTGAGTTCTTTGAAAATAACCATTAAATCATGCATATCATAAATTCAAAATGCACAACCATATAATACAAATTACTATTCACATTGTACGGAATTACATGAAAAGTGGCAGTTGTCACATTCTCCCCCCGTTAAAAGAATTTTGTCCCGAAATTCAAGCTGCGTTATCGGTTGCAGGGGAGTTGTGAAATAAATTCGAGTACTCGGACTTGATTTGGTCTTCACGTTCCCAAGTAAACTCTGGGCCGTGACGTGAATTCCAACGAACTTTGACGAGTTTAATACTTGTGGACCTTCCAGTCCGTAACCTCAACAGGTTCTTCAGTAATTTGGAGTTTGTCGTTGACCTAAATCTCGTCTGCTGGAATGACGACTGTTTCTTGAGTAGGACTTTTCTTGAGATTAGACACGTGAAACGTGTCGTGGACGCTGCTAAGTTCTTCTGGAAGCTTCAGCTTGTATGCAACGGTTCCGATCCTTTCCAGAATTTCGAAGGGTCCAATGTAACGCGAGTTCAACTTTCCAATTTTTCCACATCGCACCATGCCTTTCCAAGGCGAGACTTTCAACAAAACCATGTCTCCAACCTCAAATCCCAATGGTTTACCTCTCTTGTCGGCGTAACTCTTCTGCCTATCACGAGTTGTCTTGATCCGGTCACGTATCTGAGCAATCTTGTCTGCGGTTTCTTGAACTAACTCTGGACCGATAAGCTGTTTATCTTCGGTCTCCACCTGTGACATCTGTGTCACTCCGGCCATCGAACAAATACTAAACCAATGAAATATTGTGTTTCATACTTGGGATTTGTATAAACATGTGTATCATTTGCACATATCAACTCTTGTTCGATTTCGGGCTTTAGATCGCTTTCTGGAGGGTTATAAGCGCACTGATGCGTAAATATAACCAGTTTAATGCAACAAATACTCCGGAATAGTGACATAGGCTTAACATACCTTAAATAACCTTTACATAACTTAGAAATAAGTTTTGGATGGTTTGGTATGCCGAAATCAAGTCTATTCGCTTACAGGGACTAAATTCGACAAACTGCGAAAGTATGTCAATTTGTACTATAACGGACATTCCGGAACTTGACCATAAGTTAAACATACCCAAAATATCCTTTACATAGCTTAGAAATAGGCTTTGAGGTGTTCGGTGTGCTAAAATAAACTTTTTGGTCATTCAGGACTAAAAGCGTCAAAAAGTGCATAAGTTTGCATTTTCGCGCATAACTTACGTTCTGAATACTTCCGAACATCCAAAAATTTATGTAAGCATTAAAATATTTTATTTTAGTGTTTGGCATAAGAAAAATCCATTCGTCACGCAATTTGGATCGTTTTTCGTGCTTATGCGCATTCCGTCGTAATTAAGCAAACATCGCGATCATACGACCAAACGAACCGACATCCGGCATATTTTTGAGCATGTTTTGAGTTCCCTATACTTTAACTTCATTTTAGAGCCTTGAAATGAGGTTAACGGGGTTCAAACGCATCGAAAAAGGCCTTAAACACGTGCAAGGACCATTTCTGCTATTTTTGAAACTTTGCTGTATCTGGCACATGCTAGCGTAGCGCGAGCAACTCATGCCTACCTCGTGGCGCTACGCGAGCAACTGATCTGGGCAGAAACTCCATTTTTGCACTTGCAGGTCCATCTTCAGCACTTAACTTGAAGTTTAGGGGCTATTTTGTAACATTTTCAATACCATTTGATGGTTTTGAGGCACCCCTAGTTTTCCAAAACCTTGTGCCCACTTGGACGGTCCAGATTAATGCTCGTTTATCGAGGAACGGTCCTAACGGTCTTGGTTTTCCTATAAATACCCACCTCCATCTTCACTCTCAAACCCACACTTTGAATCTGAATTGGTTCTCTAAGTTGATGTGTTTATCACTTCATACCTGAGAATATTCAGATCAAAGCTTCCGTTCTTGGACCCGTTGTAAGTATTCTTTCGTTCTATTGTTCGTTTTAGCGTTAAAGTCAAACTTTGTTTGACTTTCTGCATTGACCAGTTTATGGTCAACGCGAAGTTCGTTTGAACTTCATAACGTGAGCGTAATCACAATGGTCATAGTCCCTAGTGACTAAACCTACTGATTACCACGTTATCTAGGCTCAGTGACGAGTCGTAGTTTCGACCAAAATGCGTTTTCTCACGTATTTTGTAACAAACTACTCTTGGGTATTAAAACCGTTTGTTTTAATACCAAACCTGTTTTCTAACTTTGTTAAACATGTTTCGACATGTTTAGCTCGTCACTTTTAGTATTGTGCTTGTCTAGGGTCGTAAAGGTAAGCGATCTAAACAATCACTTATACTTTCGAACCCGACCCATTTGGTCGATCATTAGGATCCAACCAAACACATTAGGTGACCATAGTTGTATAGGGAATAACCTTCCGAGGTTATACCTTATGGTCACGTCGTTTAAGTAGTTGTATGATAGGTAATTGTATGTGCCTTAGGTAAATTACTAAAATACCCTTTTTACGCTAAAATTCATTTTAAACCTATGCAACATAATTTTTGGTATCTAAACTGATTTAGCAACAATATTAAGCATATTAAGGCATATCTTGCTTGTCATAGGACTAGTTAGGCATTCCGAACGCGTTTTACGCGAACGACGCGTTAAAGTAGCATAAGCTACCTAAACGGGTCGTAATGGGTCGAAAGCACTTAGGTTAGGTTTCATTTTAGTATGTGGGCTTTGATTAACCATATCATATGAGTTCCAATACTCATTTGGTCTACGAAACCTCATACTATCCAATCCCCCGATTTAGGTCCGGTTATTTATGTAGTTAACTATATAGGGTGCCGTTTGATTCCGTGATCCCTCTAGCTTTGCTTGGTTGTTGTTTAAGACTTCTAAGCACCCTCAAGTGAGTACATAGACCCCTCTTTTACTGTTTTTCAAACGTTTTGGGGTGAAACACATGTGCCTACTTGTTACTTTCGTGTTTACATGTTTTCATATCATATACTTGCTATGTTCATTAGTACACTATTAGTACATGATTTCATTATGTTTTTGGTATGTATGCCCATTGTGTGCATACTTAGTACATCGTTTTACATGACATTTTACGCTATGTATGTTCGTTTAGCGCATATTTAGTGCATTTGATTTACATTACCTTTTCATGCTATGTATGTTCATTTAGTCCATACTTAGTACATTCACATCACATCACATGCTTACATTTGGTACGACATTTGGTTTCTAAAAACGGGACTTATATACATTCG
The DNA here is from genome assembly GCF_002127325.2 of Helianthus annuus. Lineage (NCBI taxonomy): Eukaryota > Viridiplantae > Streptophyta > Magnoliopsida > Asterales > Asteraceae > Helianthus > Helianthus annuus. Next base: position 35,304,499 of record NC_035442.2, read on the forward strand.
TTAACATTAGCTACGCCGCTCGGTAGTAAGTAATGGTACCATAGGACTTGACAAATCCCGTTCCTGACATCCTAGGTTTGTTTGGGTGTAAGGAATGACTGAATCCGAAAACATTTCACTTTGATAACCTTTACTCTAAGGTTATCCTGCTGTCTCAAGGCTTGAATGTATGCGTTTAACATACCGCATAAATGTTTGTATTCAGTATAGCATGCATTTCCACAAAGCATAACATTGATTTAAACTGAGTTTTACTTCAATACTTTGTTTTGTGCATTTTCACCTATGGTTTAGTCGATACATATTTCACTTGCCATACATGACATTTTGTTTACACATTACATGATTGACATTTGACATAGACATTTTGACATGGCTTTCACAATAACATTTGACAATTGGTTTAGACATGAGCAATTTACATTGGTGGTTTGTTTGGGTAAGTGATTTAAGTAACGAGGCGTGTGTAATGCGATACAAGCATGGTGGATACGCCGCTGGTACTTCCTATATATAAGTGCTTGTATTATATTACATGTCGTAGCGTTATTTAAATCATTCAATTTGGATTTACACATTTTTTCACAAATAACATATTTTTCACAAGACATTGTTTTACAAAAACAGTTTGTAATATACAAATTCATTTTTACTTGGTTATTCATTTAACCTTACAATCATTCTTTTATCTATACATATCTATCATCGCTTTTCAAACGATTTATACAACAAAACATTTTACAAGGATCATGACTGATTTTTGTTAAACAACTTTTTTCTAAACTTATAAGTCATGAATCCTAAATCAATAAAACCTATGTACTCGCCGGCATTTTTATGCTGATGTATTTTCACTAGTGTTTCAGGTACAATAGTTGATGATATTTGATGATGATATTGATGCATGCTCACATAGGATTGGACGAGGCCTTAGTGACAATAAAAGATGCAAGACTAGTTAAATTTTGTTTTACTACTTTGTTTGTTAAGACATTGTAACTCTTAAATCAATAAAACAACATTTCAATTTTCCATGTGTTATGAAACAATGATTCTGTTACAACACTCCCCGACGTTTCCGCCACGTTTTGTTGTTTTACGTGGTCGGGGTGTGACAGAAAAGTTGGTATCAGAGCTCATGGTTATAGGGAATTAGGTTATTAGTAATGCTTTGACCTAGTCTATAACCTTCCTAGAACCCTAACGCGAGTTTACTTGCGTTTAGTCATAAAACAATACCATCACCTATCCTTAGGCGACAACCACAACAAGAACATAAATTTCAAAACCACTTTGAAAACTAATCATCTGTTCTAGGATGATTGATTACTAGGTTTTGAACCCTCTAAGTTTTCAAATCTCGTCAAAGTTTGGGTCTTATAATGTGAACACTTGCAAACTGGAAGGGTGAATGCCTGTACTGTGAGTTTTCTGTCTAAGGCTAGAGTGTTCGTACAAATCCGCAGTATCGGACCAGTCACTCTTACCTGGGAACTCTTGGGGTGAGTGTTCACTTATAGGCGAGCATGTCTTCAGCGATGCATTATTATGACCCGTTTGCTTTGATTTGTCACCGTCTCATTTGTTTGCCTTAGGTAACAAACAAATGGTCGCAATTCGTATGCATTGCCTTTCTGTTTTGTTTATCCGATAAACATTTCACTTGTTTCTTCCTATGTCTTTCATATCTTCTAGAATGTCTCTTCATCACATCAACACCCAGATGTCCGAGCAAACATCCCAAATTTGCCCAGCAAATAGGCGAAGTGATTCTGAAGTCTGTGGATCTAGGCATTGCCATGTCTCGTCTCAAAAATAGAGCTACTCAAGAGTCACCAAAGGAAGCAGAAGTTGAGCCTGCACCAAAATCAAGGAAGCGTAAGGCTTCAAGGAAACCCGCAGCTAGTGCACTAAATCAAGCAGGACCTAGCCAAGTGGCAACGCCACTAGCTAAGAAACCCTACAACGGAACTGCACCCTTGTGCAACCGGTGTACCCTTCATCATCATGCCAGTGTAAAGTGCCGCAAATGCCTAATTTGTGGACTTATTGGCCATACAGCAAGAGTTTGCCAAGCTGCAGCGGCACCAAATCAAGCTGGCAACAATCCTACACAAGCTCGTTCTTGCTACAACTGTGGTGAGATAGGCCATTTCCGAAGGGATTGCCCAAAGCATGTCAATGCAAATCCAACCCTTGGATAAGCATTTGGCCGAGCAAAAGATGTTGCTATCTTATACCTTTGTTTCTTTTGTTTTCTTGTATTGTGAAACAATCTGTTTTATTCATAAATAAAAGTCGTTGTTCGCAATTCTGATATACAAATGTAGTTACATGTGTGTATGGCGTTTCCCTATGATACCTTCATCAAGGAGCTATGCTCTTTACAAACTACTCTTGTGATTCTCCCTTTCAAGTGATCGCTCATGATTTCCTCGAAATTTTAAGTACTCGTTTCATTCTAGGAGACGAAGTACAAGAAATAAAGTGACATTATGAGTAATCGTGCTTTTGCACATCTATGCCTTTGAACCCCTGGTTAGATAACTAAGGGTATTTTCAGACCTCATACCCAATACGTTCTGATTTCTTTCAACATGCATACCATAAGTTTTCAAAACAACCTTCATGTTTTCAAAAACATTTTATATATAGTTCAAAAACGTTTTTAATATAGTGTATTTACTTAACATATCATATGCATGATTTCAAAAGCATCATTCATGTTTTCAAAAAAACCTTATACATAATTTCAAAATTCATCTCATGATTTTAAAGCATAGTTATACTTATCTAGTACACCTACTTTATGATTTCAAAAGTATTATATATAAGGTTTCCAAAAACATCGAACACATTTTAGAACCCCATACATAGTCTTCAAAATATTTTCCTCATACATTGACTTAACCTTCAAATTCCGCTTCATATGTCGCCTTGGCATATCTAGCATCTCAATTTCATAAGCATTTTTACTTCATGTTTGGACTCAAGCACATCCAGTGCAAGATTTCAAAAAATATTCAACTTTTAAAATCTATATGGGATCTTTTTATCTTTACAATTAGATCCTTGTGGATAATTATCATTCAAATCAGAATCCTTCCTTGGATTCCTCGTATACCCTAATTCGAACATTTCGATTCCTTATAATCGAAATCGAATTTTCTTAAATCTTTCTATCTTCATAGTCAGATTCTTGATAATGTTTAAAAGTACCAAATGAAATCCATGGATTGGATTCCTGGTGTGCTTTATATATCCGTGTCCAAAGATAACAAATCAATTTAAACAATTATATGATTATGTGTTTATGCACTTTGTGTTTTCTTTTATGCATTTTTGTGTTTTTAAATACTCTGGATATTCGGTATCCAAATCCTCATAGAACCTTTCATATCTTCATATGAGGGATTCGTAGTAGGATATTCAAAAAGGTACTACCTTAAATCCTTATTGGGCTTCTACGTGATAGTCAAGACCCTTGGATTATATAGTACCATTCCATGATTCAAAAGGAGACCCTTTGAGTGGTCTAGTCAAAGGATTGATTCAGAAATCTGGTTGAGAATGACATGTGATGATATAAGCTGAAAAGACTCCTTGGCGGTCTGGAGATCATTTATTGACTCAATTAAAAAAGACCCCAGTATGGTCAAATCACAATCATCACAGGCTCGTTCATTGTTTTTCTCCCCTACACATTCTAAGATGCACTACGTGACTATGCAAGGAATTACGTAATTATGGATGCATACATAATTACGAAGTTCAGTGCACGGAAACCATGGTAAGACTTATTATGTGTAAGAACCAATAGTGGCGACCGTAACAAAATGTGAACAATGTAATAGAGGTACGGTGGACGCACCAATAACGCTTTATATACTTGTATATAAGTGACCCTCTCACGTTGCAAGCATGATGTTATTTAAGGTTACTAGAAGTTCAGGACTCTAACCAGTGTTGTTCGATCTTTTCAACTTCGTGTTTCAAGCTCTCACAGGTTTCCTCTAAATAAATTTCGGGACGAAATTTCCGGAAGAAGGGGAGACTGTGACATCTGTGTCACTCCGGCCATCGAACAAATACTAAACCAATGAAATATTGTGTTTCATACTTGGGATTTATATAAACATGTGTACCATTTGCACATATCAACTCTTGTTCGATTTCGGGCTTTAGATCGCTTTCTGGAGGGTTATAAGCGCACTGATGCGTAAATATAACCAGTTTAATGCAACAAACACTCCGGAAAAGTGACATAGGCTTAACATACCTAAATAACCTTTACATAACTTAGAAATAAGTTTTGGATGGTTTGGTATACCGAAATCAAGTCTATTCGCTTACAGGGACTAAATTCGACAAACTGCGAAAGTATGTCAATTTGTACTGTAACAGACATTCCGGAACTTGACCATAAGTTAAACATACCCAAAATATCCTTTACATAGCTTAGAAATAGGCTTTGAGGTGTTCGTTGTGCTAAAATAAACTTTTTGGTCATTCAGGGACTAAAAGCGTCAAAAAGTGCATAAGTTTGCATTTTCGCGCATAACTTACGTTCTGAATACTTCCGGACATCTAAAAATTTATGTAAGCATTAAAATATTTTATTTTAGTGTTTGGCATAAGAAAAATCCATTCGTCGCGCAATTTCGATCGTTTTTCGCGCTTATGCGCATTCCGTCGTAATTAAGCAAACATCGCGATCATACGACCAAACGAACCGACATCCGGCATATTTTTGAGCATGTTTTGAGTTCCCTATACTTTAACTTCATTTTAGAGCCTTGAAATGAGGTTAACTGGGTTCAAACGCATCGAAAAAGGCCTTAAACACGTGCAGGGACCATTTCTGCCATTTTTGAAACTTTGTTGTATCTGGCACATGCTAGCGTAACGCGAGCAACTCATGCCTACCTCGTGGCGCTACGCGAGCAATTGATCTGGGCAGAAACTCCATTTTTGCACTTGCAGGTCCATTTTCAGCACTTAACTTGAAGTTTAGGGGCTATTTTGTAACATTTTCAATACCATTTGATGGTTTTGAGGCACCCCTAGTTTTCCAAAACCTTGTGCCCACTTGGACGGTCCAGATTAATGCTCGTTTATCGAGAAACGATCCAAACGGTCTTGGTTTTCCTATAAATACCCACCTCCATCTTCACTCTCAAACCCACACTTTGAATCTGAATTGGTTCTCTAAGTTGATGTGTTTATCACTTCATACCTGAGAATATTCAGATCAAAGCTTCTGTTCTTGGACCCGTTGTAAGTATTCTTTCGTTCTATTGTTCGTTTTAGCGTTAAAGTCAAACTTTGTTTGACTTTCTGCATTGACCAGTTTATGGTCAACGCGAAGTTCGTTTGAACTTCATAACGTGAGCGTAATCACGATGGTCATAGTCCCTAGTGACTAAACCTACTGATTACCACGTTATCTAGGCTCAGTGACGAGTCGTAGTTTCGGCCAAAATGCGTTTTCTCAGGTATTTTGTAACCAAACTACTCTAGGGTATTAAACCGTTTGTTTTAATACCAAACCTGTTTTCTAACTTTGTTAAACATGTTTCGACATGTTTAGCTCGTCACTTTTATTATTGTGCTTGTCTAGGGTCGTAAAGGTAAGCGATCTAAACAATCGCTTATACTTTCGAACCCGACCCATTTGGTCGATCATTAGGATCCAACCAAACACATTAGGTGGCCATAGTTGTATAGGGAATAACCTTCCGAGGTTATACCTTATGGTCACGTCGTTTAAGTAGTTGTATGATAGGTAATGTATGTGCCTTAAGTAAATTACTAAAATACCCTTTTTACGCTAAAATTCATTTTAAACCTATGCAACATAATTTTTGGTATCTAAGCTGATTTAGCAACAATATTAAGCATATTAAGGCATATCTTGCTTGTCAGAGGACTAGTTAGGCATTCCAAACGCGTTTTACGCGAACGACGCGTTAAAGAAGCATAAGCTACCTAAACGGGTCGTAATGGGTCGAAAGCACTTAGGTTAGGTTTCATTTTAGTATGTGGGCTTTGATTAACCATGTCATATGAGTTCCAATACTCATTTGGTTTACGAAACCTCATACTATCCAATCCCCCGATTTAGGTCCGGTTATTTATGTAGTTATCTATATAGGGTGCCGTTTGAGTCCGTGATCCCTCTAGCTTTGCTTGGTTGTTGTTCAAGACTTCTAAGCACCCTCAAGTGAGTACATAGACCTCTCTTTTACTGTTTTTCAAACGTTTTGGGGTGAAACACATGTGCCTACTTGTTACTTTCGTGTTTTCATGTTTTCATATCATATACTTGCTATGATCATTAGTACACTATTAGTACATGATTTCATTATGTTTTTGCTATGTATGCCCATTGTGTGCATACTTAGTACATCATTTTACATGACATTTTACGCTATGTATGTTCGTTTAGCGCATACTTAGTGCATTTGATTTACATTACCTTTTCATGCTATGTATGTTCATTTAGTCCATACTTAGTACATTCACATCACATCACATGCTTACATTTGGTACGACATTTGGTTTGTAAAAACGGGACTTATATACATTCATTAACATTAGCTACGCCGCTCGGTAGTAAGTAATGGTACCATAGGACTTGACAAATCCCGTTCCTAACATCCTAGGTTTGTTTGGGTGTAAGGAATGACTGAATCCGAAAACATTTCACTTTGATAACCTTTACTCTAAGGTTATCCTGCTGTCTCAAGGCTTGAATGTATGCGTTTAACATACCGCATAAATGTTTGTATTCAGTATAGCATGCATTTCCACAAAGCATAACATTGATTTAAACTGAGTTTTACTTCAATACTTTGTTTTGTGCATTTTCACCTATGGTTTAGTCGATACATATTTCACTTGCCATACATGACATTTTGTTTACACGTTACATGATTGACATTTGACGTAGACATTTTGACATGGCTTTCACAATAACATTTGACAATTGGTTTAGACATGAGCAATTTACATTGGTGGTTTGTTTGGGTAAGTGATTTAAGTAACGAGGCGTGTGTAATGTGATACAAGCATGGTGGATACGCCGCTGGTACTTCCTATATATAAGTGCTTGTATTATATTACATGTCGTAACATTATTTAAATCATTCAATTTGGATTTACACATTTTTACACAAATAACATATTTTTCACAAGACATTGTTTTACAAAAACAGTTTGTAATATACAAATTCATTTTTACTTGGTTATTCATTTAACCTTACAATCATTCTTTTATCTATACATATCTATCATCGCTTTTCAAACGATTTATAAAACAAAACATTTTACAAGGATCATGACTGATTTTTGTTAAACAACTTTTTTCTAAACTTATAAGTATTGAATCCTAAATCAATAAAACCTATGTACTCGCCGGCATTTTTATGCTGATGTATTTTCACATGTGTTTCAGGTACAATAGTTGATGATATTTGATGATGATATTGATGCATGCTCACATAGGATTGGACGAGGCCTTAGTGATAATAAAAGATGCAAGACTAGTTAAATTTTGTTTTACTTCTTTGTTTGTTAAGACATTGTAACTCTTAAATCAATAAAACAACATTTCAATTTTCCATGTGTTATGAAACAATGATTCTGTTACAAAACTCCCCGACGTTTCCGCCACGTTTTGTTGTTTTACATGGCCGGGGTGTGACACCACCCAACACAACTGGGACCGACACTTTCGCCCATATAGAGCTTCAACCGGGGTGGTCTGGATACTAGTGTGATAGATATTATTGTAGGAAAACTCCACTAAAGGCAAGTGAGTATCCCAACTCCAACCGAAGTCCATCACACAAGCACGCAACATATCCTCCAAGGTTTGTATCGTCCGTTCACTTTGGCCGTCCGTCTGAGGGTGAAAGGCCGTGCTAAGATTCAACTGAGATCCAAATGCCTTCTGAAACGTTTGCCAAATCCTTGACACAAAACGACCGTCTTGGTCGGATATGATAGAGACAGGCACTCCATGACGTGCCACGATCTCCTTGAGATATATTTCTGCCAACTTCTTGGTGCTATCTTTCTCACTAATTGGTAGAAAATGCACGGACTTTGTGAGTCGATCAACAATTACTAAAATCATATCATGACCTCTTTGCGTCCTGGGTAGCTTGGTAATGAAATCCATCGATATCTGTTCCCACTTCCATACAGGAATCTCAGGTTGTTGCAACAACCCTGATGGTTTCTGGTACTCCGCCTTAACCTTGGCATAGGTAAGACAGTTACCCACATATGTAGCGATATCGGCTTTCATCTTGGGCCACCAATAAAAATCCTTCAAGTCTTGGTACATCTTGTCGGATTCCGGATGTATAGAGTACCCTGACTTTCGAGCTTCGTCCAAAATGAGTGTGCGTAGATCACCGAAGAATGGAACCCAAATTCGCTCCATGAAGTACAATGTTCCATCTTCCTTTGGTAACAATTGCGCTTCCATTCTACGCAATGATTCGGCTCGTAGTATCATCCTAAAGCGTATCCCTACAAAACACCTTCAAACTAAGGTGGGTGTTAGCTTGGCTAACACCCCTCCGATGCTTAAGTCAGTACGAGGTTTCAAAGAATAATAAATAAATTAAATCAAACATATTTAAATAAGATAGAATTCATACCATCCTGAGTTAGAATTTAAATTCTAAACGCACTTGAAATAAGCTTTAAGGTGTATGGCATTCCAGGATCTTGGCAACATATCCCCTCCATGGTTTTCAGCCTATATGCCCCCTTTCCGGATTCTGATTCAATTTCATATGGTCCTTCCCATTTTGGGGCTAATTTGCCATCAGCACGGTTGGTTGTATTCTGAAACTCTTTTCTTAACACCTAATCTCCAACTTGGAATCTCCTTGTCCTTAAATTTTTATTATATGACTTGGCTATCCTCCGATGGTATGCTGCCATCCTTAGCTTTGCCGCATCCCTCGTTTCATCAACAGTATCGAACTCTTGACATAAGGCTTCAGGATTTGAGTCAAGATCCCGTAGGCTTGATCTAACTGCAGGTATCACCATTTCTATTGGGATCACTGCTTCTGCCCCAAACACCAATGAGAATGGGGTTTGCCCAGTAGCATTCTTCACAGTTGTTCTGTCTGCCCATAGGACAAATGGTAATTCCTCTGCACATTTTCGTTTTTTGGCACCTAGCCTTTTCTTCAGGTTATTGACAATTATCTTGTTTAAGGATTTTGCTTGTCCATGTCACACCCCGATATTTCCACGTATTACTGGTGGGCCCGGTGGGGAGTATCGTGACGTAGTTGATATCGTCATAGTCAAACAACACAATTTTAAATGTACAGCGGAAAAAAAAGATAGATATATTTCAACCGAATAAAAATGTAATATCAAGTATTACAAAATGGCTGAAAAAGATCCACAGGTGGATCAAATAAAAAGGAAACATTGTTCAACAGATTTAAAGGCATCTAAGCTTGCAACACTCTTTATTGATGCTAGGAGAGGCCAGCCTATTCCGATTAGTACCCGCACTTAGCCTTTTTGGGAAAATACGTCAGTTTACACTGGTAAATACAATTAACTGACTCATTTTGAAAAATGTTTAAGAAAATTGATTTGAATGCACATGGCACAAAGCTTTTATAACTTGGGATAATTATTTATATATAAACTTGTAAAAGAATTACATGTTCGTTATATGTTCAGTAGCCCGGGTTGAATACCGGGTTAAAGATTAATTGACACACCACATGATATAGTCCCACGGTGAGTTATTCTCGAAACCGGCGGTTATACCTTTTTATTTATATATCCACTGGCGGGTGTATACCTACACCCCGTGCTTAGGTCGTGGCCATTTGTATGAATGATGTCAAAGATATCCGGGACATGGTCATTAACCCCCAAAGGTTTTAAGCAAACAAAACAATTTAAACGGGTCATATCAATAGATTAACCTTCATACGATCAAAAATTCAATGCCCAACCAAGCGGTATTTTATATACCGTACCCCAAGCCCGTATAAGGGAAAATAAGTTAAAAGTATTTACCTGAGCAAGTTTAAATCACAAACAGCGAGTGCAAGTAGCTTTTACCGGGTCTCCTAATCTGGAACGAAGGTTTTTAATAACCTATTAGATTCCCAACGGGTCTTTAATTAAGCCTAAACTTAGACCGGTTAGTTTTAAAGGAAGATACGGTTCAAAACGCACGATTAAGCGAAGACCGGAATAGAATGTGATTTAGACCCGACAAGTTTGAAGACTTGTATAATATGGGTAAACTAAAACATTCTGGATTTTGAGATTAAAATGATAAGGTTTGACCCGTTTCGGTCAATTTATGCAAACTAGTTACATAAACCGAACCGAACGCGAAATATGCGTAACGGGTAACCATAAGAGTCATATACAGGTTTCCTAAGTCAATATGCCTTAGATATGTTGTGACATCAGTAAGATATCTTCTATTATGCCCAAAACGAATTTAAACTCAAATTACGCCCCGTAGGGGTATTTTGGTCTTTTTAAATGTTCTAAAAGAGATTAGATATTAATCTGAGTTACAGGTCTTATATAATCAGTAAAAATATTTATTTTTATAAGTCATAACAGTAGGGTATTGCATATATGTGAAATTTATCTTTTATAACTAAACTATGCACCATAGGGGCATTTTGGTAATTTCATATAGGCTTAAAAGGTCAAAACTGGATATTTGAGTTTAAAAAGTTTTGCTTACTGTTAAAATATAAAAATTTACTAAAATTATCAGTAGGTATCAAGTCATATATATTTAAAATAGTTTTAATACACACTATGCGTTTAAAACGCGTAAAAAGGCGGTTTTAAGCGATTTCCAGGTTTTACAAGAAAAGCTGATATTTTTATCATTCCAGAAGACTTAAAATATTTTATTTATCTTGTAGGATCAGTAGAAAAAGGTTTGGTATCAAAATAATTTGTAAAACTCATTTTATAGGCCAAAAGGGCAAAACCGACAATTACCGAATCAAAGGTATAACTCTATGTTATGCTCAGCCTAAAAATAAATAAAAATCTTCAAGAATCCCAAAATATTATTTTACATCAGTGGGTAAAAAGTTTGGTATCAAAAATTGGGTTTAGATAGGCTTTATGCTAATTACGCCGTTTAATTAATAAAAAGCTTTCTAATTACGCTATTGAGCATAACTCCTAATCTAGACCTCAAACTGATGTGAAAATTTAGGGACATGTTTTTATTTTAGTAATAAAGGTTTCTATTCTTTCACATTTTCAAAAATATCATTTTAAGGTCAAAAGGGCATAATAGTCAACATTTAGGCATATAACGGAAACATGCATATGAATCGGATAACTAATGAACCAAGTAGTATAATCACAGAGGGTTATACTAACATGTAACCTGGTCCTAATATAGCTCTAAGGCATTTTTAAACTATGCTCTAATGGGTCAGAACTGAAAGTCAAAGCAAAAGTCTACTTTGACGACTTCCGGTTCCGAACCGAGCTTAAACTGAAAATTGTCGGGTTGAACATGTTTAGACATGTTCTTACATTAATTACCAAGTTATATGAGTGATAAAACAGGTTGCATGGCTTCTACGTTGTTAATTATGTGTTTATGCGAAAATTAGCTTTTTGTTGACTTTTTATAATTAACTTTGACCCGACAATTGACCTACTTAGAGTGGGAATCAGAGAGTGCCCTTTTAAGGGTTTATTACCCACATAATTACCAACTCATAGGTACTTTCAATTCGAGATTTGACTGGACAAATTATGATTAATCACGAAGTCAAACCTTAATTACGACGGTTTGACTTTAGGCTATTAAACTAAGTAAAACTGAATTAAGAAAGGTTAAGGACAATTACTGAAGTCCTATGCATGACTAATGACCTCTAGGAAGTGGCCTTGAGCTCCAGGGATCTCCGAAGATGAAGTTATGAAAGTTTTGAAATGCAAGTGTCCAATGTTTGCAACTTTGGAGTTCTTATATAGGAGTTTTGATGCAACTAGATCATGCCAAGCAAGTCAACAGGTGTTATGTGATGCTTACAGGTGCCCCCTATGCATGAAATACCATTGGGGCAGCCCCTGGTATGTAAAACAAGACCTTAAAGTCGGTTAAACAGGCTGCACAGGCACCTGTGCAATTTTTCTGTCGCTGGCAAGCTTTGGCGGCCCGCGTAAGTGTTAGCACATACATCTGTCGACTTCGTCTTGTATCGAGTCTTAGTCTTAGAATGTTAAATCAGGGCACGTTGTATGAGAAAATGTCAAAGTTTAGGTGAATAGATGTTGATTTCGCTCCTAGCAACACAAGAATGTGATTTCGCTCGAAACAGTTACGAGCGAAATCGCTCCAAATGGTTGTTGTGTCACTTAGAGCGAAATCCTGACCCTATATATAGGTCTCTTCGGTCGAAATCAGTAACGAAGCTCTTGTTTCCGGTACCGAACTGCTGCCGAAGTGCCGTTTGAAGTGTAATAGCTGTGAAATCAATATACAAGGCAATATTTAGTGAAGCAAGCTGTTTTCCGTGTCTAATTCTTGTTTTCCGCACTTGAATCGGATTAGAACACCTCTGATTGACTCGTTTGGGTCAGCACGCGATCCTACAAATGGTATCAGAGCTCAGGACGAGGAGTTCTTGCCAAAACAGCTTCTTTCTCTTTATTCTACACCTTCTTTTATCAGTTCAGGAAGATTTCACGGTTAAAATCGGACCAAATTTTCACAGATTGTTTAAAATTGGACATAGACAAACCCTTGAAAGTTTCACGTTAAAATTCGGACTAAAAATGGAAAAAATAGACTTCCGAATTGATTTCGCTCGAACTGGATAATTTTTGATTTCGCTCGAACTACAAGGGCTAATTTCGCTCCAAGCTGCCACATTGCTGATTTCGCTTCAAATTTTAAGCTAATTTCGCTCAAGATTTGATTTTGAGTGATTCCGCTCCAACGTTCAACCTGATTCCGCTCCTAGATACAGACTGATTTCGCTCTAGAGATAGTTTCTGATTTCGCTCCTGACATTGTTCTGATTTCGCTCCAGGCAAACAAAATATCAGATTTCGCTCGAAACAACAGTTGAGATTTCGCTCCAACTTACATCTGTGATTCCGCTCATAGTTGATCTTGTAATTTCGCTCGTAACTGTCTGTTATTGAAATACAAGTTACCAAATCATGGCCGAAGAATTCTACAATGCATTCGCGACACCGGTTGCACCTGTCACTGCTGCTGAGACTTTATACAGTGAGAATGAGACGGGTACTCATCAGAAACCACCAAAGTTGATGTATATTGAGGATTTTCAGGGTTGGAAAAACCGTTTTGAGAATTGGGTTCAAGCCTACAGATTCGATGCTTGGTGTTCATTGCTAAAAGATTACGACAAGCCAAGGAATGAACGCGGTTTGGAAAAGGGTTTCAATGATTTTACTGAAGCTGACAAGTTGAAATATACAAGCGAAAAGATGATAATCAGCATTTTACAACAAGTAGTTAAAGAAGACATCTTTGTCTTACTTCAACATAATGGAACAGCTAGATCAATCTGGGAAGCTTTGATTCAGAAATTCAGAGGGAGTGCTGATATGATCAAAATCAAAAAGGCATTATTGAAGAAATCGTTTGACATGTTTACTGCATTTGATCATGAACCAACCAAGCAGACAATTGATAGATACTGTCATCTGGTTCTGGAAATGGGTAGATTGGATATTAAGGAAGAGGATGATGAGTGGGTTGATAAGTTAGCTGAGGCGTTACCACAGCAAAAGTGGGGAACTTATTTGATGGTTGTGAAGCTCATGAGGAAATCTGAGAGTATGAACCTAGCTCAGTTTATTCAGAAAATCGAAGAGCAGGAACTGGATATTCAAAAGACAGCTATCATGACAAATCCAAATGCGAAACAGGATGTCTATTTGTACTATCGCGGGAACAAGTTTGAGGCTACTCCCAGTTCTAGTCCAAAAGTTCAAACTGGCTTTAGTGCTGATGGTTCTGCAAGTCCAAATGCTAGCACTACAACTCAAAGTGGTGGATACACTTCATCATTTTGAAGTTTTGATCCAAACAGCAACACACCTAGCCCTCAGAAGCAAAATTCTACAAATCTGCAGTGCAATGTGACCTTAAACATTCCAAATGGTCAAAATCTATCTCCTGAAGTGGCTAAGCAACACATGGCATCTCTAGTCGCCATGTTAGAGTCATATGAAAGTTTGATTGCAGGACGAATTGGTAATCCAATGCTCATAAAAGAAGATTACGACCAGATCGATGCAGAAGAGCTTGAGCTGATGGATGTGAAATGGTGTTTGGCTTGTGCCTGCAGGAGAGCTGAAAAGTTTCAACAAATTACTGGCAGAGATGAGTTTCGAGGAATGGCTACATCTCCACTTGGTTTTGACAAGTCAAAGGTTACCTGTTTCCGATGTAAAGGAAAAGGTCATTTTAAACGGGAGTGTAAGAACCAAGAATCATCTGGAAGTCAAGATAAAAGCAATTATTATCAGAAATCAATCTTTCATCAGATCGATCAACAATCTCAGCAAAAAGATCAGAAAACTGCTCATGGGAAAATGATCGAAGAAGCTAATAGGAAAGCTTATTTTGGGATAATAGATCAAAGTGATGAGGTTGTTGCAGAGGGATTTAGCTGGGACAAGTATATACCTGGTGGGACTAGACCCGATGTAGCTCTTGTTACCAGAATTTTGAATAAAGATGAAGCTAGTCAGAAAAGAGTTCCAATATTTCCAGATCTTGGGAGTGATGTTGATACAGATGATGAGGAAGAGTATCTTAACAAATGTAGAAAAAGTATTGATCCTGATAGTTTTAATTTTTTCTATGCAGATAAAGTTGAGATGCTGAATCAGAAGAGGATTGCCCGGTAGAAGAGAGAGCTGGAAGTTGCAAAGTTACTCGCTGATGAAAAAACGAAGACAGAAGCTGGAAACACAAATGATGATTCAGTGACTGAAAATGCGACAGAAAAGATTGTTGAAGTGGAGAAAGTAGTGGAGAAAATTGTCGAAGTAGAGAAACTTGTGGAAGTTGAGAAAATTGTTGAAAAGATTGTTGAAATAGAAAAGATTGTTGAAGTTGAAAAGACTGTCGAAGTTGAGAAGATAGTTGAAAAAGTGGTTGAAGTCACTAAGCCTTGTGAGAAATGTTCAGAATCTTGCAAAGTATGTGAAGAAAAAGACAAGAAGATTACTGAATTAGAGAGAATGAAGGAAGATTTACTGTCTGATGTGAAATATGTGAAAGAATCGTACGATGTACTGAACAGGACAGTTGATAGTTTGAAAAGAACAAATGCAGAAATTGAGAAAGAAAATGACAAGATGAGTGCAACGTTAATGACAAAGCAAAGTGTCATCAATGATTACATTGAAGATTGTGCTAAGCTGAAGAAGGAGTTGGAACTTGGAAAGATTGAGAGTGAAAGGATTAACCGATTACTTTTGTGTTATACTACTTGCGATTATCTGATTGATCGTGTTTATCCTACTGTGTTGATGCATTTATTGTCTATCGCCTTCGTCAATTCGAGTCGTAGTGAAAAGCCGGAAGAAATCAAGCGCATAATGTCATAATTAGTTAGAAATAGCAAGATGGCATTTTGGTAATTAATGAGAATCCTCATTAATTCCAAGGCCTATAAATAGGATGTTGATGACATAAGTTTAGAAGTTAGAAAGGCTCTTGAAAGACTTTCCTCCACATTTGTACTTTTGGAGATCCAAGTTTAGAGAGAGAAAGTCTAGAGAGAGAAAGTAGTTGTAAATGTGATTTTTGTACCGGATTTGTCATATCTTTCAATAAGATCACGTTACTAGTACGTTATTGTGTGTTCGATCATGCACGTTCACAGATTCCGCACGTGAAACGTTCGTTACGCAATCGAACGACGTCAAAACCGGTCCTACAATTGGTATCAGAGCTAGGAGCTCGATTGCACGATCAAACACATCGTTTTCGTACCAGATTTCAGCGATTTCAGAGCCAAATCAGATCCGATTTCATCGATTTCTTCATCTTCTACCTATTTCTCACGGTTTTTATAGAAATTCGTCAAATTGAACATGATTTCACGGTCCGATTCGTCTGAATTTTTGATATATTGTGCGAACAACATTGAATACAACCCTACCAAGTTTCAGATCGAAACTCCAAGTCGTTTAGGAGAAATCGGGGTTTTTCGGGTCGAATTCGCGTCATACGATCAGACAGGTTCGCTTTTAGGTTCAAATTGAGGTTCGCTTATAGGTAAAATTAGGTTCGCTTATAAGTGTGTGTTGGTTCGCTCCAAATTCACGTGATTGGTCCGCTTATTTGACATTTAGATCCGTTCCAAATCACTTTATTGGTCCGCTTTTAGAACATTTAGGTCCGCTGATGTATTGCAAAATACATCGGTATTCGCGTCGGTTTTAGTCGTTAGTTAGTTAGTTTTAGTGTCGGTTTAGTTTAGAATGTACATACTATTGATTTATTTGTGTTTCCAGGTCTTTACAGCCAAAAGGAGCGAAAACGAGCAGAATTCTGGAAAGGCGGAAGGCTGGCACGGAAACCGAGGAAGTCGGGAGCTGAAACGTAGAAAAATTACAGTTCTGGAGCTCCCAGGCGGGCCGCGTAGACTTAACAGGCATCTTCACGCGCCCCGCATCGACTTAAAGGAAGAATTGCAGGAATAACTACCTCTCGCGACCCGCGTCAACTTAGGCATGATTCTTAGGCGGGCCGCGAGAGTTTTGGCAAGATGTTCAGGATTTTAAACCCTAGGCGACCCGCATAAGCTCAAGCCATTTCTTCACGCGGGCCGCCTGAAGAGTCTGTGTCGGCAGAAGGTTGCGGATTGCATGGCAAGTTAGGGTTTTTGGTTATATAATAACATATACGCGTGCACAGCCGGATAATTACGAACTTGGGCATCTTTGGGCAAGAATTAGCTGCTGATTGAAGGCTGTGGACGTGCTTGAAGCATCTTGGAAGCTTGGAATCATTGGGATAGCGTTTTTGAGCATTCGGGAGTGAAGATTCGGGTTCTACATACCTTTTTCTTTCGTTCTTTGTTTGTTTAGACTTTGTTACCAATGAATTCAGTTGATACAATGCTTTTGACTTTGTTTTTGATGATGTTTTCCGGCTAAAACCATAAACTACCTAGGCGATGACTATGGCATGACAAAGTTTAGATTTTTATTTGATTATTGATGTGGTTGTGGACTTTTCTTGTATTGTAAACACTATGATAGTTTGTCTTGGTGCATATGTGTGCTTGTGATTATTTATTTATTGTTTATTTGTACCATTCGATTCTTGGTGACGGTCTTTATCACGGAATAGAGTCGAATTAGGGGTCTTGACTTAGGTGAGTGTCTATATCACATAATAGGTCATTAATTCTTTAGGGTGAAAAAGTGCACTAGTAACCTTAGGAACAATATTCGGTAATTAATTAAAATCAAGTGTGCTGCTAGACTCGTCGCGGAAAGGCTCGAGGATATTGATAGATCTCGGAGTAGTTATAAGGAATTAACCACCCATTGTCTATTAAGCCAAGATTAAACCCATAGTTGCTTTAGACGTTCGCGCGGCAAAGTAGAGCGTCTTACATAAGCACTTTCAAGAAACTAGAGGACGGACAAGAAATCTAGAAAACCGGTGAGCGTAACATCCTAGGTAGTGCCACAAGAATCGCCTCGAGAGTGTTTGAGGGGCTTAGTGGTATCTTAATAGGTTTAGCATTAGAATTGTGTGATTTCACGGTCCGATTCGTCTGAATTTTTGATATATTGTGCGAACAACATTGAATTACAACCCTACCAAGTTTCAGATCGAAACTCCAAGTCGTTTAGGAGAAATCGGGGTTTTTCGGGTCGAATTCGCGTCATACGATCAGACAGGTTCGCTTTTAGGTTCAAATTGAGGTTCGCTTATAGGTAAAATTAGGTTCGCTTATAAGTGTGTGTTGGTTCTCTCCAAATTCACGTGATTGGTCCGCTTATTTGACATTTAGATCCGTTCCAAATCACTTTATTGGTCCGCTTTTAGAACATTTAGGTCCGCTTATAAGGTTCCAAAGTGGTTCGCTCTTTTGTCATCTTCTTCACGTGAAAATCAGTGATAATTACAGGTGATCGGCTAGTTGTTGTTATTGCTTGCACGTGAAACAATCAGAACACAGGCTCAATCAGTGGTTAAGTCTTTGTTACAACCGCCCACTACCTATTAATGGCCCAATCTCAGCCTTTGTTCACCACTCATTTGTCGGCTGATTGTGTGATTTAGCAATTGATGTACACCGACCCACTTGCATTAAATTTGACCCAATCTTTTTCATGTTGCCGCCCAACATCACCGCCCATTAAACAAGCGGCCCAATCCCAGTTGTTTTGTTAGACCGCCCACTTGTTTTAAACGAGGCCCAATGCATGTATTGTTGTTTTGTAGCACCGCCCCACTAATAATTTGACCCAATCATAGTTGCTGCCCAACATTACTGTCCACTTTTAAAACCGGCCCAGTCATTGATATCATCACCCAATCACGTGTAAAGGCCCACTAAATGATTTGATGTTATTGGTTGTTAAGTAGGTTGTCGTTGATAGGTTAATTGTTTGGCTAAATCACTTGATTCGCATATTAAACGGCTGTTTGCACATATTCAAGTGTCTTGATTATTTATCATTTTTGAATTGTCATTGTTAGCCATCATTAAGAGTGTTGTAGGCCAATCGTACAACAAGTTGATTTTTTTGTTTGACTCACTCGATCGAATAGCGTTTTTGTCCGATCGCTCAGCATACTATCCGTTCGATCAACCTTCCGTCCGATTCAGTTGATTGATATTTTTACTGATCATTTATTTGTGTGTTTGTAGGTAATTCGAAGTGATTTATTGTCACCGGATTTTCATCAATCGGATATTCATCAGATTTTTTGTTTGTGTGAAATTTTCTAATTGATTGAAAATCTTTTGCTGTGTATTTCTCATTACCAAGACATGGATTCTGAAATTTATACTGCACTGAACAAGTTCAATAATTTTTCAGGTATCGATGGAGAATCAATTGAAGAATTGATCAAAAGGTATATCGAGTTGTATTGGGAGATGGTGAGATTGAAGATAACCAAGACCAATGAGGAATGGGTTAACAAGTTAGCAAATGTTTTACCGAGCGATGAGTGGAGAACGTATCTGTCAGATTTGAAGAAAATATATTTAGACGTGAATTTGAGCGTGTTTATTGAGAAGATTAAAGAGCGAGAACGTGAATTCCAAAAGATTAGAAATGAAGCAACTGATGAAGCAAAATTAAAATCTGAGGAAAATGTTCGAGAGGTAGAGAAGCAAGTTAAAGAAATTTCAGCTATCAAGGTGGAAATGAAAGCTGGAGCTGTAAAAACGATCGAGAAGTGCTCAAACTGTGAAAATCTAAAATCAGAAAATGCCAAACTCTTGAGGGATTTAGAGAGTTTGACATTAGCAAATGAAAATCTTAAAAATTCAGAAAATGTTTTGAAAAATCAAATAAAAAATTCAGAAAATGAAAAATTAAAAATGGAAAAAGATTTTCAAAGTCAAATAAAAATTCTAGAAGATGGGAGAGATGTGTTTAGCAAAAATAACATCGAAAAGCAAAAAAATGATAAATTCTCATCTTCAGAAGATTATCCAACTTGAAAAAGAAAGAGAGCAAGCTCGAAAGAAAATCAACGAGCTTGAAAATAAATTGAAAGGTTTTGTGATTTCTTCAGCGTATGTGAATATTTCATGTCCAAAACCGATCAATTCAGTTCCAATAAGTGACTGTGTCACAAACTTTGACAATGTCAAAGTTGAAGATTGTGATGAGAAATCTGATGATGTAAATGGAAAAATTGAAAAACAAAAATTGTTTTTAGAATTAAAAGAAAAATTCAAAAATACTGTTTTGCAATCTACTGAAATAGGTGAATGCTCAAAGCAGAAACCTGTTAAGTAGAGTGTAGAACAAAAACAAAAAGGTCAAAATTTGAAAATTGTTCAAAAAGATAATAAAAGCTCATCAGATCGATCATCCAATCGCATTCAAAAAGCACAAAAATTGAAAAAAGAAAACTCAAAAATTGTTGGTAATAAGTGGTGCAGGTTTGACCACAGTGCTCAAAAGTCAAATCCAACAATCAAGAAGAGGAAAGAGTATCACCAAGCCAAACAGTGCTTTGATTTGAGCGTTTGGTATGAAGATGGTGATTGGTACGATAACAGAGTGTGCTACAATTGCGGCTATCAAGGACACATTGCTGTTAACTGCCAGAGACAGAGATTTGAGACGAGGATATGTTATAATTGTCAAATCAAAGGACACATTGCCAGGGATTGCCCAAGAAGATCAAATGAAAGATTGAGGGGTAATTCTCAGAAATTGGCAAAGAAACCAGTCACTGTCAAGCCCAAGGAACTGAAAGTTTCAGAACAGAATGTCAAAGAACAGAAGGTCCAAGAACCTAAAGTTCAAGAAAAGAAAGTGAAGTTTTCTCAAGGGAAAAAAGACAAACTGAGAAAGAAGAGGAAGAAGGCCAGAGAATATCTGGAGAAGATTTTGTCCTCGGGTTCACCGGACAGATCGAATAAGAGTGCTGATGAATCGCTTCACTCAACTGCAAAGTCAAGTAAACCGAACTCGTCAGATGCAAATCTGAGGACAAAAGAGGAGATAAAGAAGAAGGTAACATTTGGTGGCAATGAATTTGTTTCTTCGGAAACAAAGGAGCCACATGTCGGCGATGAATCTGGCTCATCAAAGTCAGACAAGCCACATTCAGGCAATGATTCTGGTTCGGTAAAACCAGAAGAGCCAGTTGTTGAGATAAAATCTGAGAATTCAGGTTTAACAATGGATGATACAAACTTTCCACCATTGTTGAATAAGAATTCAAAATCACCCAAGGACAGTCAGGCTTGGGTGAAACTTTTCAAATAGAAAAACCTGACTTGCCGGAGTTCCCAGGTTGGTAAGTGTGGAACATGAATCGGCACATTTCTTGAGAAATTTCACTCTGGTGATTTTTCGTCTTTCAAAAGATAAATCAGGGACATTAAGTTGTACTTGATTCATCTTTCCTACAAATGTTAACCTGAAAAACAATGTGATGAAAACCCGAGTTTATGAAATGACACATAAAACTAATTTTCCGGAAAAACCATTTTGATTAAAACAAACTTAAGTGTTTTGAAATCATAATGGGAAAATAGTTTGTTGTGAGGGGGAGTTCTGATTGTTTACGCCAAAGTGGATGGAGAATTGAAGTGATTCTCATCAAGTTGTCAAGTTTGTACAGTTTGTTTCAAATTTTCCTAGAAAATCAAAATTGAAACATATTTTGATTTTAGGGGGAGAAAATTTTTTTAAAAAAATAGAAAATTTGAAAAAGTCAAAAACATTAAAAAAAGTCAAAACGAGTTTTGTTGTGAAAAAGAGGAAATGATTGTAAATCAGTGGACTATCACAGCACGCTAAAGAAATGTAATGTCAAATGTAATAAACGGTCTCACTGATGATGTGACGATAGGTTTTTGTACATTTAGTAGATTTATTCAGGATATAAACCTAAAATTTCAAACTTGTGAAATTCGTGGGGAACACTACTTGGATATATAGGTAACCCCTGAAATCTCGTTTGAAAGGTCTCGTATTCTGATATACGAGGTGTTTATACTCTATGATGTCTGGGGTATTATTCCGGGACTTCTGCTGAACGGTAGTTCTGACCTAGTCCTTGGCTAATACTTTCCGCAAAATGCTTGAAACATAGCATAAAGCCGTCAGCTGATTAGACAATAAAATTGATAATCATCTGTTGTATCTGAAAAGATTCTCTAAAGGGGACACACTGCTAAGTCGAAGCTGATATCTCTCTGCTGAACGGAAGTTCTGACCTGAGATCCCTCAGTTCTCGCATTTAACTCCTAATTTATGTACAGATATCATTGTAGTATTCTTGCCTATAAGACTGAATATTGGGATTCTGGATACGGGAGTATATTCAAGAGGTGGGACACATGAATCGAACTAAGTTCATAAAACACTTAAATAGTATCCTGAATAGATTGAAAATTGTATGAAAATTTAAGAGGACAACTATATCGTCAATCAACGTGAATCGTTTAGAACTTAAAATGTCTAAAAGCTTAACGGTGCGTGTGATGTGTCTCAAATACTGATATGATCCTCTTACACAAACTCCCAAAAATATGTTTGTACATATTTCCTTTCTGCATTTAATTTCTGTGTTTACATTTATGTTTATTATTTTGAAAAAATCCAAAAAGATTTTCGACAACTGATGTTGGAGAGCTGACATTCAAAATCTCAAAGGCTAAACATGATGAACAGACAGGTTGGTTAATTGATTTGAAATGTTTAAGATGATTCATTAATTTGAATCAGAAATTGGAATGTGTAAAATTTGTGATAAGTTTTAAAATGTGATAGTTCTCAAATGTTTAGTTGATTCATTAAGTTGAATCACAATATTGTTTGTTTGTAACAGAGAGGTTGAGATATGCAGGTTTCTGAGTTTGTTGATACGGAAAGCAAGGCATCGATTCCAAAAGCACGGAAGCTTGACGAAAGGGGGAGCCTGAAGATTCTGAAGAAAGAGAGCAATGGAAGCTGAAGACAGATCCACCGGGATTCTATTCAAGCAAGAGGAACTCAAGAGAGAGAGAAAGACAAGTTGCTACGAGTTTCACTATGGATTGACTACGGCAATATCCAAGGGGGAGATTGTTGATGCATTTATTGTCTATCGCCTTCGTCAATACGAGTCATAGTGAAAAGCCGGAAGAAATCAAGCGCATAATGTCATAATTAGTTAGAAATAGCAAGGTGGCGTTTTGGTAATTAATGAGAATCCTCATTAATTCCAAGGCCTATAAATAGGATGTTGATGACATAAGTTTAGAAGTTAGAAAGGCTCTTGAAAGACTTTCCTCCACATTTGTACTTTTGGAGATCCAAGTTTAGAGAGAGAAAGTCTAGAGAGAGAAAGTAGTTGTAAACGTGATTTTTGTACCGGATTTGTCATATCTTTCAATAAGATCACGTTACTAGTACGTTATTATGTGTTCGATCACGCACGTTCACGGATTCCGCACGTGAAACGTTCGTTACGCAATCGAACGACGTCAAAACTAGTCCTACATACTGTTGGAGGTTTTGAAGCTTTCAAGAAGAAAGAAAAAGAAGAGGATACTGGTAAGACACAAAGTGTTAAGTATAACAGATGTCCGCCTCCTATCTTTGAGAGTTATTCCCCCAGGAAACCAAATGAGGAACAAGTAGACAAGGCTCTAAACATCAAATTAAAGTTTGAAATCACTGATGAATTACCAGACAATATTGATGTCACATTCACAGCGTCTGACATTGATCATGAGTCTGAGTTAGTTAAGAGAGTTGTCGATCAGGTGTTGGATATGGATGAAGAGTCAAAGTCGGAGTCTAAGTCAGATAGTTCGAGTTCGTCTGAGAAGAGTCCGAGTTCACCGGTTAAGAGGGTTTACAACATGGAATTTTTATTATCAAAATCTAATTTGAATGATGAATCAATCAATTTGGCTTATATTTTGAATGATTCAGACAAATTATATTCTGATAATGAATTCCCAATAAGAATTGTTAAAACTGAAATGATCAAAAAGGTTTTCACATTAATAGAAATTAATATTTCTGAAATAAAAGATTTAAATCTTTCTGCAAAACCTAAACCTTACACTTCAAGGATTCAACAAAGAGTAAACAAGAAAATGGGTTACGGTTGTGGTTATAATTTCCAAAAGAAATCAAACCATAATGGTAATCTCAAAAAGAAAGGTCTTGGTTTTAATTCATCAGAAAATTATAAAAATCAGAAAACTTATAAACCAAAAACAAAATTTGTTTCAGGAGGGAGTTCTGAAGATGAGCAGAAGAAACCGTTCTCGAAACAGTCGAATCAAGAGTTTCTTGCTGAAGTGAAGAAGAATGTAAAACAATTTGCTCAAAGAGTTGATAGAAGAACCTGTTTCAAATGCCAAGAAGTTGGACACATAGCTTGGAATTGCCCCAAGACCAACTACCAAAAATAGGGAGTTTCTTCTAACTCTGTTTTGAAAAAGACTTGTGTTGATAAAAAAGAAAAACCTGTGAAAAATGTTAAAAAGTTTGAAAATTCTACTTCTGAGGAAGGAGAAATGTGACATCTGTGCTTGTAATCATTGTAAACAGTTCAGTTATCAATGAAATAAAGTTATTTGATGTGACAACTCGAAATTCCAAGATTCTATTTCGCATTTATTGCACGTTCATGTATTGACTAGTCGTTTATTTGTGCAATTGATTGACATGGAATTATATATGTTTTTTAATTGTGTGAATGTGCATGATTGTTTGTAAATTGTGAAATTAGTAAATATATGAACATGGTGGTGGAATTGTGAAATAATTAGGGGATGGTGTACTTGTGTAAAATATGGAAATTCAGGGTGTATAGTGTAATTAGTGAAAATAAACCATACTTAACCCTAATCTCTTTTGCTAATCATTCACTAATCATCACAAGAATCAAAACACGTACCCACATTCCCTAATCCCCTCTACCACCATCTTCTTATCATTCTTGGATTCACAAGTCTTTTGCATCAAGGGTGATTGCAAATCCATCTAGAATCGAATCAAGGTAATTGTTTAATCATTGTGTGATGTTAATTGTTGATTGATTGATTGGTGTCAAAACCCTAGTTTCTCATATGATAATCTCTACATGTTTGATTGTTTCTGATTCATGAAAATGATTTGAGTTGTTGTGGAATCATTGCTCGATGATTTAGAAGCAAGATAGGTTGAATGATAGATTGATGATTGATTATTGCACTGTACAAACGTATAAAGTTAGGGTTTTGAGATCGTTTGAACAAAAGAAACGTAACTGCTTTGATCGCACATGATTATTCGTTAGTCAGAAGTTATTGGATGATAGTTGCCTGAGTTAATTCATCAAGCATGATCCGAGGTTAATATATATATGATTGTTGTCTGAGTTTACCAAATGAAAACATGTCTGAGTTTAATTGATGAATATATGGACCGAATTTATTTGATGAATATATATGGACCGAATTTAATTGATGAATATATAAGGACCGAATTTATTTGATGAATATATAAGGACCGAGTTTATTAATGTTGATGAGTCCGACTTTATGTAATGTATAAGTTATCCGAGTTTGTTTAATGTGCATAGGACCGAGGTTCTTGAGTGGAATCACAAGTCCGAGTTTAATGAGTTCACATGGTCCGACTTTAATGATTGTACTTGGGTCCGAGTTTAGTGTAAAAACTCCTTGTCCGACTTTGTGTTATCATGGGTTGCCCGAGTTTAGTAGATCCCCCCCCCTTGGTCCGACCATGTGAGAGGATTCCTCCTTGTCCGAGTTTCATACTTCAATCAGGTCCGAACTTTAGCACCCCCATACCCCATGTCCGAATTTGCTAACCCTCTTCGCAATGGTCCGAGTTTCTTGGGTTGTGAATGGTCCGAGTTTGCTAAGGAGGGGCTGCCCGACTTTTTATTTGAGCTTAGGTCCGAGGTTGTGAAGGACAACCTCCCTTGTCCGAATTTTATACTTGGCCACATCTTGTCCGATGTCTAATATAAGCATACCTAGCATTAATCATTTAGCAAACACAACATGTGACAGTTTTATAAGTTGTTGACTGTATTATCGCGTGCATTGGTGTGTAAATTGCAAACAGGTAAGCCATTGTTAAGTTGCAAAGTTGTAAACCTTAACTGTTTGCTAAATCAGTCAATTGACTGCTATTGTTAAGTGCATATGTTAACAGTGCTAAGTAGTATCCATGGTTAGGGTTTTTGTTCTGCGGGAATATGTTATCTTGTTAATCATGACGATCATGTTAATCGTATTACTGAATAACCTTGTTCTTATTAACCTAGAACTCTATCGTATGTGTTACATGAAGTAGACTGTGAAACGCTTTGTGATATAGATTACCTGCGCATTAATACGAATGTGAACTGATTTATTACACGTGCATGCAATAGGACTTGACTGATTACTTGTAAACACATAACTTTGCATACCGAGAAAACCAAGGTGAGTTCACACTCTTACCAAGGCATGGGATTCCCGGGGTGTTGGGAATGGGATTGAAAGGATAAGGTTGAATAGATACACCACTGACACTATGACTAGACTACCATATTACTATCCTCGGATGTGAAGGATACTTATACTGATCACTATCCTCGGATGTGAAGGATACTTATACTGATCACTATCCTCGGTTGTGAAGGATAATTATACTGATCACTATCCTCGGATGTGAAGGATACTTACACTGATCACTATCCTCGGTTGTGAAGGATACTTATACTGATCACTATCCTCGGTTGTGAAGGATACTTATACTGATCACTATCCTCGGATGTGCAGGATACTATCACTGATCACTATCCTCGGTTGTGAAGGATACTTATAGTTACGAATAGTCTAGTGGTTATACAACATGGGAAGCCCCCACCAATAGAACATACTAACGGCCCAGTAGAGCCACCTGTTACAAACGAACTTACTATTACGCATTTACTTTCTGTGAACTCGCTCAACTAGTTGTTGATCCTCTGTTACATGCCTTGCAGGTCGTTAGGTATATGGAGCTTGCACATGGAGGAACGGGGCGTTGTGGGCTTGGATTGTGATTATCTTATTATACACTATTGACATATCGTACTTAATTATGTTGGGTTTTGATTATACGCTTCCGCTAAACAATGATTACTTACTTATGTTTTGGAAACACCTTTCATATGGATTTGGTTTGGATTATATTGCAATTACTTTTACTTTATACAATGTTCTATATGATTGGTGGCTTGATCCTGGTCAGTCACGCTCCCAAGCGGTGATACTCCGCAGGTGGATTTTGGGGGTGTGACAGATTGGTATCAGAGCCATTGGTTATAGAGAACTAGGTTTTAATATGGGAAAACGTTTTTATTAAAACCAGACTATAACCAGAACAGTGCTCTCAACGATCCACAACGACGCTTCGCTCCACGTGCAAGACTTAACATCCTAGGTAATAAGGTTTATGTTTATTGCCTACATGTTAGAACCGCATAGAACTTTGCTCATAGTATGCTTAGATTACATTACTTTGCTCACTACTTGTTACCGCTTATGAACACCTATGTGCCTACACTTTTCTGTCATCGCACTACTCGCGAACCATTCATACTTATGCTACCTTTACTGTTCGATCATATCTGGACATGTTGACATGACTCAAGCCCAGTTGACGGCTCTCATTAACGAACAAGTTGCTGCGGCACTTGCAGCCGCACAAGCAGGAGGTATAACCTGCTATTCCAGACCTATCCTAGGATGTTAGATCCTACTCTTGTGACCCAACTCTCGCGCTTAACTTTGACCTAACTTTCTCGCGCAATGGGTCGGAACGCACAGCAACCTGTCTACTCATTCAAGAACTTCATGGACTGTCGTCCAAGCACATTCAGTAGCACAGAAGGAGCGGTGGGACTACTCCATTGGTTTAAGAAGCTCGAGTCAGTATTCGAGATGTGTGAATGCCCTGAGGCACGCAGGGTCAAGTACGCCACTAGTACGTTGGAAGGAATCGCGCTAACCTGGTGGAACGCGCAAGTACAGATTCTCGGGTTGGCAGCTGCTAACGCCACCCCCCGGAACGAATTCAAAGAACGCATTGAAAGGGAATACTGCACGCGTGATGACATCCACAAGTTGGAAGTGGAGCTTTACCATTTGAAAATGACGGGGTCAGAAATTGAAGCTTATACGAAACGGTCGAACGAACTGGCCATCTTGTGTTCAACCATGGTGGACCCTCCAAGTAAGAGTATCGAATTGTACCTCAAGGGTCTAGCCTCAACAATATCCAAGACATTCAGCGTCTTGCTCATCGTCTCACGGATCAGGCAGTGGAACAGAACAGGCTGCCTAGTTGTATCAGCGCTATTACTACCGCTACCACTTCTGCTACTCCCGCTACTCCTAGTGACAACAAGCGGAAATGGGATGGGTATTCCAGCAAGGGTTCAGCTACCGTTCAGTCTCAAGCACAGCAGCAGCGCAAGAATAGTGATCACCAGAGCCGAGTCAGCCAACTTCTGGTGGTCAGGGGCAGGGTGGATATCGGGGAATTCACCCAATGTGTAACTAATGCAACAGACACCACGGTGGTTAGTGCAACGAGGGATGTTTCCAGAGGTGTCTCAAGATGGGCCATGAAGCTAAGGATTCAGGAGTCCACAGCCTGCAAATCGGAATCGCCAGCAGCAACAGCAAGCAGAAATCCCATGCAAAGAAAAGAAGTTGGAAGACCATCCAGCTGTACGCGACTTTCCTCAGGTGTTTCCTAAAGATTTACCTGGTCTACCGCCTCATCGTCAGGTCGAATTTCAAATCGAGCTCGCTCCAGAAGCAGCACCCATAGCTCGAGCACCGTATCGCTTAGCTCCATCAGAATCGGAAGAACTAGTGACGCAACTACAAGAACTCTTGGATACCAACTATCTGTGAAAAAGAAGGATGGCACCTTCAGGATGTGAAATTGATCACCGTGAACTGAACAAGGTCACAGTGAAGAACCGTTATCCTCTTCCACGCATTGACGACTTATTCGCCCAGTTGCAAGGGTCGAGTTACTACTCCAAGGTTGATCTACAGGCTGGTTATCATCAGCTGAGAGTCCGGGATGAGGACGTCTCCAAGACAGCATTCAGAGCTCACCTGCAGTTTTCATGGATTTTATGATCAGGGTGTGCAAACCCTATCTAGACAAGTTCGTCATCGTTTTTATCGACGACATCCTGATCTACTCCAAGAGTCAGGAGGAACACGAGCAACACTTACGTCTTATCTTGGAACTTCTTCGAAAGGAGCAACTGTACGCAAAGTTTTCAAAATGCGACTTCTGGCTTCGTGAAGTCCACTTCTTAGGCCATGTGGTGAACAAGGATGGGCCTCATGTCGATCCATCCAAGGTAGATTCGATCAGTTACTGGCCTGCACCGCGTACACCGACGGAAATACGCCAATTCTTGGGTCTGGTGGGTTACTACAGACGATTCATTAAAGACTTTTCGAAGATCGCGCAGCCGCTTACTATGCTGACACAGAAAGGTGTCACCTACCGTTGGGGAGATTCCCAGGAAACCGCTTTTCAGTACTTAAAGGATAGGCTTTGCAGCGCGCCTATTCTCTCATTGCCAGAGGGCACGGAAGATTTCGTGGTCTATTGTGACGCATCGATGCAGGGTCTTGGTTGCGTATTGATGCTACGGGATAAGGTTATTGCCTATGCTTCGCGGCAACTCAAGATTCACGAACGGAATTACACGACGCACGATTTAGAACTGGGAGCTGTTGTTTTCGTGCTTAAGATATGGCGGCACTACCTGTACGGTACCAGGTGCTCGATTTACACCGATCACAGGAGTCTCGAGCATATCCTTAAGCAAAAGGATTTGAACATGCGTCAACGGGGATGGGTTGAACTACTGAACGACTACGAATGCGCCGTCAAGTATCATCCAGGCAAGGCCAATGTTGTGGCTGACGCCCTCAGTCGAAAGGACATCCTACCTAAGCGCGTGCGAGCGCTACAGCTTACTATTCAGTCCAGTCTTCCTGCACAGATACGAGATGCTCAGGTGGAAGCATTGAACCCGGAAAACGTAAAGGATGAAGCTTTGCGTGGCTCAAGGCAACGATTAGAGCAAAGGGAAGACGGCGCCTACTATGTAACAGGACGTATTTGGGTCCCACTATACGACGGTTTACGAGAACTTGTGATGGATGAAGCACGCAAGTCTCGCTACTCGGTACATCCAGGGTCGGATAAAATGTACCACGATATCAGAACTACATATTGGTGGCCTAGCATGAAGGCCCACGTTGCAATTTACGCCGGCAAATGTTTGACTTGTGCGAGAGTCAAGACAGAGTACCAGAAACCCTCAGGCCTACTTCAACAACCAAGGATACCACAGTGGAAATTGGAAGAAATTTCCATGGATTTTGTTACAGGCCTACCCAGATCCCAGCGTGGGAATGATACCATATGGATGATCGTAGATCGACTCACCAAGTCTGCACACTTCCTGGCAATAAAGGAACGGATAAGTTCTCCACCCTCGCAGACATATATCTTAAAGAAGTTGTTTCGAGGCACGGGGTGCCCACCTCCATTATTTCGGATCGGGATGCACGATTCACGTCAGAGCTATGGCAAGCGATGCACAAATCTTTCGGCTCACGATTAGGCATGAGCACAGCGTATCATCCTCAGACGGATGGGCAGTCTGAGCGCACGATTCAAACTCTAGAAGACATGCTTCGAGCGTGTGTTATCGATTTCGGCAACAGCTGGGAAAAGCACCTCCCTTTAGTGGAGTTTTCGTACAATAACAGTTACCACACCAACATTCAAGCCGCTCCATTCGAGGCATTATACGGACGTAAATGCCGGTCACCTCTCGGTTGGGCAGAGGTGGGGGATAGTTAGATTACAGGCCCAGAAATGGTAGTTGACGCTACTGAACGAATTGCACAGATACGGCAACGCATGGCGGCAGCTCGCTATCGCCAGAAACGCTACGCAGATAAGCGTAGGAAGCCGTTGGAATTCAGGTCGGGGACCGGGTTTTACTCAAAGTTTCACCCTGGAAGGGTGTGGTTAGTTTTGGTAAAAGAGGCAAACTCAATCCACGGTATGTTGGATCGTTCGAAATCACTGAAAGAATAGGCCCAGTAGCCTACAGACTGAACCTACCAGCTGAACTCGGTGCAGTTCACAATGTATTTCACGTGTCGAATCTGAAGTAGTGTCTGTCAGATGAGACCCTCATAGTTCCTTTTAAGGAACTCACTATCGACGAGCGGTTGCAGTTCGTCGAGGAACCAGTTGAAATCACGGACCGGGATGTTAAGGTCCTCAAACACAAGAGAATCTCTCTTGTTCGAGTTCGTTGGAACTCCCAACGTGGCCCAGAGTACACCTGGGAACGCGAAGGCCAGATGACAGAAAAGTACCCCCAGTTATTCGGAACCAATGCAATCACTACTGAGGCTGAAGCTACTACTACTGAATTTCGGGACGAAATTCCAAATCAACGGGGGGATGATGTGACACCCCAGGAAAACCAGTGAATGATATAACTTGCCTAGCTTCCTCAGTGAGTGCGTACCAAATTTCGGGACGAAATTTCTTTTAAGTTGGGGATAATGTGACAACTCGAAATTCCAAGATTCTATTTCGCATTTATTGCACGTTCATGTATTGACTAGTCGTTTATTTGTGCAATTGATTGACATGGAATTATATATGTTTTTTAATTGTGTGAATGTGCATGATTGTTTGTAAATTGTGAAATTAGTAAATATATGAACATGGTGGTGGAATTGTGAAATAATTAGGGGATGGTGTACTTGTGTAAAATATGGAAATTCAGGGTGTATAGTGTAATTAGTGAAAATAAACCATACTTAACCCTAATCTCTTTTACTAATCATTCACTAATCATCACAAGAATCAAAACACGTACCCACATTCCCTAATCCCCTCTACCACCATCTTCTTATCATTCTTGGATTCACAAGTCTTTTGCATCAAGGGTGATTGCAAATCCATCTAGAATCGAATCAAGGTAATTGTTTAATCATTGTGTGATGTTAATTGTTGATTGATTGATTGGTGTCAAAACCCTAGTTTCTCATATGATAATCTCTGCATGTTTGATTGTTTCTGATTCATGAAAATGATTTGAGTTGTTGTGGAATCATTGCTCGATGATTTAGAAGCAAGATAGGTTGAATGATAGATTGATGATTGATTATTGCACTGTACAAACGTATAAAGTTAGGGTTTTGAGATCGCTTGAACAAAAGAAACGTAACTGCTTTGATCGCACATGATTATTCGTTAGTCAGAAGTTATTGGATGATAGTTGCCTGAGTTAATTCATCAAGCATGATCCGAGGTTAATATATATATGATTGTTGTCTGAGTTTACCAAATGAAAACATGTCTGAGTTTAATTGATGAATATATGGACCGAATTTATTTGATGAATATATATGGACCGAATTTAATTGATGAATATATAAGGACCGAATTTATTTGATGAATATATAAGGACCGAGTTTATTAATGTTGATGAGTCCGACTTTATGTAATGTATAAGTTATCCGAGTTTGTTTAATGTGCATAGGACCGAGGTTCTTGAGTGGAATCACAAGTCCGAGTTTAATGAGTTCACATGGTCCGACTTTAATGATTGTACTTGGGTCCGAGTTTAGTGTAAAAACTCCTTGTCCGACTTTGTGTTATCATGGGTTGCCTGAGTTTAGTAGATCCCCCCCCCCTTGGTCCGACCATGTGAGAGGATTCCTCCTTGTCCGAGTTTCATACTTCAATCAGGTCCGAACTTTAGCACCCCCATACCCCATGTCCGAATTTGCTAACCCTCTTCGCAATGGTCCGAGTTTCTTGGGTTGTGAATGGTCCGAGTTTGCTAAGGAGGGGCTGCCCGACTTTTTATTTGAGCTTAGGTCCGAGGTTGTGAAGGACAACCTCCCTTGTCCGAATTTTATACTTGGCCACATCTTGTCCGATGTCTAATATAAGCATACCTAGCATTAATCATTTAGCAAACACAACATATGACAGTTTTATAAGTTGTTGACTGTATTATCGCGTGCATTGGTGTGTAAATTGCAAACATGTAAGCCATTGTTAAGTTGCGAAGTTGTAAACCTTAACTGTTTGCTAAATCAGTCAATTGACTGCTATTGTTAAGTGCATATGTTAACAGTGCTAAGTAGTATCCATGGTTAGGGTTTTTGTTCTGCGGGAATATGTTATCTTGTTAATCATGACGATCCTGTTAATCGTATTACTGAATAACCTTGTTCGTATTAACCTAGAACTCTATCGTATGTGTTACATGAAGTAGACTGTGAAACGCTTTGTGATATAGATTACCTGCGCATTAATACGAATGTGAACTGATTTATTACACGTGCATGCAATAGGACTTGACTGATTACTTGTAAACACATAACTTTGCATACCGAGCAAACCAAGGTGAGTTCACACTCTTACCAAGGCATGGGATTCCCGGGGTGTTGGGAATGGGATTGAAAGGATAAGGTTGAATAGATACACCACTGACACTATGACTAGACTACCATATTACTATCCTCGGATGTGAAGGATACTTATACTGATCACTATCCTCGGATGTGAAGGATACTTATACTGATCACTATCCTCGGTTGTGAAGGATAATTATACTGATCACTATCCTCGGATGTGAAGGATACTTATACTGATCACTATCCTCGGTTGTGAAGGATACTTATACTGATCACTATCCTCGGTTGTGAAGGATACTTATACTGATCACTATCCTCGGATGTGCAGGATACTATCACTGATCACTATCCTCGGTTGTGAAGGATACTTATAGTTACGAATAGTCTAGTGGTTATACAACATGGGAAGCCCCCACCAATAGAACATACTAACGGCCCAGTAGAGCCACCTGTTACAAACGAACTTACTATTACGCATTTACTTTCTGTGAACTCGCTCAACTAGTTGTTGATCCTCTGTTACATGCCTTGCAGGTCGTTAGGTATATGGAGCTTGCACATGGAGGAACGGGGCGTTGTGGGCTTGGATTGTGATTATCTTATTATACACTATTGACATATCGTACTTAATTATGTTGGGTTTTGATTATACGCTTCTGCTAAACAATGATTACTTACTTATGTTTTGGAAACACCTTTCATATGGATTTGGTTTGGATTATATTGCAATTACTTTTACTTTATACAATGTTCTATATGATTGGTGGCTTGATCCTGGTCAGTCACGCTCCCAAGCGGTGATACTCCGCAGGTGGATTTTGGGGGTGTGACATTTGACCCCTATGTTTGTTTGTTTGTGTTTGATGTTTTTCATGTTTTGACTTTTATTCGATTTCAAACTCTATATCACTTTCTAGAGAATTATACGCAAACTGGTGCGTAAACGCAATCAGTTTAACGCGACAAACACTCCGGAACATCAATTTATGCTTAACATACCTTAAATAACCTTTACATAACTTAAAAATAAGTTTTGAAGGCTTTGGTATGGCAAAATCTAGCTTATTCGCTTGCAGGGACTAAAATTGACAAACCACGAAAGTATGCCAATCTGAACTGTAACGAACATTCCAGAACATTATCATAAGTTAAACACACCTTAAATATCCTTTACATAGCTTAGAAATAAGCTTTGAGGGGTTCGTTGTGCTAAAATAAACTTTATGCTCATTCAGGGACTAAAAGCGTCAAAAAGTGCATAAGTTTGCATTTTCGCGCATAACTTACGTTCTGAATACATCCGGACATCCAAAAATTTATGCAAGCACTGAAATATTTTATTTTAGTGTTTGGCATGAGAAAAATCCATTCGTCGCGCAATTTGGATCGTCTTTCGCGCTTATGCGCATTCCGTCGTAATTAAGCAAACATCGGGATCGTACGACCAAACGAACCGACATCCGAGATTTTTTTTGAGCATGTTTTAGGTCCACAATGTTTAGGCATCATTTTAGGGCCTTAAAGTTGGCTTTACGGGCCTTAGAAGTGTTGGAAATGGCTTAAATATGCAACAGGGACTAAAACTGCCATTTCTGAAAGTTGTGCAGATCAGACAAGGCCAGGCGGCTCGCCTGAAGTTTGCCTGTATGCTGACGCGGGCCGCGTGAGAAGCCCAGTATCAGAAAACCATTTTTTCTGAAACAGCAGCTTGTATTCGTTGAACTTGGACATGTTTTGATCAATCTAGGGGCTGATTTTGATGGTTTTTAGTCACCCCTTGTATTGTAAAACAATGGGCACAAGTGGAGGGCCAAGATTGAAGCTCGATTATCGAGAAACGATCCTAACGGTTGTGCCTTTCCTATAAATATCCAACCCCACTTCATTCTTTTCCCACATTTGATCTGAGTTTTCTCTAAGTGGTTGTGTTTGTGCACTTCCTACCTGAGATTACTTGGAATCAAACCTTGCGGGGGCCTTCTGTAAGTATTCTTTCACGTTTTTCGTTTGCTTTAGCGTTAAAGTCAAACCGTGTTTGACTTTCTGCATTGACCAGTTTATGGTCAACGCGAAGTTCGTTTGAACTTCATAACGTGAGCGTAATCACGATGGTTATAGTCCCTAGTGACTATACCTACTGATTACCACGTTATCTTGGCTCAGTGACGAGTCGTAGTTTCGGCCAAAATGCGTTTTCCCGCGTATTTTGTAACCAAACTACTCTAGGGTACTAAAACCGTTTGTTTTAATACCAAACCTGTTTTCTAACTTTACTAAACATGCTCTAGCATGTTTAGCTCGTCGCTTTTAGATTTGTGCTTGTTTAGGATCGTAAAGGTAAGCGATCTAATCAATCGCTTATGCTTACGAACCCGACCCATTTGATCGTTCTTTAGGATCCAACCAAAACATTTTAGGTGACCATAGTTGTATAGGGAATAACCTTCTGAGGTTATACCTTATGGTCACATTGTTTAAATAGTTGTATGATAAGTAGTTCTTATGCCTTAGGTAAATTACCAAAATACCCTTTTTGCGCCAAAATTCATAATAAGCCTATGTAACATAATTTTTGACATCTAAACTGATTTAGCAACAATATTAAGCATGTTAAGGCATATTTTACTTGTCATAGGACTAGTTAGGCTTTCCGAACGCGTTTTACGCAAACAACGCGTTAAAGTAGCATAAGCTACCTAAACGGGTCGTAACGGGTCAAAAGCACTTAGGATAAGTTTCGTTTTGGTATGTAGGCTTTGTTAAACCCTATTACATAAGTTCCTATACTTATTTGGTTTATGAACCCTCGTACTACCCGATCCTCCGATAGGTCCGTTTATTAATGTAGATACCTATATAGGTGTCGTTTGATTCCGTGATCTTCTAGCATTGCTTGGTGGTTATCCTACGACTCCTAAGCAATCTCAAGTGAGTACATAGACCCCTCTTTTATTGTTTTTCAAACATTTTGGGGTGAAACACATGTGCCTACTTGTTACTTTCGTGCTTTCTTGTTTTCACATCATATGTTGCTATGTTCTTTAGTACACTTATAGTGCATGATTTCATTACATTGTTTTGCTATGTATGTTAACTTAGCATGCTAGCACATTGATTTACATTACATTGTCTTGCTACATATGTTTACTTGGCATATTAGCGCATTGTTTTACATTACATTACTTTGCTATATATGTTTACATGGCATATTAGCACATTGTTTTACATGACTTTTCTGCTTTATATGTTTACTTAGCATACTTAGTACATTGTTTTCACATAACTTGTTTACATTTGGTATAACATTTGGTTTGGTAAACGGTTCTTTACTACATTCATTAACATTAGCTACGCCGCTCGGTAGTAAGTAATGGTACCATAGGACTTGACAAATCCCGTTCCTGACACCCTAGGTTTGTTTGGGTGTAAGGAATGATTGAATCCGAAAACATTTTACTTTGATAACCTTTACTCTAAGGTTATCCTGCTGTCTCAAGGCTTGAATGTATGCGTTAACTTACCACATAAATGTTTGTATCAATAAAACAAGCTTTTACTTGGCAAAACATAACTTTTTGATTTATTTAAAATACTTTGTTTTGTTCCTTTTTACTTATGGTTTAAGTAGTCTCATTTTTACTTACCATACATAACTTTTGTTTACATATACATAACTACATGACTACATTTTGGGTTTTAAACATTGACAATGGTTTAGACAAGAACATTTGATGGTTGGTTTGAACATGAACTTTATACTTTGGTGGTTTGTTTAAGTGACTTAAGTAACGATATGTGTGTAGTATGCTACAAGCATGGTGGATACGCCGCTGGTACTTCCTATATATAAGTGCTTGTATTGTATTACATGACATACCGTTATTTAAATCATTTAATTTGGACTTATACATTTTTGCAAATAACATATTTTCACAAGACTTTGTTTTTACAAAACAATTTATTTTATACAACTTATTTCTACTTGGTTAATCTTTTAACCATACATCATTCTTTTTTTATACATACACATTAACTGATATGTTATCGCTTTTCAGACATTTTATAAGCAAACACTTAAACTGGATTCATGACAAGTTTTCATTAAACATTTTCTTAAACCTAAGTCATGAATCCTATTTTTACAAAACCTATGTATCTCACAGGCATTTTTATGCTAACGTACCTATTTTCACATGTGTTTTCAGGAGCTAATGCATAGGATGATGATCGTGACACGCTAGGGTGGACTCGGGCCTTAGTGACATAAAACAGAGATAGACTTAGTTTAATTACGTTATGTACTCTTTATTTCAGTAGTTTTAAGACAATGTAACATGTTGGTTCTTGTTTTGAACGATGTATTCCACCCTTGGGTGATGAATAAAATATTATTTTAATTTACTTGGTTGTGGAACAATAATTCTGTTACAACACTCCCCGACGTTTCCGCCACGATTTGATGTTTTACGTGGTCGGGGTGTGACAAGAAAGTTTAAAAACGTTTTATAAAAGAAGAGGTGATTTGAGTAAACAAAAGTGGGTGGTTAAATCTGAGGGTAATTCTGACAATGAATTTGATTCTATAAAATCAGAGGAGTCTTTGGTTGATAAAAAGATTGTGGATTCCGTTCCAGTGGTGAACAATGAAGATTTTCCTCAATTGTCAAAGGAAAATTTGATGAGAAAAGTGGGAAAGGTAGAGATCTCAAATCAATTCTTTGCTGATAAGGGAGAATTTGATGTTGAGAAGGCTTTCAACGGGAAAGTCAAACATATGTTTGGGAAGATGGTAGATAGGAAGGTAAAGGGTGCTAAAGAGTTTTATAAATCAAAATGTTGGTGGGACAGATGTGTTCCAAAGTCACCCAAGGCTGGTGAGGCTTGGGTGGACATTATGTTTGAGTAAAACACCTGATTTGCCGGAGCTCCCAGGTTGGTAAGAGTGGAGCAGGAATCGGCATCATTCTTGAAATGTTTGTTTGGTAAATCTACAGGTGATATCTTTAAATTGTTACATTTTGATTTACAAGTGATTATGGTTGGTGAGTGAACCTGTAAGTGGATGAAAGAGGTTTTCATTGACAAGTGGTTAATCAAGGTCATTAAGTTGAACTTGATTGGACCATACTTACAAGTGGTATTTTGGAGAACAAATGATGAGTTTATCCCCTAATCTATAAGTGGTTTGAAAATCAACAAAACTAATTTTTCGGAAAAACCATTTGATTAAAACAAACTTAAGTGTTTTGAAATAACAATGGGAACATAGTTTGTTGTGAGGGGGAGTTCTGATTGTTTATACCGAGTGGATGGCGATTTGAAGTGATTTGATATCAGTTGTCAATTTGTTTGTACAGTGTGTTTTCAAATTTTCTTTTAAATGTGTTTGCATTTTAGGGAGAGTAAAAATTTCAGAAAATTCAAAACATTAGAAAATTTGAAAAAGCCAAAAACATGATAAAATCAAAAATGAGTTTTGTTGTATAAAAGAGGAAATGATAGTACATCAGTGGACGATCACGGCATGCTAAAGAATTGGAAAGTAAAATAGTGATAAACGGTCTCACTGATGATGTGTCAGTAGGTTTTTGCACATTTAATAGATTGTGATGAGATATAAACCTAAATTTCAAACTTGCTTAATTTGTGGGTAACATCTCTCGGATATATGGGTAACCCCCGAAATCTTGTTTGAATGACCCCTCTTTCTGAGATACTAGGTCTTTATGCTTAGTGATATTTGGCGTATTATCCCGGGACTTCTGATAATGCAGAAGCAATGGCCTAGTCCCCGGAGAATACTTTACTGCTTGCTTGAAATATAGCGCCGCCCTCAGCATAAATGATAAGACAATAAAATTGCTAATCTATGCTGTTGTAAAAAAGATCCTCTAAAGGGGACCCACCAAAAGTCGAGGCGTCATCTCTCTGCTGAACGGAAGTTCTGACCTGAGCTCTCACGGTTTCGCAATTTAACCCCTTACAGATATCATCTAGGTATACTCACCTGTAAGACTGAATATTGGGATCTGGATACGGGAGTATATTCTGAGGTGGGACACGCGAATAAGTCTAAGTCTCTAAATCACTAATTTCGTATCTCAAAACAGTTGAACTTTGTGTGAAAATTTAAAGTGGACCAGTATCTTGACAATCTAAGTGAATCGTTTAGAACTTAAAATGTTTAAAGCTTAACGGTGTTGATGATATGTCTCAAAAACTGATATGATCCTCTTACACAAACTCACAAAAATATTGTATGTAAATATTTTCTTTTACAATTCATGTTATTTCATTCAAAAATCCAAAAAGATTTTCGATAACTGATGTTGAAAAGCTGATTTTCAAAATTCCGAGTGCTGAACATGATGAACAGGTTTGGGATAGTTTGATTGAAAAGTTTTCAGAAAGATAAAATTTATCATAAAAATGATTTCACTGTTATTCTGATTGTGTTTTGATAATAGGAGAGTCAGTGTTGGTGCATACAATTTGATAAATTGTTAAATATCTTATTCTTATGAATCTTATGTTTTGGATAGAGGATCTGCAGGTGAACCTGGTAGCTAGTCTATGATCCCAGCACAAGTTGAGGGGGAGTTGAATTGTCAAAGAGCCAGGTTTCGATCCTAAAAGTGAAGATGCTGATGAACTTAAAGAATCAAGAGATCTGATCAAGAGAATTAGAGTAGAACAAAGAGTTCAAGAAAGATTCTGGAAGCCCGAAGACTAATCAAGACTGAAGATGCGAAGACTCGACACGTCAGACTCATCAACATCTGAGGGGGAGTCTGTTAGTACATACATCTGTCGACTTCGTCTTGTATCGAGTCTTAGTCTTAGAATGTTAAATCAGGGCACGTTGTACGAGAAAATGTCAAAGTTTAGGTGAATAGATGTTGATTTCGCCCCTAGCAACACAAGAATGTGATTTCGCCCGAAACAGTTACGAGCGAAATCAGCTTATTGCTGATTTCACTCCAAATGGTTGTTGTGTCACTTAGAGCGAAATCCTGACCCTATATATAGGTCTCTTCGAGCGAAATCAGTAACGAACCTCTTGTTTCCGGTACCGAACTACTGCCGAAGTGCCGTTTGAAGTGTAATAGCTGTGAAATCAATATACAAGGCAATATTTAGTGAAGCAAGTTGTTTTCCGTGTCTGATTCTTGTTTTCCGCACCTGAATCGGATTAGAACACCTCTGATTGACTCATTTGGGTCAGCACGCGATCCTACAGTAAGACTTAAGGGTGTCTTACGCGGCCGGTATGACTCCCGGGTCAGGTTAAACAAGTTTCAGCTATTTGCATTTTGGCCCCTGGTCCTTTTAAAAGTGGTTTTAAGTTCCCATTTTGCACTTTTAACCTTCTAAATTGATTTCTAAGGACCTTAAGACATAACCAAACTTTTTTAAGTCCTTGGTTAACTTTATGATCACCCGAAAAGCCTTAAATTTCAATGTTGACGCTTTTAACCCCTCATATACGAATGTTAGCGTAACTTTTTCATACGATATTGAAACCTCGTGAAATTTTTATCACGTATTCTAGTGAGCATAATTAATCGTTACAAAGCTTCGAGTTCGCTAAAAGATCACTCAGAGGTATAATTTAAACATGTTGACACTTTTAACCCTTGCGATGTGTAAACTCTCACTTTTTTTCACAAACGGCTTCATACGCTTCATAATTCATTCGTTTAAGGGTATAGACATCGTGTAGGGTCGTTGAAAGGTATATTTATCCAATGTTGACACTTTGAATCCTTTTTATTCACATACTTTCTTTGTTTGTCAAATTTAGTCCCTCTAAAGTAATTCTTTACACGTTTAAAGCTTATGACACGTGTCGATATAAGCTTGGACATGAATTTTCGAGGTGTTACATCCTCACCCCCTTAAAAGAAATCTCGACCTCGAGATTTACTGGAACAAATGAGGGTACTTTTCTTTCATTGTGGACTCTACCTCCCACGTGTACTCGGGACCTCTACGGGCATCCCATTTGACCTTTACAATCGGCACTTGCTTCTTTCGAAGCTTCTTAACCTGTCGATCCTCGATCGACAAAGGTTTCTCAACAAACTTTAAGCTCTCATCAATATGCACATCTTTATGTGACATGACTAGTGATTCATCAGCTAGACATTTCTTCAGATTGCAGATGTGGAACACATTATGAATACCACTGAGCTCTTCAGGTAAGTTTAACTTATAAGCCACTGTTCCGACACATTCGATGATCTCGAATGGTCCTATATACCTTGGGCTTAACTTAACTTTCTTACCAAATCGCATCACTCCTTTCTAGGGTGAAACCTTAAGCAGAACCTTATCACCTACCTCGAACTTTAGAGGTTTACGCCTTTTGTCCACGTAGCTTTTCTGCCTATCTCTGGCGCCCTTGAGACAATCTCTTATCTGCACAATTTTGTCTGTCGTCTCCAGAACTATCTCGGGTCCTGTTAGTTGGATATCTCCAACTTTTGCCCAACAAACGGGCGTTCTGCACTTCCTTCCATATAGGGCTTCAAATGGTGCAGCTTGAATACTCGAATGATAACTATTGTTGTATGAAAATTCGATCAATGGAAGATGATTATCCTAACTTCCACCTAGATCAATAACACAAGCTCTTAACATATCTTCCAGTGTTTGAATTGTTCACTCACTTTGACCATCCGTTTACGGATGATATGCAGTGTTGAAGTTTAGTCGGGTGCCTAAGGATTGCTGAAAGGTTTTCCAGAAATGGGATGTATACCTTGTATCCCTATCAGAAATAATAGACACTGGCACCCCGTGGAGAGATACAATCTCATCCACATACAGCTGAGCTAACTTATCCGAGCTGTGTATTTCCTTAATAGGTAGGAAGTGTGCTGACTTAGTCAGTCTATCCACTATCACCCAGATAGTATCATTTCCTTTCTTTGTCTTTGGCAACTTGGTGATAAAATCCATTGTCACCATCTCCCACTTCCAGATGAAAAGTTCAGGCTGTTGTAGCAAACCTGACGGCTTTTGATGTTCAACTTTGACTTGCGCGCACGTCAAACATTTGGCTACATAGGTAGCTATAGACTTTTTCAAGCCTATCCACCAATAATTTGCCTTTAGATCCTGGTACATCTTGTCAGCTCCAGGATGAACAAAGTATTTAGAACTGTGGGCTTCTTGGAGGATAACATCTCGAAGTCCTCCATAAATTGGAACCCATATTCGTCCATTTAATCTCAGAATTCTGTCCTTGCCATAAGATAACTGCTCAACAGTTACTCCTAACTTCTCATCAGGATAGTTAGCTTCTAATACAGCTTCTCTTTGAGCGGCTAACAACCTTTCATTCAAACTATTCTTTAAGTCAATGCTCTTGGCATTGATTCTTACGGGCTTAATCCTTTCCTTCCTACTTAAGGCATCGGCAACCACATTTGCCTTGCCTGGATGGTATCGTATCTCACAGTCATAATCATTTAAAGTTTCCATCCATCATCTTTGCCTCATGTTTAAGTCCTTCTGATTAAACAAATGTTGAAGGCTCTTGTGATCAGAATAGATCACACCCTTGGTACCATACAAATAATACCTCCATAGTTTTAGTGCAAATACAACGGCACCCAACTCTAAGTCATGGGTGGTGTAGTTCTTCTCGTGCACCTTTAACTGTCGAGAAGCATAGGCAATAACCTTGCCTTTCTGCATAAGCACACATCCCATACCAGTGTGTGATGCATCACAGTATACCACAAATTCTTCGATTCCATCAGGCAATGTCAATACGGGAGCGTTGCTCAACTTCTGCTTAAGAATATCAAAAGATTCTTGCTGCTTGGGACCCCAGTCAAACTTGCTATTCTTGCAAGTTAGTAAAGTCAGGGGTGCTGCAATTCTTGAGAAGTTTTCAATAAATCGCCTATAGTATCCTGCTAGTCCTAGAAAACTGCGAATCTCCATGGGCGTCTTTGGCTCTTGCCAATTCATAATAGCTTCAACCTTAGCGGGATCCACTTGGATACCACGCTCACTAACAACATGTCCAAGAAATTGGACTTCACGAAGCCAAAATTCACACTTCGAAAACTTGGCATAGAGCTTTTCTTGATGAAGCAGTTTAAGAATGCAACGGAGATGCTTCTCATGGTCAGCTTGACTCTTCGAGTAAATAAGAATGTCATAGATGAAGACGATGACAAATGTATCTAAGTAGGGCTTACAGACGCGATTCATGAGATCCATGAATGCTGCAGGTGCATTAGTGAGCCCAAAAGGCATCACTAAGAACTCGTAATTACCATAACGAGTCCTAAATGCAGTCTTGTGAACGTCCTCATCTTTTACCTTCAGTTGATGATAGCCTGACCTCAAATCGATCTTGGAGAAATAACTCGCCCCTTGAAGTTGATCGAACAGAACGTCGATCCTGGGCAAGGGATATCTATTCTTGAATGTGACCTTGTTAAGTTCGCGATAATCGATGCATAGACGCATCGATCCATCCTTCTTCTTTACAAACAGGATTGGCGCTCCCCAAGGAGACGAACTAGGACGTATAAAACCTTTTGCCAACAAATCATCTAGCTGAGTCCTTAACCCTTTCATCTCAGTTGGTGCCAACCTGTAAGGCGCTCTTGCGACAGGTGCTGCTCCTGGAATAATGTCAATTCTGAATTCTACTTGCCTATCTGGTGGCAAACCAGGTAGTTCTTCAGGGAATACTTTAGGATATTCAGAAATGACGGGGATGTCTTCAATCTTAGGCTTCGGCTCATCAATAGTCACTTGTGCCATGTAAATGACACAACCCTTCCTCATACATCTTGACGCCTTAAGCATAGACACTTGCTTAGGCAATCCGTACTGAGTATCTCTCTGTATGGTAAGTGGCTCACCAGACGGAGTCTTGATCACCACTTGCTTCTTGTTGCAAACGATCTAGGCTTGGTTATGGGATAACCAATCCATGCCTATTACTATGTCGAATCCGGCTAACTTCAAGGGAAGTAAGGACAATGGAAAAGAGTGGTTCCTAATGTATATGAAACATCCATCTAACACAGTTGATGCGGTTTCTATGGTACCATCGGCTAATTCCACCTCATACTTTATGCTTAGGGTTCTAACAGGCAGATTTTAACAACTTACGAAACTTATCATCAACAAATGACTTATCTAATCCAGAATCAA
This sequence comes from Helianthus annuus, assembly GCF_002127325.2. Taxonomy (NCBI): domain Eukaryota; kingdom Viridiplantae; phylum Streptophyta; class Magnoliopsida; order Asterales; family Asteraceae; genus Helianthus; species Helianthus annuus. The sequence continues at coordinate 35,348,931 of NC_035442.2, forward strand.
ATAACACCCTTGCATAAACATCATTAATAAGGAAAGTACCTGTTATCACATTGTCGTTCTGGATCACCTCTTGTACCTTCATCTGGAAGACCCTAGCATTGGTCTTTTTCCCATCCTCAGCCTCTTCGCATATTTTGGGCAGTTGGACTTGATGTGCCCTTTCTCGTTGCAGTTGTAGCACGTTGCGTCCTTTATTTTCTTGCAGTCTAAGGTCTTGTGCTCACTTGACTTACAAATCCCACAAGCTCTCGGCTGTGACTGGGATTTCGACTCATATCTGCACTTCACGAAATGGTGCTTCTTACAGATTTTACACTTGGGCTTATCACCCGACTGATGACCATCCTTTTTAGTTCCAGAACTCTTTTTGTGGTCGGAATTCCCTTTGTGTTTCTTATCTGAACGCCGTGAGTAATCATCCTCACGCTTCCTCTTTTCAGCATCGGTGTTTCTCAGCGATCTCTGCCTGACCGCGTCCAAAGTCAGAGACAATGATATATCAGCTGCAGATCGAAAAGTAGCTGGTCGAGAGGCCTTCACACTCGCCTTGATTTCTGGGGCTAAACCCCCAATGAAATGAGCTATCCGCTTGGGTTCTGGTGTCACAAGATAAGGAACCAATCTTGACATAGTATTGAAGCTTCTAAGGTAGGCTTGACAATCCAGGTTCTTCATAACCAAAGACAAGAAATCATACTCAATCTTTTGAACCTCATGTTGAGGGCAGTAGTTCTCTTTGATCAACGTCACAAACTGATCCCAAGACAGATTGCACAATGGGATCTTCCCAGTAGCTTGGATCAAGGATCTCCACCAGGCTAGTGCCTCTCCTTTGAATGATTGAGATACAAACTTTACAACATCCTTATCAGCGCAACCACTGATATCAACCACGGTGTCCATTTCATCCAACCATGTCATACAGTCGACAGCTCCTTTCTCCCCAGTGAAATCCCTAGGTTTACAGGAGACAAAATATTTATAGGTGCAACCCTTAGCACGTGGTTCTTGATTTTGCACAACTCTCTTAGATGGAACATTTCTCTGGTTTGATGAGTGATGAGAATCACTCTTGTGAGCGGTATGAGTTCTAGAGAGTGGTTTAGAGTGTGGTACTGACTGAGTCCTGACCTGGGTACCACTGGATTCTTTGAATTGTTTATCCAGAGCTTGCGTAATAGCATTATCTATTAATGCCTGTAATTCCGCTCCTGCTATGTTGACTCTGGAAGTGTCATGATTATCTCTGGGGTGGCTGTTAACTTCGTCTGACCCAGGCATGTAGCTTGATTGCTACATAAAATAATGATTTTAATTTATTCAGAGGTCTATAACAGTTCTATCATTCTAGATGATTTATTAATCATGGTATTTAAGAAACCATTTTGATTAATTTGTTAAGCATATATATTCAGGTTTTTTCATTATAATAATCCTTAGTTACAATTAAAATATATTAATGGCACAAAAGGCCAAGTCACATGGACAGTTTTAAATTTTTTATTCATGATCTTATAGGATCAAGGTATTGAGGTTTTAATCAAAATTCATTACCTCTTCTTAACAGGGGGTCGAAGACCACAACTGTCTTTTGTCTTATATGACAATGAGTATAGCCCGTAGGCATTACTTCCCTAATGGATATTTTAATTAATTAAAAGGATTTGGAAGAATCCAATATAAGGATGACTTATGCGATTTTATCGAATCATATTTTGCCAGGAATGTTAACATGTTTTCAGATGTTAACAAAAATCTGCATCTTAATAAGGATCTACCATCATGGTCCTGTCTTTATATGACACATTGACTAGGTTTAGCCTTTAAGATTTATTTAATATATAATGGCAGATTTATTTTTAAAAGGAATGGTATTTTATTTTTATTTTACATATAATTTTCATGCATGCAATGATAATTAAAATTTAACACATTCTATAATTTAAATAAAAAGAGTACAATAATGCCCTAAACGAGACTTAACAGAAAGACATGCCTACACAGGGGCTAAACAGAAAGACATGCCCACGCAGGGGCTAAACTAAAACAAGTCCTCGCAGGGATTGAATACAGAAAAGATGTCCACACAGGGACTTGATTACAACATAAATAAATAAACAAGGATCTTCAAAAATCCCTTCCCTTGGTCTTCCCCTTGATTTGGCTTGCCAAACCTTTGAAGAATCCGCGGTTGTTCCTGCGCTCTGCTTGTACTTCCTACTCAACCTGGCTCAACCTTTCGAGAACCTCCTGTTGTCGTTCTGGCGGTATCAATTGCGGCTGCGGCGGCTGCTGATGTGGAGGTTGAGGAGGTGGCGGTTGTTGGTACCCATAAGCTGGGTATCCAACTCCCCAGGGAGCTCCATAGGGCCCCTCGGGGTGGAGAGCATTATAATCCCATGCTGCCTAGTATGGGTCAACATCAGCATAGTTGTAGTTGGTATGCGCCGACTGCTCAAATGGGTTGTACGCTGCTGAACCGGCGTATGCAGGAATCGGGTTACCAAAACCCAACGGTGGTGGCGTGACAGGCGCAGAGTCTACTTCCGAGACGGGGTTTGAAGGCCCACCCATCTACGGGTCTTCTTGGAGTGGTGGGTAGTGGCTGCCACTCGAAGGTTGAGGGGTGCTGATACGCACTCCTTCTCGCACGGACATCCGTGCGTTTGATCTTCTTTGCCTCGGTGGCTCCGGAGGCGGCTGCTGAACTGGTGGTGGTGGCGGTGGAGAGACCGCGACAAAATGAGAATCCTCGGAGGGATCCTGCTGCTGCTGATGAGGCGAGGAGTGGTAAGAAGGGGTAAACACCCAATCATATTGGGCGAACCTCGCCTGGTAACTGTCTGGACCACGGTAAGGTGATCCATGGAAAGATGACCTATCAGAGATCTCGATGGGGTGATTAGGGGTCCCGGTTGGAAGCTCGGCGGGATCTGTGTCTTCGTCCATGTCCATCGCATGGTCGCAAGAAAAGTGGTCTTCAGGTCCTAGTGGGTTAAAACCCACTGGTTCTTCAATGTAGTTTGCCGGGTTGAACCGGCTTTGGAAGACATGTGTCGGGTCGTTGAAAGAATGGTGAGAGTTGGATCTCTGAAGAGGGATGAAAGAAGGCTGTGGGTTGTGGGGCTCATTTTCAGATTGAGGCCCGAAAGAATGGTGATTGGATGGTGACGAACTTAGCGAGACGGATCGCCTTGCTGGCTCTATATACGTCCTCCAATACTCCTGAGGACTGGTACTCATTGTGATTGATGGGGTTCGTCTGTGCGATGGCCTGACCTCATGATCGTGGCCAGTTACTGGAGCCTTTCCTCTTCCTCTTCTAAATCTTGGTGGCATGATTGATCCTGTCAATATAAACAAAGATAACAACAAGGAAATATATAAAGAGCAAAAATAAAACAAATCAGGATTTGTCCTATGTTCTTTGTCTAGACTTGAAAATCGAGGAATATGCAACTGTGTAACTGAGATTAAACACAAAAGGCTAGTGTTTAATTCACTCAGTGTTGGCTCTGATACCAACCTGTCACACCCCAATATTTCCACGTATTACCGCTGGGCCCGGTGGGGAGTATCGTGACGTAGTTGATATCGTCATAGTCAAACAACACAATTTTAAATGCACAGCGGAAGCAAAAGATAGATATATTTCAACAGAATAAAAATGTAATATCAAGTATTACAAAATGGCTGAAAAAGATCCACAGGCGGATCAAATAAAAAGGAAACATTGTTCAACAAATTTAAAGGCATCTAAGCTTGCAAGACTCTTTATTGATGCTAGGAGAGGCCAGCCTATTCCAATTAGTACCTGCACTTAGCCTTTTTGGGAAAATATGTCAGTTTACACTGGTAAATACAATTAACTGACTCATTTTCAAAAATGTTTAAGAAAATTGATTTGAATGCACATGGCACAAAACTTTTTATAACTTGGGATAATTATTTATATTTAAACTTGTAAAAGAATTACATGTTCGTTATACGTTCAGTAGCCCGGGTTGAATACCCGGTTAAAGATTAATTGACACACCACATGATATAGTCCCGCGACGAGTTATTCTCGAAACCGGCGGTTATACCTTTTTATTTATATATGCACTGGCGGGTGTATGCCTACACCCCGTGCTTAGGTCGTGGCCATTTCTATGAATGATGCCAAGGATATCCGGGACATGGTCATTAACCCCCCAAAGGTTTTAAGCAAACAAACAATTTAAACGGGTCATATCAATAAATTAACCTTCATACGATCAAAAATTCAATGCCCGACCAAGCAGTATTTTATATACCGTACCCCAAGCCCGTATAAGGGAAAATAAGTTAAAAATATTTACCTAAGCAAGTATAAATCACAAACAGCGAGTGCAAGTGCCCTTTTAAGGGTTTATTACCCACATAATTACCAACTCATAGGTACTTTCAATTCGAGATTTGACTGGACAAATTATGATTAATCACGAAGTCAAACCTTAATTACGACAGTTTGACTTTAGGCTATTAAACTAAGTAAAACTGAATTAAGAAAGGTTAAGGACACTTACTGAAGTCCTATGCACGACTAATGATCTCTAGGAAGTGGCCTTGAGCTCCAGGGATCTCCAGAGATGAAGTTATGAAAGTTTTGAAATGCAAGTGTCCAATGTTTGCAACTTTGGAGTTCTTATATAGGAGTTTTGATGCAACTAGATCATGCCAAGCAAGTCTACAGGTGTTATGTGATGCTTACAGGTGCCCCCTATGCATGAAATACCATTGGGGCAGCCCCTGGTATGTAAAACAAGACTTTAAAGTCGGTTAAACAGGCTGCACAGTTTCCTATGCAATTTTTCTGTCGCTGGCAGGCTTAGGCTGCCCGCGTAAGACTTAAGGGTTTCTTACGCGGCCGGTATGACTCCCGGGTCAGGTTAAACAAGTTTCTGCTATTTGCATTTTGGCCCCTGGTCCTTTTAAAAGTGGTTTTAAGTTCCCATTTTGCACTTTTAACCTTTTAAATTGATTTCTAAGGACCTTAAGACATAACCAAACTTTGCTAAGTCCTTGGTTAACTTTATGATCACCCGAAAAGCCTTAAATTTCAACGTTGACGCTTTTAACCCCTCATATACGAATGTTAGCGTAACTTTCTCATACGATATCGAAACCTCGTGAAATTTTTATCACGTATTCTAGTGAGCATAATTAATCGTTACAAAGCTTCGGGTTCGCTAAAAGATCACTCAGAGGTATAATTTAAACATGTTGACACTTTTAACCCTTGCGATGTGTAAACTCTCACTTTCTTTCACAAACAGCTTTATACGCTTCATAATTCATTCGTTTAAGGGTATAGACATCGTGTAGCGTCGTTGAAAGGTATATTTATCCAATGTTGACACTTTGAATCCTTTTTATTCACAAACTTTCTTTGTTTGTCAACTTTAGTCCCTCTAAAGTAATTCTTTACACGTTTAAAGCTTATGACATGTGTCGATATAATATTGGACATGAATTTTCGAGGTGTTACAGTCCATTAGCTTGAGGATGCATTGGTGTCGACATAATCATTTTGATGCCCCAACTTTTACAAAAATCTGTAGTCCTTTTACTGATGAACTGGGAACCATTACCACAAATTATCTCAGCCGGTACCCCAAATCTTGTCAGGATATTCCTCTTTATGAAGGATACCACTTCCTGATCCCTAACTTGGACAAAGGCTTCTGCTTCAACCCATTCGGAGAAATAATCTGTCATTGCTAACATGAAAACCTTTCCTCCTGGAGCCTTAGGGAGTTTTCCCACAATATCCATTCCCCATTTCATAAATGGCAAAGGGGATATGATAGGATACAATGGTTCTGCAGGCTGATGCAGGATGTTGCTGTGTCTCTGACATGCATCGCACTTTTGAGCATACTCTGTAGCATGCTTTCTAATGGTCAACCAGTAATATCTTGTTCTCAACACCTTTGAAAACAAAGCTCTGCCCCTAGTATGGTTGCCACAATCTCCTTCATGTATATCCTGAAGTACCTCCTTGGTCTCAGGATCCTCCAAGCATCTTAAGTATGGACCTGCAAGAGATTTCTTATACAAGATATTGTTTATTATAGTAAAACGAGATACCTTCATCCTGAAAGCCCTGGGATTCTCATCCTTCGGGATATTTCCTTCTTGAAGATACTTCACAATTGGAGCCATCTAGGACTCAGAATACTTTTTAGGATATCCATCAGCAGGATCCTGGATACTTGCTACTTGCGTATCCTGGGAGTTAAGATGTTCCATCGTAGGATACAGGATATGCAGTATTGGTATCTGAGTTCCTTCCGGTATCCTGACAGTAGATCCTAAGTTTGCTAGAGCGTCTACTTCAGCATTCTCTTCCCTTGGTACCTGTTCAAGTGTAAACATTTTGAAATATCCTACTAATTTTTTAACAATTTCAAGATATTCAGCTAACTTTTCACCTTTCACTGCATAAGATCCATTGAAATGGTTAGTAATCAACAGGGAATCAACATATACTTCTAAACATTTAATATTCATATCCTTAGCCAATTCTAATCCTGCTATTAGAGCTTCATACTCAGCTTCATTATTTGTAGCAGAAAATTCACATCTAATAGCCTGGGGTAATATGTCCCCATATGGTGATTTTAGTAGAATCCCTAATCCTACACCTCTTATGTTGGATGCACAATCAGTATGTAATATCCATAATTCTAAACTTTCACCTAGTTGTTGTACTTCTAGGTCAGCTTCTTCTTGTATATCACTACTAAAATCAGCCACAAAGTCTGCTAAGCCCTGAGACTTTATAGCATTCCTAGGTTCATATATTAAATCGTATGCACTTCGTTTTACGGACCACTTAGCCATCCTACCAGACATTTCAGGTTTCCTAAACACATTTTTAATAGGATAATTAGATTTTATATGAATCCTATGTGTTTTAAAATAATGTCTAAGCTTAGTTGATACGTTGACTAGAGCTAATATCAGTTTTTCTAAGTGTGAGTATCTAGTTTCAGCATCTAACAAACTTTTACTAACATAATAAACAGGATACTGCTGACCTTCATGATCTTTTACCAAGACAGCACTTATTGCATTCCCAGATACTGCAAGATATAGGGACAGAGGTTCACCATCTTTAGGCTTCATCAGTAGAGGTGCACTTGAAAGATATTGCTTTAATTCTTGTAAAGCAGCTTCATGTCTTTCTCCCCATTCAAACTTTTTGTTCTTCTTTAGGATATCATAAAATTCCTTGCACTTTTCTAAGGATCTTGATATGAACCTGTTCAATGCTGCTACTCTTCCAGTTAACCTTTGCACATCCTTCATGTTAGATGGTGATTTGAGATCTCGGACAGCTCTAATCTGTTCTGGGCTTGCTTCTATCCCTCTCTTGGTCACCATATATCCTAAAAACTTTCATGCCCCCACTCCGAAATGGCACTTAGCAGGATTCAGCTTCATATTATACTGGTCCGGGATATTGAAGGCACACTCTAGATCCTGGAGGTGATTCACTGCTTTCTTTGATTTCACCACCATGTCATCAATATATACTTCCATTGTGTCCCCCAGTTTGTCTTTGAACATCATATTAACCAGCCTCTGATATGTCGCACCTGCATTTTTTAAACCAAAGGGCATAGCAGTGTAACAGTATATACCTATGGGCGTCCTGAATGTTGTATCTTCCTGGTTGGATGGTTCCATTTGGATTTGTTGAAATCCTGAGGATGCATCCATGAAGGTCAGCATTTCATGTCCGGTAGTTGCATCCACCATGGAATCGATATGAGGTAATGGGAATGGATCTTTAGGGCATGCTTTATTAAGGTCTGTATAGTCAACATAGACTCTCCACTTCCCATTCTTCTTCTGGACCACCACCACGTTCGCTAGCCACTTAGGGAACTTGACTTCCCTAATCATCTTGGACGTTAACAGCCTTTCTACCACCTCTTGTATAATTGTATTCCTTTCAGGAGCAAATTTTCTTCTCTTTTGTTGAACAGGCCTGAAACACTTGTCAATTCCAAGGTTATGAGTTATGATATCTTTCAATATACCTGTCATATCTTAGTGCTTCCATGCAAACGTAGTCATCCTGCATTTCAAAAAGTTAGTAAGCTGGTCTTCAATATCCTGAGGGATATTGACCCCTACAAGCACTGAGATATCTGGATTATTGTCATCGAGGACAACTTTCTTGACATCCTGCTCTGAAGCTTCCATGATATCCTGTGCTTGTATCCTTAATTGCTTTCCTGCCCGGGATTTCACTGAGGCTTTCATCGAAGAGGAGTAGCATTCCTTCGCCTCCTGTTGGTCACTTTCAACTTTGACTACTCCCCAAGGAGTAGGATATTCTTCTCCATCATCTTCTTCAACAGCGTTCACTCTTTTGTTGTCATTTTTGCCATACAGCTTAGAGCGGTATGGTTTATACAAAGATTTCGACTTCCTGTTTGTTGACTCATATGTTGAGGATGCATTCATCCTCTCTTGCATTTTCTTGTCATCTTCAAGCCTTATGTATCTTAAAGCGTTATTCCGAGCTTCGTCCAAGTTCCTGCAAGGATTCATCACAAGATCCTGATAAAACTGGGAATCCTTCTGTAGTCCCATCTTGAATGCTTGTACTGCCGTAGCAACATTAAGGTGCGGGATATCCAGGGATTCCCTACTAAACTTGTTAACATAATCCCTTAGAGATTCTTGAGGTCCCTGTATTATCCTGTAATGGTCACTTGTTAGTTTTTCAAAGCTTCTACTGCAAGAAAACTAACTATTAAACAAATTAACTAAATGAGCAAAGGATGTAATTGAATGAGGTGGAATATTTAAAAGCCATATCAAGGCTGATCCTGTTAAGGTAGAACCGAAGCCCTTGTATAGGCATGCTTCTTTAAGATTCGGCGGGATAGGATTTATCTCCATCCTCTCCCTATACTAGGCAATATGCTCTTCAGGATCTGGTGTCCCATCATAAAGCTTCATGTTGGGAGTCTGGAATCTCTTCGGAATTTCAGCATCACAAATAGGGTAAGCAAACCGAGATATCGTGTGACTATCCTGGGATACTTCCGGTATAGGTTGCACTACCCCAGGCACACTTGATATCATGTCCTTCAGTTTCTGGAGTTCTATGCCGATGTTACACCTGTATCCTGCGAAGATCCAAGGGTATTAGTAGCAGGAATATTAGAGTTAATTGACAAGTTACCGGTTTGGTGATTCTGGCCATATCCTGGAGCATATCCTGGATCCCTCACAGTCGACATCCTGGCCATTGAGGGTATCTCTAGAGCATTGCTCTGGGAACAGCTTGGTATGATATTGCCCTGATTATCCTTAGTATATACTGCTGAACTAAAGTTCAGCATCCTGGGCTGCAAAGGGGTAACAGTATCCTCAGCAGGTCTCTTGGAGTTAGACTTCAAGAGTTGTATTTCCTTCATTGTAAGTCCAGGAACACTAACAATCGGATATCAAAATCACAATCACGAGCGCGGAATACTGATGAAAGTGATAAGAACAAGAACGATTCGTATTGATTGAATATCAAAGTGCACACGGTTTCTAGGAACCGTCTGGTACACAAACAAGCAACTCGAAAATACTAGGAAGAACCTCTCAAACTCTCTAAAATTGTCTAACAAATGTCTAACCTAATAATGAACTAGGTTCACCCTATTTATAGTTACATAGGGTGACCTAGTTACAGACTGGGCCAGGCCCACATGCACAAATAATAACCAAACAGGCCCAAATCACTAATTAACCCACATGGCTTATTCCATTACTATCTAACCCACTACAAGGCTAAGCCCAATAGCCTATATTTGTGTTTGATAAAGATAGGCGTAAACCTACACCATTATAGGGCCTTACAATATCCCCCTAGGTTTATGCTGTCTTTATCAAACTGTTGTCTTCATCATGAATCCGTGGGAAGATGCTTTATCTCTTAATCTTCAAACTTGGGCTCTTTGTTCTTCTTAAACACGATCAACTTTGCTTGAAAAACTTGTTGAAAAGAATGCAAGCGGAGGATTCTCATCAACTCTTTTCTTTGTCAGTGTCTTCTATTTCAAGTAGGTTCACAGGTACTTCTTCAAATGCACTATCACTGTCAGATGATGACTTGTATCTGGTTCTTCTGACTCAGGCACATCTGGATATTCTGATGCTTCAAGCTTTGTCAGCAACCAACAGCATCTTAATCTTCAACAACCCCTGTTTCTTGATTTGAGTTTTTAAATTCTGCACATACTCAGAAATTCATAAGCAAACATTTCTGTGAAACAGAGGAAAGTACCACATGAACACTCGGTACATCCAAGTATTTGTACTTGGATTTCACAATTCAAATTTCATTCAATTTATGATGATCAATCAAATCTTCAAGAACGGTTAATAATTTTTAATAAAACAAATAAACACTCTATTTTTGGATTTTTGATTTTAAATAAACCGACAATATAAACCAAAACACAAATAAACCAAGAAACTAATATACAATTACAATTTGCAATGGGATCAAATCACAGAGTTTCGGGCTTGACCACACTTATCAACACTGATCTACTACTGAATGATCTAGATGATTGCCAATATATTTGTCCACCTAAACTCATCTCCCTAGACCTTTTCCATATAACTGCCTGTAACAAATTTTATCATGTTTTGATTTCTTAACAATGAACACCCAAGCAAATACTAATCAAATCCCGGAAATACAGATAGCACACTCTATCATGCAAGTATCTTCCCTACCACATATTTCACAAGTCCAATCCAGATTTCTGAAATCTTAACTAGGAATAGGTTGAGAAGAGAACAGAATAGATCTTTTGCAGAGATGGTATAATATACAGATTAAATGAGTTTTCTCAATTTGATATAGGTTTCTTGGGGTTTCTTTTGGGCACTTGAGGGCCTCTTTCGGGTGTATTAGATCTATAGCGCGACAACGTACAGCTAGGTCAGCATGTATCTGGATGCAGCAGAAGCTGTCGTTGCCTAGCACCTCCAGGTCAGCATGTATCTGGATGCAGCAGAGGAGGTACACGATTTTTTTCAGAGAAGATTTCAGAATTAGATCAAAATTGTGTGTATCGGGACAACATACAAGCATTCAAATAGAAATGAGCTAATTCCAAGTGACTTTCTTTCCTGAGGTCATGTACAATTTTAGTTCTAAACAGGCACAGCCAACGTTTTTAGCCTTAAGGATAGAGCCTACCAGCACATCATGCTAGAGTCAAACTATTTCGACGCTGGTCTTACATGAGTCAGCCCTTAACCATAATGCGAAAATTTATTTCATTTCCCATATATGCAACAAAATAATTTTTTGATTTTTCTATTTTTCGAATGTTTTTGTATTTTTCTCATTTTGTGTATTTACAGATATCCTAAGATATCCCCCTAAATTTGTGCATAAATCTTATGCGCAAATTTACCTGACAACGAAAACGTATATACAATGAGAAACACAAAAGAAAATGAAAATATTTTTGTTATTTTTGCGTAACCGTTCCATCATTAGACTAATCAATATCAAAATTAGAATACAAATTCAAATTTGTACCTTTTTGCTGATCTTGTCTTACTTCTCTTATCTCCTTCAAACGAAACATATCAACTGTAAATAAATATACATTTTGCAACAGTGAAATGTTACCCGTTATGTCTCTGGAACAACCGCTATCAACATCCAAAGGTTGTCAACAGCTCCTCCTTGGTTGTCCCTGAAAAGTAAGGAGATTAGCAAGACATTGGGACCCAGGCCATCGTGGTCCTGGGTATTCCTGAAGCATCAACGTAAGACACTTCTCGAAAACACATGCCCCCTTTTGATTCGAGGACTGGTGATGTTGCTGCTTTATGTTTTGCCTTCCAAACTTGTTTTGACTTCTCTAATTTCTTAGGTTCCATTGGCAAAACCGTTTGCTTTTTAACCCTTTTATTTTTCAAAACTTGTTTAGGTTTCAAAGCTTGTTTTCGTTGAGTTTTAGCAGCATTCCAGTCCCCATCAGATGGTTTAACCTGGGGATGCTTATTCATCATTGCCTTTGGTTTTTCCACCTTCATTGGCTTAGAATAAGATCTGTCCCTTGATGTAACCCTCTGATGCTGTGTATAGTACGACACATAGGGACGATGTGTGCAATTTCTAGCAATGTGACCGGGTATGCCGCAGTTGTAGCAGGTCTGCTTCTTTACGTAAGGAGCATATCCCGATCCATTAGATCCAACTGATGATGAGTATGAGTTATAAAACTTGTTGGATGATTTGTTTGCAGTCTGTTCAATCTTTCTCCCCTGTTTCATCTGTTTGTGTTTACAACAGGTAGCACATTTACTGTTAGAATTAGTATTATCGTTTCTGACTGTTTGCTTTGGAGGTACATATTTGTTTGAAGGGCCTCTCAAAGCTGGCTCAGAATCAGCCTTTCTCACATATGGAGGAGCATCGGCAGACAAATTTGATGTTTTTTCAGCCTTTTGGCAAACAACATCATCCCCCTCAACCCAATCCTCTACTTTTACCTCATCTGCACATGAAGTAGACGCATCAGTAACATTCACACCATTTAAATCAGGGATTGGCCTTGTTGTTTCAATTTCAGATGTTGTGGGCTCAGTCACTGCTTCGCTGCTTGATTCAGCTGAACCACTTGAGTTACATTCATTTTGTAGTGGCTCTGCTGAATCCTCTTCTGCTGAGTCAGCTGCTTCAGAAGACTCACAACTGGATTCACTAGATTCTATTGATTCCAATTTCTCAGAATCTGTTGCTTCAGGTGATTCACATTTGGAGTCAGAAGGAACAGGTGGCTCAGATTCTACTATTGTTGGTTCTGATTCAACTATTTCAGGTGATTCGTTACTAGACTCGGCAGAATCAACAAACTCTGACTTTTCACAGTTAGTTGTCTCTGTGGAGTCACATGACGAATCAGAGGAAGAAGTCGATTCATTTTGTTTGCGACACCATTTAAAAAACTCATTCAACATAGCAAACTGAAGATTGGTCGATTTAATTTGAGACTCTTCCCTTTTATTTTGCAATTCAGATGGTTTTTGAGAAATTGTTGATTCAGTATTATCTAACACTTGAAAATGCATATCAACATCAACATTTTTCTCAAAATTTAAAGTCTCAGTGTGGTTTGAAACTTCAGCAGGTTTCACGAAAGTTTTATCAAACGCCTGTTTTTCTAGAATAATTTCAGTTTTATCTGGCCTTGTGATTTTAACTTTCTTTGGCTTAACAAGCTCAGCCTTCCTATCCCCGGGCTTCCCATATTCCATTTCAGGCAAGTCGGCTATCTCCTCCTCAGTCATAGGAATAGAGGTGTAATTGTGATTGTATGGTGGAGGTATGCATACAAATCCCAATCCCTTATTCGTCACTTCCTTTTTTGCTATACTTTAACTGTTGATTTATCATTTTTTCGACCTTTTCACTTGAAACATCAAACTTTTTAAAATTAAATTCAGTATTTTCAAAAGTTGATTTTAAGTCATTTAATTCAACAGTTAATTTTTCAGATAGCTCCTTGAAGTGGAGATATCGACATTTTGCTTCGCTTAGATCACTATGCAATTGTCGAATGTCACGTTTTTGAGCCTCTACCACTTCCTTATACCCATCCAGTTTCTTTTTAACTTCGTAGCTACTAGATTTGGTACATTGAAGTTGCATAGTAAGCGATTGAGCCTGTTCTTTAAAACCTTTTACTTTCTTTCTACATTTTTCAGTACAACAAACATCATCTACACATACCTCAGCCTCAGAAGGAGTGTAGTCATTCTTTTGAATATCTTGAGTAGACTGCTTGTCAGCATTATTATATGACATGATGAGTGAGATCAGCTCATCCGGCTTCATTTTGTAACAGTAGCAGTCGGTTGTCACAATTATCTCATTAACATTTCTAAACCAACTACAGTTTGCCTGATCTGGAATCTTTTTCAGAACATCTAGAAGCTTTGTGTTGCTCGTGCGATTAGACACCTCAATCTCAGCCTTCTCCATTTCAGAGAGCAGTTCAGCAAAGCGGCCTGTAAGTGCTTCTATAGATTCGCCATACGAGTATCTGAATCCTTGAAATTCCTGCTCAAGCACTTCTCTCTTAGAAGACATTTTTAAGATTAACTGTGATCCCCCGAAAGTATGATCCCCAGAAGTTGTGAACCCCCGAAAGTGTGATCCCCCAAAATTGTGATCCCCCAAATATGCGATCCCTTAACTGAAACCCTTTACCACACGCACGAATCAACTTTCTGCACCGCGCCTCCAAACCTGAAAAAAACTTATAACCAACAAATAACCAAATCCCCTTTTTTTTTTAATTAATAAAACCCTTTTTTTTTTAATTTTTAATAAAAACTATTTTAATATTAATGATTAAGTAATGATGAGTTAATGATTAGTTACTTATTGTTATTGTTATTATTATTATTAATCAACTAAAAACAAAATAAAAAAAAAATGAACGTCTTCCTTCTTCGTTAAAACAGCCCACACCAAAACCCTATCTTTTAAAAAATTATCAGCCGCCGGTGTGAACTCAGAACCAAAGGACTCGAAAACTTGAAACGGAAGATAACGTCGGAGAAGGTAATGATGTCTGCCGGAGACGTGTGAAGGACGATGACGATGACCGGTGACTGTTGAAGGTTATACGGTGGTGAATCGGCGAGCACGGTGGTTACGACGGTGAAACGGTGTGGAGGAATGATGATGGAGGGAGGTGTAGGTTATGGTGATGCTCGGTAACAGTGTAAACACGACCTCGAACTCGAAACGGTGTGCGGGTTTGGAGTCGGCGGAGATTAGAGGTGATCGGAGTGTGTTGGTGGTAATGGAGATGATCGTAATGGAGGCCCGACGATGATGGAGATGATATGGTGACGATGAAGAAGTGAAGTGAGTTGCCAGGTTATATGAGGTATATGGAGATGACGATGATGTGTTGCTCAATGATGTTGGATCGCACAAGAATTTGTATTGTATGGCCGCACAAGAAATTGATGAAGATGATGAATACTGTTTTTCTTAATCGCACAATACCAATTGTGATCGCACAACACAGCTTTGGTCGCACAAGAACTTTGTAGTCGCACAAGATGTATATAATCGCACAATTTGGATAGAAAATGATGATGATAACTGTTGGCCCACTAACTTGATCGCACAAGATGATGTCAGTCACACAAGTTGTTTCTGAAAGTGTCACTTTGAGTGAATCGCACAATTTTGAAAAATGAAAGAGGAAACACTTTGACTTTTCAAATAAACCATTCAAATCCCGAAGATCAAGGGAAAGATTTTAAAATCTATTTCCTTATTCTTTCCACCGAACTTTCTAAAAAACAGTAAACACAATTCTTTTCGTTCTAAAACAGATCAAAAGCAAGAATTTTTACTGTTTTTGATGTCTTCAAAAGTTTCTTCGTGTTCTTCGAATCTTCAAAAAAATTTCTTGTTCTTCGAATGATATCCAACACAACCGAGCCTTCGTGAGACTACTTAGGCTCTGATACCAATTGTAAGTCCAGGAACACTAACAATCGGATATCAAAATCACAATCACGAGCGCGGAATACTGATGAAAGTGATAAGAACAAGAACGATTCGTATTGATTGAATATCAAAGTGCACACGGTTTCTAGGAACCGTCTGGTACACAAACAAGCAACTCGAAAATACTAGGAAGAACCTCTCAAACTCTCTAAAATTGTCTAACAAATGTCTAACCTAATAATGAACTAGGTTCACCCTATTTATAGTTACATAGGGTGACCTAGTTACAGACTGGGCCAGGCCCACATGCACAAATAATAACCAAACAGGCCCAAATCACTAATTAACCCACATGGCTTATTCCATTACTATCTAACCCACTACAAGGCTAAGCCCAATAGCCTATATTTGTGTTTGATAAAGATAGGCGTAAACCTACACCATTATAGGGCCTTACATTCATTATGACCTAGTTAGTTTCCTGTTATTTCTTTATTTGATCCTGTATATTACCAAACAAAGACAAAATTTCATCATTAGAAGCCATAATAGGAGTTCTCCTTGGGACACCAGATCTGTAGACATTCTGAGCAGTAGGAGTGTCTCGGGATATTTGACTTTCACTTCTCATTGGAGGAGCTAGAACTTGTGGAGGTGGAGGAAGCACTGAACCAGTTGTAGCAGAAGTTGAAGTATGCATCGAGGAAGAGCTCATGTTTGATTGGGAGGGCATTGAAAACAGTTGTGCAAAAAGTTTTGAAAATAGAAAACCATGTAATGATTTTATTAAAGCTTTTAGTAAAAACAGCACCACTTGCCCCACGGTGGGTGCCAAATTGTTTTGGTAAAAAAATACCGAAGCAATTAAATGATCAAATTAGTTTGTGAGGTAGTGCGCTAATGATGTTTGCAAAAGATATGTTAAGTTGATTGTTTATGAAAACCGTTTCAGGATATAGCCTGAGGATATCAAACTATATCAATAATCAAACAATGAGCAGTAAATGTAAAGGTTGACACGAGATGTACGAGGAAAGCCCTTGATCAATCTAGATCTCCGGCATAAAACCTCGGGAGCTGAAAATTGTCGGCTGCCTTGTTCTTCTTATTGCTTGAATAACCATGATACAATGCAGGATAATGCTCAGATCGATAGTAAGTGTTACAATGATTGCGAGTAGTGAGTGTTAGAGTGTAATTGCTGCTAGAGAAGAGAGTGAATGTGTGACAACTTGCACTAAACCGGTAATTTTCGTACACTTTAATTATTATTTAATGACTGCAATTATGTGCTTTAATGTCAACATTATCTTATTTCATACTACACAAGTGAATTCATGCACGTTTTATACTACTAAATATTGCTTTATGCATTAACAAGAGCGTTGCGTCTGAAAATACTAGTAAACTCACCGGTAAGACACACTGTGTCAACAATTCTGCAGAAAACAGTTAGATAATAAAATTGGAGCCTAGGTGTAGGTCCAATGACAAGAATACATTAAAACCCAAGAGTACATACAAGGGTTTATATATAGACCATCCGGAAGCTAAAATACGCACTAAAAAGCACCCGAAGCGCACTTTAAGTGCAGAATTTTATCAAATTCAGCTATAATCAGCCATAATTCAGCATTTTACCCCTGCAATATTATGCAGAATTTACGTCTTATCATTCAGAATACTTCCCCAAGTGTTGGGAATTGAAAGGGGTACAAAAGGGCACCTGAAAGACACTAAACGGTGCAATTTAGCACTTTAACGAAACGGTATTTAACCGAACAACCGGACATTACCCGGAACATCAAAATAATGCTAGAAGCATTGTTTAATTATTTCTAAACTAGTTAGGGCCCCCGAAGACCCTCACACACTATATAACATGTCATACACTTAAACACTAATCAAGACACTTGGTTCTCAACTAATAACTTAACTTACCATTTAAATTTACATTTTACCCCCCCCCCCATATGTATTTTCGGCTCAAATGGATGGCCCCACCACAAGAGCACCCAATCCTCTCTAAATCTAACTCAAATCTCTCCTTGGACTTGCCAACATGTGGTAAGATATGTATGGTACTATCAAGACATAATATCCAATGGACCCAAGCTAAACATGATATAAGAAGACATAAGCACCATCATCTTCAACACCACATTTTCACCTCCTCCCCTCCTCCTTTGATCTCGGCTCAACCCACCCACCACACACCCACCATTTTCATCCATTAATCCTCCATTCCAAGATCACTTAAAGGTGCAAGAAGGTGCCTAACGAGGTGTAGAGCTTGTGGAAGTTGAAGGACCTCTACCGTTTGCTTTTACCCACTCGATTTTCATCATTTTTCTTCCCTAGCTTCAAGCTAGTAGTAAGCACCTTAAACACTCTTATTTACTTCTATTTTTAGTAGTTAAAAGACTTATTATGTTGATTATCATAAGAACACTAAAGAACATAAGCATGTAACTTGAACATAAGCTTTAAATATGAAGAAAACTTGATGTACATGAGTTGTTATGATTGTTGGTTATTGTTTATTGGTTGAAATGATGTAGATCATCATACAATCTTGCTAGATCATGTTAAAGATTATGGATCATCCACAAAAAGATCATGAACTTGAAAGAACACTATGTTTTCCTAAAAATAAAGATCAAAGTAAGATGATAAACATGTAGATCTAAATATCCATGAGTGGTTTTTCAAAAGAACCAAGTTAAAAATACAAGTTTTACTTAATCTTGGTTCTTAAACAAATAAACCTTAATTTTAGTGGTTAATGAAGTAAAGATACACCTATGTAGCAAGAAAAATACAAGAAGTAGTATTTTTAGAAAATATGGTCACAAGTTGTAAAAAACTAAATTCTTTAAAAATGATGTTTTTAAAGGATCAACCACACTTTAAGGAGTAATAAGACCTACTAAAAACACTAGTAAGTTACTACAAATTTTTACAAGAACTTCAAGTTCATGATGTTGTGTGATTTACATGATTTTGGCTTATGATAAGTCTTGATGGTGTTGTTGATGTTGTTGATAGATTAAAAGAAAATAAACACATGTTTTGAAACATGGGAAACCTCCATTTTTAGGGGAAACTCTGTCAAAATTTTTATTAGTTTTGACACTTAGAAAAAAAAATATAAGTTTTTGAGAAACTTATTCCCTAAAAATGTATCTAAAAACATTTACCAAGGTTTCCCTAATTTTTGTGTTAAGAAATGATGATTTCTTCAAGACTAAAAATTTATATTAAGTGTGTATATTTTTGAGAAAAATATATCACCAAACTTTGTGCTAAGTGTATGTAGTATGTATTATACGTGCTAATGTATTAGGACTTGAAAATACACTAAATACTCTTAAGAAGTAATGATGTGGGGTAAAATACACATATTTGTCCCATGTAAATTGTATAATTATTGTATAGTTTTAATTTGTTTTTATTTAGTTTCTAGTAGTATATTATATTGTTTTGTGTTTTGGCAGGTCCTGGTGCAAATGGAGCAAAAACGAGTAATATGAAAATGACCAGCCAGTTGAGTAGAGTGGTGCGCTAGGTACCGAAGTAAAATTGCAGCCATTTTCTGTGAGTGGGTCAATGCCACTATCTCTATTTTTATGTTAAAAGGATGCCACAAAATTATAATTAATCAAAAAGTCAACATATGAATGATGCCATGTACGAATGATGATCTCTGGGCAAATTGAGAGGCAACATTATATTGGCCAAAAATAATGAAAGGATCACTAGTAGCCACGAAGGTTAAAGCCCACCAGCGGCACATAATTCACATTGGGCCATGAAAAGAGATATGGGCTAGCAGAATTAGTGATTT
Source organism: Helianthus annuus (assembly GCF_002127325.2). Taxonomy (NCBI): domain Eukaryota; kingdom Viridiplantae; phylum Streptophyta; class Magnoliopsida; order Asterales; family Asteraceae; genus Helianthus; species Helianthus annuus. The sequence continues at coordinate 35,368,322 of NC_035442.2, forward strand.
GATGCTATTGGACCATATAATATTCTCGATCCTGTAGGAATAGTAGGGGACGCATGAGAAGGCTGCAAATAAATATAATCAACATAAGACATTCGACATCAGAGTTGAGGGGCGGCAACATCGAACAGAACAATAACAAAGAGATCATCATACGGCACTTTTTGGGGGAAGAGCCGCACATATCAGACGATCAAGAAGCAAGGGACGAAGAACATCAGTTTTTGAAGATTGTCTTGCAAGAAATCAAGCTCGGGAATCGTTGGGTCAAGTGGGAAGCTTAGAGATCAAGAAATTTACGGGTTCTACCTTACGGTTTCTTTTATTTTCTAGTTTCTTGTTTTTACTTCAATGAATTCTTATTTGAGATTTTGTTTGATTGTTTTTAAGACTATGTTTCTTGGCTAGATTTTCTTAACTACCTAGGCATGACAATAGTTTAAACAAAGTTCGGATTTTTATTTGATTTTTGGCGTGGTTGTGGATTTTTCTTGCATTGTAAAAGCTATGGGAATTTAACTTGGTGCGTATGCGTGCTTGTGACTATTTTATTACTGTTTATTGCTTCGTATAATCCTTGGTGACGGTCTTTATCACATAATAGGGTTGTGCTAGGGTTCTTGATTTAGGTGAGTGTCTATATCACGTAATAAATCATTAATCTTTTAGGGTGAAAACGCGTAAGTAACCTTAGAAAAAATATTCGGTAATTTAATAAAATCAAGTGTGCTGCTAGACTCGTCGCGGAAAGGCTCGAGGATATTAATAGGTCTCGGTTTAGTTATAAGGACTTAACATTCCATTGTCTATTAAGCCAAGATTAAAACCCGTAGTTGCTTTAGACGTTCGCGCGACAAGGTAGAGCGTCTTACATAGGCATTTTCAAGAAACTAGAGGACGGAAAAGAAATCTAGAAAACCGGTGAGCGTAACAGCCTAGGTAGTGCCGCAAGAATCGCCTTGAGAGTGTTTGAGGGGCTTAGTGGTGTCTTAATAGGTTTAGCATTTAAAGATCCCGGTTCCACACCACAAAATCATCGAATAGAAACCCATTCTGAGTTTAGCTTGCGTCTAGCCTAGGTAGTTCCTTCATCATTCTTGAGTTCAGTCGTCGTTCGAGTTCGTGTTTAGTTCGTCTAGTTATTTAATATTATTTTAATATTTTATTTAGGACTTTTAGAAACCCCCCCATCCAAATAAACAATTAGTTAAGTCGCGTCAGTCTAAGTCTAGATAGAGTCATTAGCGTAATCAGTAGAGTCTCTTGGGTTCGATACTCAGACTTCCTTAGGCTATACTACACCGATCGGTACACTTGTCGGTTGTGTGGTTTAGGGTTTAGAGAGTCTTAGTTTTATAAATTTAAAGCTTAGAGAGTCTAGATTAGGGTAATTTTAGTTGTTTTTAATTAACCCATTTTCAGCACATCAAGTTTTTGGCGCCGTTGCCGGGGACTCTTGGCGATTGCGTTCATTGGCTTCGATTAGACTTAACTGAAAAATCCATGCTACTTGTATAGTTGTGTAATTTTTTTTTATTTAGTTTTTTTTTTCTCTCTACCTTGTTCTGCTCTTTCTACTCTCTTAATGGCAGGTAATCCTATTGACCTGGACGTCTCTGATACCGAACCAATATGGGATTTGTCAGATGAAGAGAATGAGGAAAGTGAGGATGAGCTGTTTTGGGAGAGAGAATTTGCGGATGAGTTAGAGGGTTTGCCGGTAGATGAAGTAGTAGGTACGTTTGATCCAGAGGGGGACCTTACATACTTAGAAGCTTTACTTGCAGGAAACCCTATGACGGACCTTAAACGAGAAGAAGTGGTGGTGGAAGAGGAAGAACACCACACCTGGCTCGTGGCACTTATAATGAATGCGATTAAAAGTTCAAAACCACGGGAGAAGGCTATGAGAAGAACACCTGGGATCGTGATTCAGCGGCTCCTGCCAGGTAAGTTCAAATTTTTGTGTTCCAACCCGATTAAATATTTAAAAATCTTTTATAATTCCACTACAAAAATTTTAAATGTTTATGAGGAACGGGTGGAATTAAACGGGTTAGACCGGGTTCAGATCAAAGAGAAACCTCCTGATTAAGTTCAAGTGTGGGGAGGTTTTTGTAGAGTTTGTATAGAGTCGTAGTTTTTGTATATTGAGTCTTAGTAGTTTTTGAGTTGTTTTTTTTTTTTTTAGTCGGTACTGCTTTGGTTTTTGCTTGTTTTTGTTTATGCAGGTTTGATATGTACCACCCGTACTCAATCTCAATTCGGGTGATTTTGGAGCTGCTTATCAGATATCAGGCATTTATCGAGTATACCAGTTAGAGTCAAAGCCGATCGCGAATGAAATGCTATACGATCGAGCTGGATTGGACGAGAGTTTTGGAGCATCCACGAATTAAACTAGCTAAGTCCTTTCCGATTTGCCCTTGGTTTTTTATTTCTTATTTATTTTTAGTTTTTTTGAGTCGGTTTCCATCTTACATTGAGGGCAATGTAAAGTTTAAGAGTGGGGATGGGAACTATCGTTTAGTGTCTAGTTAGTAATGTCTTGAGTCTTAAAAAATTGAAAAAACAAAAAAAAAAAAATTCAAAAATCAAAAAAAAATAATAATAATAATAAAAAATTAGAAAATGTCTTTTGAAATAAGAAGTTTGCAAACTAAAAACGGAAAATGATAGAAAAGTCGGGTTTTTGTTCGGGTTCAAATAATGATAATATGAGATAATATAATTGAGCTTGTGTCTAGTTTGGGATGTGCGGGTAGGCTCGGTTCGGTTCTGGGTTCCTTTGATCTTAAAATTACCTAATTGTTGGTCTACTAGTGGGTTCTCGTCTAGGAAAAGTGGGGAAATTGAAACCGCCAAAAATAACATAAGGGGCACCGTTATAAGTTAAAACCGTTAGAGTTTGTGATCATGAAAAAAAAAATAATAAAAAAAGAATAAAAAGTGAGCTAGAAACTAAATGAAAGTAGCCATTCCTATGTAGTTTGGGTTGGGGATAGCGACTCTACAGCCGGATTACCGCTAGGGTGTGTGAAATCGACCGTGCAAAGCAGTAAAAAGTAAAAATAATGAAAAAAAAGGTACCGAAACTAAGTAGTCTGTGGTTGGGGATAGCGACTCTACAGCCGGATTGCCTCTTGTTTTGGGAAAGCACCGTCTAGACTCACGAAAAAGAAAAAAAAAGAAAAAAAAAATATCTGATTGTAAACTCTCTTGGTTTTGATATAAAACGATTGGGAATTGGTCCAGTGATCGTTCTCTTTGTCCTATAAGTTTGAGGTGGGATTAGATGGGCCTGTGATTTCTAGTGTGAGACCCTAGGTGGATTGACCCATATTTGAACCTAATTTGCATGATAAGGGCTTGGAACCGGGTTTGGGCTTAAGAGGATAAGTATACTTGCAATCGCGGCTAACACGAGTTTCGGTTTTAAATAAATTAACATAAGCTTTTGGCCCGAACGATTATCTTGACTATGATTCCGTTTTGCATAATTCTTTTTCGGGGACGAAAAAAGTTAAGTGTGGGGACTTGAAAAGTGTATGTTAAGTGTGTATATTTTTGAGAAAAATATATCACCAAACTTTGTGCTAAGTGTATGTAGTATGTATTATACGTGCTAATGTATTAGGACTTGAAAATACACTAAATACTCTTGAGAAGTAAAAACACAAAAATACACATACAACATACAAGATACATAATTCGGGTGCAAAATACAAGATACTTATATTAATTTTTGGGAAAATAATATAAGTAAGATACATAGTTAAAAATATAAAATATTTTTAACACAACAATACATATACAAAAGATAGTGACTTGTGCTTGTACGATACAAGTCTAGTGACTAACGATAATAAAACACGTTTAGGTCACGACGCATTATAAGCAAATCTGGTGAAGTTTATGACGCAAGGAACGCAAAGTTGTGAGTTCATGCTCCCCCTTTTTCTTTAACCGTTTTTGGTTTTATAACTTCGGGGGTGAAATACATGTTATAAATGTATAATGTTTATAAATGGTATGATACAAAAACAAGAAGCACTCTTGGTGATAACTAGTACCAAGTATGATGCGTTTTGAGAAATGATACGAGAAATCGTGTCACGAATAGGGTACCATAAGCACCATTAATCGTGTACATACTTAGACCGCAGAACAAAAGGTTAGATCTAATGGGTTTCAGGGCAGCCCCACTCTTGGTGACAACTAGTACCGAGTAGTGTTTTTGTGTCTCCATAGTGAATCGACAACTAGAAAAATGCCTATGGTTTGGTGACTTCCTATGTCGTGTTACATGTTAATGGCCTTGCAACCCATTAACAACTTGATACATACATGAATACTTGATTTATACATGAATACTTGATCTACACAAAATACATACCATGTTTTTCATACAAAGTATACAAACGTTTAACACAAGAACTGCATGAATTCACACCAACATTTTGTTGACGTTTTTCCAAAACTCACATGTATTTCAGGTAACTAGAAGTGGATGTGTGCGCGGCCTTACTCATGCTTGTGGATGTCGCTTATGTTTATCTTTAAATAAAGTTGTAAACTTTTTAGACAATGTTTTATGCTATCTCGCGATGTAAACGCTAACTTATGTTTTCAAATTATGAAATGTTTGGTATTTGAAGTTATTTTTACAAGCATGTAGTATGTTTACCTTTCGTATGCAATGAGAACCTTTCATGATCACACCTCGTGCTTCCGCCGCAGAAAGGGGTGTGACAGATTGGTATCAGAGCTGCGATTGTAGTGAACCATGATTCCTTCTCGAGTGTAGACTTCAATCTCTAGGATCCTTTCACGAAAACAATTTTCAAAAAGTTTTCGTTGCATAAAACTTCACGCGACATCCACTACCTGAAACTGTTTACATGAGTCAAGAAGAGGCACTACGAGACTTAGGGTGCACAGGAGTAGCACTTGTCTTTAACTGAGAAATTACTTGCAATTATGTGTGATAATTAGCATATACATATACTAGAAATAGAATATCACTAGTATACATGACTTTACCTGGAAACAATGGCCTAACTGAAGGAAGAGATACGAGGACAAAACGAACTGTGCGGACTGTGCAAGGAGTTACGTAATTATGGATGCATACGTAATTATGGAACTCAGTGCACAGAAACCACAGCAAGTCTTGTCGCGTATAAATTCCCTCAGTGAAAGATAAAGGTCAAACGTGAACACCCCTCCCCTAGCCAAGTAAGTGCTCTGCTGGAGTAATAATTGTTTGATGTCACTTATGTGGTATTTGCCTGTGAATATATATACTACAACTACTGTCTAGTACGACGATATCGAACAAATGTCTAACCATGTTGTGTTATGTTCTGTCAGAACATGGCACCCAGGAAAGCTGTGAACGATCGCGATCAACCTCCTCCTCCCCCACTGCCGAGAACTGCTGAAGAGTTGAACACTCTACTGGAAGAAAGGATCTCCGCTGCTATCGCCCAATACGAGGCGAACCGTACTCAAGACAGTGGAGGACCAAGCAATGGTAGGCGCAACGGGAATGGAGATTCGTCTGTAGGAAACGCAGCTCAAGGTAACCTTAAGACAATTTGCTAAGCATGGAGAAATTTATGAACGGTCCTTGTTTCATTATTTCTTCGATTGCTCACATGTGAGTTGGTTGGATCAATTACAGGCTGCACCTTCAAGCAGTTCCTCGACTGCAAACCACTGAACTACGATGGCACTGGAGGAGCAGTGGCGTTTGTACGCTGGACGGAAAAGACTAAAGCCACTATCCGCATGAGCAAGTGTACCGCGGATCAGCAAGTCACTTTTGCTACTGGGTTGTTTGTTGATGAAGCTCTGACCTGGTGGAACTTGCAAGTCCAAACTTTGGGTGATGATGCCGCGTATGGCATGACTTGGGATGAACTGAAAGAGAAAATGAGAGAGAAGTATTGTTCTCGTTCCGAACTCCAAAAATTGGAGACTGAGTTTTGGCATTTGACCATGGAAGGTGCTGATATTACTGGTTATACTCGAAGGTTCCACGATCTATCAAGAGTGATTCCCTATATGGTGACTCCCGAATCAAGCGCGTTGAACGCTACATTTGGGGACTGGCCCCAGAGTTTCACAGCATAGTAACTTCAGCTAAACCCCAAACAATCACTGAGGCTATAACCCTGGCTGTCAGCCTTACTGAAGATTGTGTTCGTATGAAGAAGCTATCTCTGAACCCAACAGAAAAGTCTGAAACGCATGCTGAGTCGTCTGGGGACAAGAAAAGGAAACATGCAAAACTGAATCAAGCAACTCGTAACAACAAGGGTGCCAACAAGAAGCGTGACCCCAACCCGCCTCAGGAGGCGAAATCGCTTGCAGCCTTGAATGACGCCCCGGCTAAGGGATACCTGGGCACTTTGCCCAAGTGCAATCGGTGCAAGCGTCATCACGAAGGAGTTTGTCGCATTTCAAAGTGTGACAAGTGTGGAAAGTTGGGTCACCGCACTAAAGACTGCTGGGGTAAGGGAAACAGGAACGGGAGTGGAAACCGCAACGGTGCTGGAAACAATGGGGAAATGGAAATGGCAATGGTAACCGAGTTGGAAATGAAGCTGGGCGAAACCAAGGATGCTTCAGTTGTGGAAGCAATGAACATTTCATGAAAGACTGCCCAAAGAGAAACAATGCTCAGGCTCGAGCATTTGTGATTGGAGCAAGGGACGCACGCGAGGACCCTAACGTGGTCACCGGTACGTTTCTCATTAACAATCAATTTGCATTCGTATTATTTGACACTGGTGCCGATTATAGTTTCATGTCTGTGGAATTTAAACGTATGCTTGGGATAGAGTCTAGTAGACTGGATATTCCTTACTCCATAGAATTAGCCAATGGTAAACTTGTTGAATCAGGTGAAGTTGTCAGAGGCTGCACACTAGAACTTGGGGAATGAAGATTTAGCATCGACCTCTTACCTATTCAATTAGGTAGCTTCGATGTAGTGGTCGGGATGGACTGGTTGTCCAAGAACAAAGCTGAAGTCATTTGTCATGAGAAAATCATTCGCATCCCTGTGGCGAATGATGAAACTCTCATCGTACATGGAGAAAGACGAGACGTGCCTCTGCGAACCATCAGTTGCATGAAGGCATAGAAGTGCTTAAGGAAAGGATGTGTCCCTTTCCTAGCTCACGTTGTTGATAAGAAGGCTGAGGAGCCGAAACTCGAAGACATCCCTGTGGTGAAGGAATTCCCTGATGTTTTTCCCGAAGATCTACCAGGACTACCACCGCAACGACAAGTCGAATTCCGTATAGACTTGGTTCCAGGAGCCGCTCCTGTAGCCAAGGCACCCTATCGACTTGCACCATCCGAGATGCACGAATTATCTACACAACTGCAGGAGTTGTTGGATAAAGGATTCATAAGGCCAAGCTTCTCACCATGGGGAGCTCCAGTATTGCTCGTGAAGAAAAAGGATGGAACTCTGCGGATGTGTATCGATTACAGAGAACTGAACAAGCTCACAATCAAGAATCAGTACCCATTACCGAGAATTGATGACTTATTCGATCAGTTGCAAGGATCAAGCTACTATTCCAAGATCGATCTTCGATCTGGATACCATCAGCTAAGGATACAAGAGGAAAGCTTACCAAAGACTGCATTCAGAACACGCTATGGGCATTACGAGTTTCTTGTGATGCCATTCGGACTGACGAACTCGCCAGCGGTATTTATGGATCTGATGAACCGCGTATGCAAACCATACCTCAATAAATTCGTGATTGTATTTATCGACGATATCCTGATCTACTTGCGAACGAAAGAAGAACATGAGCAACATCTCAGAACCGTTTTGGAACTACTGAAGAAAGAGAAACTTTATGCAAAGTTCTCAAAATACGAATTCTGGATTCGCAAAGTACAGTTTCTGGGTCACGTTATAAACGAGAAGGGCATTCATGTGGACCCATCCAAGATAGAAGCCATAAAGAATTGGGAAGCCCCCAAAACGCCAACTGAAGTTCGGCAATTTTTGGGCTTAGCGGGCTATTATCGACGGTTTATTGAGAATTTCTCAAAAATAGCTCAACCTCTAACGACCCTTACGTAGAAAGACAAGAAGTACGACTGGGGTGTTAAACAAGAAGAAGCCTTCCAACTACTAAAAAACAAGCTATGCGATGCACCAATACTATCATTACCCGAAGGCACTGAAGACTTCGTGGTATACTGCGACGCTTCATGACAAGGTTTGGGCTGCGTGCTCATGCAACGCCAAAAGGTCATCGCTTACGCTTCAAGACAATTGAAAGTACATGAAAGGAACTACACCACGCACGACTTGGAACTGGGTGCAGTGGTATTCGCCTTGAAGATCTGGCGACACTATCTATATGGTACTCGATGTACAATCTTCACGGATCACAAAAGCTTACAGCACATACTCGATCAGAAGGAATTAAACATGCGTCAACGGCGATGGGTCGAGTTGCTAAATGATTATGACTGTGAGATAAAGTACCATCCTGGAAAAGCAAACGTTGTAGCAGACGCGCTAAGCCGAAAAGAAAGGGTTAAGACCCTGAGGGTTCGAGCATTGGAAATGACTATTCGAACGAACCTCACTTCACGTATTCGTGACGCACAACAAGAAGCCCTTAAGATGGAAAACCGTAAAGCTGAATACCTCCGGGGTGCGTTGAAATACATGGTGCCAAATGAAGAGGGAGCCTTATACTTTAAGAAGCGTATTTGGGTTCCGCTCTATGGCGGTATTCGAGAAGTCATCCTTGATGAATCGCACAAATCGAGATACTCGATCCACCCAGGATCGGACAAGATGTATCAAGACTTGAAAGAATACTATTTATGTTGGAAAATGCTTAACCTGTGCTAAGGTTAAGGCCGAATATCAGAAACTGTCTGGCCTACTACAACAACCAGAGATACCCCTGTGGAAGTGGGAGCAAATCTCGATGGATTTCATAACGAAATTACCCAAGACCCCTAGAGGGCACGATATGATATGGGTGATAGTCGATCGACTAACGAAGTCTGCACATTTCCTACCAATCCGAGAGAAGGATAGCACTGGAAAGCTTGCTGAGATATACCTAAAAGAAATTGTGACGCGTCATGGAGTGCCTATTTCAATCATTTCAGACAGAGATGGACGCTTTGTCTCAAGAATCTGGCAATCCTTTCAGGAAGCCTTTGGATCTCAGCTAGATCTAAGCACGGCATTCCATCCACAAATAGATGGCCAGAGCGAACGAACTATACAAACACTAGAAGATATGCTTCGCGCATGTGTCATGGACCTAGGCGGTAGCTGGGATACTCACCTACCTCTAGTTGAGTTTTCCTACAATAACAGTTATCACACAAGCATAAAAGCCGCACCGTTCGAAGCTCTGTATGGCCGCAAGTGCCGCTCGCCCTTATGTTAGGCAGACGCCGGAGACAAACGCGTGGTTGGTCCTGAACTTGTACAAGAGACAACCGACAAGATTACACAGATCCTAGAGCGCATTAGGGCGGCTCGAGATCGACAAAAGAGCTACGCTGATTGGAGACGTAAACCATTAGAATTCGAGGTGGGAGACAAAGTTTTGTTGAAAGTCTCACCTTGGAAGGGCGTAGTAAGATTTGGAAAGCGTGGGAAGCTGAATCCACGATACATCGGACCATTCAAGATTCTAGAAAGGATTGGTACCGTAGCATACAAGTTGGAATTACCGGAAGAACTGAATGGAGTACATGACACATTCCATGTATCCAACCTCAAGAAGAGTCCAACACAAGAAAACGTGGTCATCCCTGCGGATGAAGTGCATATTGACGACACCCTCCGATTTAGTATGATGCGTTTTGAGAAACGATAGGAGAAATGATACGAGAAATCGTGTCACGAATAGGATACCATAAGCACCATTAATCGTGTACATACTTAAACCGCAGAACAAAAGGTTAGATCTAATGGGTTTCAGGGTAGCCCCACTCTTGGTGACAACTAGTACCGAGTAGTGTTTTTGTGTCTCCGTCGTGAATCGACAACTAGAAAAATGCCTATGGTTTGGTGACTTCCTATGTCGTGTCACATGTTAATGGCCTTGCAACCCATTAACAACTTGATACATACATGAATACTTGATTTATACATGAATACTTGATTTATACAAAATACATACCATGTTTTTCATGCAAAGTATACAAACGTTTAACACAAGAACTACATGAATTCACACCAACATTTTGTTGACGTTTTTCCAAAACTCACATGTATTTCAGGTAACTAGAAGTGGATGTGCGTGCGGCCTTACTCATGCTTGTGGATGTCGCTGATGGAAGGTGTGAAATCCGGGTGCTAAAGTGTGCTATATTATATGTTTATTGTGTTTTAAGCGAATATGTGCCTTGAATGTGTTAACTATGAGTGTTTGTGGTTTTATAGGTAAATCACTTAATTCGGTGAAGTTACAATGTTTTGTGATGAAGCGGAACAACCGGGGATGATAAACAACGCGGAAGATATCATTCGGTACATGTTTGGGTCGAAGAGATAGCTTGAATGTATGAGAAACACGAAACAACGAAGTCCAGAGGCTTGTATGTCATTTGTTGAAAGGTAATGTGGCCAAGATGTTTCCAGCAAGTCTCTAACGTAACATTATGGTGTACATGCGTAAGCTACGTTCTACAAAACAAGTGGTTTACAGAACTTACGGAACGTAACCTACAACAATACACCGTAGGCTACGTTGAATTATAAAGGGCAGCTTTGACTCACGTGAAGGAAGGTTTTGGGTTTCAACTGGGCCATCACATCATCATCACGTAGGAGACTTTGGGCATTTTCTTTGGAATTGTGCCGCATACATGGGAGGACACAAGGATTGTTTATGGCGGCAACAATAAGGGAATCAACACAACATCATCATTACTTATTCTAGAGGAACGAGAATTGGGCAGCCGACATCAAACATATACACGCGCATATGGAGATTGGAATTTTCATTTTAATATCAATCATTCATTCACATCCCAACATCATCTCACATATCATACATCATCGAAAAGGGGGAGGCAGCAAAAGAAAGTCGACAACATTTGGGCGTTATGTATTGACCAGAGTACTTAGTCGTTAGTTATCACAACTGGTTAATTAGATTCAACACTTATGTCTATATAAGTGTTTCGATTAAACACATAACTGAATTTAGCTGCAAAACCTGAAATCTGGAGGAACCATTGTTTCTCTATTGATTTAAACTTCACTTTTTAGTTTGTAATTTTAGATAATCAATCAACTCACAACAAAGCTTTTTTTTTCGTCTTAGTTAATCAACACTTAACCTTATAACACTTTCCACAATCCTCCTCTGGTTCGATATCCGACTTATCCTATCTACATAGTTTATTTCGGTTTTTGCATGTCCTTAACGACAGACATCAAAATGGCGCCGTTGCCGGGGAGGCGTGCGCAAAGTGTTTAGTGTTAAGTTTTTAGTAAAATAGAAAAAAAAATCAAAAAAAAATCCAAAAATAGTATTTTATTCGTCACATATTCCACTGTTTGCTTTTACCTTGGGTATACTAGTTTTGTCTGTGCAGATTTATTGCAGACCTTATTATGGAAAGTGCTTACTAGTCATGCCGAGGTTGTGGTAGTCCATGTCACACGCGTGACGATTGTCCTGTGTTCCGGAAAATGTGTGTGGACGAACAGAGGAGAGCAGATGAGTTGGATTTTTATTCTGATGTTGATGTCCACCCATACTATTCTTATTCTGATTAGCTGCGAGTTGCATATGATTACCAGTCAGATACGGATTATTGTTATGATGAGCAGACATGGGATGAGAGTAGCTATGATCCGTGGATGGTACAAGGCGTGTGTTACCAAGAGGAGTATGACGACTGTTATGATGAATACTCTCACTTTTCTTATGAAGATTATCAGGTACACTATCAGGATGCCTATCATACCCAATATACAGTTGATCAAGGTGAGTCTGAATGTGCACCCCAGTCACATGGTTACTATCAATCACCCCAATTTGGAAGTCTTATGGAATATATGAGACAACGAGACCTGGCAAACGTTGAAGGGCAATTGGCGAAACCTGACCTATCAATAGAGGACCAGTTGGAGATGTGGATTACGAAGTATAACCTTTTGATGGCTGAAGTGAAGGATGATGGGCCAAGAATGACTCCAGTGGAAAAACGCCAAGCCCGGGATAGATGGGTGTCTCTACAGATGTCTTCTTCTCAAGTAAGGGACGAGGGTGTTCATACTTATCAGACCGAGGAGGAGAAAGAGCTTGCTATGTTGGAAGTGACTTTGTCTAAACTCGAGCAGTATTTGTCAGCACCTAACCTTTCCGATGAAGATCGAATCAGCTGTTTAGTTTCTAGGTGTCAGCATTTAAAAATGAAGATAGAAATAGAACAACGCCTTTCACCGTTACCTGATGATATTAGAGATTATTCTCACATGAAGGAGGAGGTTGTGGAGGATAATACCGCACCAATGAGTCCTTTATCTGATGAAGAGTCACTGGTGGATCAGATGGTGTGTGTAGATGATGAGGTAGAACAGTCTGACGAGATGAATATGTGTACCGAACCTCTTCCCATATCAATTATTCAAATTAATAAGTGTGGGGAAGAGTGTTCGAGGAAGTGAGGAAGGTGACGGTGAAGGACATCGGACGGATCATCATAAAGTTGTTATGCAATAATCCAACTTATCTGCTGATATGGAGTAAAAAGAAACACTTGTGGAGAGTTAACTATTGAGTGTATGTTGGAAACTCGATAGGAAAGTGTGGACTGAGGCCGGATTGCAGTGCTTTAGTGGACATCTTGATAAAAATTAGACCCCGCTGGATTAGTGATGTCAGGTACCGTGCATTCATGGGAAACACATGGGGTAAATGTGCACTGAGACCACCATAGCGCATATCAGGTACGGTCTGGCTGAAGACCTTTAAACTTAGCGCTCTCGGGAGGCAGCCCGAGGATGTAGAGTTTGTGTTTTGTTTTGTTTTGTTTTGGTGTGTGTTGTGTTTGGCAGGTTGCTACGTTTAATTCCCGCGGATGCAACGAGTCAAGTGTGGGGATGTTTGGCAACATCCCCGATGAGATGTCAGAGAATCCAAGAGAAGTTTACATCCCTGTTCGATCATAGCAGCCGCACCGTTACAGACACTTGCTGATTGAATTATCAGGTTCATGTGTCTCTCTATCCTTTCTTTTATTTTTATTTGTGAAATTGGTGGTGTGAGTCTTTGTGTTGGGAATGGTGTTATGTGTCGAGTCGTCTAATTATTAGTCGTTCATGGTTTGTAGGTGGTATCTCTTGAGTTTAGATTATAAATTGCACCATACATTAGGGACAATGTATCCCAAGTGTGGGGATGCGGTAACTTGAGAGAGGGTTGGTAGGATTGATGATCTTAAATGCTTGAATTGGTTGAAATTTGAAAATTTGAAAAATTTGAAAAAATTTTTGTTTCTCAAGTATACTTGAACTACATGAAAACCTAAATTTTCAATCGCTAAAGGGTTCCTACTGATATTAAACTAACTTAGATCCCTAGTCATGGTTGTCCCTTTAAGTTTCATGAGAATATTTCTGACAAGTTTTAGAAAATAGTTGAGAAGAGATGCCTAACTAGGGGTAACATGCTTTAGGAATTACACATGCTACGTGTCGGCAACCTATATTCCTTTTGTTCGGTGATATATTTGAGCCTACTAGATTGTTAGTTGAATTGCAATAAATGTTCATTTGTTGAGAGTAGGCCATATGTTGCTTTGTGTTAGAACTTGTGTGGTTTGATACGTGCCGAGACTGTGATTGATAAAGGCATTAGGATCCCTTCCATTGTGTTATTTGTTGATTGTTTATCCACCCACCTTAGTTAACCATGTTGAGCCTTATACCTTTCATCTGTTACACCTTTGTTGACCTGTTTGATTACCAACCATGAATGACAATTATGTGTTAGATTTGTTGAAAAAAAAAAGAAAAAAGAAAGAAAACGAAAAAAAATCATTGTTATGTTCGTGTTGAATAAATGGGTCGAAAATACCCAAAGTATTAGCAGTTATTGTGAAGAGTTAACTGCCATTTTCGTCCCTGTGGTTTGGTCACTTTGGCCATTTCAGTCCATTTTTCAAAAATGCGCCATTTTCCTCCCCGGCGTTCTGGAAAGGTGCCATTTCAGTCCAAAAATCATAACCCAGTTAAGTCAGTTAGTAAATAAGGACTGATTGTGTAAATTTGTAACATAAAGGACTGATTGTGTAAATTTGTAACACCACCACCACTAGCCCTGCCACCACCACCACTCCGCTGCCACCACCACCACCACCGCCACCACAGCCACCACCGCCACCACAGCCACTGCCACCACCGCCACCACAGCCACACGGCCACCACAGCCACCACCGCCACAACCGCCACATCGCCACCACAGCCACTGCCACCACCATCTGCCGCCACTCTTCTCCACTTCCGGCCAACAACCTTTCTTCTCCGATGACCTGCGTCTACCATATCATCACCATCTAATCACCTCATCGATCTAATCAGACAACCAATCCAAACGAGTTGAACGATAATCACCGGCGAGCAATTATCTCGAGCCAAGTGATGGAATCAAGTCTGATGCATCGGTTTGCTTTTATCAGATTTTCATGATTGATCTTCGTCTGATCTGTCTCGAGTAAACCTGCTACTACTTCATCGTTACCGGCGACTGCATCATCACCATCGCCGGCGACTACATCAACCATCTTCGTCACCTGCAACTATCACGCGAACCACCATTAGACACCGTAGTACCTCACTCCGACAACCATCTTCATACGCCACCACAAGAATGACTAAAACAAGCAACACCATCCATGCTACTGTTCCATTGACAACCCCAATATATCGAAACACACAATCAAAACAGAAAATATCACAATAAACTCGTCAGATCTGAAACACACCAAGAACAAACACGCTGGAATCAGCAAAGTCGCTGCACAACACACTAACCAGGTCTGAATAATGGTGGTGCATGATGACCGGAGTGAGGTTCAGGTTAAGTTCAGGTGGTTATCGGGCACGGTGGTCTCGAGAACTCCGAACACAGCGGTGGTGATGTGCTTGGTGATCGTTGACGGAGATGATGACGATGATGAACGGTGACTGTTGATGAACAATGATGGATGGATGGATTAGTGTATCTCCGGTGGTAAGACGTGGTAGCAGGTCGGGTTATGTATGGAATGGTTGTTCAAAGAACTGTTGATGATGGTGGTGGCAGTGGCTGTGGTGGCGGTGGTGGCGGTGGTGGCGGTGGTGGCTGTGGTGGCGGTGGTGGCGGTGGTGGTGGTGGTGGCAGCGGAGTGGTGGTGGTGGCAGGGCTAGTGGTGGTGCTGTCACAAGTTTACACAATCAGTCCTTTATGTTACAAATTTACACAATCAGTCCTTATTTACTAACTGACTTAACTGGGTTATGATTTTTGGACTGAAATGGCACCTTTCCAGAACGTCGGGGAGGAAAATGGCGCATTTTTGAAAAATGGACTGAAATGGCCAAAGTGACCAAACCACAGGGACGAAAATGGCAGTTAACTCTATTGTGAATAAAGTTGTCATGGTTTGGTATTCTTTTGTGTTCGCCAAATAAACATTAAAAGCCAAAAATACTTCCTTACCTTTACGCTTAACCCAAAAACCCTTAAGTCCTTTTGATATGTGTTACGTTATTTGATACAGTGGAGGTGTGATTGCCATACAAGCTTATAATTGCAAAGTAGCATATTTGGTTTTGAGTGAATTACATACTAGCACATTACACGCTAGTCTTGATTGAGCCGAGAGGAGTGATTATTGTGAGGGGCGTGTGGCATGTGTGTAGTATCATAAGCATGTTAGTGTTAGTTAGGAAAGTCTTAAATTGTTTTAAATGCATATCACTTAGTTGTCAGATTGTTAATCTCGAATGTGTCAGTCTATGGGACGGGTATGACTTGGGACCTTAAATTGCTTATTCCGTAAGGGATTTAATGGTGATTTGTTAATAAGGTGAGTAATGTGTATGATGGTTGCTTGAGGACAATCAAAGTCAAGTGTGGGGATGTGATGGAAGGTGTGAAATCCGGGTGCTAAAGTGTGCTATATTATATGTTTATTGTGTTTTAAGCGAATATGTGCCTTGAATGTGTTAACTATGAGTGTTTGTGGTTTTATAGGTAAATCATTTAATTCGGTGAAGTTACAATGTTTGGTGATGAAGCGGAACAACCGGGGATGATAAACAACGCGGAAGATATCATTCGGTAGATGTTTGGGTCGAAGAGATAGCTTGAATGTATGAGAAACACGAAACAACGAAGTCTAGAAGCTTGTATGTCATTTGTTGAAAGGTAATGTGGCCAAGATGTTTCCAGCAAGTCTCTAACGTAACATTATGGAATACATGCGTAAGCTACGTTCTACAAAACAAGTGGTTTACAGAACTTACGGAACGTAACCTACAACGATACACCGTAGGCTACGTTGAATTATAAAGGGCAGCTTTGACTCACGTGAAGGAAGGTTTTGGGTTTCAACTGGGCCATCACATCATCATCACGTAGGAGACTTTGGGCATTTTCTTTGGAATTGGGCCGCATACATGGGAGGACACAAGGATTGTTTATGGCGGCAACAATAAGGGAATCAACACAACATCATCATTACTTATTCTAGAGGAACGAGAATTGGGCAGCCGACATCAAACATTCATTCACATCCCATCATCATCTCACATATCATACATCATCGAAAAGGGGGAGGCAGCAAAAGAAAGTCAACAACATTTATTATACACTTTTTGATGAAAACAATTGAGAAGAAAAGGAGGTCACGTGGACTTGTATGCGGACTTCAGTGGACTTCTTGGGAAAGATATACACATCCACACATAGTGGCGGCTGGGCTTTTGTTTCAAAGGGGCCTCATGTGGGTTCGATTTGGGCGGCACATATTGGACGAGGTGGACTTTTTGGATTGGACCGAAACCACAAAAGCCATAATCATCAACAAAATCTCTTAATTTATCAATCATCTCGACGGCAAAGGAGAAGATGATGTCACTCGTTCATCAAGCTCTCGAATATCAAGTCTGCGACACGAGCGGCTAGTCGTTTTATGGTTTCCTCCGGATGGAGGGCTTTTGTAAGTTGGATAATTTTATGTGTTTGTGACAATCGCTTAACTCGGTGATCTAAGCATTCGATGCTTTTCACCTTTGATTTGATTTATTGGCTGTAAACAATTGCATTTATTTAAACCTTAATTTCTAAGCATTCAGTTCCCGAGAGTTCTAGTAATTGGGATATATTTGACATGGGGTTAGGGTTTGTAATTATAATTGATAATCATTTGATAACCTCCCGTTATGTATTGACCGGAGTACTTAGTCGTTGGTTATCACAACTGGTTAATTAGATTCAACACTTATGTCTATGTAAGTGTTTCGATTAAACACATAACTGAATTTAGCTGCAAAACCTGAAATCTGGAGGAACCATTGTTTCTCTCATTGATTTAAACATTACTTTTTAGTTTGTAATTTTAGATAATCAATCAACTCACAACAAAGCTTTATTTTGTTCGTCTTAGTTAATCAACATAACCTTATAACACTTTCCACAATCCTCCTCTGGTTCGATATCCGACTTATCCTATCTACATAGTTTATTTCGGTTTTTGCATGTCCTTAACGACAGACATCAGTCGCTTATGTTTATCTTTAAATAAAGTTGTAAACTTTTTAGACAATGTTTTGTGGTATCTCGCGATGTAAACGCTAACTTATGTTTTCAAATTATGAAATGTTTGGTGTTTGAAATTATTTTTACAAGCATGTAGTATGTTTACCTTTCGTATGCAATGAGAACCTTTCATGATCACACCTCGTGCTTCCGCCGCAGAAAGGTGTGTGACAGAATGAGTAAGAGAATTTGAGAGTGTGTGTGTCCTACGAATTGGCAATCCGAATTTATACTTACAACAATGAACAAATTATCCTACAATTTTGGGATACTTTCGGATATTCCCTCATGACCGTTGTGGACCTATTCTCCCGGCTTCAAAGTCTTTCTTCTAACAATATTGAGCGAGTCTTCAAGGGAACAAGTCCTTGTGAATGTTGGAATCCTGCAGCCATAACCTACAAGCAAATTGTTAGTAGTAGCCAGGATACTGCCTCAGGATGTTACCAATATCCTGGTTCGGTATCCTGATCATAAATAGCTAACATGAAATCAAGATATGATGTCAGGATATGGGCTCAGAATTTCACCCATAACACACACACAGAGAGATATATATATTTACTAATTTATTTTTAAATCTAAGCATAAACACATATATTTGTCAAACTTAAACATACGACATACTAACATACTAATTTATACATACTACAAACTTTTAAGCAATGGCATATCAATTTCACGTACATACTAACATATACACATTTACATACAAACATACATCCTTACATACACATTTACATTCCTACACAAATCCAAAATTACACAATTTTTCAACATTTACATACACATTTACATACTAACATACACACATTTTCACCAAATATACATAATTTATACATTCTTACAAACACCTACATAAACACATACATAGACTCACATACACACATTACAATCAAATACATATAATTTATACATACTTACAAGCTAACATACACACAAACATACTAATATACACACATTTTCACCAAATACACATAATTTATTCATACTTACAAACTAACATACACATGTACATACTAACATACACACATACATAGACTTACATACACACATTTTCACCAAGTTTACATAGATTATACATTTTCACATACATTTACTAACATATACACATATATATATACAAATATACATCCTTACATACACATTTACATACCAAAAGTACACATCTTTTACTAACATTCACATCTTTAAACATACATCCATACATACATTTACTAACATTCACATCTTGAACAAAAATAAACATAAACTAACTTTAATTTGAAGTTTCTTGTAGGTGGTGACGGTGGAAATGAGGTGGTGGCTGGAAAAGTGATGGTGGTGGTCGGAAAAGTGATGGTGGTGGTCCGATTTATCTAGCACACACACATACAAACACAAAAATTAAAGAGGATAACATATATAACATTAAATGTAGAAGAAATTTAACAAAATCTAACAAAAAGAAACTTTTAATCGATCTTGGAGCGTTCACGCGTCGCCTGGGGAGAAAGCAGGTTAAGAGATATGGGGAAAAGTGAGAAAGAAGGGAAGAAACCTGCCTTTAGAGGTCTGCTGCGTTTTAGGGTTTTACGGGCGACACGCGTCGTCGCTATTGGCCCTTTATGCCGCCGCTATTGCCATAAATAAACCCCAGCCATTCGATCATGATAAGGAATGAGTGGCTGGGGTTTATTGTGGGACATTATGTTCTAGATCGACCTATAGCGGCGACATATGACGTGTCGCCGCTATAGGTGTCGCAGCTATTGCCCCATATTCTTGTAGTGACCTTTATTACCTTTGTAGCAAGATGTGAAAAATTGCCTACAATTTTAAATTATTATATATGAATTTAGTAAATAAAAACAACAACCAAACCCAATAGGTCCTACAAGTAGTAAAGCTATTGTTAGGGTCTGGGAAGGGTGTTGGTGCATACGTCTGTCGACTTAGTCTTGTATCGAGTCTTTCATTGCTCATGGCACGAAGATCGAGGAAAATGATCAAAAAGTTAATTCGGCATGAAGGGATTAATTCCGCTTGAAGTGTCAATAAGTAATTCCGCACGGAATTACTTAATATCGTTTGAACTTGTAATTTCGCATGTATGTAATATCGTCTAAAGCATGTTTCATGCAAAATTAGGAAGTCTATATATAGGGGTCATTTCGTGTCATTCCATACGAAATTACTTTGGTGTTTTCCGACGGCGAAGCTCTGTCGAAGTGTCTTCAGATCTGTAATTGTTTTAGAATCAATATACAAGACAATTTAAAGTGAAATCTAGTTGTATCAACCTCATTATGTCTGTGTCCGCCTTTCATACTGAGTAGAACGCCTCTAAACGACTCGTTTCGGGTCCGACAACGATCCTACAAGTGGTATCAGAGCTCAGGAGGAGGAGTTCTGCAGTTTTCAGCTTGATTTCATCTTGATTTCTATCTTCTACACCTTCTTTTCTGAATTGAACAAGTTTGAAAGGTTAAAATGATCTGAATTTCACATATATCAAGCAAAACAGTGTTTTAACAAAGCCTTGAGAGAATTGGACCATAATTCAATCCAAAACTGACAAAACTTATAATTCCGTTTGCAATATTGGTCGAACATGGTGACATCAGCATAATCTCATTTGAAAGTAGTCTTTAATTTCGCACGGAATTAACACATTTTGGATAATTTCGTTTGAAAACATTACTAATTCCGCACGGAATTAGTAATTTCGTTCCAAAGAACTTAATTTTGCTTGAATCTGGTTCCTAATTCCACACGGAACTTAATTTCTTTTGGAAATTCAAACGAAATTAGGTAATCTCGTTTGAAGTGTGTGATTTCGTTTGAAATTTTAATTTCGTGTGAAGTTGTTTGTTGCAGGTAATTTCGTTTGAAGTACCTAATTTCGCTTGAACAGTGATTGTCTTGATAAACGTGTTACCAAATCATGGACGAAGAGTTTTACAACGCGTTTGCCTCATCCCGGACTACTCCGGCTGCTATTGCTCAAAGCATGAACATGGAACATGAAACTGGAACTTTACAAAAACACCCGAAGCTTATGGGCATTGAGGAGTACTATGGGTGGAAAGAACGTTTCGAAAACTGGGTACAAGCGAATCATTTGAGATCATGGGAGTGCATTAAGAAGAAATATGTAAAACCACGTACTGATTTACAAGTCATCAAAACGATTTCTGAATTGAATGACAAAGAGAGGGATATGTACAAAGCTGAAAAGATGATGATTACTCTACTTCAGCAAGCAATAAAAGAAGATATCTTTATACTGCTTCAGCATGATGGTACATCAAGATCGATTTGGGATGCGCTTAGAGTTAAGTTTGAAGGTAGTGAAAAGATGATCAGAAGCAAGAAAGCATTGCTTAAGAAAGAGTTTGATCTGTTTTCAAGTTTGGCAGGAGAATCGTCAAAGAAGTTAATTGAAAGATACTGTCACTTGGTGCGATCTATGTCTTTGCTAGGAATTGAAAAACCTCAAGATGAATGGGTCGACAAGTTAGCTGACGCTTTACCTCAGAAAGAGTGGGGTACATTTTTGATGATCTTAAAGAACACTAGAGAATATGATGGTTTGACGATTTCTCAATTCATCGAGAAGATTGAGAGTCAAGATCTTGAACAGCAAAAGACTGCGAGGATGAATAATCCAAGTAATCAACAGGATGTAAAAACGTATTACAAAGGCAGTGTTCAAGAAGCTGAAATGTGCCCGAAAATCCAAACTGCTTTTAGTGCTGGGAATTCATCTGGGAATGTTGAACAAAGCTCAAACAGAAGTAGTGGAGTCTCTTCATATCCAAGTGTTAATCCAAAGAGTTCAACTTCAAGTTTTCATTCTCAAAGTTCAAAGAGTGGAAATGGTTGTGTGATACAATGCAACATTGCATTGAATCTCCCAAATGGTCAGAGTCTGTCTGAAGAAGTTGCAAGAGATCACATGACATTACTTGCTACAGTTTTGGAGACCTATGAGGGATTGGTTGCAGGAAGAATCGGACATCCTATGCTGACGGAAGAGGATTACGATCAGATAGACGCTGAAGAGATGGAGCTCATGGACATCAAATGGTGTCTAGCTAGTGTCCTGAGAAGAGCTGAAAAATTCAAAATGATTACAGGAAGAAATGATTTTTTGGATGCTCATGTTTCTACTTTGGGTTTTGATAAATCTAAAGTTACTTGTTTTCGATGAAGGGAGAAAGGTCATTTCAAAAGAGAATGCAAAAATCAAGAAGCTAGTGGAGCAAAGAATCCTTTTGGAAAAGATGATTACTATCAAAAAGCCATATATCAACAGGTTGCTCATCAACCTCATCAACAAAAGGAACAACAAACAGCTCATGCTAAAATGATCGAAGATGCAAACAAGAAAGCTTATTATGGTATCATTGATCAAGAAGATGAACAGGTGGTAGCAGGCTTCAGCTGGGATAAATATATTCCATCTGATTCAAAAGTTGTAGCTTTAATTGCAGAAATAGTTCAAAAGCCTGATTTGTTTACAGAATGGATGAAGATATTTGATAGAAATGATTCAAGTCAAGAAGAAGAATCTGTTTCATCCGATGAAAGTTCAGAAAGAGTAACGGTTTTTGATCAAACACCATCTGATTCTAGTTCTTCAGATGATAATCCAGAAAAGATGATAGAGTTTGATCAATCATCAACTGATGGCAGTGGTGATGATGAGGAAGAAAAACATATTAATATTGCAAAAACTCAGTTATCTCCTGAAAGTTTTCAATTTTATTTTGCAGATCGCTTGGAGAAATTGAAGGAGAGACGAGCAACAAAAGAGAAGAAAAAGAAGAAATGTGAAAGTGTTGATCAAGAAAGAAATTCTGAACATAGTGACAGATTTAAATTTGCTGAAGAAGTGTTTCAAGTGATAAAAAAGGTGGTTGAAGCCAATGAAAAAAATAATTGAAGTAGAAAAGATTGTGGAAGTCATCAAGCCTTGTTTAAAGTGTTTAGAGTCTTGCAAGCAGTGTGCAGAAAAGGATGAGAGACTGAGTGAGAAAGACAAGATGATTGAAAAGTTACTGTTTACGTGAAGGAATCATACGATGTGTTGAACAGAACGGTAACTGGTCTGCAAAAGACTAATTCTGAAAGAGAAGATGCACTGACAATGCTGAATGCAGTGATGATGTCAAAACAGAAAGCTATTAATTTCTATATTGAAGAAAGTGCAAAATGGAAGCAAGAGTTGGAAACTGAAAAGATAGAAAATGAGAGAATCAGACGATTATTACAAAGTTATTCTAGTTCTGATTATCTTATTGATCGAATTTATCTAACTGTTGCAGGAATGGAAGCATTTCAAGATGAAAAGCCGAAGAAGAAGGATACTGGTAAGAAACAGAGCGTTAGTTATAACAAGTGTCCGCCTCCGATCTGAGAAGGTTATTCTCCCAGAAAACCAAATGAGGAGCAAGTCGAAAAGGCAGTCAATATAAAGTTAAAATCCGAAACAACTGACGAGTTACCAGAAAACATTGACGTCACTTTCACATCGTCTGACACTGATCATGAGTCAGAGTTAATAAAAAAGGTGGTCGATCAGGTGTTGGATACAGATGAGGAGTCGGAGTCAAAGTCTGAGTCTGGAAATTCGAATTCGTCGAACAACAATTCAAAGACGTCGGTTAAACGGGCTTACAGTAAAGAGTTTTTGTTATCAAAATCAAATTTGGATGATGAAACATTTGAAGTTGCATATACTTTGAATGATTCTGACAAATTATATTCTGATAAAGAATTTCCAATAAGAAGTGTTAAATTTGAAATGATCAAAAAGGTTTTCAAAATGACAGAAATTAATATTTCTGAAATAAAAGATTTAAATCTTACCGGAAAACCTAAAAAGTACACTTCAAGAGTTCAACAAAGGTTAAACAAGAAAAAGGGTTACAGTTCTGGTTCTGATTTTCAAAAGAAACCAAACCATAACGGTAATTTCAAAAAGAAAGGTTTAGATTTCGTTCTACCTGAAAATTATAAAAATGAGAAAATTTCTAAAACAAATACAAAATTTGTTTCAGGAGGTAGTGCTGAAGAAGAACAAAAGAAAACTTTCTGGAGACAATCCAACCAGGAGTTTCTTGCTGAGAAGAAGAGAATAGGAACTGGAGTTTTTCATAGAAAAGAGACTAGAACCTGTTTTAGATGCAATGAATCTGGTCATATTGCATGGAATTGTCCGTTGGATACAAAAACAAAACAGGAAGTTTCTGAAAAACTAAAAGTTGTTGAGAAAAATGAACCACCAACTGAAAAGTTTAAAATTTTTGAAAATTCAACATATGAAGTTGGTGAGTGTTCAAAGAAAAATTATTACAAAAAGAGAGCCAAAGACAACCAAATGTGGGTTGTTAAAAAGTTCTCTGAGAAAGTCGACGATGAATCTGATTCCACAAAATCAGAGGAGCTACAGGTGGAGGTTAAAAAGGAAAACTCAGTGCCTCCAATGGATGATGCGAATTATCCACCATTGAGGACTGAAAATTTTAAATCAAAAGTTGGAAAGGTTGAGATCTCGAATCAATTCTATTTAGAGAAGAAAGAATTTGATGTCGAGAAAGCGTTTAATGGAAATGTGAAAAAGATTTTTGGAAAAATGGTCGAAGGTAAAGTTCAAGGGGTTAAAGACTTTTATGCGACAAAGAAGGCAACTTATAACCCTACTGAACAAGAGTTAATATCACTCAAGGCTGGTCAGGCTTGGGTGGACATTTTCTTTACTTGAAAAACCTGACTTGCCGGAGCTCCCAAGTTTGTAATCGTGGAGCAGGAATCGGCATCATTCTTGATAAAATTGATTTTGTGAAAGTTGTTAAAATTGTTGAAATTTTTACAGGATGTGGAATTGTCGGAGCTCCCAAATGTGTAATCGTGGAGCATGAATCGGCATCATTCTTAAAATTGATAATTGTGAATGAATCTTAAATTGATAAATTTTACAGGTTGTGACTTGCCGGAGCTTCCAGGATTGGTAAGTGTGAAGCAGGAATCGGCATCTTTATTGGTAAAATGAATTTGTGTAGATGTTTTATTCCTACATGTGGTACAGGTGAAAATTTTACAAGTGATTCGTCAAGGTCATTAAGTTGAACTTGATGTAATCTTCATACAAGTGGTTAAAAATGGGGTTCATTATTTGTAAAAAAAAGAAAGAAACAAAGTGATGATCTTATCCCCAAACCTACAAGTGGATAAAACAAAACTTATTTTCCGGAAAAACCATTTTGATTAAAACAAACTTAAGTGTTTTGAAATCTTAATGGGAAAATAGTTTGTTGAAAGGGGGAGTTCTGATTGTTTATGCCAAGTGGATGGCGAATTAAAGTAATTCACAACAGTTGTCACTTTACTTGTACAGTTTGTTTTCAAATTCTTTTAAATGTGTTTGCATTTTAGGGGGAGTAAAAATTTCAGAAAATCCAAAAACATTAGAAAATTTGAAAAAGCCAAAAACATGATAAAATCTAAAATGAGTTTTGTTGTGAAAAGAGGAAATGATAGTACATCAGTGGACTATCACAACACGCTAAAGAAATGGAAAGTAAAATGTGATAAACAATCTCACTGCGGATATACTAGTAGGTTTTTACACATTTAGTAGATTGTGTCGAGATATAAACCTAAATTTCAAACTTGCTTATTTCGTGGGTAACATTTCTTGGATATATGGGTAACCCCCGAAATCTTGTTTGAAAGGTCCCTCTTTCTGAGATACTACGTCTTTATACTCAGTAATATCTGGGGTATTATCCCGGGACTTCTGATTTTGCGGAAGCAATGGCCTAGTCCCCGTATAATACTTTGCAAAATTGCTTGAAATATAGTGCAGCCCTCAGTACAAAAAATGATGAATCATTGAAAAATGCTAATCATGTGCTGTTGAAGAAAAGATCCTCTAAAGGGGACACACCAAAAGTCGAGCCGTCATCTCTCTGCTGAACGGAAGTTTTGACCTGAGCTCTCACAGTTTCGCATCTAACCCCTTACAGATATCATCTAGCTATACTCACCTGTAAGACTGAATATTGGGATCTGGATACGGGAGTATATTCAAGTAGTGGGACACGCGAATAAGTTTACGTACTTAAGACATTAATCTCGTATCTCGAAACAGTTTAACTTTGTGTGAAAATTTAAGTGGATCAGTATACTGACAATCTGGGTGAATTGTTAAGAACTTAAAATGAAGCTTAACGGTGTTTGTGATTTGTCTCAAAAACTGATATGATCCTTTTACACAAACTCACAAAAATAGTGTTTGTAAATATTTCTTTACTGTATTTCATCTAAAGAAAAATCCAAAAAGATTTTAAGTGTGTTTTAGCATAAACTATAAAAATCCGAAAAGATTTTCGACAACTGATGTTGAAGAGCGGATTTTTAAAATTCCGAGTGCTAAACATGATGATAATATTGTAAGGAGGAGTTTGTGTTGTTTTAACAAATATGTTTTTAAACAATCCTACATGTGGTTCATCAGAAATTATCATTGATAAATCATTCTGGTTGAATTTGAGGGAGATTCTTGATATATAATTTTGTCAAATGTTAAATTTGTGAAATTTATTGTGTGGTAGAGGATGTGCAGGATAGCCTGGATTCTGAGTTCTAGATTTGAGCCAGGTTTCGATCCTGATCCTCTGAAAGCTTCTAGCATATCAAGAGGGAGAATCTGAAGATACCTGAGCAGAATGTGAGCCAGGTTACGACTATGAAGCTGATGATGCTGATGAACTTAAGGAATCAAGAGATCTGATCAAGAGAATTTGAGATAAGATAGAGCCAAGATCAAATCCTGATTCATTGAAGATCAACATCCGAGGGGAAATGAATTTGTTCGAGGGGAGTGTGTTGGTGATAAAGGTTAAAGAACAAAAGAGCAGTCAGACTGATAAAGACTCAAGATGCGAAGACTCGACACAGTAGACTCGACAACATCCGAGGGGGAGTCTGTTGGTGCATACGTCTGTCGACTTAGTCTTGTATGGAGTCTTGCATTGCTCATGGCACGAAGATCGAGGAAAATGATCAAAAAGTTAATTCCGCATGAAGGGATTAATTCCGCTTGAAGTGTCAACAAGTAATTCCGCACGGAATTACTTAATTTCGTTTGAACTTGTAATTTCGCATGTATGTAATATCGTATGAAGCATGTTTCATGCGAAATTAGGAAGTCTATATATAGGGGTCATTTCGTGTCGTTCCATACGAAATTACTTTGGTGTTTTCCGACGGCGAAGCTCTGTCGAAGTGTCTTCAGATCTGTAATTGTTTCAGAATCAATATACAAGACAATTTAAAGTGAAATCTAGCTGTATCAACCTCATTATGTCTGTTTCCGCCTTTCATACTGAGTAGAACGCCTCTGAACGACTCGTTTCGGGTCCGACAACGATCCTACAAAGGGTGAGATATAGACAAACTTTACCTCTATCCCAAGGATAGAGAGACTGCTTCTAGAGAGACCCTCGGCTCAAATCATACGGACAAATATATAAAACATGAGTATGTACGTACATGTGTGTATGTGTGTGGTGTGTATCTGTATGTATATATGCATGCATGCATGCATATAGAAAACTACTACTAATAATAGGTGGTGAAAGAATACATGGTTAAATATAGGCAAATATAACATCCGAAACAACCTATAAGCATATATAGAAGAAACAATCACATGTGAATTCTATCTAACGAGCAAACAAAACATAGGTCCCTATGCCACAACTATAACGCCTTTATACCCTCCCCTAATAGTCCTTAACCCTAATCATATGTCTCCACAAACTCCTATCATTGACCATCTCCTCGAAGAGGTGCAACCTTAGTAAATCTTGTTTAATCCTCTCATCCCAAGTTAACTTAGGTCTGCCTCTGCTCCTCCTCCCCTCCATAGTGAGGATTTCTACCACTCTAAGTAGCTTAGTCGTTTGCCTCCTCTTCACATGCCCAAACCATCTCAATCTCCCCTCTCTTATCTTATCTGACAAACTAGCCACTCCCAACCTCTCCCTAAAAATCTCATCTCTTATATGGTCAAACTGTGTGTGCCCATACGTCCACCTCAACTGCTTCCATCCTGCGTGCCTGCGTTTTCTTGATGGCCCAACATTCGATCCCATATAACATTTTAGGGCTAATTGCTACCCTATCAAATTTGCCCTTTAATTTAGTTGGAAACCTCCTGTCGCACAAAACCCCAGTTGTTGCTCTCCACCTACACCATCCTGCCTGGATGCGATGGGCTACGTAACTATCTATCTCCCTATCCCTTTGTACAAAGGATCCTAAATACTTTAAATTGGTCACATGCGGAACCACTTGACCCCTAATGGTGATCTGTGTTTCCCCGTCATCGCCTACTCCACTAAAGTCACGGTACAAGTACTCAGTCTTAAATCAACTAATCCTTAACCCTTTGCCTTCTAAAACTACTCGCCATTCTTCTAGCCTCTCATTCAAGCTTAGGTTACTCTCCGCAACTAACATGATATCATCCGCCAAAAAGCAACCACCAAGGAATTGTCTCTTGAATTAACTTTGACAACTCATCTAGAACAATCGTAAATAGGAAAGGGCTTAAGGTAGACCCTTGATGGAGTCCTACCTCCACAGGGAAAAAAAAACAGTATCCTCTATAGGCGCCGGAACGCTAGTCTTGGACCTAACATACATATCCCTAATTAAGTCTATATACTTCCAGGATACCCCTCTACTCTCTAAACTATCCCAAAGCAGTCTACAAGGAACACTATCGTAGGCCTTTTCAAGATTAATGAACACCATATGTAGATCTCGCTTCTTCTCCTTATATTTCTCCATCAGTCTCTTAAGAATTTGTATTGCTTCCATGGTTGCCCGCTCTGGCATGAAACCAAATTGGTTTACCGTAACCTGAGTTTCTCTCCTAAGTCTAGTTTTAATTACCCTCTCCCATAATTTTATAGTATGCCCTAGTAGCTTAATCCCTCTATAATTCCCACAACATTTTGCGTCTCCTTTGTTCTTATATAAAGGTACTACTACACTACT
Organism: Helianthus annuus; assembly: GCF_002127325.2. Lineage (NCBI taxonomy): Eukaryota > Viridiplantae > Streptophyta > Magnoliopsida > Asterales > Asteraceae > Helianthus > Helianthus annuus. The sequence continues at coordinate 35,397,211 of NC_035442.2, forward strand.
CCTCCATTGATCTGCATCCATCCAGATCTGAAAATAAGAGTGAATAAACTAGTTAGCCATTAAACTCCTTGTTTCTCCTAAACACTTTCACACCTCAATCGGTATGTGATCCAGCCCAACGGCCTTAGCCCTTCCCATCTTTCTAAGTGCTTCCCTCACCTCTCCCTGTGTGATGCGTCGACAGTAGCCATTGTTTCGTTGTCTCCTTTGGGTAGTTGGGTTGTCATTTTCTTGTTGGTGCTCCCTCGCGCCGTTGAAAAGATTGTAGATGTACGCTTGCCATCTAAATTTAGTAAATAAATAATTTTAAAAAACGTAAAATGTAGATTTTGTCATAAATTTGTAGCAACTTGCGACAAATTTTCGATAATTTAAAATTGTTATATGTTCATTTTGTAAATAAATAATTTAAAAAATAAAATGTTAATTTTATCGGAAATTTGTAGCAAATTGCGGCAAATTTCCAACAAATTAAAATTATTTTATTGATTTTTTTTGTTATTTGTTAATTTAGTATAACAGATATATCAAATAACATAAATGTTAAAGTTGTCATAAATACGTATGCATGTATATATTTGCCTGTATGTGTGTGCATGTGTTTATGTATGCATAATATATCATACTATATTATACTATACTATATTGTACAATATAGTATACTATGCAATATACTATACTATCCCATGCTATGCTATGATATGCTTTACTATGCTATAATATACTATGTTATGCTATGCTATAATATGATATGTTATAATATGCTATGTAATACTATACTATGATATACGATACCATACTATATCATGCCATACCATAACATGCCTTACCATATCATACGATACGATACCACACCATATGATACCATACCGTACCGTGTCGTGCGGTGTGGTGTGGTATCATACCATACTATAATATACAGGTAAATTCACTGGTTCGTGTGTCGTCTCATCCCTTCGTTTGAGACGTTTTCTACCTCTCTTCGCATCTACAGGTAAATTCCAGTATTCCGTGATCTTTTGGCTCAATCAGAGAGTCAAGAATTGTTTTTAAACTCCCTTCATGCATCTCTACCACCCCACCTGTGGCTTTCACTGCGACCTCAAATGGCCCTCCACGGACTAATCCTTATTCCCGAGGTGGTGGTGGTTGTCAGAACTCAGGTGGTGGTAGCCATGGTCAGGGGCACTGGCCCCAATCCCACCAATACCGATATTGCTAAGGGGTTTTAGGCGCAATGTCACGTGTCCCCCACCACTCCGATTTGGTTTGTCAATACTTGTGCTACAATACATCGATGATATGTATGATGCAATTCAAATCAACCTTAAGCCTACTGATGAGCCTTCTACCCAAACCAATCCCGAGCCCACCTCTCCACCTACCCCCCCCCCCCCCCCCCCGAACCTGACCTTCATTCCTCACAACCCGCCGCTTCTACATCATGCCCTACAAACACCTTGTCAAATGCACCCGAAGATCAAATCTAACTCACCTTCCACCCATCCTATGGTCACTAGATCCAAATCAGGTTAAATTTAAGCTAGAACATTGTGCGGACATCGCCCATAATACTACTCATCATGCATGGGCGTTTGAAGTTTTATAACAATCCGTTGTCATGGGTGTAATCATTGAAGTAATGTCAAGTTTGTTTTCAGATCTTGAATTTTAATAAACCAAATGATTTGAGTTTTTGAAGTTTTAAGCTAGGGGGTATGGGGTTCGTCCCCACCCCGTCGAGGAACGGCGACGGCCGTCATACCGTGCCCCCCCCCCACATCCCGTCCTCAACGTCGAGGTCTTGCCATTTGCGACGAACCAATTATGGTGGGCCCCCTTTTTATCAAGTTGCAACTCTTTCGCAATCCCATACTTCGCTAAGAACTTATTTAGGGTTTCGTTACCGCCGGACTCCATTTTCTGGAGCTGGATCTCGGACCAGGAGTCCATAGTAACAGATCTGACAAACGAGATGTGAACGCCGAGGCCGCGGTTGGAGGTCCCGGAGCCGCCGTGACGCCGCCATGAACGGAGATCTGGATCGGAGAAGGTAGATCTGGTGGAGGATTTGGGGGTTTTGAGATGTGAGGGTGAAATGTGTGTTTTGTGGTGGATTTAATGGGTTTACAGTTGGAATTTGTAATAGGGTATTGGGATATTAATTAATTTTTTTAAACTTAAAATGGAAGATTTAAAAAATAAAAAAGTGGAAGATTTAAAACATAAAAAAAATAAAAAAAAATAAAAAAAAATAAAAAAATGGTTGGGTAGGATCATCTAGGACCATCCTCCATATCCTCTGGTTTTGTGGGATGGACCGTCCTTGGGAGGACCATGATGTGGCGCCTACATGGCGGATCATCCTCCCTTGAAAGACCATCACCATACCCTCTAGCCTTATAACGAAATATTATGACTCACACCCTTTTTTGTCAAAATTTGTCCTCACCCTAACCAAACTTACCTTTTTTTACAACGGCTTGTATGTGTGTATATGTTGAATAATATTTAGTTGATATTATAGGTTTTATTAAACTCGTCTATTTTCACCTTGATGCATACTTTAATTCTCATTAGATTAAGGATCTTGTAAAAAAAGGCAAGTGGGTGAGAAGCGTAAGAAATATTCTAGTGAAGACACATGTCAATCAATAATATTAAAGATTAAGGGAAATAATGTAATTTACTCCAAAAATCAATTTAATGATGAAATTTTTGTAACCGTTTTTAAGATAATTTAGGAAATCAAATATCTTATTATTTTACCTTTTCATATCTATAGTTACTGATCCGTCTCTAGAATAATTCACATGACCATAATTTCCTTCAATTCATGGTGTTTTGCATCATTCACAAACATCAAAACACATACATAACATGGTGTTTTAAATAAATGTGTAGTTCAATGTTCATAACATTATTCATATTTCAATTCATGGCGTTTTACATCATTCACAAACATCATAACACATTCATAACATGGTGTTTTAAATAAATGTACAGTTAATTCATGGTGTTTTTACAACCTTCTTTCTAGAAGATGCTCATAGTATGGTGTTTTAATCGTGTATGGTGTTTTGCATCATTCAAAAACATCATAACACATTCATAACATGGTGTTTTAATGAATTTATAGTTCAATTCATGGTGTTTTTACAACCTACGTTCCAGATGACAAAACACCATGTCTTAAATCTTATTACAGTTCTTTCAGCCATTAAAATACCATGACTTCCAGATGTTAAAACACCATGTCTTAAATCTTATTACAGTTCTTTCAGCCATTAAAACACCATGTCTGTCGAACATGAAAATTTGAAAAAAATTAACCTAAAAAGTACAATGAAGATCGATGAAAGATGTTTGCATTTGTATGTTATTGAGTACTTGTTTTGATAAAGATGTTTTACTATATTACTATTACTATATAGTAATAAGATAAAGATAAAGATAAAGATATAAATATAAATATAGATGTTTGTTATTATATATAGCATAAATAAAATATGGATAAAGATCAAATACAAATAAACTTAACGTACTAAACATACAAACTGAATGAAAAGATAAAAAAAATACGGTGTCATTTTTGTAATTATGAGTAACTATCAAAATTCCTCTTGTAGAGTAATTTTGATATTTTATAGAGTAATTTTGATCTTTTGTTGAGTAATTTTGTAAAATTACTCTGCATCAAAATTACTCTTACAAGTGAATCAAAATTACCCTGCAAGTTTATCAAAAAACTGTAGAGTAATTTTGATCTTTTGTAGAGTAATTTTTGTCTTCTAGGGTAATTATCAAAATTTAAACTAACCCCCAAAAAACTGTAGAGTAATTTTGATCTTTTGTAAAGTAATTTTGTAAAATGATCATGTAGAGTAATTTTGATCTTGTAGAATAATTTTGTTAGCATTTAGTTATGGGGTTTAGCTTTTTGGTTTAGCATTTAGCTTTTACTTTGGGTGGTGTGGGGGGGGGGTTAGTGTAATTTTGATAATTACCCTACAAGACCAAAATTACTCTACAAAAGATCAAAATTACTCTACAGTTTTTTGGGGGTGTTGTGTCACACCCCCAAAATCCACACACGGAGTATCACCGCTTGGGAGCGTGACATGACCAGGATCAAGCCACCAATCATATCGAACACAGCATTTAATAATAAAAGTAGATAATGTTATTCATCACGACATGATTGATGTTCAAAACCAAACATTGTTTAAGTAGCGGAAGCTTGTAAGTAAAACCAACATAAATAGTAATGTATGAAATGTCATAAGTGTTTAATTAAGCATTCATGATCCATGCTCCACAACGACCTGCTCCTCCCTGTGCAAGCTCCATATATCTAACGACCTGCAAGGCATGTAACAGAGGATCAACAACTAGTTGAGCGAGTTCACAGTTTATAGTTCGGTATTTGTAATAGTATAGTAAGCCTTGTATTCGTTCATTAAGTCATGTATCGTAATAGTTCGTATCGCGGCCCTTCAGGCATGTATGCGAAGATTAGGGAAAGTTCTCAAGTATTCTAGACTAGGTATATTTGTATCGCGGCCACCCGACACCTGTGCGAAGTTTAGCGTATAGTTCGCAGCCTTCTTAGGCATGTGTGCGAAGATCAGTCATAATATCGCGGCCAACCCTGGCGTGTATGCGAAGATCAGTTCAATTAGTATCACTAGTCTAGCAGTATCTTAACCAATCACCTTCCTCACCCGAGGATCATATCACTACATTCTATTATAGATAAGTACCAGTAAATAATCAAATCCCGTTCCCACCCTGGGAACCCCATGCCTTGGCTGTGTGAACTCACCTTGGTTTGCTCGGTATGCTAAGTTATGCACTCACAAATAATCAGTCAAGTCCTATTGTGTGCACGTGCAATAAATTAGTTCATGTTCGTATTAATACGCAGGTGATCTATATCATAAAGCGTTTGACAGTTAACATCATGTATCGCATACGATAGTGTTCTTGGTTAATGCATACTAGGTTATTCAGTAATACAATTAACAGGGTCGTCGTGTTTAACAAGATCATTATGCTTAACGAGATAACATGTTTTCGCAGAACTATTACACTTATCATGGTTAACACATGTAACAGGAATATTGACTTAACTGTACTAGTTAACTTAAGAGAGTTAGCAAACAATTAGAGTTCACAACTTACAACTTATCAATGGTTTACATGTTCTACTGCCTTACATACTTAACAGGGTTACGAGCAGATAACAGGGTTAACATCACATCAGACCAACACTCGGACAACAAGCATAAGCATGAAAGTCGGACTACATGTATCTTATTAAAAGTTCGGACCACCTTAATTGAACAAAAGTTCGGATCCCCTTGTGTTATACAAGAAGTCGGACTCCCCCATTCATAATATTCGGACTAGGGGTGGGGAAATAAAACTCGGACAAGAACAAGCCAAAACATCGGACCATAAGGGTGGTTAAAACTCGGATAGGGTGTGGGGTGTTAAAAATCGGACCCCAAATCCCCTTGTCAAAACTCGGACAAGGTTGGGAGCCCAAAAACTCGGACCATCCCCTTGTTACTCAACAGAAACTCGGACATCACAACATATAGAAGCTCGGACCCACGTGTTTGTTTAAAAACTCGGACATCAAGTGTAATTATCAAATAACTTATAGTAAACATCGGACTATAGGTGATTATGATTGAAACTCGGACTACATGTCCTATGTTTAAAGTCGGATATGCTAAAGGTCACTAAAGGTCGGACCATAGTGTTTATTAAAAAGCTCGGACCAGTTACCCTTGTTATAAAACTCGGACATCATCACATATTTAAAGTTCGGACTTAAGCAACATTCAAAGGTTGGCCAATCATCAAAACATGCGAATCATTCAAGCACGATTGTAACAGTTACGCTTTCTTTCGTTCATCAGTTACATTCTTACGAACAGGAACCCTAATTCATACACTTTGCAGAGCAGCAATCAATCATCAGTCAATCATTCCAACATGCCTTGTGTCTTAACATCATGCAAATGATCATTCGCTAATCAACATCATTATCATAATACTCAGAATCCAAAAACAACAATCACACAGAACATCACATGAAAGCTAGGGTTTACAAGTATTACAATAATCAAGAATTGATATAATCAAACAATCAATAAACAGTAATCATTTACCTTGTGTTGATTCTAGAGAAAATGTGAAATCGAAAGTGATGAATAGCTTGCCAATGATGATGTGATGATTGCCAGAGAAAACCAAAGAATGAAAGTACGTGCCTTGTTTCTTGTGTGAGGTTTAGTGAAAGATTAGGGTTAAGTATCCTATAAGTTTCACTAATCACTCTACACACCCTTAATTATTACATTTTACATAAGCACCACATCTCACAACAATTTCACAGTTTCACCACAAGGTTTATGCCTTTAACAAATTTTATCACAATTAACACATAACCATGCATAATCACACAATACATTTCATTGTATTAAAACGTATACAATTCCATAGCCAATTATTTGCACAATTAAACAAGTAAACAATACATGCGCGTGCAATAAATGCTGTAGGTCCCTTTTTCTCGGAGGATCGAGAACAACCTAAACCTTGTTATACTAACCCACTAGCGAGTGCGGAATCCAAGCTAGTAGGCAAACCGGAATGAAGCAAGAACAAACACAAGAACACACAAAGTTCACCGATTAACACCACTGTATTAATACGTATGAAGGTTTACGGTTACAAGCACAAGGTTTACAATCTGTTTGCAAACTCTCTAAAGTGTGTGTGTGTGTGTGTTTTCCAGCAGAGTTTCTCTAACTCTCTATGTGTGCATCTCTCTAACACTAACACACTGCATGGGTATTTATACCCATACAAAGCAGATCTGGTCGAAGGACTCGATAGATGGTCCGAAGGATCATCTATCGATGACAGGGAGCTCGAACGATCAGCATGGACATCGAAGGATCATCCTTCGATGTCTAATGGTTGAACCATGGTCGAACCATATCTTTCGAGCACCTCGAAGGATCAGTTGTATCCTTCGAGGCTATCCTTCGATCCAGACAACATCATGTTGTCCAAGTCAAACTAGGAGGATAGTTGACTTGGTCAACTTACAGACTGACTTAGGACATCGTTTTCATACAGACCGAACACAGACAAAGTACAGACACAAGTGCACCAACAAACTCCCCCTTGGCTGTAACTTTGTCTTTATCTTCTATAGTTGAAGACTCGTCTCGAACTTTGACGGTCTTTGGTCTTCGAGTTATCAAAACTCTGATGTCCTTTCAAGTCTTCAATGTCGGAGGATCTTCAAAGTCTTCACATCTTGAAAGCAGAGAGTGTATCAACAAACTACCCGTATCATGTAGGAAGTGTGTTGACAAACTCCCCCTTAACATAAGCTCCCCCTTGAGTTATGCTCGTGAAAAGACTTTATCTTTATGAAGTGAGATCCTTGTGGTGTTGATGATGGCCAGCGGCTACTCGATCATCTTCATCTTTTGAGCGCCTTCTCGTCGTGTCTTCATTCCAAAGCTTGTCATCGACCCTGTTCTCCTAGCCTTTAGAATCTGCACATGCAAGAAATCTAAACGCGTAATGAGAACAACTGCTTGGAATATAGTATAAACAAATGACACACGAATGACCATGTCATAATCAAACACCGTCCGACAGTTTGAAAGTTCAATAAATTTGTCAATTTTAAGTCTTTAACTTTCAAGCATGCAAATTTCCACCGTTTATGAAGATTTAGTCAGTTCGGTTTTCAGTCAGGTTTCAGGTAACGAAGACTTGAGCTCCAACATCGTACGATCGAAAATAAAGTAGAAGTAAAATCTTTTTGGCTTTTATAAAGTTTATATTAAAACACACCTAAAATCTTTTTGGTATTTTTGAAAGTAAAAGACAACAATTTAAAATCCTTTGAGTGTTATCAAACGACATCACCGCTAATGTCGTGCTGATATGCACCAAACGACGAAACTGTTTTAAAAGAAAATAATACAAGTTAAGCAGTAAATAAATAAATATATACAAACATTCTTTTTGCGAGTTTCGAGGGTAAGAGAATCATATCAGTGTACGGTCATGCCAAAACACTCTTGTTGTTCAGTTAGTTAATATTAAGATCAGCATCCTATAACAATTATCGGTATTGTTGTCCACTTAAGCTCAACTTATCAGATGTAATCATGTTTAGAGGATACGTTAATTTATGATTTATACTTACCGACCGGTGTTCATCCACATCACGACACATTCCCGTATCAAGGTATGCACGAGAGTTCATCTTACCGGTGAGTATACCGATTATCATCTGTTTGACCGTATAAATTGTGAGATACTCACTTATTTTGATTTGAAAACAAGTCCTTTGTGATATAATCACTTATTGATGAGGAACTTGATTTTCATATGCATGAGGGCACAGGTGCAAGCCCGTGAACAGGTCAGTACTTCCGTACAGCAGAGAGACGAACTTGACACCCGGATAAATGTGATATTTTTATCACTTATTTGATTTTGGACATGTGATTGTTTATCACTTATTGAGGTCGAATGCAGTATGCAATATGTACACGTATGTATAGTATCATGGAAGATCTAGACTTGCGTCCCCGTTATTTATCGGTAAAAGATACAACCATGATACCCAGATGATAAGCAGCATAAAGACCGAATATCTCAGAACCTCGGCAATCTATCAAACGAAATTTCGGTACTAAGACCATATGCCAATGAATGGTTCCCACCTGGTCTTCAGTCGATTAAGATTTATATCACCCTGCACACTTTAAAATGATTGTGAGCCTACCGATACATCTTATATAGAGCTGCTTATCGCTTTTCATTTAAGGTTTAAAGAGGTTTGAATAGACCACTGATGTACTATCATTTTCTCTTTTGCTCGCCAGGAAACTCATTTTTGATTTTCTATTGTTTTTGTGTTTTTGAAATTTTTCGATGTTTTTGGATTTTCAGATTTTTGGTTTTACTCCCCCTAAAATCAATAAACGAAGATAAATTTAAAACACACAAAGATATTTACAAAAATGATTTTCCGATGTTGGTTTACTCTTGCTTGACCTTAATGCCGTTTACCAATAATAAAAAGTCAAATCTAGATTTGTCAAAAGCTTTGGTAAAAAGGTCGGCACGTTGGTCATCGGTGTGGACCTTAACAACATCGATTAGCCTTTTCTCAAAGCAATCACGTATGAAGTGATATTTGATTTCGATGTGTTTGGTCTTTGAATGCTGCACAGGATTTCTAGTGATATCTAAAGCAGCAGAATTATCAACGTATATAGGAGTAGTTAGGAATTCAAAACCGTAGTCCCGCAATTGTTGCTGGATCCAAAGAACTTGTGAGCAACAACTTGAGGCAGCAATGTATTCAGCTTCGCATGTTGATGTAGCTACACACGTCTGCTTCTTGCACTGCCATGTGACTAGGCGATTCCCTAAAAACTGACATCCAGCCGTTGTGGATTTGCCGTCGATTTTACATCCGCCAAAATCAGAATCACTGAATGCGATCAAGTCAAAGTTATTATCCCTAGGATACCACAGACCGGTGTCGGGGTAAGCCTTCAAATAACGAAAAATCCTTTTGACAGCTGCAAGATGTGAGGCCTTCGGATTAACTTGATATCTGGCAAGTAGGCACGTTGGGTACATTATATCTGGCCTTGATGCCGTGAGGTACATAAGGGATCCGATCATCGCGCGATAGTATGAAGGGCTAACAGGTTCACCCTTCAAGTCAGGAGTTATTCCGTGATTAGTTGGCAATGGGGTACCAATGGGCGTTGCATCGGACATCTGGAACCGGCTCAAGATGTCTCCAACATATTTAGTCTGATGGATGAATATCCCAGACTCCGTTTGTTGCACTTGTAGGCCCAAAAAGAAATTCATTTCCCCCATAGCACTCATCTCGAACTTATCCTGCATGATGCGCTCGAAATTCCTACACAAAACATCATTAGTAGAACCAAAAATAATATCATCAACATATACCTGAACCAGAAGAAGATCTCCATCTTGTTCTTTGATGAAGAGAGTACAATCGATAAGACCTCTTCGAAAACCGTTCTCCAGCAGATATGTAGATAAGGTTGCATACCAAGCTCGTGGCGCTTGATGAAGACCATACAGAGCTTTGTTGAGCAACCAAACCCTATCAGGATGGACAGGATCTTCAAAACCTGGAGGCTGTTCGACATATACCTCTTCTTCAACCACACCATGTAGAAATGCACTTTTGACGTCCATCTGGTAAACCTTGAATCCTTTGAATGAGGCATAAGCCAGAAAGATCCGAATAGCTTCCAGACGTGCAACAGGTGCATAGACTTCGTTGTAGTCGATCCCCTCTATCTGACGAAAACCTTGAACGACTAAACGAGCTTTGTTTCGAATAACCACTCCACGGTCGTCTTTCTTGCATTTGAAGACCCATCGAGTGCCAATCTTCTTGTAATTCTCAGGCTTTTCAACAAGCTTCCAAACACCAAGCTTGTGAAATTGCTGTAATTCTTCTTGCATGGCTTCAACCCAAGCACTATCTTTCAATGCTTCTTTCCACGACTTTGGTTCTTCTTGTGACACATAACACGCGAAGGACCAGTCATTTTGTTGACCAGATTCTCTTATAGCTGAATACAAACCAGCATTCCGGTTGTTTCTCAGCTGATTACGCGTCTGCACACCGCGATGGACATCTCCTATGATATTCTGTTGGGGGTGGGTATCGTGAATCCTCATTTCAGGATTATCTGGCACACGAGCATTTATACCCAAATTATTCAGATTAAGATCAACAACCAACTCCACACCAGGAATGTGGGTAGAGGTGGATGCATTTCCTTCAGCAGTATCTACATTCTGCGTATGAGGTGTATCTACAGAGGCACCTTGAACAGGAGCAGCTGGAGCTGAAGATCCTTCGGCTGCATCATGATATTCATCATCTTCAGAAGAGTCATTATAATCAGCAGCATCTTCATAAACCTCATTTTGAACCATATTGTTGACTGACGTAGAAGCTTGAGGATCAACAACAATAGGTCTAACCAATGGCGAGACAGCAGCGTTGTCACTTTCCAACAACATCCGAGCCGCTGCTGATTCTTCGTCAAAGGTTGGCAGATTGAAGGAGTCAAATAGCCCATCATAATCGAACATCCACGGATCACCCGGAGCCCTAACAGGACTCGTGTACCTTTGAACCCTAACTTCGCTCCATAGCTCAATCTTTTTAGTAGCTAGATTCCAAACGCGAAAATTCGGAGTTGCATATCCAAGGAAGAAACCCTCGATAGCTTTTGCACCAAACTTTCCATCCGGCTCAATCATAGTACAAGGAGCACCAAAAGGTTCAAGGTAAGAAAGATCCGGTTTCCTTCTCTGAAGGAGTTCGAAACAAGTCTTGCCATGTCTCTTTACTGTAAGAACTCTGTTCAACGTGTAGCAAGCAGCCGATACAGCCTCCCCCCAGAATTGAATAGGGAGTTCCGACTCTACTAACATTGTTCTTGCAGTTTCTATGATCGTACGATTCTTCCTCTCAGCGACACCATTTTGTTGTGGAGTATAACGAGAACTGTACTCATGAAGAATGCCTTTAGAAGTACAAAACTCATCCATAACTTGATTCTTGAATTCAGTTCCATTGTCGCTTCGGATCCTTTTCACTTTCAACGTATAGAGATTCTCCAACATTGTAAGAAGATCCTTGAGGATGCCAGGAGTTTCACTTTTGTGTGCCATAAAAGATACCCAAGAAAATCTAGAGTAGTCATCAGTAACTACTAAACAATAAGCATCACCAAACGTTGTCTTGTGCTTCATAGGTCCAAAAAGGTCCATATGAAGACGTTCGAGAGGCATGCTGACAGTGTTGATTTTCTTCAAGGGATGAGACTTCTTTGTTTGCTTCCCCTTTTGACACGAGACACAGATATCTTGCAGATGAAAACTTCTTACAGGCACACCATTCACAAGATTATTTTTCACCAAATGGTTCATCTTTCTCAAGTGAATGTGTCCCATTCTTCTGTGCCAAGATATAGACTCCTTTTCTGTGGCTTTTGAGACAAAGCAAGTAACTTGTGCAGATGTTGTAATCGCCTGACTCATGTCGAGAATATAAAGATCATTAACTCTCGGAGCCGATAAGAGAATCCATTCTTGTGGAATTTTGAATCCAGACTTCAGCACATAACAGCGAGCATCATCAAAAATCACTGAGAACTTTTTATCGCAGATTTGCGACACACTGAGAAGATTGTGATCAATTTGCTTCACATAATTGATCTTATCAAAGCACACGATGCCATTGGAGATACTTCCTTCTCCAGTGATGTACCCGCCTTTATCACCCGCAAAAGCAACATACCCTCCTCTGATATTTCTCACGTCATACAGGAGCCGTAAGTCGCCAGTCATGTGCCTGGATGCTCCACTATCAACAATCCAATGACTATTAATAGTTCCTCCTAGAACATCCTGCACATGTCAAATAAACACATCAGTTGAGAATGGGGACCCAAGCCTTAGTGGTCTTGGGTCGTCCCTTGGCATCACGATACGTAAGCTCTATCTCTTGATGGTTTTCAAGAACAACTGCTCCCCCTGAATTGTCACCCGACTTAGGTAACCAAGTTTGTCTGTGCCTACCAGTTTTTGAAGATTCTGGTTTTGCAGGTTGTGACACACTTGGTTCCTTTTGCACTGTTTTAACTTCAGGTTTTAAAGCTTTTTCAACAGTTTTTAAGTTCTTACGTCGTTGTTTAGTTTCTTGTTCTTTTACAGTTCGTTTATCTTGTTTAGGTGAAACTGACCGACGTTGAGGATGAACTGTTTCAGGTGGAGCCTTTTCAACCAATTTCTTCTTTGGAGCATTTGGGCAGTTTCTGATAATGTGCCCAATTTCTCCACATTTGAAACAAGTTCTCCTTTCAACAGACTTAGGAGAACTTGATCGACCACCAGATGTTGAACTTGTAGAACCTGAGGTACTTGCTCTTTCATCACACCCGTTTGTATGTTGGGTGTAATTGTTATCACTGTTACGTTTCAAAATTTTGACTTGTTGTACAAAATCAGTGTTTGATTTGTTTTCAAAAGTCTCAATTTTATCTGTACCCTTTGATGCTACAAATTTAACATCTTTTCCTTTCTTCATGTAACGAGCTCCTTTTGATTCAACCTTAGCCTTTGGCTTTGGAGCTCGTTGTTGTTGTTTACCCTTAGAAGCAGTCGGTTGTTGAGTGGTTGGAGATTTTTGATTACCAAACTGTTTCCTAATCTCAGCCTTAGGAATTGGATCACATTGTGTTACCACAATTCCCGGAAGTGTTTTTCCCAAAAATTTGTTTGTATTGTCTTCAAAGACTTTGTCAATCAAAGATTTATTTACATTCTTAATTGGAAAAACATGATCTGAGTAGATTTTATTATCTCCAACCAAAGTGTACAACACATTACTGCTTTTAACAGTAGACACACTTGTCTTCTCAACCTTGACAGGATCAATCACTTGCTCCTCAACAGATGAAGCCTCAGGAGTATCAGGATCACAAAGGATGTGATTCTCTCGTGGAATATCTACTCCTTTCATCTTGCTAAGTGATTTATCCTGATCACTTACAGCCACTTCTGATTCATCATCCGATGTCTCATAGTCCTCGATAATTGGAGGACTTTGCTTCATGGATGATGAGGTTTCTTGTTCCTTAGAGGCTGTGTTTGAAGAACTGTCCGATTTGAACCCTAGGCCAGTAGAAAATTCCTCAAAGTTCAAAGGCACACTGGGTTCATACCGAGGCATTTCCTCTTCATCGGGCATCTTGGTATAGTTGTCCATCAAAGGGGGTGGACACGCCTTATACCCTACACCTTTCACGTTACCTTTCAGTTGTTGAACGTCTATGATGTGATCAAGCACAAATCGGGAGTTAGAATAACTATCCAATTTCTGTTTGATCGCATCATGCTTGCATTGGGCAATGGCTAACTGCTTCTTAGTTTCTTCCACAAGATTAATGTATTCGTTTATACTTACTTGTTTGTGGTAAACTACTTTGTTAACCTCGGACACATTTTTCTTTAATGTTTCTATTACAGATTTAAATTCTTTTTCATTCCGGGTTAAAGCCATGTTTGCCTCTTGGCATTTTGACAATTCAATAACCAAATTCTGATTATGACCATGAAGCTTTTCTGATTCAAGCTTCATTTCTGCACATGATTTACACATACTAGGAGCAGGAGGTTCAGAAGTTACCTGACTAGTAGAGGCTGAACCATTTGCCATAAAGGCAGTTTGAAAAGAAAAAGCTCCATCTTCAGAGAATAGCTTTTCCATTTCCATTGATGTAGCAGCAGCCTTCCTAATCAGAATTGATTTCTGACATTTAAGCTCATCAGCTTCATTCAGTAGCTCCTGTATATCATCATCTCCTTCTTCATTCACATCAGGCTCTGAGTGATTATCCCCAGAAACAGAGCCTTCTTCATCTGAACTGCCCGAATAACCAGAACTGTCATCGCTCCCAGAAGACTCTTCTTTTTGAACCTGCTCGATGACCTTAGCATACAATGCAGTTCCACTTCCTTGGTCACCTTCACCAAACTGCACTGACCAGTCACATCCTTCATCAGCTTGAACAGCCAAAGCCCGATTGTGATTGGTAGCTCCAGACTGTCCCTGATTGTTATTCACTGCCACCATCCTCCGTTCACGGTTTTCTTGTTGGGCATTCACATTCGTCTGGTTTCTGAAAGGGTTGTGATTGCCGTGTTTTGTTGGTCGAGTGCACTCACGTTTAAAGTGCCCTTTCTCCCCACAATTAAAGCACGTGACGGCATTAATATCAAACCCATACTTCGTGTTTTTCTTTCCTTCCAACGAAGTTCTTCCAGTTCGTGCCATGAAATCTTTTGCCCTTCTAACCGCACTAGCAAAAGCCCATTTAATATCCATCAACTCCATCTCTTCCTTGTCGATCTGATCATAATCTTCATTGGTCATGTTGATGTTTCCAAGCTGACCAGCTACCAAACCACAGTAAGCACTGACCATGGTGTTGATAATTTCCATATGTTCCTTAGCAACTTCAATGCTAAGGTGTGAAAGATTTGAGTTATCGACTCGGATCGTGTGATGACTTTGGGATTGAGGTTGAGGATTGCTTGTATAGTGAGCTTGCTGTTGTTGTTGTTGAGGTTGTGGTTGTGGCTGTGTTGGAACAGGAATGTAAGACCTCGGATCGAATTGAGGTTGTGGTGGAGCAGCTGTTGATTGTGGAAATGGAAAGGAACTCGTATTGGACACAAAAGCAGTTTGAAGCTTCGGTTGCTGAACAGAACTAGAACTAGCTGAAGGACCAAAACCAGGCAAATACATTTCTGTATTCTGAGGAGCTGGAGCACGCCTTGCTTTCCTAATTTCTTCATCATTTTTATGTTCCAGCTTCTGAATGAACTCATAGATGTTAATCTCATCTAGAGCTTTAGTATGCTTCAACAACTCAATAAACGAACTCCATTTTGGGGGTAGGGCGTCAGCAAACCTATTCACCATATCTTGTTGAGTAGCTGCCACCCCATAAGCACACATTTCACTAATCAAATGATAGAAACGTGTGGTCATATCATTCAGAGTCTCGTTTTCCAAAAACTGGAAAGATTCAAATTCTTTCTTCAACAAATCATGCCTAGACTTTCGAGCAGCTGCATTGCCTTCTCCTCTAGCAACTAAGGCATCCCACAATGCTTTCGTGGTCTTGCAATATGAAAACTGATGGTAGATGTCTTTGTTGAGTGCTTGAGTAAGTATGGCATATGCCTTTTTCTCCAATTCATAAGCCTTCTTGTCATTTTCAAGCATGTTGGCGTAACCTTCTGAAGTGGATGCTCTACTTTCAAGACTTTCATTGAATGCATTGACAAAACACATCCAAAGGTCGGTGCTTTGTCCTTGAACATATGTGTGAAAGCGGCCTTTCCATGACGGAAAATCGTTCATGTGATTCAGCTTTGGTGGACGATTGTTACTGCCTGTTTCACTCTCACTAATCAGAAGATTCTGAAGACTTTGACTTTGATTGGATACCAAAGCCCATTGGCATGAACTTATTGATTGTTGTTGTTTAGGAATGGCACTCGTCATATATTCAGCCATCGACATCTGTTTCAGATCTGGTTGTGGATCCGTACTCCAATCCCAAGGACTTGTGCAACTCATTTTGATCAAAGATTAACAGATAACCTACACACCACAAACTGTTAACAACAAACAGACAACAATTGAAAGATACAATCTGATCGAAAGATCAAGACTTGTTCGAAGGATCAACAGTGATCGAAAGATTACTGTTGAGTTTCGAGCAAAGTCTTCGAAAGATTCTCAATGAAAGATCCTTATCTTTCGACTGATTATCACGAAAGATTCACAGTTCGAAAGATCTATATCTTTCGAATACTGATCTCGAAAGATTCACAATGAAAGATCCTTATCTTTCGAGATGTATCCTTATCTTTCGGACAACCAACTTTCGAAAAGATTCCAACTACGAAGGATAACCCTTAGACTTCGAAAGACTACTCGAAGGATGCTAATCTTTCGAGCTGCCTCCAATCGAAAGGTGATCTTTCGAAATCGAAAGATATCCTTCGGAAACTTACTGACACACTGACACGAAAAGGACAGGTTGGTGAGAAAGTTGACAGGTAGGTGAAGTTGCTTTCGGCAGAAAGTATGTTCTGCACACAAATCTTCACCAACTTTTTGACTTTCAAAAAGTTTGCCAAAACAAGCAACCTTATCCCCAAGTCCAGTCACCGGAAAGATTATCGGAACACGGCCGGAAAAATCAAAGTTTCACAAAAACAATTTTTATGTTACCCAAACCGACCCCGAACAATCCCGATAGGTTTAGTAGCCGTTTTTCAGTTTCAAAATGCAAGAAAACTACCAAAAACGAGTGCTAAACCAAGTGTCCAAACACACCAAAGAACTCGAACAAACCGGTTTTAAACAAGGTAAAGAGCGAGGCTCTGATACCACTTGTAGGTCCCTTTTTCTCGGAGGATCGAGAACAACCTAAACCTTGTTATACTAACCCACTAGCGAGTGCGGAATCCAAGCTAGTAGGCAAACCGGAATGAAGCAAGAACAAACACAAGAACACACAAAGTTCACCGATTAACACCACTGTATTAATACGTATGAAGGTTTACGGTTACAAGCACAAGGTTTACAATCTGTTTGCAAACTCTCTAAAGTGTGTGTGTGTGTGTGTGTTTTCCAGCAGAGTTTCTCTAACTCTCTATGTGTGCATCTCTCTAACACTAACACACTGCATGGGTATTTATACCCATACAAAGCAGATCTGGTCGAAGGACTCGATAGATGGTCCGAAGGATCATCTATCGATGAGAGGGAGCTCGAACGATCAGCATGGACATCGAAGGATCATCCTTCGATGTCTAATGGTTGAACCATGGTCGAACCATATCTTTCGAGCACCTCGAAGGATCAGTTGTATCCTTCGAGGCTATCCTTCGATCCAGACAACATCATGTTGTCCAAGTCAAACTAGGAGGATAGTTGACTTGGTCAACTTACAGACTGACTTAGGACATCGTTTTCATACAGACCGAACACAGACAAAGTACAGACACAAGTGCACCAACAAATGCGAAATAGAAATCTTGGAAATTCGAGTTGTCACATTATCCCCAACTTAAAAGAAATTTCGTCCCGAAATTTAGCATGCGGTTACTGAGGAAGCTTGGTAAGTTGTATCGTTTACTGGTTTTCCTGGGGTGTCACATCATCCCCCCGTTGATTTGGAATTTCGTCCCGAAATTCCGCAGTAGTAGCTTCAGTCTCAGTAGTGGTTGCACGGTTTTCGAATAACTGGGGGTACTTTTCTGTCATCTGGTCTTCGCGTTCCCAGGTGTACTCTGGGCCACGTTTGGAGTTCCAACGAACTCGTACAAGAGGGATTCTCTTGCTTTTGAGGACCTTAACATCCCGGTCCGTGATTTCAACTGGTTCCTCGACGAACTGCAACTGCTCATCGATAGTGAGTTCCTTAAAAGGAACTATGAGAGTCTCATCTGACAGGCACTTCTTCAGATTCGACACGTGAAATACATTGTGAACTGCACCGAGTTCAGCTAGTAGGTTTAGCTTGTAGTCCACTTTGCCTATTTTCTCAATGATCTCAAACGGTCCGACATACCGCGGATTTAATTTGCCCCGTTTGCCGAAACGAACCACACACTTCCAGGGTGAGACTTTTAGTAAAACCCGGTCCCCGACCTGAAATTCCAACGGTTTCCTACGCTTATCCGCGTATGCTTTCTGACGGTCGCGTGCTGCCGCCATGCGTTGTCGTATCTGTGCAATCTTTTCTGTGGCGTCCACTACAATCTCCGGACCCGTGATTTGACTATCCCCTACCTCTGCCCAACAGAGAGGTGACCGGCATTTACGTCCGTACAATGCCTCGAATGGAGCGGCTTGTATGCTGGTGTGATAACTGTTATTATACGAAAACTCCACCAAAGGGAGATGCTTTTCCCAGCCGTTGCTGAAATCAATAACACATGCCCGAAGCATGTCTTCAAGAGTCTGGATCGTTCGCTCAGACTGCCCATCCGTCTGAGGAAGAGATGCTGTGCTCATGTCTAATCGTGAGCCAAAAGATTTGTGCATTGCTTGCCATAGCTCTGACGTGAATCGTGCATCCCGATCCGAAATGATAGAGGTGGGCACCCCGTGCCTCGAAACAACCTCTTTAAGATAAACGTCTGCGAGTGTGGAGAACTTATCCATTTCCTTAATAGCCAGGAAGTGTGCAGACTTGGTGAGTCGATCCACGATCACCCATATAGTATCATTCCCACGCTGGTATCTGGGTAGGCCTGTAACAAAATCCATGGAAATTTCTTCCCATTTCCATTGCGGTATCTTGGGTTGCTGAAGTAGGCCCGCTGGTTTCTGATACTCCACTTTGACTTTTGCACATGTCAAACATTTGTCGACGTAGGTTGCAATGTGGGCCTTCATGCTAGGCCACCAATATGTAGTTTTGATGTCGTGGTACATTTTATCCGACCCTGGATGTACCGAGTAGCGAGACTTGTGAGCTTCGTCCATTACAAGCTCTCGTAAGCCGCCATAAAGTGGGACCCAAATACGCCCCGTTACATAGTAAGCACCATCTTCCTTCTGCTCTAATCGTTGCCTTGAGCCGCGCAAGGCTTCAGCCTTGACGTTTTCTGGTTTTAATGCTTCCACCTGAGCATCACGTATCTGTGCAGGAAGACTGGACTGGATAGTGAGCTGCAAAGCTCGCACACTCCTAGGTATAGTATCCTTTCGACTGAGAGCGTCAGCTACAACATTGGCTTTTCCTGGATGGTACTTGATGGCGCATTCGTAATCATTAAGCAGTTCGACCCATCGTCGTTGACGCATGTTCAATTCCTTCTGCTTGAAGATATGCTCGAGACTCCTGTGATCGGTGTAGATTGTGCACTTGGTACCGTACAGGTAGTGTCGCCATATCTTGAGTGCGAAAACAACAGCTCCCAGCTCTAAATCGTGCGTCGTGTAGTTCCGTTCATGAACCTTGAGTTGCCGCGAAGCATAGGCAATAACTTTATCACGCTGCATCAATACACAACCAAGCCCCTGTATCGATGCGTCACAGTAGACCACAAAATCATCCGTGCCTTCTGGCAATGAGAGAATAGGTGCGCTGCACCCTTTAAGTACTGAAAAGCGTTTTCCTGGGAATCTCCCCAACGATAGGTAACACCTTTTGTGTCAACATAGTGAGTGGCTGTGCGATCTTGGAGAAGTCTTTGATGAATCGTCTGTAATACCCCGCCAAACCCAAGAATTGGCGTATTTCCGTTGGTGTACGCGGTGCAGGCCAGTTCCTGATCGAATCTACCTTGGATGGATCGACATGGATCCCATCCCTGTTCACCACATGGCCTAGAAAGTGGACTTCTCGAAGCCAGAAGTCACATTTAGAAAACTTGGCGTACAATTGCTCCTTTCGAAGAAGTTCCAAGATAAGACGTAAGTGCTGCTCGTGTTCCTCCTGACTCTTGGAGTAGATTAGAATGTCGTCGATGAAGACAATGACGAACTTGTCAAGATAGGGTTTGCACACCCTGTTCATAAGATCCATGAATACTGCAGGCGCGTTCATAAGCCCGAATGGCATGACAAGAAACTCGTAATGGCCGTAGCGAGTTCTAAATGCTGTCTTGGAGACGTCCTCATCCTTGACTCTCAGCTGATGGTAACCAGACCGTAGATCAATCTTGGAGTAGTAACTCGACCCTTGCAACTGGTCGAATAAGTCGTCAATACGTGGAAGAGGATAACGGTTCTTCACTGTGACCTTGTTCCGTTCGCGATAGTCTATGCACATCCTGAAAGTGCCATCCTTCTTTTTCACAAATAATACTGGAGCTCCCCAAGGCGAAGAGCTTGGACGAATGAAGCCCTTATCCAAGAGCTCTTGTAGTTGCTTTGACAGTTCCTCCAGTTCAGTTGGAGCTAAATGATACGGCGCGCGAGCTATAGGTGCTGCTCCTGGAGCTAGCTCGACTTGAAACTCGACCTGGCGATGAGGCGGTAGACCAGGTAAATCTTCAGGAAACACTTGAGGAAATTCGCGTACAACTGGAATATCCTCTATTCTTTTCTCTTTCGCAACTGCATCAGTAACAAGTGCCAAAATAGCCGTATGACCCTTTCGTAAGCATTTCTGAGCCTTCAAGAAAGAGATGATGCCAACCACAGCACCACTCTTGTCGCCTTGAACTTCGAGAGGTTCCTTTCCCGCACGAGGAATACGAATGATTTTCTCCTTGCATAGGATCTCCGCTTGCTGCTTGGATAACCAATCCATGCCGATAACGATGTCGAAACTTCCCAAAACTATGGGAATAAGATCAACCGAGAAGGTCTGACCAGCTAGAACGATGCTACAACCCTTGACTACATGCGTGGCTTCTACACTCTTACCATTTGCTAGTTCTACGACATGTTTGGTGTTTAGGGGTGTTGGTGTACGTTTTAACAATTTACTCATTTTCAAAGACATATAACTCGTATCCGCACCCGAATCAAACAAAACAGTAACATAAATATCGTCGAGAAGAAACTTACCCATAACGACGTTGGGATCATTTCTTGCATCACCCTGCCCCAACACAAATGCACGACCCCTTGCTTCGTTGCCGTTGTTGTTCCCACCATTGTTGTTGTTGTTGCCATTTCCTTGATTGTTGTTATTGTTGTTGTTGCGGTTCTGGTTTAACTGGGGACAATCACGCTTGAAATGACCTTCAGCCCCGCACTGAAAACATCCCCTGTTGCCCCGCTGCTGCTGCTGATGCTGATACTGGTTCTGTGGAGCTGGTGGTGGGTGTTGCTGATTCTGATTTGCAGGTCGCGAACTCCTGTAGTCTTTAGCTTCGTGCCCTAACTTGAGACATCTCTGACAACGCTCCTTACGACACCGCCCGCTGTGGTGTCTGTTGCACTTATTACACAGTGGGTGAATTCCCCGATATCCACCCTGCCCCTGACTGCCAGATGATTGCTGACTCGGATTATGGTAGTCATTTGTGTTGCGCTGCTGAGACTGAACAGAAACTGATCCCTTGCTGGAATCCCCCTCCCATTTTCTCTTGTTGTCACTGGGAGTAGCAGAAGTAGTGACAGCAGTAGTGGTAGCACTGATGCGCTTTGGCAGCTTGTTCTGATCCACTGCCTGATCCGTAATACGATGAGCAAGGCGCTGAATAGCCTGGATATTATCAAGGTTAGCCGATGTCACATGGCTCTGGATCTCTGGCGCTAACCCCTTGAGGTACAACTCAATGCGCTTGACTGGAGGGTCCACCATAGTTGGACATAGCACGGCCAGCTCGTTCGACCTTTTAGTGTAAGCTTCAATCTCTGACCCAGTCATTTTCAAATGGTAAAACTCATCCTCCAGTTTGTGGATGTCTTGTCGAGTGCAGTATTCCCTTTTGATCAATTCCTTGAAATCATTCCAAGGGGTGGCGTTAGCAGCTGCCAACCCTAGGATCTGTACTTGCGCGTTCCACCATGTTAACGCGATTCCTTCCAAAGTACCAGTGGCGCACTTGACCCTGCGAGCCTCAGGGCATTCACACATTTCGAACACAGATTCTAGCTTCTCAAACCAATGGAGGAGTCCCACTGCCCCCTCGGTGCCACTGAATGAGCTTGGACGACAGTCCATGAAGTTCTTGAAAGTGCAGACGGGCTGCTGAGCGTGTTGACCTATTATGTACGAATAGGACAAGGTTAATCACAAGAGTGAATGTAGGATCTAAAGATCCTAGTATGAGTTACGACTGCAGGGTATACCTCCTGCGTTTGCAGCTGCAAGTGCCGCAGCAACTTGTTCATTGATAAGAGCCGTCAATTGGGCTTGAGTCATGTTAATGCGTCCAGCCGTTGTTCTTCATAGTAAAAGTAGTGTAAGTGAGAATGGTTCGCGAATAGTGCGATGACAGAAGAGTGTAAGCACATAGGTGTTCTCAGGCAATAACAAGTAATGAGCAAAGTAATGTAAGCATACTACGAGCAAAGTTCTATGCAATTCTAGCATGTAGGCAATAAACATAAACCTTATTACCTAGGATGTTGAGTCTTGCACGTGGAGCGAAGCGTCGTTGTGGATCGTTGAGAGCACTGTTCTGGTTATAGTCTGGTTTTAATAAAAACGTTTTCCCATATTAAAACCAAGTTCTCTATAACCAATGGCTCTGATACCAATCTGTCACACCCCCAAAATCCACACACGGAGTATCACCGCTTGGGAGCGTGACATGACCAGGATCAAGCCACCAATCATATCGAACACAGCATTTAATAATAAAAGTAGATAATGTAATTCATCACGACATGATTGATGTTCAAAACCAAACATTGTTTAAGTAGCGGAAGCTTGTAAGTAAACCCAACATAAATAGTAATGTATGAAATGTCATAAGTGTTTAATTAAGCATTCATGATCCATGCTCCACAACGACCTGCTCCTCCCTGTGCAAGCTCCATATATCTAACGACCTGCAAGGCATGTAACAAAGGATCAACAACTAGTTGAGCGAGTTCACAGTTTATAGTTCGGTATTTGTAATAGTATAGTAAGCCTTGTATTCGTTCATTAAGTCATGTATCGTAATAGTTCGTATCGCGGCCCTTCAGGCATGTATGCGAAGATTAGGGAAAGTTCTCAAGTATTCTAGACTAGATATATTTGTATCGCGGCTACCCGGCACCTGTGCGAAGTTTAGCGTATAGTTCGCAGCCTTCTTAGGCATGTGTGCGAAGATCAGTCATAATATCGCGGCCAACCCTGGCGTGTATGCGAAGATCAGTTCAATTAGTATCACTAGTCTAGCAGTATCTTAACCAATCACCTTCCTCACCCGAGGATCATATCACTACATTCCATTATAGATAAGTACCAGTAAATAATCAAATCCCATTCCCACCCTGGGAACCCCATGCCTTGGCTGTGTGAACTCACCTTGGTTTGCTCGGTATGCTAAGTTATGCACTCACAAATAATCAGTCAAGTCCTATTGTGTGCACGTGCAATAAATTAGTTCATGTTCGTATTAATACGCAGGTAATCTATATCATAAAGCGTTTGGCAGTTAACATCATGTATCGCATACGATAGTGTTCTTGGTTAATGCATACTAGGTGATTCAGTAATACAATTAACAGGGTCGTCGTGTTTAACAAGATCATTATGCTTAACGAGATAACATGTTTTCGCAGAACTATTACACTTATCATGGTTAACACATGTAACAGGAATATTGACTTAACTGTACTAGTTAACTTAAGAAAGTTAACAAACAATTAGAGTTCACAACTTACAACTTATCAATGGTTTACATGTTCTACTGCCTTACATACTTAACAGGGTTACGAGCAGATAACAGGGTTAACATCACATCAGACCAACACTCGGACAACAAGCATAAGCATGAAAGTCGGACTACATGTATCTTATTAAAAGTTCGGACCACCTTAATTGAACAAAAGTTCGGATCCCCTTGTGTTATACAAGAAGTCGGACTCCCCCATTCATAATATTCGGACTAGGGGTGGGGACATAAAACTCGGACAAGAACAAGCCAAAACATCGGACCATAAGGGTGGTTAAAACTCGGATAGGGTGTGGGGTGTTAAAAATCGGACCCCAAATCCCCTTGTCAAAACTCGGACAAGGTTGGGAGCCCAAAAACTCGGACCATCCCCTTGTTACTCAACAGAAACTCGGACATCACAACATATAGAAGCTCGGACCCACGTGTTTGTTTAAAACTCGGACATCAAGTGTAATTATCAAATAACTTATAGTAAACATCGGACTATAGGTGATTATGCTTGAAACTCGGACTACATGTCCTATGTTTAAAGTCGGATATGCTAAAGGTCACTAAAGGTCGGACCATAGTGTTTATTAAAAAGCTCGGACTAGTTACCCTTGTTATAAAACTCGGACATCATCACATATTTAAAGTTCGGACTTAAGCAACATTCAAAGGTTGGCCAATCATCAAAACATGCGAATCATTCAAGCACGATTGTAACAGTTACGCTTTCTTTCGTTCATCAGTTACATTCTTACGAACAGGAACCCTAATTCATACACTTCGCAGAGCAGCAATCAATCATCAGTCAATCATTCCAACATGCCTTGTGTCTTAACATCATGCAAATGATCATTCACTAATCAACATCATTATCATAATACTCAGAATCCAAAAACAACAATCACACAGAACATCACATGAAAGCTAGGGTTTACAAGTATTACAATAATCAAGAATTGATACAATCAAACAATCAATAAACAGTAATCATTTACCTTGTGTTGATTCTAGAGAAAATGTGAAATCGAAAGTGATGAATAGCTTGCCAATGATGATGTGATGATTGCCAGAGAAAACCAAAGAATGAAAGTACGTGCCTTGTTTCTTGTGTGAGGTTTAGTGAAAGATTAGGGTTAAGTATCATATAAGTTTCACTAATCACTCTACACACCCTTAATTATTACATTTTACATAAGCACCACATCTCACAACAATTTCACAGTTTCACCACAAGGTTTATGCCTTTAACAAATTTTATCACAATTAACACATAACCATGCATAATCACACAATACATTTCATTGTATTAAAACGTATACAATTCCATAGCCAATTATTTGCACAATTAAACAAGTAAACAATACATGCGCGTGCAATAAATGCGAAATAGAAATCTTGGAAATTCGAGTTGTCACATGTTGGGGGGGGGGGGGGTAGTGTAATTTTAATAATTACCCTAAAAGAACAAACTTATTCTACAAAACCATTTTACAAAATTACCCTACAAAAGATCAAAATTACTCTACAGGTACATTTGTAGAGTAACTTTGATAATTACTGATAATTACAAAAATACCACCGCCTACTTTTTACTTTTCATGCAATTCGTATGTTTTGTGGTTAAGTTTATTCTGATAATATGTAATATAATCAAATTCAATTCTTGAAACAATTATTCTAAAGACATAAATAACCCTTTGAAAACGAATTTTATGTCCATTATTAAAAGCGAATTTAGTAGTATAAATATTTAAAAGCTTGAAAACTAAATATGATGCAACAATATATATATATATATATATATGTAGAGGATCCTGTAAAAAGTGCTTAAAATGTAAGAAGTATGAGAAGTGTATTATAACACTATATATAATACTATATAACACCATATAAACACCTTATAACAATATGTAACACAATATGATACCATATAACATTATGTAACACTATATATCATTATATAACACTATATGTTGTCTGATAGCATGTCTATGATACATGTATAGTGTTATATTTGTTATATAATGTTATATTGTGTTATATGGTATTATATGGTATTATATGGTGTTACATATTGTTATACGGTGTTTATATGGTGTTATATAGTATTATATATAGTGTTACAATACACTTCTCACACTTTAGGCCCTTTATACACTGTCCTTACCCTATATCTATATATATATATATATATATTATTTATTTATTTAAAAAGATGATTTATACTTGTAGCTGTCAAGTAAGAAAAATATATTAATTTCTACTTGTGTTACTTTTGGTAAATTAAAGCAATGAAGGATTTAAGCTAAACCTTGTGAGAGTCCCGAGCCCATTTGGATTTTCGTCCCACTGTGTGTTACGTCAGAGAGTTTCTGCTCTTGTGGTGGCACGACGACTGTCAAGTGGCAGCCGGTGGCAGTGGCGGAACTAGCCCATCAAATCAGGGGTATCCTAATTTTTTTTTTTTACCGTGCAATCATACAATATTAAAAAAATACAATAAATAAATAAAGTAAACAAATAACTAATAGATTTGGCCTCTTCTTTTTTTCATATATTGAAATCGTTCCATCACATCGTTGTCTTTTACTTTTTGAAAAAAAATCTTTTTCGACCACACAAACACGGCAGTGTTCAAAAATTACAGGCCCATTCGATTGCGTAAATCCGTCTTAATAATCTTTAATTTTCAAAAAACATCTTTCAACGGTTGTGGTTGCAACCGGTAAAACCAAAGCTAGTTTCACTACCCAATAAACCAAAGAATAAGAACTATGTGTTCCCATTTCAACAATAAGATGCACAAGATCACTTATTCTATTATATGAGCTTTATTAGTTATTACAATTTGGGCTTAATTATCATATAACTAATTATTTAGGCTTTGTTACTAAACATGTTTTGGGCTTAATGAATAATATCAAGTTTCATAATTTTCTCTTAGGGGTATCCTCGTATATGTTTTTGGGTAGGCTATGTATAAAATCTAAAAAAAAATTACACTGCGAATACGAATACGGGGTTGAGCCGTAGCCCGTGCTACGGCTCATTCTTAATTAGTTCCGCCCCTGACCGGTGGTGTGGTTTTCCGGGGGAACGTCAAAAACCAAAAACTCTGAAGCAAACGTAGTCTCGATTAAGACAACATAGTCTGGCCGAAATGAGACAACCAGACTCTCCACATTAGGGAGTGCGGTGGCTAAACATAAAAATAAATCACCATTCCAAAAAAAAATATATATTGTTTTATAATCTAGGCAAATTGGATTTAAATAATCCCAACTTACTCAATTTGGCCGATAATAATCCCAACTCAGTTATTGACCGATAATAATCCGAACTGGTCCACTTTTGGCCGATAATAGTCCACCGTTAAAAATAGCTTAACGGAGTTAAGTTTTTTCCGAATTACAAACCGATGTTTTATGGATTTTGATCAGAACGAGAATACGATTCGATTTATGTAAAACTTACCTCGAAACGGTGCTTCAAACGACTTAATTTTTGTTAATTGGAAGTTTAAACACCCGAATTGAAGCACCGTTTTCGTCATTTGGGGCAGTATTTCGAGGTAAATTTTATACCAATCAACTCGTATTCTCGTTCTAATCAAAATCCATAAAACATCGGTTTGTAATTCGGAAAAAAGCTTAACTCCGTTAAGCTATTTCTAATGGCGGACTATTATCGGCAAAAAATGGAACAGTTCGGATTATTATCGGCCAAAACCAAAAGGAAGATAGAAAGAAAGTCATTTTTTTACAACATAAGCCGTCGGAAGAATTACTTGGTTTGATTGGTTCTATATAAATATATTTTAGAATCATTAAACGATTGTAATAAGTAGGAAAAAACATGTTTGTGCCTTATCTTGTGATGAAACAGAAGATTGAAATGACGAAAACCTTGCCGAAAATCTAGATTTTGATGGAAAAAGAACGAGTTTAGATGTTATAAGTCGAGAGAGATAAACCATTATAAAGACATGAGATGGTGATGTCCATACAACCCGATCTCGACTTTTATCGACAAGATTTCTTCATGAAATTCTCACACATGTCACCAGAAACCATTGACGAGATCGGTTGTTATATAAATAAGAGGTGGCCACGTCAGCAACAGATCTAGAAAATCATTATAAGGGCAACGTTTCAAAAATGAAAAAAATTCTAAAGGGGTAACGAAATCAAAAAAAGTCAAGTTTTTTCAAAATTTACACTACCGTGTACCGTCAAAGCGTTAAGCGGAAACAAGGGTTACCCCTTGTTACACTCTATATCAGCCCCTGGGCCACGTTTCAATCGCCGGTAACGTGCCGTGGTTTTTAACCATGTGACATGGGTATACATTCAAATGTATTCGTATTTATTTCATATACATACCCTTACCCTTGGGTAAACATTTGCTTTTTTAACCCCTCCAGTTTGAATTTGAGTTTTATTTGGACATAATACTTATATTATTAAACTCTTAACATGAAATTTATTCATAAAGCTTTTAGGAAATTGACATAACAATGATAGCTAAAGAAGCAACAAGTTGTGTCATAACTCCTTCTAAACAGCAAATCTAATTCTACTTAATATATAATATAATTATGAATTATTAATCATTAGATTAAAGAAACCATCCCATCAACATGAATATTAACAAGTTAATAACACGTTAGAATACACGTTAGAAGAAAAAAGAAATGGTCACCATGTACTTAGAGTAACTTTCTCAACTACCACATCGATGATTATAGCTCCATTAGTCTAAATTTGCTTCTTATTGTCTTTTCTTAACGTGTAAAATTTGTCTAATTACAAGCAATTAGTCGATCATACTAATTTGTGGACATAATTAAGCTTTGGAAAATAAATTTTAGAGTTAATTGCCAAAATCGTCCCTGAGTTTTGGGCACGTTTGCCATTTTCGTCCAAAATGACACTTTTTTACCAAATTGTCCCCAACATTTGTAACTTTTTGCCATTTTCATCCAAACCACTAACTTAGTTTATTTTTTTCTGTTAAGCTAAGGATATTTTGATTAAATTGGCAAATATAAAACCACAGGGACGATTTTAGCAATTTACTCAAACCCTTGTTAATTTCTTTTATATAATTATTTTTGTTACATATATAATAAAAAAAGAATATACATGGAGTTTTTAGAAAAAAAATTAATAGTTTTGTCACATAATTTTTATAAATTTTCATCCAAATCACTAACTCAGTTTATTTTTCTGTTAAGGTGAATGATGTTTTAAATTTTATAAATTAAGACAGAAATTAATTTACAGCTTCTTTATATAAATCAATTTTATAAAGAGAAAACGTCATTGGTGTGCAACACATAACACTCGCTTAAGAGCGAATTTAAAAGAGTAGAAGATGAATTACAAATTTGGTACATATGATAAGATTTTTTTTATTTTACCTTTTTCAATAAGGTCACCAACATTTTAGTTTTATAAAATTTAGATGTTTAAGTAGATTTTATTTTTATAAAACTGATCTATAAAAAAATTAGAAATTAATTTCTCTCTTAGTTTATAAACTTCCTTCGCCTTAATAGAAAAATTAACTTAGTTAGTGGTTGGATGAAAATTTATAAAAATTATGTGACAAAACTATTTTTTTCATATAAAAATTGCATGTATATTCTTTTTTATTATATATGTAACAAAATTAATTAAATAAAAGAAATTTAAAGAGTTTTAGTAAATTGCCAAAATCATCCCTGTGGTTTTATATTTTGCCCACATACCAATTCTATTTGGTACAAAAGTGTTATTTTAGATGAAAATGACAAAACTGCCCAAACCTCAGGGACGATTTTGACAATTAACTGTAAATTTTAAGTAAAGACTTGAATAAGATTAATTTTATATTTCCTAAAGTAACCTAATATAGTTATATTTTGTCCTTTGTGGTGCATGGCAGATCAATGGACGTAATCATTCGTTGACCCTTTGTAACAATAGAATTGGTATGTGGGCAAAATGGACGTCAACAATTACTTCACCAAAGGATAATTTATAAGACTTAATGCAGGTCATCCATGTCTTGCAGTTGGTGTTATTCAACTTCTTGACTCCTCTGACTACTTGAAATTCTACCATCGTTTCTATCGAATCCATGGTTAAAATGGCTTGGCGTTACCAACCTTAGACTCGGTGAGATCCGGTTAAGATTCATCATCTTGTCCTCATGGTGACGGTTTCTCTTGTGGGGTGTTAGGTCTTGGGCTGCAGCCACATGAAAATCTAGTTAGAGGGCCCGGGGGGGTTTGCCCTGAGGGCACTCCGACGCTCAAGTCAGTATCTTATATGGAAAAGATAATTGTAAGTGCAAGAAAAGGATATAATTTAGAGAGAGAGAGAGAAAGCAGGAACTATAAGGGAGAAGGGGGAGGAGGAGGTAACCTTAAGTTGTGTGGAGATGTCCTCTGCTTGTTCATGAAGGTAAGTTTTCCTTTTATAATAGTATTCTTGGGCCTTAACCCTAATAGGTTAGCCCAAGAGTGGTTTTACTAGAATCTGGCCCACGTGGACCTATTAAGCATGTGGAGAAAATCTAAATGGTCTCAGGCCTAGTCACCATTTCATAGGAGTAAGCCCAGACGAGGAGCCCAAGCGGGGACCCTTGTCGTTAAGTCATCCCTAGTCCAAGCCCATTCACTTGTGGTTGGGCGAAGGAGTTGTTCTGGTCCCTGAAAATCTAGGC
This sequence comes from Helianthus annuus, assembly GCF_002127325.2. Lineage (NCBI taxonomy): Eukaryota > Viridiplantae > Streptophyta > Magnoliopsida > Asterales > Asteraceae > Helianthus > Helianthus annuus. Next base: position 35,427,916 of record NC_035442.2, read on the forward strand.
GGGTCACTATCCGCCCTTTAATTGTCACCCTTATCTGTCGGGTAAATATAGTCTAAGGCGCGTTATGCTAAACCAATCTATTTTTTTGTCCTTGGGGTGACCTTTCATTCAACATTCAAAACAGCAAGGCGACACCACAAGTAGGGTAGCTCGGTACTGTACTTCAATCTATGCCTCCTTGAAGGCACTTTACCCAATGTACTCGTTCTAGAATACTTCTCTTGAGAGCTTTATGCTATTTAGACCATCATACCATGTACTTCTTGAGGGCATTTCAATCAAGGTACTCGTTCAAGAGTAGTTTCTCTAAGAGCATCGGCTGGGATGCCTTATTTACGTTGTCAGACTTTTTGTTTTGCGTTCCTTCGATGAGGGCTTTTGTCTTGCTTAAGCCGTTAAGGCTTACTATGGGTCATTTTGTAACTTTTTAAGTTGTTAAAGCTTTGTATAGACCCATTTTGTAACTTGTTTAAGTTGTTAAAGCTTTGTATAAGTTTGCTTCGTAACTTGCTTAAGTTGTTAAAGCTTTCTATAGTTCGCTTTGTAACTTGTTTAAGTTGTAAAGGCTTTGCATAGGCCTGCTTCGTGACTTGTTTAAGTTGTTAAAACTTTTGATGGACCTTTTACCCAATGGCGTCCGGGCCACTCGGGTTTTCATATGCCAGCTTTGGCGTTTTGTTGGACGTAGTCGACTTAGTCCTAGCCCCACGGCCAGGCTTTGCCTTGTTTAGACTAAGGTAGCATATTTGTATACCTATGTACATGTTCATTTTGTTGTAAGATCGTCCGACACGTCTGCCTAAATGATCTTGTTTGACCCGTTAGCAGGGTCCTCTTACCGTTTGGGTTTTTTGTTCTTCAAGAAGGGGTGGCATCTTCTCCTTTTGGAGAGGTTTTGTGCGCCCTTTAGAAACACTTATTATGTAGAAGGAACCTTCCTACGTGAGTCCTTATTAAGGGCTCTTTGCTCCCCTGGAGATGTTGTAATTCTCTAAGAAATGGTGCCCATGGAAAGTGCACCCTCTCCTCTTGGAGAGACTTCTTCCAACAAATGTGACCCCGAGATGGGGCTCCTCTTCTTTGGAGGGATACTTTCTAAAACACGGACCTGTGGCGGAGATCTTTTCTTTTCAAGGAAAGGATTCTTCAGATTCGAAGTCCCATGTCAATGGGGCTCTCCCCCCTTTTTTAGAGAATAAGTTGTTCGGGTGCGAAATTACAAGGAGTTTTTTCAGATATCAAATCCTAGAGACGGGGGTATTTCCCTGTTCTTAGAAGGAACTTCACCAATACTTGATCCCGCAGTAGGGTGCATTTCTGTCCATTGAAGAGACTTCTGAAATATTTAATCCCACGAGAGGGGATACCCTCCTATTCTTGGGAGAAATTTGTTCAATACTTAATTCAATGGAATAGACATGTTCCCGTTCATTGAAGAATCTTCTGAGACACCTAATCACATAGGATGGGATATCTTCATTTTTTTTCTTTTTTTTTTTTTTGGAAGTGACTTCTTCAAGAATTAATCCCCAGGGATATGTTACTGTTCAAGGAAGGAACTTCTAAAATGCTTGATCCCAGAGAATGGGATATTCTTCTCTTTTTGGAAGGGATCTGTTCCTGTTTAAGGAAGAAACTTTAGGAATATATCTAATCGCGTAGGAGGGAATACGTTCCTATTCTTGGAATGAATTTCTTCAAGACTGAATTCCGAGAGAGGGATATTCTTCATATTCTTGGAAGGAACTTTTAAAATGCTTGATCCCAGAGAATGGGATATTCTTCTCTTTTTGGAAGGGATGTGTTCCTGTTTAAAGAAGAAACTTCTGGAATATCTAATCGCGTAGGTGGGAATACCTTCCTATTCTTGGAAGGAATTTCTTCAAGACTGAGTTCCGAGAGAGGGATATTCTTCATATTCTTGGAAGGAACTTTTAAAATGCTTGATCCCAGAGAAAGGGATATCCTTCATATTCTTGGAAGGAACTTTTCCTGGACTTAGTTCCACAGGAAGTATATGTTCCTGTTCTTAGAAGCGGCTGCTGAGGTACCTTCTCAACAAAAGGGAATATTTTCTTGTTTATGGAAGGAACTTCCGAAATGCTTTAGCCTTTAGGAGAGGATATCGTTTTGTCCAAGCAGATGAGGGTTTCTTGAGCACGAAAGACCGTAGAAGGACTTCACTTTCCCCTTAAAGCGAAGATCTACTTATTAAGGTTTTCCTCTCTTTCTTTTTCCCTATAGAATCTTTGGAGATGGGAGCTGATGGAAGGAGCTCACTTCCATCTAAAATAGATTAATACAAGTATGAGTAACTCATCTTGAGGATTATTCTTTCTTCATGAAAGGAACTAAATTAGCGGTTCATAGAAGGGGGTTCTTCCTTCCTTAGGGAAGGGACTAGATGTCTTGCCCAGGTTCTTCCCTTCTTCAAGGGAGGGACTAATAATGCAGTCTGAGGATTCTTCTTCCTTCAAGGAAGGACCGTACAGGTTTTTCCTTAAGGACTAATAGCATAGTCTAAGGAGTCTTCCATCTTCAAAGAAGGAGTGTTCGGTTTTTTCTTAAGGACTAATAAGGTAGTCTAAGGAGTCTTCTTTTTTCCTTCAGGGAAGGAGCCAAATACACAACCCAGACTTTTCCTTTCTTCAAGTGGAGGATTAATAATGTAGTCCATGGATTCTTTTTCCTTCAGGGAAGGAGCCAAATATGCAGCCCAGGCTTTTCCTTTCTTTAAGTGGAGGATTAATAATGTAGTCCACGGATTCTTTCTCCTTTAGGGAAGGAGCCAAATACGCAGCCCAGGCTTTTCCTTTCTTAATGCACCCCACAGGAGGGGATGTACTTCTTCCTTTAAAAGAAGGTATAAGTATCAATATTTCTTTATAAAAGAAGTCTTCATTTATATGAGCTTTTGGAAGGACATTCTTCTTCTTTTTTTTTTTTCATTGTAGAGGTCTTCGACCATGAGAACTCATGGAAGGGTTTTAATCCCTTCTTGAGGAAGTAATATAAAAAAAAGGTGCTTTCTTTTATAGAAGTCTTCAATATAGAACCCAATGGTGTCATACCATGCTAGCTTCCCAATTCAGTATTGTCAAGCGTAGTTGGTAATACTAAACTTATAAAATAAGTTGTCCTTTAGCCCGACCGTCTAGGCAATCGGTTGTGATTCTTGTTGAATGAGAATACCACAGGTTAGGAAAAAACTCGGGTGAACAATGTCCACGAGAAATATGGAGCCCATATTTCTCATCAACCACTCGATATGAGGACGTCGATAAATGTCCAATAGATGTCGTGTAATGATGGTGTTGTACCATACCAACCCCAGTTCAACGTTGCATAAAGGTTTTTTCTTGCTTTCACTAATGTTGTGTTACTTTCCTCCTAGATGAAGCTATATCTTTATTTAAGGATGTTTAAGGTGGTCACTGTTCTTGAGTACCTTTTCAAAGATCATGCCTTGTTTCTCGGGTGCATATCATCCGGTTCAATATTATCCTTTGTCAACCTATCTTGTAGGTTATGACTAATAGTTTCTTGTGTTGTTCATGTTCATGATTCGATACTTGCCACAAAAACACTTTCAAAAGGTAAGTCATACCAAGGATTAATTTCTTTATCTGTTAAACAAGTTACACTGTGTGTACAAGCACTTGTGTCTCACATTTTATTTTGTAAAAACGTATGACCATCATATTAATGGAGGTAGCCTACGTACCCTAACAACGTTGTAATGAGAATAATAAATTTGTGTCTAGAAGTGGCGCATGACGCAAGACTTCGAAGAAGGGTCTTGCGTAAGTGTTTTGTTGTAGGCTTTAGCAAAGGACCTTGCGGAAGGGAAACTGTGAAAGGACCTGAGTAAGGGACCTGTGGAAGGGAAACTGTGAAAGGACCTAAGGAAGAGACCTGTGGAAGGGACCCTATGAAAGGACCTGAGGAAGGGACCTTTGAAAAGGAAACTGTGAAAGGACCTGAGGGAGGGACCTGTGGAAGGGACCCTATGAAAGACCTGAGGAAGGGACCCATGGAAGGGACTCTGTGAAAAGACATGAGGAAGGGGCCAGTGGAAGGGACCCCGTGAAAGGACCTATGGAAGGGGCCAGTGGAAGGTACCCCGTGAAAGGACCTGAGGAAGGGGCCAGTGGAAGGGACTCTGTGAAAGGACCTGAGGAAGGGGCCAGTGGAAGAGACTCCGTGAAAGGACCTGAGGAAGGGGCCAGTGGAAGGGAACCTGTGAAAGGACCTGAGGAAAGGACCTTGTACTAGTAAAATATTATTATTTTACATTGGTAAGAGTAAGACATCATTACTATTTTCATTTTTTCAAAAAGTAAGGTCACGTCAACTAGTAAAGCGGATTCTACATTTTTTTTTACTTTTACCTTGTATTTTATCAACAATATATAGTTATCATGCTTGTACACTAAGCATCAATATGTGTACACTACCTTTTATCACATGTGGCTTATGACATCATGCCCATTAAAAGCTGCTTACAAGCTTTTACCCATCTATTAATTTTATCTTATATAAAATAATTCACAAAATCATGATTCTAATGTGAGCCCATGATTCAATCATGCATTAGTCATATGTACTCTACATAATAGAACTTGTAACTTCACTTTTCAAACAATGAGGGCAAGTTTAACATTTATTAAAATGTCCATGCGACAGTCATGCATTATCCACTTGTACTTTGTACATGATTATTTGCACTTTCTATTTTTCAAGGGTGGAGACAATCTACTGGCTTTGCTTCCTCTAGAAGCTTTCTTTTTTTTTTCTTTTTCTTTTAATATTTTCCAATCATATAATGTGAAGGGTTTTGAATGTTTCTAGATCTTCAGTTTTTTGTTTGTTTGTTTTTTTTTTCAACAAGATTTACAATCTAGCTTTGACTTTAAAGATTATAAGGACATGTCATGCTCAAAAGTGTACTTATGCCTACACAGTCTACATACCTCAGTTTCAAGCATAGAAACATAATCTTCATGTAGTTTCAAAATATTCATATACTGTTCATATAAGAGATATGAGATAAGAAGGTGGAACCTGTTAACCGGAGTCAGAATGCAAATCTGAATGACGCGTATGTCACGCATAGTGAACAGAACCGGCCGTTTAGACATTAGGACCGAAACATGTTTGTTTACTCGGTCCCATGGATGGTGCCAATGTCAAATCCATGGTTAAAATGGTTTGGCGTTACTAACCTTAGACTCGGTGAGATCCGGTTCAGATTCCTCATCTTATCGTCATGGTGACGGTTCCTCTTGCGGGAAGTCGGGTCTTGGGCTGCAGCCACATGAAAATCTAGTTAGAGGGCCCGGGGGGGGGGGGGGGGGGGGGTTTCTCCGAGGGCACTCCAACGCTCAAGTCAATATCTTGTATGGCAAAGATAATTGTAAGTTCAAGAAAAAAGATAGAATTTAGAGAGAGAGAGAGAGAGAGAGAGAGTAGGCACTATAAGGGAGAAGGGGGAGGAGGTAACCTTAAGTTGTGGGGAGATGTCCTCTGCTTGTTCAGGAAGGTGAGTTTTCCTTTTATAATAGTATTTTTGGGCCTTAACCCTAATGAGTTGGCCCAAGATTGGTTTTACTAGAATCTAAATGGGCTCAGGCCCAGTCACCATTTCATAGGAGTAAACCTAGACGAGGAGCTCAAGCGGGGACCCTCGTTGTCAGTTTCTTCTTGCTTCGATCGGATTATCCATTCCCAGGAAACAGATGGGAAAGATGCTAACGAGCGAGCCTAAGACCGTTTAGGCTCTAATACCACTTGTTGAATCAAACAACCAGATATCAAAAGAAAACACAAAATCATTTGTACAACCTCTTCGACTATTTTCTATTAATCAAAGAAGAATTACAAAGATGAAAACAAATAACCCTGGCACCCTTTATATAGGTAAACTACATGTAGAACAAGAAAACATAATCTTACTCAACTTCTAATTTAAATAAAGAGTAAATTGTAATTTTAGTCTCTGTGCCATCTTGGGCCAAACCTCATAGTGGCAATTGGCAATTTACTCCTAAATAAAACTAATTTTAACTATTAGTCCTTAGACTTTAAATGATCTCTTATCAACCCTTGAGATCGAACCATATTCAATAGCTAAAACATGTTTATCTTGCTTCTGATCATCATTAGCCAAGACTAGATTACCATGTTTCTGATCATTGCCAGCCAAGGCTTGATCATCTTGTTTCTGATTGTCATCAGCCAGCTCTAGGTCCTTATAAAAATATGTAGCAATAAATCAATATAATATGAAGTTTGCTGAGCAAACATATACCAAAACCAAATAATACTTGTCTAGGAGACTCTCATTGATTGTGTCCCCAAACCATCCCTATTGGCTCTCAAACACTAAGATGAGAAGAATGTTAATTAGCTTTCCAAGCCCATCACAATTTCAATATATTCTTCCCCATAACTTATAAGCTGTAGGGGTTCTTCTTTCATTTGAGACCTGTAGAACTTTAACAACCCATCCATAGTAAGTCCTTCCATGCACCCAAGCACACAGAATTGAGGCACTAGCCAAAGAAAACTTATGGAAGAAATATCATCCTCCTTATTAACTTTTTTTTAACCTGTGAACCTCTAGTTACCAAGCGAATATACAGCTAATGATTCCATACAGCATTCCGATACCAATTTTGACCTTCTCGTTTTTACATGAACCACAAATCCAGCGATACAAAAACGGGATAGAAAATCTTGAGAAACCTTGAACAATGTTGTAGATCTGTACTCGTATTTTGTCGCTCAAATATAGGTGTATTGCTGAAGAAAGAAAGTAAACCCAGTTGCTGATATTATGGACACCACCAAAAACATTCCCCACATGGAAAACATTCTTAAAAGACTCTTTACTACCACCATATGCTAAATGTGAAGTCCATTATACCTAAAAGGTAGTAACTTTTAAGTAATTATTCAAAAGATCTCAAGCTTAATGAATTATTTGTTTGGATTTTAGTGATGGTGGTTGATAGATATATGTTTGTAGTGTTTGGATAATGTGTTGAGAATGAGTTTTTTGGTTTGAAAAGAAGAAAAGGAAAAGTTAGATGATTGTAACTTTTTAAAAAGGAGATAAAAAAGAAGAGAAGGAGAAACAAACCCAAACACCATCAATATACATTATCTTTGTTTGCATTATCAGGTACTACGTATTCTTTATGAATGTTTCTCAGTGTATATAGTTATGTCATTATGCAGTTAAAATACCCAGCCTACAGACAGGTAACCAGCTAGTTCATATGTATTCGTATTAATTTCATAAACATACCCTTACCTTTGGTAAACATTTGCTTTTTAAACCCTTCCAATTTGACTTTGAGCTTTATTTGGACCTAATACTTACTTTTTTAAACTCTTAAGATGGAATTCATTCATAAAGCTTTTAGAAAATTGACAAAACAATGATAGGTAAACAGACAACATGTTGTGTCGTAACCCTCTTTTAAATGGCAAATCTAATTCTACTTAATATATAATATAATTATGAATTATGAATTATTAGATTAAAGAAACCATCCCATCAACATGAATATTAACAGTTTAATAACACGTTAGAATACACGTTAGAAGAAAAAAGAAATGGTCAACCATGTACTTAGAGTAACTTTCTCAACTACCACATCAATGATTATAGCTCCATTAGTCTAAATTTGCTTCTTGTTGTCTTTTGTTAACGTGTAGACTTTGTCTAATTACAAGCAATCAGTCGATCATACTAATTTGTGGACGTAACAAAGCTTGGGAAAATAAATTTCAAGTAAAGACTTGAATAAGAATAATTTTATATTTCCTAAAATAACCTAATATAGTTATATTTTTCCTTTGTGGTGCACGACAAATCAATGGACGTAATCGTTCGTGGAACCTTTGTAACAATAGAACTGGTACGTGGGGAAAATGGATGTCAACAATTACTTCACCAAAGGATAATTTGTAAGACGTAATGCAAGTCATCCATGTCTTGCAGTTGGTGTTAGTCAACTTCTTGACTCCTTTGACTACTTGAAATTCTGCCATCGTTTCTTCTTGCTTTGATCGGATTATCCATTCCCAAGAAACAGATGGGAAAGATGCTAAGGAGCAAGCCTAAGATTGTTTAGGCTCTGATACAACTTGTTGAATCAAACAACCAGATATCAAAAGAAAACACAAAATCATTTGTACAACCTCTTCAACTCCTTTCTATTTGAAATAATGACTTCCTTGCCTTCTGTATTGATAACCACCACTATAAATATTACAATAGGTTCCTCTATTTTTGGAACAAATATATACAGAATAATACATATAATCGTTGCTTAATATATATGCTATTATACCCCCGCAGTCAAAGCGGGAGGAGACCGTATGCTGAGACTGGATCTGAAATCTTCGAAGAGAATGCGTGGTAACCCCTTTGTAAAGATGTCCGCTATTTGATACCGAGACGGAACATGAAGAACACGTACTTGACCCCGCTGAACCTGTTCACGAACAAAGTGTATATCGAGTTCTATATGTTTGGTTCGCTGATGTTGAACCGGGTTACCTGACAGATATATGGCACTAACATTGTCACAATAAACAAGTGTAGCATGTGATAACGGTAACTGAAGTTCAAGCAATAAGTTTCTTAGCCAGCAAATTTCAGCGACTACGTTTGCCACACCACGGTATTCAGCCTCCGCACTTGAGCGGGATATGGTAGACTGTCGTTTGGAAGACCAAGAGATAAGGTTGTCGCCGAAGTAAATGCAGTAGCCGCTGGTCGAACGACGTCTGTCGGGACAGCTGTGACACCTCGGATTTTCCCGGACAACCTTTCGATGTAGCATGTGTGTACGTAATCTATTAAAATGAAAATTTGAACTATTGTGTTACATGTTAGGTGTATGTATGTATATGTGTATAAAGATATATATGTGTGTGTTATTGTGAGCCGAAACCATGACCCATCTCGAGACCCCTTGGTCTCGAGTGAACAGTGACAGTTGGGCCGGTTACGGCCTTGTGACCGAGAGGCCCAAAGTCGGAACCCCTAAGCCCACCCGGAACACTATATAACCCAACCCTCACACCCCTTTTGCCTCTTTTACTACACTCATCTAACTCACCCTCATCATTCTTCTCCAAAACCCTTACAAACACCAACATCCACCATCACCTTCTTCCTCCTACTCGGAACCAAGCTCTCGGATCAACCAACAACAAGAACACCTCGGCTCTAACTCGGAATCACCAACCAGAAGCTCACTCATCGATCCATCATACCCACACACCTTGAATCTCTATCGGTTAGTGTTATTATGTTCACTAGGTGTTTGTTGCACAATGTTGATAAATTGCCTTGAAATGTTTGCATGATTGTTGGTTATTTAGTTGATGATTGTTACTCTTGTTTGAGAAAATAGAGTGCTTTCCGGTTGTTATAATGCTTGGTTAGATGCTTGGTTAGGTCGATGATTGTTATATGTTTTGGATCATGATATGTTATATTGTTTAGGTTGAATGGTTGTTGTTATCCGGATGACATTAAGGGTTTGGTTAGAGGGTTTATACATGAATTTTGGATTGTTTATTGAGGAATGGGGTTTGAGTGTTCATAAATAAGTTGCTTGAATGTTATATGAATATGATGATGAACAGCATGAATGTCACTTAAATATTTTGAATATGCTTTGTTTGATCCGATTTAGACACAAAATAGACAAGAAAACATGTTTAGTGGGCATAGTACACTGTTACATGAAAATGCAATATCATTGGTTAGTACATGTCAGGTTCTAGAAGATCTTCAGTGCACGTAATCACGGTTGCGAGTCGCAACCTTTGGTTGCTACTCGAGACCACATCAAGCTTTGTCGAGCCTCCCAGTTGCGAGTCGCAATCAACACGAGTCGAATCCGGTTGCGAGTCGTAACCACTGCTGCCAAGTCGGAACCGCTAGTTGCGAGTCGTAACCTCTGGTTGCGACTCGTAACCAAAACGTGATGAACCGAGACCTCGGTTGCGAGTCGTAACCTCGGTTGCGAGTCGCAATCACCCTGTCTCGACTGGGCTATTTTTGTGTTATTGGGCTTTAACTGTTGGGCTTTCTGTGGACTGGACTACGTGTTGTTGCTGCTGATTGTATGTTTAGGACTGACCCGATAACCCAACTGTTCGTTGTTTGTATGCATGCTAAGTGTTTATAACATGTTTGCCATACGTGTTCGCTATGTGTTTATTTGTACCCAACTTGACCCATACTTGGTGACCATGCTAGGACGTGGTGACCAACTTACTTGACCGGGTAAAATAATCTACCGAGCAACCCAAGGTGAGTTCACAACTTAAAAGCATGCGTCCCGGTGGTTTGGGACACGAGACTAAAACAACCCTATCCCCTTGTAAAGGGGATACCATTCACTTTCCTTCCCTAGTTACTGGGAACAAACTTACTTTCTCTTCCCTTGTATTGGGAAACCTTTTAGTTAATTACTGTTTATACGGAATGCAACCAAACGGCACTAAACGCAACTCTATCACTCAAGTCCCTACTACATAATACCGATTAGTCGCCGGGGCCAGGCGAACGGGTTATTAGTTGATAGCGCTATTTAGGTTTTACCAACCTCACACCGTGCCATGGTATGGGATCGGTCGTGAACTAATGTACTCAGGCATCCGTCAATGATGATAGAACATTGACATCGGGGCATCCTGCGGAAACGCAAACGGTTACCTAGTGTTCGGTATTGGAAAAACAGTTTAGTCGCTAGCTTTTGGGGTAGCTCCCCATGGCATGTATAAACGGATAAATTAACTGGCGAAACAAGTTTTTGGTAATTAAAACTGGACAACTAGTGAACTCACTCAGCATTATTGTTGACCCCCTTACTGCATGCTTTGCAGGTAACCAGTGACGAAGGAGCTTGCTGCTTGGGAACGAGTAGTGTCTGTCCACCCTTGTGTTGGGTGTTACCTTATTTTGAACTATGAACTTGTTTAAACTACCTTACTTATGCTTCCGCTACTCACTTCTGTTTGAACTTGAGACCTTAAACTCTGAACTTGATATTTGCTAATCTTATGGTTAGTAAGTATTACTTTTGTTATCAACTTAATTATTCAGTATAATTGGTGGCTGGATCCTGGTCAGTCACGCCCTCAAAGCGGGTGTCATCCGCAGGTGGATTTTGGGGGTGTGACAGATTGGTATCAGAGCCATTGGTTATAGTGAACTTGGTTTTAAAAAGGGGAAAATCTTTTTGAGAAAAACCAGACTATAACCCGTGACTCGTGACGACACTACACTCCAAGTGCAAGGCTCGACTTATCTGACCTCATAGCTCGGACCCATATTTACTTGCTTATTTGTCTTATGCTTTCTGCTTTACTATACGTACTAGTTTGCCTGATTAGATAGATACACCTCCCCTTTTCTATCTTATTCTCGCTATGTTACGACACCACACTCATACTATGTTTTCTGGTTATGAAGACAATGAGTGGACGCGGACGAGGAAACGTCAACATGACTCAGGCTCAGTTCACTAACCTGCTCAACACGGTGGCTGCAGCTTTCGCAGCTCACCCTATAGGTAAGCTCGTTGTTTTAGGATGTTTAGATCCTACCGCCGCATCGTCTTTTCGCCTCTAAACCTATTTCGCTTCACTCCTCACAACAGGTCAGCCTGCGCCTGTGCAACCACGTGTCTGTACCTTCAAGACCTTCATGGATTGCAAGCCTCTCCCATTCAGTGGCACTGAGGGTGCCATAGGTCTCCTGCACTGGATCGAGAAGGTCGAAGCTGTCTTCGCTGTCTGCGAGTGTCCTCCTGCTAATTGGGTGAAGTTTGCTACTGGTACTCTTGAGGGAAGCGCACTTTCATGGTGGAAGGCGCAAATTCAAATGCTTGGTTTGGAGACTGCAAACGCTACTGCATGGGAAGATTTCAAGGATATGATCAAGGAAGAGTACTGTCACAGGGATGACATCCACAAACTCGAGGACGAGTACTATGAACTCAAGATGGTTGGGTCAGAGATTGAGACCTACACCAAGCTGTCCAACGACTATGCTGCTCTTTGTCCAAACATGTCCCGACCCATGTACCGAAGGATCGAATTGTACATCAAGGGCTTAGTCCCAGAAATCAGGAGCCACGTAACCTCGGCCAACCTCCCTACCATACAGCCTGTGGTTCGTCTTGCCCACAAACTCACCAACCAGGCTGTGGAGGAAGGCAGGTTGCCCAAAAGGATCAGTGCTGCGGAAGGAACTTCTAGTGATGGTAAACGAAAGTGGGATGGAAATCAGGGCAAGGATGCTAACTCTACTCAGGCCCCAGCTCAACAAAGGAAAACTGACAACAACAAGGGCACTCAGCAACAGGGTGGCTACCGGGGAAGCTACCCTAAGTGCAACAAGTGTAACAGGCACCACAATGGGGCATGCAACAAGGGTCAGTGTCAGAGATGCCACAAGATGGGGCACGAAGCCAAGGATTGTAGAAGTCAGTTCCCAGCCAGGCAGAATCAGCAACAACCTCAACAGCAACAGCAGCAGGGAAACAACCGAGCATGTTTTAAATGCGGGGCAACAGGGCACATGCGAAAGGATTGCCCTGAACTGAATCCGAATCGCAACAATAATCAGGGAGCTGGGAACAATGAGCAAAACAACAATGCTGGGAATGGTGCAAGGGGAAGAGCATTCGTGATTGGAGCTGGAGAAGCAAGGAACGACCCCAACGTCGTGGCGGGTAAGTTCCTACTTGATGATCGTTATGTTTCTGTGTTATTTGATTCCGGTGCCGATGCCAGTTACGTATCCCTTCGCATTAGTAAGAAACTTAAGCACCCGCCTGCATTATTAAGTTCTAAACACGTCGTCGAGATAGCTAATGGTAGGAACATCGAGGCCACGCATGTGATCCACGACTGCACGCTGGAATTGTCTGGCCACACGTTTAGTATCGATCTTTTCCCTGTCAAGCTTGGAAGCTTCGATGTCGTCATTGGTATGGATTGGTTATCCAAACATCGCGCTGAGATCCTCTGCCAAGAGAAAGCGGTTCGTATACCTCGTCGTTCTGGCCAACCCCTCATCATTCAAGGCAACAAAGGTGGAGAAGTCATAGGCATTATCTCGCTTCTAAAAGCCTAGAAGTGTTTACAAAAAAGGGCACACCGCTATCCTAGCACTTGTCACCAATACTCACGAAAAAAGAAAAGAGGATTGAAGATTTTCCTGTAGTACGTGACTACCCCGAGGTATTTCCTGAGGAACTACCTGGACTCCCTCCCCACCGTCAGGTCGAATTCCAAATCGAGCTAGCTCCCAGAGCAGCACCCATAGCTCGTGCACCGTACCGTCTAGCGCCTGCAGAACTGAAGGAACTCTCAACGCAACTACAGGAACTATTGGACAAAGGATTTATCCGTCCTAGTTCATCACCCTGGGGAGCCCCAGTACTCTTTGTCAAGAAGAAGGATGGCACGTTCCGAATGTGCATCGACTATCGTGAGTTGAACAAGGTTACCATCAAGAATCGTTACCCTCTCCCGCGCATCGACGACCTATTCGATCAGCTGCAAGGATCGAGCTACTATTCTAAGATCGACCTACGGTCAGGTTATCATCAGTTGAGAGTACGTGACGAAGATATTTCCAAGACTGCGTTTAGGACCCGTTATGGTCACTATGAATTTCTCGTTATGCCTTTCGGAATGACCAACGCACCGGCAGTGTTCATGGATCTTATGAACCGCGTATGTAAGCCTTACCTCGACAAATTCGTGATCGTGTTTATCGATGACATCCTGATTTATTCGAAGAGTCAAGAGGAGCATGAACAACACCTACGTCTTATTCTGGAACTCCTTCGCAACGAGCAGCTGTACGCCAAATTCTCGAAATGTGACTTCTGGCTTCGAGAAGTCCATTTCCTCGGCCATGTAGTTAATAAGAACGGAATTCATGTTGACCCAGCTAAGATCGAATCAATAAAGAACTGGCCTACACCTAAGACTCCCACTGAAGTTCGCCAATTCTTGGGATTGGCAGGCTACTACCGCAGATTCATTCAGGGATTCTCAAAGATTGCACAACCCCTCACTATACTCACTCAGAAAGGCGTCGCCTACAAGTGGAATGAAGCACAGGAATCTGCTTTTCAGAGGCTTAAGGATAACCTCTGTAGCGCCCCTATTCTCTCGTTGCCTGAAGGCACTGACGACTTCGTAGTTTACTGCGATGCATCTATTCATGGGCTCGGTTGCGTGTTGATGCAACGCGAGAAAGTCATTGCTTACGCCTCACGACAACTCAAGACGCACGAAAGGAACTACACAACGCATGATTTGGAACTGGGAGCAGTGATATTTGCTCTTAAGATATGGAGACATTACCTGTACGGTACCAAGTGCACTATTTACACCGATCACAGGAGTCTCGAGCATATCTTTAGGCAAAGGGAATTAAACATGCGACAGCGTCGATGGGTCGAACTCTTGAATGATTACGAATGCGCCATCAAGTATCATCCGGGCAAAGCCAATGTCGTGGCAGACGCCCTCAGCCGAAAGGACACTATACCGAAGCGCGTGCGAGCATTGCAACTTACCATCCAGTCTAACCTCCCTACCCAGATCCGAAATGCGCAAGTTGAAGCATTGAAACCGGAAAACATCAGGGCTGAGTCTCTGCGAGGGTTGAGGCAGCAACTAGAATAGAAGGAAGATGGCGCTTACTATGTAACAGGGCGCATTTGGGTCCCTCTCTATGGAGATTTACGTGAACTGGTGATGGATGAAGCCCACAAGTCCCGCTACTCAGTACATCCTGGTTCGGACAAGATGTACCACGACTTGAAGACTACATATTGGTGGCCTGGCATGAAGGCCCACATAGCAACATATGTCGGCAAATGTTTGACTTGCGCAAGAGTCAAGACAGAATACCAGAAGCCGGCAGGCCTACTCCAACAACCAGAAATCCCGAAATGGAAATGGGAGCAAATTTCCATGGATTTTGTTACAGGGCTACCTAGGTCTCAACGCGGAAATGATACTATTTGGGTAATAGTAGATCGATTGACCAAGTCCGCGCACTTTCTGGCCATTAAGGAAACGGACAAGTTTTCTACTTTGGCGGAGATTTACTTAAAGGAAGTAGTTTCGAGGCACGGAGTGCCAACCTCGATTATTTCCGACCGAGACGCTCGTTTTACTTCGGAATTGTGGCAAGCTATGCACAAATCCTTTGGCTCACGTTTGGACATGAGCACTGCTTATCACCCGCAAACAGATGGACAGTCCGAACGCACCATCCAGACTCTAGAAGACATGCTTAGAGCGTGTGTGATCGATTTTGGCAAGAACTGGGAGAAACATCTACCGTTAGTAGAGTTCTCGTATAACAACAGCTACCACACTAGTATTCAGGCAGCACCTTTTGAGGCATTGTACGGTCGTAAATGCCGGTCACCTCTCTGCTGGGCAGAAATCGGTGATAGTCAAATCACGGGCCCAGAGATGGTGGTAGACACAACGGAAAAGATTGCCCAGATCAGACAACGCATGGCGGCAGCTCGTGACCGTCAGAAGAGTTACGCTGATAAGCGTAGAAAACCATTGGAATTCCAGGTCGGCGACCGGGTTCTACTTAAAGTCTCACCCTGGAAGGGTGTGGTTCGCTTTGGTAAACGGGGCAAGCTTAATCCGCGATACATTGGACCATTCGAAATTACCGAGAAAATCGGTAAGGTTGCTTATAGATTGAACCTGCCTGAAGAGTTAAGCGCGGTACACAACGTATTTCACGTATCCAATCTGAAGAAGTGTCTGTCAGATGAAACGCTCGTAATTCCTTTCAAGGAACTAACTATTGATGAACAGCTACACTTTACTGAGGAACCGATTGAAATCACTGATCGAGAGATCAAAATCCTCAAACGTAGCCAGATACCTCTTGTACGAGTCCGTTGGAACTCGCGGCGTGGCCCAGAGTACACCTGGGAGCGGGAAGACCAGATGAAGCACAAGTATCCCCAGTTGTTCCCAAACGAAAACCCCAGCACTGAAGCTACAACCGAATTTCGGGACGAAATTCCCAACTAACGGGGGGATGATGTGACACCCCGTTGAAACGCTTTCACTAACGCTAGCTTGACAGTGGCTGCCTTAACTTTCGGGACGAAAGTTCCTAAAACTTGGGGATAATGTGACACCTCGGATTTTCCCGGACAACCTTTCGATGTAGCATGTGTGTACGTAATCTATTAAAATGAAAATTTGAACTATTGTGTTACATGTTAGGTGTATGTATGTATATGTGTATAAAGATATATATGTGTGTGTTATTGTGAGCCGAAACCATGACCCATCTCGAGACCCCTTGGTCTCGAGTGAACAGTGACAGTTGGGCCGGTTACGGCCTTGTGACCGAGAGGCCCAAAGTCGGAACCCCTAAGCCCACCCGGAACACTATATAACCCAACCCTCACACCCCTTTTGCCTCTTTTACTACACTCATCTAACTCACCCTCATCATTCTTCTCCAAAACCCTTACAAACACCAACATCCACCATCACCTTCTTCCTCCTACTCGGAACCAAGCTCTCGGATCAACCAACAACAAGAACACCTCGGCTCTAACTCGGAATCACCAACCGGAAGCTCACTCATCGATCCATCATACCCACACACCTTGAATCTCTATCGGTTAGTGTTATTATGTTCACTAGGTGTTTGTTGCACAATGTTGATAAATTGCCTTGAAATGTTTGCATGATTGTTGGTTATTTAGTTGATGATTGTTACTCTTGTTTGAGAAAATAGAGTGCTTTCCGGTTGTTATAATGCTTGGTTAGATGCTTGGTTAGGTCGATGATTGTTATATGTTTTGGATCATGATATGTTATATTGTTTAGGTTGAATGGTTGTTGTTATCCGGATGACATTAAGGGTTTGGTTAGAGGGTTTATACATGAATTTTGGATTGTTTATTGAGGAATGGGGTTTGAGTGTTCATAAATAAGTTGCTTGAATGTTATATGAATATGATGATAAACAGCATGAATGTCACTTAAATATTTTGAATATGCTTTGTTTGATCCGATTTAGACACAAAATAGACAAGAAAACATGTTTAGTGGGCATAGTACACTGTTACATGAAAATGCAATATCATTGGTTAGTACATGTCAGGTTCTAGAAGATCTTCAGTGCACGTAATCACGGTTGCGAGTCGCAACCTTTGATTGCTACTCGAGACCACATCAAGCTTTGTCGAGACCTCCCAGTTGCGAGTCGCAATCAACACGAGTCGAATCCGGTTGCGAGTCGTAACCACTGCTGCCAAGTCGGAACCGCTAGTTGCGAGTCGTAACCTCTGGTTGCGACTCGTAACCAAAACGTGATGAACCGAGACCTCGGTTGCGAGTCGTAACCTCGGTTGCGAGTCGCAATCACCCTGTCTCGACTGGGCTATTTTTGTGTTATTGGGCTTTAACTGTCGGGCTTTCTGTGGACTGGACTACGTGTTGTTGCTGCTGATTGTATGTTTAGGACTGACCCGATAACCCAACTGTTCGTTGTTTGTATGCATGCTAAGTGTTTATAACATGTTTGCCATACGTGTTCGCTATGTGTTTATTTGTACCCAACTTGACCCATACTTGGTGACCATGCTAGGACGTGGTGACCAACTTACTTGACCGGGTAAAATAATCTACCGAGCAACCCAAGGTGAGTTCACAACTTAAAAGCATGCGTCCCGGTGGTTTGGGACACGAGACTAAAACAACCCTATCCCCTTGTAAAGGGGATACCATTCACTTTCCTTCCCTAGTTACTGGGAACAAACTTACTTTCTCTTCCCTTGTATTGGGAAACCTTTTAGTTAATTACTGTTTATACGGAATGCAACCAAACGGCACTAAACGCAACTCTATCACTCAAGTCCCTACTACATAATACCGATTAGTCGCCAGGGCCAGGCGAACGGGTTATTAGTTGATAGCCCTATTTAGGTTTTACCAACCTCACACCGTGCCATGGTATGGGATCGGTCGTGAACTAATGTACTCAGGCATCCGTCAATGATGATAGAACATTGACATCGGGGCATCCTGCGGAAACGCAAACGGTTACCTAGTGTTCGGTATTGGAAAAACAGTTTAGTCGCTAACTTTTGGGGTAGCTCCCCATGGCATGTATAAACGGATAAATTAACTGGCGAAACAAGTTTTTGGTAATTAAAACTGGACAACTAGTGAACTCACTCAGCATTATTGTTGACCCCCTTACTGCATGCTTTGCAGGTAACCAGTGACGAAGGAGCTTGCTGCTTGGGAACGAGTAGTGTCTGTCCACCCTTGTGTTGGGTGTTACCTTATTTTGAACTATGAACTTGTTTAAACTACCTTACTTATGCTTCCGCTACTCACTTCTGTTTAAACTTGAGACCTTAAACTCTGAACTTGATATTTGCTAATCTTATGGTTAGTAAGTATTACTTTTGTTATCAACTTAATTATTCAGTATAATTGGTGGCTGGATCCTGGTCAGTCACGCCCTCAAAGCGGGTGTCATTCGCAGGTGGATTTTGGGGGTGTGACAACAGCCGGCCCAATCGGCATCCATATAAGAAACCAAGGACTGAGAAGACGAACCTGTGAGCATTAAGCCTAGATTCGCGGACCCCTTCACATACCTGATGATCCTTTTAAGAGCATTCCAATGGTCGATGCGAGGGGCATGCATGTGCATGCAAATCTGTTGCACTGCGTAAGTGATGTCCGGACGGGTGAATGTGAGATATTGAAGAGCCCCAGCAAGACTGCGATAGAGTGTGGGATCATGAAATGGTTCGCTGGAAGTAGCACTAAGCTTCGAATGTGTGTCGACTGGCGTGGCTACCGGGTTACAAGATTGCATCCCAGCTCGAGCAATGATGTCTGTAGCATACGATTGTTGCGAAAGAAACATAGTGTCGGCAGTTCTGAAAACAGAGATCCCCAAAAAATAGCTAAGAGGGCCTAAATCTTTCATTGCAAATTCATGGGCAAGACTGGACATTAACCGTTGACGAAGAAGGTCGGATGATGTGACCAAGAGAATGTCGTCAATGTAAAGAAGTAAGAAGGCCGTGTCACTGCCGTGATGAAAAGTGAAGAGAGAAGCATCGCATCGACTATGTTTAAAACCCAAAGTGAGGACATAGTCTGTGAATCTTTGGTACCAAGCCCGTGGAGCCTGTTTAAGCCCATAGAGAGATTTCTTGAGACGACACACGTGATCAGGAAACTATTTATGTCGAAAGCCCATAGGCTGGTACATGTAAACCGTCTCATTTAAATTCCCATGTAGAAAGGCGTTAGTACCGTCTAACTGATGAACCGACCACCGTTTGGATAAAGCAATGGACAAAACAGTACGAATTGTTGCTGGCTTCACAACTGGACTAAAGGTTTCCCCGCAGTCTATGCCAACCTGTTGTGACCGGCCGTCGCATACCAAGCGTGCTTTGTACCTTTCCAAGGACCCGTCCGATTTGAATTTATGTTTAAATAGCCACATACACCGAATAATATTCATATCTGATGAACGAGGTACTAACTCCCAAGTTCCGTTTCTAATTAGTGCGTTGTACTCCGTAGTCATGGTGGAGTACCATTCCGGTATATTATGGGCATCAGTGGGGTTTTTGGGAACTGGTTGGATAGTATGGGATGTGGCAGCAGTGTGTAAGTTAAGTGGATGTTTAGGTTTAAAAATTCTGCTCATAGAGCGGGTATGAATGGTGCGTTGTGACTGGACCGTGGAAGGTTGGCTCGGTGGGGTTGGGGCAGGGATCGAAGGAGGTTGATGTGGACCAGGCAAGTTGGTTGGAGGGTGAGTGGAATTAATGTCGGGCATAGGCTGAGAGGGAGAGGGACGGTTAAGTGGGCTGTGGGGTAGGCCGGTAAGGGGAGGGGTTGAGCTGTGGGTTGGGCCGTGAGGTATTAGGGTAGGAGAATGGTGTGGGCCAGGAATAGAGGTAAGTGGGCCGATAGGGTGGATATTATTTCGGTTTGTGGGATAATGAGGGGTAGTGGGTTGTTGTACAGTAGGATTGGTGGGGTGTTGGAGTGGGTCTTGGTTGGTGGAAGTGAGGTTGGGTTGTGGGTAAGGATTGGGTTGGGCAGAAGAAATGTATGGAGATAGATGGAATGGGAATGAGTCTGACAAAAAATCATAGGAGGGTGTAGGACCGATTTGTTGACTAAACGAGAAAGTTGTTTCGTCAAAAGCTACATGACGCGAGAGAAAGATTTGTTTTGTTTGAAGATCGAGACACCGATACCCGCGATGAGTGGCGGGATATCCTAGAAATACACATGGTTGTGAGCGATATTGAAGTTTATGTATGGAAGTGGATGGGGTAAGAGGATAACAAAGGCATCCAAATACCCGAAGATGATCGAATGTGGGTGTTGTTTGATATAATATTTCGGTTGGTGAAGCGGATTTTGTGTGTGTATTAGGTAAGATATTGAGGAGATAAGTGGCGATTTCGAGGGCAAAGTGCCATAAGTGAGTGGGTAAAGAAGCATGAGCAAGTAAGGTACGAACCATGTTATTTATTGTGCGGATTTTTCTCTCGGCTTTACCGTTTTGAGAGGACGTGTAGGGACATGAGAGGCGATAGAGAATACCATTGGTGGTGAAAAAATTTTGAAAAGAAGTGTTAACATATTCACGTCCATTGTCGCATTGAAATGTTTTAATAGTTCATTCAAATTGGGTTTTGATTGTAGATGCAAATTGTTGAAAAGATGAGAAAACTTTGGATTTGTTTGCAATTGGATAAGTCCACAAAAAATTAGAATAGTCGTCTAAGAACAATACATAATATTTGTGACCACCTGAGCTAATAATAGGAGAAGTCCATATGTCACTATGAATAATATCAAATGGTTGAATAGTAAAATTATTTGAAGCAAAAAATGGTAACCGAATACTTTTACCAAAAACACAAGACTGGCATACATTATTATGAAGTTTATCAAAAACAATAGAACTAGAAGTTTTTAACGATTGCAAAGAAGAACGTCCAGGGTGGCCTAGACGGTGATGCCAGAGTTGTGCGGAAATAGCAGCAAGAGCAGTAGGCTGAGATGGAGATGACCCGAGCACCAGAGGGTAAAGATCACCGCTGTTGTTGCATCTGAGGAGCGGCTTCTTGGTCTTGTAATCCTTCACAAGAAAACCAAATGGGTCAAATTCCACTGAAACAGAATTATCCGTGGTAAAGCGACGCACGGATATTAGGTTTTTGACAATTTTAGGAGAATATAAGACATTTTTGAGGATAAAGGGTGGGAAGGGTTTGGGGAGGTATTTTGTGCCCTGTCCTAATACCGGAATGGTGTCACCATTACCTACAATAATTTTTTGAGACACGCACGAATTAGAAAAAGAATGGTAGTTACCTGATTCATGAGATGCGTTGGACGTCGCTCCCGTGTCCATATACTGAGGGGGATCAGGCTGCTGCAAAGACATGGTGTACAAGGCTTGCTCGATGTCCGTTGGACTATAGGCAGTGTGAGCTTGGGAGGGGCGTGGGCCAAGAATGCCTGAAGTTTGGGCCGAATTATGGTTGGGCCGATTAGTAGTGGGATATGGGCATGGTGGTATGGGCCAGTAGGGTTGTGGAGATGGGCCGTAGGGTGGGTATGGTCCGTAGGGGGGATTAGGCCAAGGGTTGTAGAACTGATTTTGCCAGTAGTTAGCGGAGCGGCCTCTGCCGTATGCGCCGCGGCCCCTGCCACGTCTGCCCGACCGACCGCGGCCCCGGCCGCCGGTCCGGTCGTCATGCCGATTCATGTCCGATGATGTCGCACGCTGTGTGGTGGTGGTGAGAGCCGAACCAGCCGTTTTGGAAGCATGTAAGGCTTGTTCGGCTTTACGGCTTTCGACTTGAATTATTTTGGAACGAGCAGTGTAGAAGGACGGCAATGGGTCCTGTTGTTGTAAGATGGTCGCAATCCCATCATATTCTTCATTTAACCCAGCAATTAACTGAAGCACTAGGCGTTCACTGTCCACAGGAGCATTTACGTTGGCAAGCTGATCAGCCAAGACTTTGAGTTCTTGGCAGTAGGCGGACACGTTCGGGAAGCCATCAAGTCTGGTGTTGGAAAATTTGTGCATGAGATGGATCGCACGAGCGCTCTTGTTGTCATGAAAAAGATTTTCGATGGCAACCCAGGCGTTGTATGCAGTGGCGGTTTTGTTGATGATGGTGTGTAAGAGGTCGTTTGAGATCGTACTGTATATCCATTGTACGCTCCCAATCGTCCGACTGTTTGGTGGTTTCGGTGGAAGAAGAAGTGGTTTCCGGTTTGCTTTTGATGTGATCAAAGACAAGACAGGCTTTACAGTGAAGGGTGAAAAGAGTTGCCCAAGAGTTGTATTGGCCAGACTCGATTTCGAGGGTGATGGGTATTACGGTTTTGATGTTGGTAACGGTGGTAGCGGGGTGAATCTTGGATTCGATGGTAATAGGGGAGGTGTTGTTTGGGCCTGTCATGGTGGCGGCAGGAAGCAAAAAGGAAAAGAAGGGGAAGGTGAGCCGAAGAAGGGTTAGAGATAAAGGGGGAGAGGATCGATTATGGGTGATACCATGAAATAATGACTTCCTTGCCTTCTGTATTGATAACCACCACTATAAATATTACAATAGGTTCCTCTATTTTTGGAACAAATATATACAGAATGATACATATAATCGTTGCTTAATATATATGCTATTACTATTAATCAAAGAAGAATTACAAGGATGAAAACAAATAACCCTAGCACCCTTTATATAGGTAAACTACATGAAGAACAAGATAACATAATTCTACTCAACTTCTAATTTAAATAAAGAGTAAATTGCCATTTTAGTCCCTGTGCCATTTTGGGCCAAACATCAGGGTGGCAATTGGCAATTACTCCTAATTAAATAAAACTCCATAAATAAAACTAATTTTAACTATTAGTCCTTAGACTTTAAATGATATCCTCCTATCAACCCTTGAGATCGAACCATATTGACTAGCCAAAACATGTTTATCTTGCTTCTGATCATCATTAGCCAAGACTAGATTACCATGTTTCTGATCATGCCAGCCAAGGCATGATCATCTTGTTTTTGATTGTCATCAGCCAACTCTAGGTCCTTATAAAAATATGTAGCAATAAAGCAATATAATATGAAGTTTGCCGAGCAAACACATAGCAAAACCAAATAATACTTGTCTAGGCGACTCTCATTGATGGTGTCCCCAAACCATCCTGATTGGCTATCAAATACTACGATGAGAAGAATGTTAATTAGCTTTCCTAAGCCCATCACAATTTCAATATATTCTTCCCCATAACTTGCAAGTAGGGGTTCTTCTTTCATTTGTGACCTGTAGAACTTTAACAGCCCATCCATAGTAAGTCCTTCCATGCACCCAAGCACACACAGAATTGAGGCACTAGCCAAAGAAAACTTATGGAAGTAATATCATCCTGCTGATTAACTTTTTTTAACATGTGAACCTCTAGTTGCCAAGAGAATATACAGCTAATGATTCCACAAAACATTCTGATACCAATTTTGACCTTCTCGTTTTTACGTAAACCACAAATCCAGTGATACAAAAACAGGATAGAAAATCTTGAGAAATCTTGAACATTGTTGTAGATCTGTACTGGTATTTTGTCGCTCAAATATAGGTTGCTGTATTGTTGAAGAAAGAAAGTAAACCCAGTTACTGATATTATGGACACCACCAAAAACATTCCCCACATGGGAAACATTCTTAAAAGACTCTTTACTACCACCATATCTTCTTGATTTAAAGTTGTCCCTCTAACTTCCTCACCTTCAGTATCTAAGTGTTGTATCGGTCTTTCTTGAGAAATCCCTTCACTTTCTATCTTTTCCATTTCCAAATTCTTTGGCGATCCATCTTGTCTTGAATCTTTCAGGAGACACCTAATGACAAAGTATGTGGCCATTCAGATTCCTGTTAATGTAAAAAGTGACTGTAGCCAGTTGTATAGTAACTACCACGAGAAAATAGCCGCTTGTGACACAACGAAAACTATCACTCGAAGTCAGAAATTTTCAACTAGTTTAGATGATGTATTTATGAACAGAAAATCGTAGTGAAATCTGTCTAGTTGATAAAGATATACAACACATAAAAGTGTGAATACTTTTTTTTGTGGAAAGATATCAATCATTCCCCGGATTTCTTTACTTTATTTGTTTAAACAAATGATAATTTGTTTTCATTGCATATCTGTTGGCCCGAAATAGATCTTGATCTCTAAAACGAGCGTGAATAACAAACTTGCATAAACAATAACTTGAATAATAACCGAATGTATGTACAAATCGAATTGAGAGTAGTAAGTGATTACAAATGAAACTACATGATCCTATTTATAGTTTTCTACGGGTACGAGTGAAAGGTTGTGTCTCTTCGTGAAAGGACACGTCTCTTGGATGTGTGGTTGTGATTAAACCTTGAAGAGGTGCGATGAATCTTGTCCACTCGATCAACCGGTGTGTCTTTTCTCTTTTGTTCTTGTGCCGATCGGAAATGTTGAGAGGGAGGGGACACACCCTTTCGGTAAAGGGTGGTAGTTTCCAACTTTTACTTTGTAAACTTTGGTCCTCGTACTTTATAACCGCTATGTAATATCTATTCTAACTATTTAACTAAGTGTGGGATGTTAAGAGATTAACCGGTTTCATTCACCCCCTTAATCTCGAACATCCATAAGTTGCTTTAAGTCTTGAATTCCGAGCAGTTCCCTCATTGTAGCGAATTTGATCCTTGCTAGTGCTTTTGTTAGTATATCTGCTCGTTGTGGTTCTCCACTTATGTGTTCCACAGTGATATCTTCATTTTCCACACATTCTCTTATGAAGTGATAGCGTGTGTCAATGTGCTTGCTTCTTCCATGAAAGACTGGATTTCTCATGAGTGCTATTGCTGAAACATTATCTACTCTGAGTGTTATCTTCTCTTCCTTCCAGCCTGTGATTTCACTTAACAATCTTTTAAGCCATAATGCTTGACATGCTGCTGCAGTGGCTGCCATGAATTCTGATTCACATGATGATAATGCGACTGTCTGTTGCTTCTGTGTACACCAGGTTATAGGTGATTCTCCAAAGTAGAATACTAGACCAGTTGTTCCTTTTCCTTTGTCTGTATTAACTCCAAAACTACTATCACTATAACCTGTAATCTTACATCCTCCTTGCTTTCTGTAGATGATTCCATTCTCTTTAGTTCCTTTGATGTAACGTAGTATTTGCTTTACTGCTTTCAGGTGTTGTTCTTTTGGTTCTTGCATGAATCTACTAAGCAGACTGACTGGATAACATAGATCTGGTCTTCTATGCAATAAGTACCTGAGAGAACCTATCAGGCTTCTGTAATGTGTTGCATCTACTAGATCTCCTTCTTCAGTCTTTGTTAATTGAGTTCCTGGAGTCATGGGAGTCTTTGTGTTATTGCAGGATAACATATCGGCGTCTTTGAGTATCTTGTTGATATATCCTGTCTGCTTGATGCCAATCTCACCCCCTGTTTGAATTACTTCTATTCCCAGATAGTATGCTAGCAATCCTAGATCGCTCATATCGAATTTGTTCTTCATCTGAGACTTGAAGATGTCTATTTCCTTCTTTGATGTTCCAGTGACTATCAAGTCATCAACATAGACTCCAACTATTAGCGTAGAAGCTTCACTTGTCCTTGTATAGATTGCGTTCTCTAAAGTGCACTTCTTGAAGTTAAGTGACTTTAGGGTTTGATCTAACTTCGTGTTCCAAGCTCTTGGTGCTTGTCTCAATCCATACAGTGCTTTTGATAGTCTGTAAACCTTTCCTTCATTTCCTGGCTTTACAAATCCTTCTGGTTGTGATACATAGACTTCCTCCTTGAGGTCTCCGTGTAAGAATGCAGATTTCACATCTAAATGATGTACCTCCCAACCTTGATATGCTGCTAAAGCCAACATTAGTCGTACTGTTTCCATACGTGCTACTGGTGCAAAGACTTCGTCAAAGTCTATTCCGTGTTGCTGAACATATCCTTTTGCAACTAGCCTTGCCTTGTGTCTGACAATGTTTCCGCTTGCATCTTTCTTAGTCTTGAATACCCACTTTAAACCTATTGCCTTGTGATCACTTGGCAGTTCCGTCAAATTCCAAGTGTTATTCTTGTTTATTGAGTCTAACTCAGCCTTCATTGCTTCAATCCATGTCACTAGATGCTTCCTTGTAATTTCTTGGTTCTTCTTCAGCGAGTAATAATTCATGTGGATCTACTTGAATTTCTTTTGTCTCTTCATACAGGTCTTCGAGACTTCTTAGTCTTACTGGAGTGTCACTAATATTTTCTGTTGCACTTTCAGAGGTAGATGGACCTCCACTTGATAAACTGCTTGAGTTTCCTGCTGAGTTCTGATTGTACGAATGTGCTGGCGGGGTTACATAGGAGTCTTGTTCTTCTGTCTGATCTACTCCTGAATCGTCATGATGTGGCCCGCTACTGCCAGGACTACTTGGTTCGTTTTCTTCTAAAACTCTGGTGGTATATCATCTTCTTGAATGACAAAGTTTGTCCATTCGGGATTCCCTGAATCTACCGTTTCCATATAACTATTCCAGTTCCATGGTTGACCTTCCATGAACTTTACATCTCTACTGACACATATCTTGTTCTTTGCTGGATCATATAATCTGTATGCCTTTGATTCTTCTTCTATTCCAAGGTAAACCATAGGTGCGCTTCTATCATCCAACTTCTTTTGTTGAAGTGGTAGTACCTTAGCGTAAGCCGTGCAGCCAAAAACCTTCAAATGTTCCAGATTTGGCTTTCTTCCTTTCAATGCTTCATATGGTGTCTTGTTCACCAGGGCTTTTGTTGGAACCCTGTTTAGTACGTATATTGTGTGTCGTATTGCTTCACCCCAAAAATTCTGTGGCATGTTCATTGCCTTCAGCATACTGCGAGTAGTGGATAACATTGTCCTGTTTCGCCTTTCTACTACTCCATTTTGCTGTGGGGAATATGGTGCTGTAAGCTGTCTTGCTATGCCGTTGGTTTTGCAATACTTGTTGAATTCAGCCGATGTGAATTCTCCTCCTCTATCCGTCCTTAGCATTTTTAACTTGGTATGCGCTTCCTTTTCCACCTTTTCTTTGAACTCCTTAAATGTTTCGAATGCTTGATCCTTGGAAGTTAGTAAATATGCCCACATGTAGCGAGTACAGTCGTCTACAAGTAAGAATATATACTTTTTCCCAGCATGTGTTGGTGGGGATATAGGACCACACAAATCTCCATAGACTAAGTCCAGAGGTTTTAAAGATCTGAACTTTGCCTGATTTGGAAATGGTGCCCTACTATGCTTTCCTAATAAGCATGCGTCACAGACTTGACTAGCATGACTTATTTGGGGAACTTCATGTACCAAGTTCTTACGAGTCATTTCTTTGATAGCATCGAAGTGTAAATGGCCTAACCTTGCGTGCCATAACCATGTTATGTCTTCGGTCTTTGATAGTAGGCAGATTGGTTTTCCAGTCTTCAGTTTGACTTTGTACAGCCTGTTCTTTAATCTCTTGACTCGCATTAGTAGCTTTCTATTTCGATCTCGGATAGTAAGTAGGTCTCCGTCCATAACCACTTTGCAACCAATTTCTGTAAGTTGTCCGAGGCTCAATATATTGCTTTTCAGACTTGGAATGTAGTATACTTGTGAAACAATCCTCTGTTCTTGGTTCAGACTTTCCAGTAGTATTGAACCTTTGCCTTTAATTTCTACGTGTGACCCATCACCGAACCGTACTTGCCCTGTCACCGTTTCATCTAACTCCTTGAAGTGACTTCGCACTCCTGTCATGTGGTTGCTGGCCCCGTTGTCTAAGTACCATAGATTTTCATTTTCTGAGGCGTAACTTGTTGGTTTTATATGTTCCTCGTTTAGCAGAGCCCTTTCTTGAACAACATTTTCTTCTTGTATTGCCATTAGCAATACGGGTGCTTCGTCTTCCTCGACGAGGTTTGAATGTTCTTGCACTTCGTCTTTCTCAGGACAGTCCTTCTTGAAGTGTCCAAACTTCTGACACTTAAAACATTGGATCTTACTTAGGTCGGTTCTTGCAAACTTCCTCCAATTTCTAGAATTTCCATTTCTAGGTCTAGATGTAGATCCTTCGTTTTTGGGACTTTGCCTATTTCCGTTGTTCGCCAATTTCCACGCGTTTGGTTAAACCTACCACGTCCGCGGTTTCCAGATTGTCTTCCTCTGTTGTTATCATGATGTGTGAACATAAGTCTGTCTTGGCTTTCTCCTTGATTTCCTTTCTTTAACCTGGGTCGTTCTTCATACGTCTTTAACCTTCCGACTGCTTCTTCTAGCGTCATTGTTTCTAGATCGAAGTATTGTTACATGGAGGCAACGAATTGAGTAAACTTATCCGGTACGCCATTTAGAAGTTTGCGTACTAGAGTCAGTTGACTCAATGTCGTTCCTACTTCAGTTGCCCGGGTAACGATACTATTAATCTTTGCGGTAAACGAATCAAGAGTGTCGTCATCCTTCATTTGCAATAATTCAAATTCTGATAATAACGTGTGCATACGCGCCTTTTGTACCCGATCAACACCAACGTGTCTAACCTTTAGATTATCCCAAATTTCCTTTGCAGTTTTACAACTTGCAACTTGCAATACGACATCTTCTGGTATTGCTTGAAACAGATATGCAATTGCAGACTTGTCTTTCTTAGTGTCTACCGTTGCATTTTCTGTTGGTTCAATCGTTTCCCATAAACCATTCGCTTCAAGAATCGTCTTGATACGAATAGCCCAAACCGTATAGTTTGTTGGTTTCAGAATCGGACACTGAAACTGGGAAAGAGAATTTCCATCTTTCTGTATTATTATCGGATTTTGTCCGGATGTTCCTGACATATCTTCCTACCGAACAATCTTCACTTTTACTAAACTTTTTCTTGGTTTCAATAGATCTCAACAAACCCACGATTACCCGAATCGTGTAACAATCAAACAACCCAAATAATCTAATTCGCACTAAACCCCGGAATCAAAACAACCCTAGATTCCTAACCCTTCGGTTCAACCGATTTCACTAGAACCGAAAATAAAATTCTGAAATGAACTTTTGCGAATTAAAACGAAAATGAAACCTGATCGCGAATTCCCTGCGATGCCTTGCGATTCCCACGTTTAGAGCCTGATGCTCTGATACCAATTTGTTGGCCCGAAATGGATCTTGATCTCTAAAACGAGCGTGAATAACAAACTTGCATAAACAATAACTTGAATAATAACCGAATGTATGTACAAATCGAATTGAGAGTAGTAAGTGATTACAAATGAAACTACATGATCCTATTTATAGTTTTCTACGGGTACGAGTGAAAGGTTGTGTCTCTTCGTGAAAGGACACGTCTCTTGGATGTGTGGTTGTGATTAAACCTTGAAGAGGTGCGATGAATCTTGTCCACTCGATCAACCGGTGTGTCTTTTCTCTTTTGTTCTTGTGCCGATCAGAAATGTTGAGAGGGAGGGGACACACCCTTTCGGTAAAGGGTGGTAGTTTCCAACTTTTACTTTGTCAACTTTGGTCCTCGTACTTTATAACCGCTATGTAATATCTATTCTAACTATTTAACTAAGTGTGGGATGTTAAGAGATTAACCGGTTTCAATATCAAGTTTGGGTATATATGTGGCCTAATTATTACACATACTTCTATGAGTTATGGCTAACTAACATTTGTAATTGCCCTACTAATAACTGATATTTCTTTTCCATTAACCACTATGAACTAAGCGGCCATTAACAATCCAATGAATGGACTTATAATCAGATCAGAAAGAGTGAAATGAATATATAATTACCGCAAATTGCACTTGAGTAACTTCTTAACACGCGCACAGAACACTCTAAAGAAGACCTCAGCTGGTCTCTTCGTCAACTCACCCTGATGATAGATATTATGACCCGCACAAAAAATAATGGAAGTTGTTGTCATTGTGATCAAGCAAATCAAGAATGTACTTCGCCAAGATGGATGGACCCCACCAACAGCATCAGTGGCAACCCATAGAATTGCTGACATGACACCAGACAAGTATGCAATGCGTGACCAGATTGCTGCACGTGCAAGAGATCGTGCTTTATTCTGATCTTGTGACTTATCAATGTC
The DNA here is from genome assembly GCF_002127325.2 of Helianthus annuus. Lineage (NCBI taxonomy): Eukaryota > Viridiplantae > Streptophyta > Magnoliopsida > Asterales > Asteraceae > Helianthus > Helianthus annuus. The sequence goes on from NC_035442.2 coordinate 35,458,214, forward strand.
ATTCACCAAATCTTTTAGTACATCTTGTAGAATATTGGCTCCAGATGTTCCAATAGATAAGAGAACTAGTGAGATCACCACAAGCCATTTCACATCATATGGATTGAACAACCACAAAAGCATCAAGCCCTGTAAGGAAAGACTTGTAAATAATGGTCTAATTAAACCCAATTCATCTAAAATTAATATAGATAAAATAAATTCATATTGTATTATTTCAACGTGTTCAAAATAGTAGGAATTTTTTATGGGGTACATATTTGCAGACCGAAATGCTTATTTCACCAAACCCTAGCTTTATATAGGTCGTGTATAGGCCTATACGCGGCGTATAGACACCTTTTTTCAATTTCCAAGAGAATCTTTGATATAATGTAGGAATTTGTCCCTTTATATACGTCGCGTATAGGCCTATACGCAACGTACATAACAATTTTCTTTTTTAGGAAACAATTTTATACATTATTTATCGTTTTAGCAAAGTTCTGTAATAAGTAATTTAAAAAAAAAAAACATTTTTAAGTATCGTATCGTATAGTATAAGTCTCGTATAAAACTCTTATAGGCCTATAGATGTAGTATCGTATCGTATAGTGTATAGTATAAGTCTCGTATAGGTCTTGTATATGCCTATAGGCTTATACGAGACCTATACTACAGCTATAGGCCTATACGGGTGTTGTATGTTATCTTATAGTATTGTATGATATCGTATGGTGTATAGTATAAGTCTCGTATAGGTTCCCTATAGGTTTTGTATGTGCCTATAGGACTATATGGTACCTAAACCACACCTATAGGCCTATAAGGGACCTATACTACACCTATAGGCTTGTACGGGTGTTGTATGGTATCCTATAGTATCGTATTGCATAGTATCGTATCGTATTGCATCGTATCGTATAGTGTATAGTATAAGTCTCGTATAGGTTCCCTATAGGTCTTGTATATGCCTCTAGGCCTACACAGGACCTAAACCACACCTATAGTCCTATACGGGACCTATACTACAACTATAAGCGTATACGGGTGTTATATCGTATCCTATCGTATCGTATAGTGTAGTATTATTCTCGTATAGGTCCCTTATAGGTCTTGTATATGCCTACGATACTACATCTATAGTTCTATACGAGGCTTATACGGGACCTATACTATGCTATACGATACTACACTTATATGGGACCTATACGATACAGTATCACACTTATAGGCTTATACGAGGTAAATACGGGACCTATACGATACAATATCACCCTTAATATTGTATAAAAAAGTTTGTAAGAAATACTTACTTTTTTATTTATTTAAAATAAAAAACTTATTTATTTTTTATAAAACTTTGCTAAAACTATTAATATTGTATAAATGTTTAAAATAACACTTATATACGCCGCATATAGGCTTATATGCGGCGTATAGGAGCAGACAGACCCGAATTGACATCAGTCAGACACTGATTTTTATACAATCCTATACGCTGTGTATAGATCTATATGCAGCGTATATAAACCCTAAAGTGTATAAATAGGCACCTTAGGTATTCAAATAGTTTGAGCTTTTTGATACAGTGATGGTGGTGGAGGAAGATACAGACCAATATAATGGTGGGATGCTAGTTTTCTTGTTGTTTGTTTTCTTGATGGCTTTCTAATATTTGGTATAGTTTTTTCAATGTCCTGATTTCCCATACAATGTATATACGAAATGAGCTTAAAACGTCTATATATCACAACTAATTAGTAAATCTAAATCCTACATATTTTAATAATGCTTTTTTGAGTAGTATAAAAAATACTCCAATATGAATAACATCTAACATTATTAATTTATATGTAAATTACAAGTTTTGTCTTTTATGTTTATACTAAATTTCGGACGGTGTTCTTTTCTTTTAAAATTGACGTGTTTCGTACTTAATATTTCAAAATCTTACACGGTTTGTCCTTTGCCCGTAACCTAGTTCATTTTCCTCGTTAATTAAATCTGGTCAAACAGGGGTAGTTTAGTCTTTCTACCCATTTATTTAAATATACTTTTAATAAATAAATAAAAAGAATTTTAGAAAACTAATAATGTCTTTATAAAATAAATATCTCTCTCTATAAACAATCATTCTATTCTCTCTATCTAGGAAACAACCATTCCGGCCACAACCACCGCCAACACTACTTGTAGGTCCCTTTCTCGGAGGATGACGAACCTAAACCTTGTTATACTAACCCACTAGCGAGTGCGGAATCCAAGCTAGCAAGCAAACCGGGATGAAACAAGCATAAACACAAACACACAAGGTTCACCGATTAACACCAATGTATTAATACGTATGAAGGTTTCGGTTACAAGCACAATGTTTACAAATCTAACTTGCAAACTCTCAAGTGTGTGTGTGTGTTTTCGGACAGAATGCTCTCAAGAACTCTCTCTATCTTTCTGTCTGTGTGCATCCATCTTCTAACATACACTGCATGGGTATATATATACCCAGCATCTGATGTCTGGTCCGAAGGATCCGATAGATGATCGAAAGATCATCTATCGATGACAAAGCTGTCGAATGATCCACAAATACTTCGAAGGATTGCATATCCTTCGAAGTCTAACAGTATCATTCGTAGCCTATCTTTCGATGTCATCGAAGGATCTACAATATCCTTCGATTAGCTATCCTTCGACACAGAACATCTTACAACATTTTACAAACTGTTGTCCAAGTCAAACCGGAGGATGGTTGACTTGGTCAACTTACAACAATAACAAGGACATCGTTTACATCGTGACCGAATACAGACAAAGTACAGACACAAGTGCACCAACAAACTCCCCCTTGGCTGTAGCTTTGTCTTTATCTTCTAAAGTTGTAGACTCGTCTCGAACTTCGATGGTCTTTGGTCTTCGAGTTCTCAAAACTCTGATGTCCTTTCAAGTCTTCTATGTCGGAGGATCTTCAAAGTCTTCACGTATTGAAAGCAGAGAGTGTATCAACAAACTACCCGTATCATGTAGGAAGTGTGTTGGCAAACTCCCCCTTAACATAAGCTCCCCCTTGAGTTATGCTTGTGAATGACTTGATCTTTATGAAGTGAGATCCTTGTGGTGTTGATGATGGCCAGCGGCAACTCGATCATCTTCATCTTTTGAGTGCCTTCTCGTCGTGTCTTCATTCCGAAGCTTTGTCATCGATCATGTTCTCCTAGCCTTTAGAATCTGCACATGCAAGAAATCTAAACGCGTAATGAGAACAACTGCTTGGAATATAGTATAAACAAATGACACACGAATGACCATGTCACAATCAAACACCGTCCGACAGTTTGAAAGTTTAATAAATTTGTCAATTTTAGTTTAACTTTCAAAACTGGCAAATTTCGACCGTTTATGAAGATTTAGTCAGTTCGGTTTTCAGTCAGGTTTCAGGTAACAAAGACTCGAGTTCCAACATCGTACGATCGAAAATAAAGCAGAAATAAAATCTTTTTGGCTTTTTGAAATGAAAAGGCAACAATTTTAAAATCCTTTGAGTGTTATCAAACGACATCACCGCTAATGTCGTGCTGATATGCACCAAACGACGAAACTGTTTAAACGAAAAACAATAAAAGTTAAGCAGTAAATATATACAGACATTCTTTTTGCGAGTTTCGAGGGTAAGAGAATCATATCAGTGTACGGTCATGTCAAAACACTCTTGTTGTTTAGTTAATTAACATTAAGATAGGCATCCTATAACAATCATCGGTATTGTTGTCCACTTAAGCTCAACTTATCAGATGTAATCATGGCGAGGAGATACGTTAAGGTATGATTTATACTTACCAACCGGTGTTCATCCACATCACGACACATTCCCGTATCAAGGTATGCACGAGAATATATCTTACCGGTGAGTATACCGATTATCATCTGTTTGACCGTATAAGCTGTGAGATACTCACTTATTTTGAATAATGAAAACAAGCCCTATGTGATATAATCACTTATTGATGAGGAACTTGATTTTCATATGCATGAGGGCACAGGTGCAAGTCCGTGAACAGGTCAGTACTTCCGTACAGCAGAGAGACGAACTTGACACCCCGATAAATGTGATATTTTATCACTTATTTGATTGGACATGTGATTGTTTATCACTTATTGAGGTCGAATGCAGTATGCAGTATATAATATGTACACGTATGTATAGTATCATGGAAGATCTAGACTTGCGTCCCCGTTATTTTTCGGTAAAAGATACAACCATGATACCCAGATCATAAACAGCATAAAGACCGAATATCTCAGAACCTCGGCAATCTATCAAACGAAATTTCGGTACTAAGACCATATGCCAATGAGTGGTTCCCACCTGGTCTTCAGTCGATTTAAGATTTATATCACCCTGCACACTTTAAAATGATTGTGAGCCTACCGATACATCTTATATAGAGCTGCTTATCGTTTTTCATTTAAGGTTTAAAAAGGTTTGGATAGACCACTGATGTACTATCATTTTCTCTTTTGCTCGCCCGGAAACTCATTTTTGCTTTTCTATTGTTTTTGTGTTTTTGAAATTTTTCGATGTTTTTGGATTTTCAGATTTTTGGATTTACTCCCCCTAAAATCAATAAACTAAGAGAAATTTAAAACACAAAGATATTTACAAAAATGATTTTCCGATGTTGGTTTTTACTCTTGCTTGACCTTAATGCCGTTTACCAATAATAAAAAGTCAAATCTTGATTTATCAAAAGCTTTGGTAAATAAGTCGGCACGTTGGTCATCGGTGTGGACCTTAACAACATCGATTAGCCTTTTCTCAAAGCAATCACGTATGAAGTGATATTTGATTTCGATGTGTTTGGTCTTTGAGTGCTGCACAGGATTTCTAGTGATATCTAAAGCAGCAGAATTATCAACGTAAATAGGAGTAGTTAGGAATTCAAAACCGTAGTCCCGCATTTGTTGTTGGATCCAAAGAACTTGGGAGCAACAACTTGAGGCAGCAATGTATTCAGCTTCGCATGTTGATGTAGCGACACACGTCTGCTTCTTGCACTGCCATGTGACTAGGCGATTTCCTAAGAACTGACATCCAGCCGTTGTGGATTTACCGTCGATTTTGCATCCGCCAAAATCAGAATCACTGAAAGCTACCAATTCAAAGTTATTATCCCTAGGGTACCACAGACCGGTGTCAGGGTACGCCTTCAAATAACGAAAAATCCTTTTAACAGCAGCAAGATGTGAGGCCTTCGGGTTAACTTGATATCTGGCAAGCAGGCACGTTGGGTACATTATGTCTGGCCTTGATGCTGTGAGGTACATAAGAGATCCAATCATCGCGCGGTAGTTTGAGGGGCTAACAGCTTCTCCCTTCAAGTCAGGAGTAATTCCGTGATTAGTTGGCAATGGGGTACCAATGGGCGTTGCATCAGACATCTGGAACCGGCTCAAGATGTCACCAACATATTTAGTCTGATGGATGAATATCCCAGACTCTGTTTGTTGTACTTGTAGGCCCAAGAAGAAGGTCATTTCCCCCATAGCACTCATCTCGAATTTATCCTGCATTATGCGCTCGAAATTCCTACACAAGACATCATTAGTAGAACCAAAAATAATATCATCAACATATACCTGTACCAGAAGAAGATCTCCATCTTGTTCTTTGATGAAAAGAGTACAGTCGATAAGACCTCTACGAAAACCGTTCTCCAGCAGATAGTGTGATAAGGTTGCATACCAAGCTCGCGGTGCTTGATGAAGACCATAAAGAGCTTTGTTGAGCAACCAAACCCGATCGGGATGGATAGGATCTTCAAAACCTGGAGGCTGTTCGACGTATACCTCTTCTTCAACCACACCATGTAAGAATGCACTTTTCACGTCCATCTGATAAACCTTGAATCCTTTGAAGGACGCATAGGCTAGAAAGATTCGAATTGCTTCGATACGTGCCACTGGTGTATAGACTTCGTTGTAGTCGATCCCTTCAATCTGACAAAAACCTTGAACGACTAAACGTGCTTTGTTTCGGATAACAACTCCGCGGTCATCCTTTTTGCATTTGAAAACCCAACGGGTACCAATCTTCTTGTATCCAGCAGGTTTCTCTACGAGTTTCCAGACACCCAGCTTCTGGAATTGTTGCAGTTCTTCCTGCATTGCTGCAACCCAAGCGTTGTCTTTCAAGGCTTCTTTCCACGTTCTTGGTTCTTCCTGTGAGACATAACACGCGAAGGACCAATTGTTTTGTTGCCCGGATTCTCGAATAGCTGCATACAAGCCTGCATTGTTGTTGTTTCGCAACATGTTTCTTGTTTGAACGCCACTATGCACATTTCCAATGATGTTTTGTTGAGGATGGGTATTATGAATCCTTGTTTCTGGATTATCTGGAACTGGAACATTTATACCCAGGTTGTTCAGATTAAGATCAACAACCAAATCAAGGCCCGGAATTGACGAAGAGGATGATGCAGTAGCTTCAGCTGTTCTATGGGCATCCACTGGAGGAGTACCCTCTGAAGTACCATGAACTGCTGTTGTTGGGGCTTCTTGATCTGCATCTACAAATTCATCATCCTCTGAAGATTCGTTCAATTCGTTTGCATCATGAAACTCCTCATTGTTGAGAGTATTATTGTTCACCGAAGAAGATGGTTCTTGATTAACAAGAATTGGACGAACCACCGGTGAAACTGTTGCATTGTCACTCTCGAAAAACATCCTAGCCGCAGCATTTTCTTCAACGGCTTCAACATTGATCGAATTGAAGAAGTCATCGTACTCAAACATCCAAGGTTGACCCGGATTTTTGACTGGCAAAGTGTGCCTTTGTACTCTGACCTCAGACCATTCCTCGACCCTTTTAGTCTCTAGATTCCAGACTCGTAAGTTAGGGGTGGCATACCCAAGAAAGTATCCATCAATTGCTTTTGCCCCAAACTTTCCATTAGGATCGATGATTGTGCATGGAGCTCCAAACGGTTCTAGATAAGACAAATCTGGTTTCCGTTTTTGAAGAAGCTCAAAGCAGGTCTTGTTGTGCCTTTTGACTGTAAGGACTCTGTTCAATGTATAACATGCAGAGGCCACAGCTTCAGTCCAGAATGGAATGGGTAGCTGCGACTCTACCAACATTGTCCTAGCAGTCTCGATCAATGTGCGGTTCTTACGTTCAGCGACGCCATTCTGTTGAGGAGTATAGGCTGCACTAAACTCATGAAGAATACCCTTTGAAGTGCAAAACTCCGTCATGGAATGATTTTTAAATTCAGTACCATTGTCGCTACGTATCCGCCTAACCTTCAACTTATACAAATTCTCAATCTGAATGATCAAGTTTTTGATGATGCCAAAGGTTTCACTCTTGTGTGCCATGAACGCAACCCAAGAAAATCTGGAATAATCATCAGTTATCACTAGGCAGTATTGATCACCCCGAATACTCTTGTGCTTGACAGGACCGAACAAATCCATGTGCAAACGTTCAAGAGGAACTGCCACCGTTTTGATCTTCTTTGTAGGGTGCTTCTTCTTTGTTTGCTTTCCTTTCTGGCACGAAACACAGACGTCTTGAAGATGGAAATTTTTGAGGGGAACACCATTCACCAATTCATTTGAAACCAAATGATTCATTTTGCGTAAGTGAATGTGACCCATTCGTCTGTGCCAAGAGATAGTGTCTTTTTCTGTGGCTTTGGAAACGAAACAAGTTGCTTGTGCAGACGTAGTAATAGCTTGGCTCATATCAAGGACGTACAAATCATTTATCCTTGGAGCCGACAAGAGAATCCATTCTTTTGGAATTTTGAAGCCGGGTTTCAGCACATAACATCCATTAGCATCAAAGTGTACTGAAAATTGCTTGTCACAAATTTGAGAAACACTAAGAAGATTGTGATCAAGTTGTTGCACAAAGTTGATCTTGTCAAAGCTGACAATCCCGTTGGATATCATTCCTTCACCCGTTATATATCCACCTTTATCTCCAGCAAAAGCAACATAACCCCCTCTAATAGATTTAACGTTGTAGAGAAGCTTCATGTCGCCTGTCATGTGCCTGGATGCCCCACTATCAACAATCCAATGACTACTGACAGTTCCTCCTGGAACTCCCTGCACATGAACTCAAATAGATTAGTTGGAGATGGGGACCCAATCCATTGTGGTCTTGGGTCTTCCATTTTCATCAATGACAATAACTTCTTGTCTTTGATGGTTGGTGAATTGTGATGGTCCCCGTGATTCAGTGACCGATTTAGGTTTCCAGGTCTGTTTTGTTTTACCAGTGTCTTTCTTTAAAATTTTAACTTCTGAATTGTTTGAAGTTGTAGAATTGTCTGGTTTTACAGCAACAGATTGTTTTTGAACCACATCGGTTTTAATTGCTTTTTCAATCTTCTTGACCTGTTGGCGTTTCTGTTTCTTTTCCCTTTCTTTTGCAAGGCGGGGATCTTGTTTTACAGAAACAGATCGCTTACGGTCATTGTGGTCACGGGGAACATCAACCTTTTCTTTTTGCTTATGAAGATATGGACAATTTCGAATAATATGTCCAATTGTTCCACATTCAAAACATGATCTTCGTTCAACAAACCCCGAAGTATCATGTGATCGATTAGCCGATGATGTTGAACTTTGTGAACCCGAGGTACTAGGTTTTGAACTGCTTGGTTCATTCTTTTTCTGTATAATAGCTTTCTTGACAAAATCTAAGTTAGATTTGTTTTCAAAAGTCTCAATTTTATCCGTTCCCGTCGATTTCACAAAGTTAACGTTTTTCTTCTTCTTTTGATTCGGCTTCTTTTGGACTTGATCCGGTGATTTTCCTTTGGGCTTGGTGTGATTTTGCTGTTTTGGCACTGTTGGTAATTTCTTGTTGCCAAATTGTTTTCGAATTTCAGCTTTTGGAATAGGAGGACACTGTGTAACTGTAACACGTGGTCCTGACTTTCCCAAAAACTTACTTGTTGAATTTTCAAAGACTTTACAGATTAAGGATTGATTAACATTCTTAATGGGAAAATCTTTGTCTGAGTAAATTTTATCATCACCAACTAGAGTGTACAGCAAATTCACACTCTCCGGCTCTTCTGCAGATGAGGACTCAGTTGCAACAGTCTTAGCGGGTTTTACAGGGGGATCACATAGAATGTGATTCTCGAGAGGTATGTCCTCATTTTTGGTTACCGCATCAGACTTTGCTAGGACAGCATCATCAGATTCATCATCAGAAGAATCAGCATCCTCAATCACAACTGGAGGATCTTGATTCTGTTCAGCACTTACAAATGTATCTGCTGACACATCTGAATCTGAGGATACTTCCTTTTGGTATCCGAGTCCTGCAGCAAACTCCTTAACATCTAGAGGCACAGAAGGTTCAAATAGCACTCTGTCCTCCTCATCTGGCATGGCATCATAATTGTGTCTCACAGGAGGTGGACATTTCTTATATCCCAAACACGTCATGTCCCTTTTCTCCTTTTGGACATCAATGATGTGATCCAACACATAGCTAGAACTCAAATAGCTATCTAGCTTGAGTTGGATTGCTTCACTTTCCGTTTTTACACACACCATTTCTTTTTGCATTGTCTCAAGACGAGAGATATACAAATTAATGTCCGTTTGTTTTCTGGAAACCATTTTTGTCAATTCAGTTTTATCTTTCTTTAATGTCCCAATCATTGACTTAAATTCTTTTTCATGGTTTTCGTAAAACATGTTGGCTTCTGTGCATTTGGAAAGGTCCACAGTCAATTTCTGATTGTGGAGAAAAGTCACATCATACTTTTCTTGCAAAGCGTCATGCTTACTTTGCAAGTCACTCAAATTCTCATTCACAGTAGTATGTTTGTCTTGCAAGTCAAACAAACTAGCTTGTAAAGCATCATGTTTGCCTTGCAACTCAGACATACTTTTCTCCATATCAGCACATCTAGCATGCAACCTAGTACATTCATCACAATTAACAGCAGTGGGTTCATCGACACATACCTGACTTGATGAACCGTCGACATTAGCCATAAAGGCTGAATGGAGAGAAGACGAAGTATAAGCAGCTTGATCCACCAGAATAGATCTTCTTTGAGTTTCTGCTGCAGCTTCCTCCAAAAGCTCATCAAAGTCAGCATCATCCGAAACATTAGATGTCTCACCCACATGATCATCACCAGAATTGTATGATTCTTCATCAACACTTCTGCTGTACCCAGAAGAGTCTTCATCTTCAGACGATTCACCACCACTGGCAGAAGATTCTCCACCACTGGTGTGAACTAGCTTCTTCACAACTTGAGCAAAACAAGCTGTTCCATCAGGAGCATCACCACCCAACTGGATTGACCAGTCACAACCTTCATCCACCTGAACCGCAAGTGCCCGGTTGGTTTGGTTGTTGACGGGTACCAATGTACGCTCATTGTTTCTGTTCTGCTGGTTGCCTTGGTTTTTGAAAGGGTTTTGATTCCCGTGCTGTGCTGGCTTTGTACATTCCCGTTTAAAGTGACCCCGTTCACCACAGTTGAAGCACTTTACAGCCTGCTTATCAAACCCATACTTGGTGTCTCGCTTACTTTCCAAGCTGGTTCTGCCAGTACTTTCCATCCAATCCTTTGCTCTTCTCACAGCACTAGCAAAGGCCCACTTGATGTCCATCAAGTCCATCTCTTCTTTATCAATCTGCCTGTAATCTTCTTGTGTCAGATTAATGTTGCCAATCTGACCTTCTATTAACCCACAGTACGCACTCACTACAGTGTTAAGCAGCTCCATGTGTTCCTTAGCTACTTCTACACTGATTTTAGAGAAGCTTGACGTGTCGAGCTGTACGGTACCTGACTTTGATTGTTGACCAGCAGATGATGTTCCTCCATAACATGCACGTTGTTGTTGAGCAGGAGGCGGAGGAGGAGGTGGTTGTATTGGATTTCCGTACATATCTGTGGTGGGAGGTGGCTTAACAGGAACTTGCACAGGGTTGCCATACATATCCGTGCTAGTAACAAACGCCGTTTGAAGTGGAGCATGTGGACCGGTTCTTGCAGACGAAGAATTGGAAGTTCCACAATACATCTCTGGATTTTGCGCCACTGGAACTCTTTTTGCCTTTAATGTTTCCTCCTGATCCTTGTTTTCCAAAAGCTGCACGAAGTCGTTGATATTAGTGGTTCTCAACACTCCGTTGTACTTCAGGATTTCCAAGAAACTACTCCATTGAGGAGGCAAAGCATCAGCAAACTTCTTCACCACTTCAGCTTGAGTTGTCGTTACACCATAATTGTCCAATTCCGTAAGCAAATGATAAAACCGGCTTGTCATATCTCCCAAGGACTCCTTATCCATACAAGTGAAACCATCAAATTCTTTCTTGAGAAGATCATGACGCATTTGACGTGTTGCTGCATTTCCTACTCCTCTGGTTTTCAATCCGTCCCACAACTTCTTTGTTGTCTTGAAGCTGACAAACTGGTGGTAGATATCCCTGCTTAACGCCTGGGTGAGAATGGCGTATGCCTTCTTTTCCAGATCATAGGTTTTCTTTTTATCTTCTGGAAGATCGGCAAACGTAGCAGTATCTGAAGCAGCAACCTCTATGGCTTGATCGAAATCTGTAGTGAAACGTATCCACAATTCGGTATTTTGACCAAGAACATATGTTTTAAATCTCTCAACCCATCCTGAATATTCATTCAAATGCATCAACTTTGGAGGTCGATTCAAACTTCCTGTTTCGCTTTCGCTTAATAAGATACTTTGAATGCTCGGAGTTTGATTCGATACCAATGCCCATTGATTTCCCTGAGAAGATGTCGATACCGGAGACTCGGCCCATGAAGGAGATGACCTTGTATTCGTGTATTTTCCATCGTCTGGAGCCGGTGTACCCCACCATGAGGGAGTGACACCTGAACTTGTATATTTGCCACTATCTGGTGCCGGATTCCACCAATTCGGATTCATGATTGATAAGCAAAATAAATGCTAAGTGAATATTCCGAAAGATCACACAGCCGAAGGATCCTGTTCGAAAGATCTAAAATCACAGAAACTTGTTAACAACAAACAGACCACAATCGAAAGATCAAATCTTGTTCGAAGGATCAACAGTGCTCGAAAGATCACTGTTGTATCTCGAACAATGATTTCGAAAGATTCACAAGCTCGAAGGATTCACTATTTGAAAGATCCTTATCTTTCGAGTATATATCCTTATCTTTCGATGAACTGTCTTTCGAATAGATTCCCTGGTCGAAAGATATGTTTCGGACTCCGAAGGATGGGTCGAAAGATGATGATCTGTCGATCCTTCCTTGATCGAAAGATGGTCTTTCGATGTCGAAAGATATCTTTCGAGCGACTCTGACACACTGACACTGATGTGAAAGGTTGGTGAAAAGGTGATGTGATAGGTAAGGTCAACTTTCGGCAAAAGGGTATGGCAGACTGTACTTTCTTACCAACCCAAGATTTTCAAACAAAACTTACCCAAAATGGACAACAACCAGTCACCGGAATAATGACCGGAAATTGGCCGGAAAACACCAAATCACTTAAAAACAAGTTTTAAGTTACCCAACCCGCCTTTGAACACTCCCGGTTAGTTTAGAACACGTTTTCCAGTTTAAAAGTGCAATAAAAACTCCAAAAACGGGTGCAAAACCAAATGTCCAAACACACCAAGAACTTGAACAAAACCCGGTTTTAAACAAGGTAAAGAGCCTTAGCTCTGATACCACTTGTAGGTCCCTTTCTCGGAGGATGACGAACCTAAACCTTGTTATACTAACCCACTAGCGAGTGCGGAATCCAAGCTAGCAAGCAAACCGGGATGAAACAAGCATAAACACAAACACACAAGGTTCACCGATTAACACCAATGTATTAATACGTATGAAGATTTCGGTTACAAGCACAATGTTTACAAATCTAACTTGCAAACTCTCAAGTGTGTGTGTGTGTTTTTGGACAGAATGCTCTCAAGAACTCTCTCTATCTTTCTGTCTGTGTGCATCCATCTTCTAACATACACTGCATGGGTATATATATACCCAGCATCTGATGTCTGGTCCGAAGGATCCGATAGATGATCGAAAGATCATCTATCGATGACAAAGCTGTCGAATGATCCACAAATACTTCGAAGGATTGCATATCCTTCGAAGTCTAACAGTATCATTCGTAGCCTATCTTTCGATGTCATCGAAGGATCTACAATATCCTTCGATTAGCTATCCTTCGACACAGAACATCTTACAACATTTTACAAACTGTTGTCCAAGTCAAACCGGAGGATGGTTGACTTGGTCAACTTACAACAATAACAAGGACATCGTTTACATCGTGACCGAATACAGACAAAGTACAGACACAAGTGCACCAACACTACTGCACCACCGTCATCAGAGCACTCCACCACCATCTTCTTCTCTGGCACTCCTGCATCATCAGAATACTGCATCAGCACCAATCTTGCACCACTCGTGTAGCACCGTCGGCCTCCATAATATCGCTGGCATAAAAAAACTCTAGCTTCGCAGATCGGAACGATGGTGGTGGTCAGGGTTGGGGTTTTTTCGCAGATCTGAACTGTAGCAGTGGCTAAGTTAGGTGGTGGTGGAGTGGGTTGCAGCTGGGTAATCTTGTGTGGTGGTGGTTGTAGGTTGTGGTGGCATGTGGGTGGTAGAAAGTGGTGTTTGTGGGTGACAGGTGGGTGGTAGAAGGTTGTGGCAGATGGTGCTTGTGGTGGTGGTGGTAGAAGTCATCTTAGAGAGAAAGATATTGAGAGAGAGAGAGGGAGAGAGAGAGAGAGGTGATAAATGGAGTTTTATATTAATTTTTTTTGTTTTTAATTTTTGTATTAAAAGAGTAAAAAAGACATATAGCTTCATATGGGGTCCATGTAACCTTATTTAACGTCAAAATTTAATTGGGTTAACGTTAAAATTTAACTGGGTTAGTGGTAAAGGACAAACCCGTGTAAGATTTTGAAACATTAAGTATAAGATCCGTTAATTTTAAAGGCAAAAGACATCGCCAGAGATTTGGTATAAATATAAATGATAAAACTTGTAATTTACCCTAAATTTATTATAAAGAAAAACTAAATCAAACATTTAGATGGTAAAAGTTATATTCAAGAGTTGTATGGTTAATTATTTAAAAGAAGCAAACAAACATAATTTGGAAGGGGCTTAAAATTTAAACGAAACGAAGCTCAAAAATCTGTAGTTAAGACAGGTAATAGATATGCTTACACAGATATAGGCAATGTTCGAAAACAAGAGAGTGTAAAATCTTCCAACATACGAGTTAGCTGCATGAGCAATAAATATCACCAGCAACGATGATAATGAACCTTGGATATTGGTCCAAATTGCCGACATGACAAGATCCTCTCCGTAATATGTAAAATACCATATCAGCACACTTATAACTGCGTAGTCCGTCAAATAACGACTAAACTCCAAACCTATATTAGAGAGCACATACATATAAACAGTTGGTATGTATCAAACAAATGTGCATGCATACAACTATATTGTGGTACAAATATACTTGTGTTGAGAATTTGATCTGAAATTACCAATGACAGAGAAGACGATGATTGTAGATAAAATAATAATCTTTCTAGAAGAATATAAGAACCAAAGTAGAAACGGCCAAGAATCCCAAAAAGAAATAGGAAATAAGAAGCACAACAATATTCATCATTTATGCTAAGGATGAATAACCTTAAATAGTTTTATTTTAGACGGTGATTTTGTTTTTGAGCGATGGGAATAAATTTTGCTAGCTATATATTGACTCCGTAGTTTACCAAGTGTTCTTAGGATTTCTTTTCAACTTTTAATAGTAAAACACCGTAGTATTTTCCTCAACTACCACATTAATGACTATAGCTCCTTTAGACTAAATTTGCTTCTTATTGTCTTTTCTGGCACGTGTAGAATTTGACTAACTACAGAACTAGTAGATCATACTAATTAATTTGTGGACGTAATTAAGCTAAGTTGGTGAAATAAATTTCAACTAAAGAAGAATAAGATATTTTATATCTCCTAAATTACACTAAAATAGTTTTATTTATTACTTTGTTGTGACCGATTATTAAAGGACTTAACCGTCCGTTGACTCTAGGTAAAAGTAGAACGGGTACGTTGAGAAAATAGACGTCAATAGTTAATTAGTTCACCAAAGGATTATCGACTAATAGAATATATGTATATTAGGAAACGATTGTATATTGTTACTTGTAAATATTGCCTCAAGATTAGGCGATTCTGTTTTGTACTATTTATATTAAATTGATGATAATGAGAAGTCAAGGGATTTACATTCTATCATGGTATCATCCTTCTTCTAAAAAGATCCTGACCTAATTCTCCCTCTCTTTCCTGCCGCCATCATCATCGTCGTAGCCCCCCCCCCCCCCCCCCCGCTCTCAATTTTCGGCTTCTTCTTCACCAATCCTCTGTCATGGATTCCAAACTCCATCCCGCCCTCACTGTCTCAAACATCAAGACTCATGTTCCCATCATTCTTGACAAAGACTCCACCCATTATACAACTTTGAAAACCTTATTCAAGGTTCACTGCCAGATCTACGATGTCATGGATCACCTATCTCCAAAACCCGCCGCCGCCTCTACTTCCTCGGACGCATCAGCCGCTGATAAGGTTGAAGCGGCGGCTGCCGATGCCCTATGGTCTCGCCTGGATGCTCTTGTCCTTCGGTGGATTTACGCCACCATATCTCCTGCTCTTTTGCATACTATCCTCAAACCCGGACAGACCGCTCATGCCGCTTGGACCTCGGTTGAAAGTAAATTTAATGGCAACAAGAATACCCGGGCAGTTTTTCTAGGCCAAGAATTTGCCAACCTGTGCCTTGAGAACTTTTCGTCCATGGCAGACTATTGTCAGAAGGCCAAGCACCTGGCTGATCAACTTGATAGTGTCGGCTCACATATTGATGATCGCATGCTCGTTTTCAAAATCTTGACCGGCCTCACCGAGCAATATGACGGGATATCTACAGTGCTCCAGAATCGTGACCCGTTACCGGACATCAATGAAGTTCGCTCTCGCCTGACCAGGGAAGAAACGAAGGAAAAGAGACACGCCACTCGGGCCGCCCAGTCGTCCGCCACTGCCCTCGCCGCCACTGTTACTCCTCAAACACAAAGCCCCACTCAACCAGCCCCTGCCTATGCTCCATCTGATCGCAGCCGCGGTCGGGCTCGAGGACGCGGTCGCGGTCGGGGCCGTGGTTCTTCTAACCGTGACCGCGGGTATGCACAGTAGCCTCACAACCAATCGCACCCATACATCGTTTTTCCCAGCAGTTGGGCCGCCTCCCAGTGGGCCGGCCTGCTGCAAAACAACCACACATCTAGCTCATCGGCCCAACCCCCTTGCCCTTACCCCTCCAGGCCCAACAACCCCAACTCCTAAGGCATTCTTGGTCCACGTCCCAATCAGGTTTACAATATGGGTTATACTCCTACAGACATTGAGCAGGCTCTCTACACAATGACTCTAAACCCCCCAGATCATGGGGTCATGGACATGGGCGCCACGACACACTCGGCTAATGACCAAGGTATATTTTCCCCGTCTACTTTTAATAAATGCACTAATAAACATATTACTGTTGGTAATGGCATGACTATCCCCGTAATGGCACAAGGCAACCAAGTTTTACCACCATCGTTTCCACCTTTAAAACTCAACAATGTCTTGTTTGCCCCAAATATTATCAAAAACCTAATCTCTGTTCGTCGCCTTACCACAGATAACGTAGTATCTGTTGAATTTTGCCCGTTTGGTTTTCTTGTGAAGGATCTCAAAACTCGGGCTCCTATCCTACGATGCAATAGCACCGACGATCTTTACACGCTTACTCGACCCCCCGCTCAACCTCAATCAACCTTCTACATCCGTTGCTATTTCTCAAGATCGCTGGCACCAACGCTTGGGACATCCTGGCAACACTTTATTGCATTCGTTAAAACGTTCTTCTTTTATTCATTGTGGGAAACTTAATAAAACTCCTTGTGAACCTTGCATTTTTTGGGAAAAGTATTAAATTACCTTTTTATGATTCTCCTAATTGTACTCATTTACCGTTTGACATTATTCATAGTGACATTTGGACCTCCCCGGTCCTTAGCACCGCGGGCCACCGCTACTACATCCTGTTTTTGGATGACTTTTCTAATTTTGTATGGACCTTCCCCATCACAAATAAATCCCAAGTCTTTGACATATTTGCTAAATTTCATAACCTTATCCACACTCAGTTAGAATGAAAAATTAAACAATTTCAGTGTGATAACGGTAAAGAATGCGCCAACCAACAATTTTACAATTTTTGTAACCACAACGGCATGCAATTTCGTTTTTCGTGCCCCTATACCTCCTCCCAAAATGGCAAAGCCGAAAGAAAGATTCGCACCATCAATAACATGTTTCGTACCCTCTTGGCCCAGGCGTCCCTTCCCCCAAATTTCTGGTGCTCGAAACCGTCACCTACCTTCTAAATAATTTACCTAGCAAAAATCACAAACTTTCGCTTCCCCACCTCCTTGTTATACCGTTGTACACCCAAGTACGATCACCTACGCGTACTTGGTTGTCTTTGCTACCCCCTAACGCCACCAACCACCATACATCGTCTCACTTTCCGTTCCAAACCGTGCGTCTTTCTCGGCTATCCTTCCAACCACCGCAGTTACAAGTGTCTCGATCTCTCCACACATCAAATAATTATTTCTCGTCATGTTCACTTTGAAGAGTCCATATTCCCTTACAAAATTCAATCCCCAACACCCCCACCCTCTTATGACTTCTTACACTCCTCCCTCCACCCACTGTTTTGGGACAACACCACCACCCCATCCACATCGCCCAACTCCCCTAGCCCAACTACAAATACCCCAACAGCCCCACATCTCACTTCTCCTAATTCTGGCCCACTCGATTCCTCGGCCCATCAGTCCACCCAACCTCTCGGCCCACCTATCATCCCTCCTCCTTCCAGCCAACTTCACCCCTCGGCCCAACAGCCTACTACCCCGCCTACCCCTAACCTGAACCAACCCAACTCCTCACCACCCGCCCACTGCCCAAGCCAACCACCCTCATCCTTTTCACCTATTCCATCTCCTCCGTCCCCACCACCTCCACTCACGACTCGCACCATTCGCACGCGATCTATGAGTGGCATCACTAAACCTAAACAAATATTTAATTTGCATACCACCACTGTTGTCCCCATCCCCAAAAACCCTCGGGTTGCCTTAGCCATCCCGGAGTGGTATAATGCCATGACTAACGAATTTAGTGCACTTATTAAAAACAAGACCTGGGAACTTGTACCCAGACAACCCAATATGAACATAATTCGTAGTATGTGGCTCTTCAAGCATAAGTACAGGTCCGATGGCAGTTTGGAGCGGTATAAAGCAAGGTTGGTTTGTGATGGTCGTAATCAACAGACAGGTATCAACTGTGGTGAGACTTTTAGCCCGGTGGTCAAACCGGCCACTATTCGATTGGTTCTCTCCCTTGCATTAGCCAAATCATGGCAGATACACCAGCTTGATGTAACCAATGCGTTTCTGCATGGTAACTTGGAGGAAACTATCTACATGTACCAACCCATGGGGTTTCATCATAAAGATTACCCAGATCATGTTTGTCGCCTAAAGAAATCCCTATACGGCCTCAAACAAGCACCCAGGGCTTGGTACCAGCGGTTCACTGACTTTGTCACTCTTCAGGGGCTTCCGTCAAAGTAAGTCAGACAACTCTCTGTTTGTCTACAAACATGGACATGATGTGGCATATCTTCTCATTTATGTTGATGATATTATTCTCACCACTTCCTCGGATGCACTATGACATCGGCTTATGGGTGCTCTATCTGGGGAATTTGCCATGAAGGATTTGGGGTCTCTGTCTTATTTTTTTTGGGTATCCAGGTTGAACGAGATGGAAACCACATGTTTCTCTCTCAAGAGGCTTATGTTCGTGATATTATTCATGGTGCTTCTATGGATTCTTGCAAGCCTATTGCCACTCCCGTCGGCACACAAACGAAACTATCCTCAGACTCCGGCCCTTTACACGATGACCCTACTACCTATCGGAGTTTAGCCGGGGCACTTCAGTATCTGACATTCACTCGACCAGATATATCATACGCGGTTCAGCAGGTATGCATGAACATGCATTCTCCTCGTATTGCCCATTGGAATGCTTTAAAACGCATCATCCGATACATCCAAGGGACTTCCGATTTTGGACTTCATCTTGGCCCGGCTCAGAATTTCTCTTTGGTTGCCTATACGGATGTGGATTGGGCTGGATGCCCGGACACTTTTCGGTCAACGTCCGGGTACTGTGTGTATATGGGTGACAATCTCATCTCCTGGTCCTCTAAACGTCAGTCCACGATCTCCCGCTCCAGTGCTGAAGCCGAGTATCGGGGTGTCGCTAATGTTGTCGTAGATATTTGCTGTCTACGGAACCTTCTTCTCGAATTACATCACCCATTGTCTCGCGCGACTCTTGTTTACTACGACAATGTGAGTGCTATCTATCTCTCAATCTGGTACAGCATCAGTGGACTTAGCACATCGAGCTGGATATACACGTTGTTCGTGAACATGTTCAACGCGGTCACATTAGAGTCCTTCATGTGCCTTCTCGCCATCAGATCTCTGACATATTCACCAAAGGCCTCCCTCGTGTCCTATTCGATGACTTCAGATCCAGTCTAAGCATTCAGCCTCCCAACGCTTCGACTGCGGGGGTGTAATAGAATATGTGTATATTAGGAAAGGATTGTATATTGTTACTTGTAAATATTGCCTCAAGATTAGGCGATTCTGTTTTGTACTATTTATATTAAATTGGTGATAATAAGAAGTCAAGGGATTTACATTTTATCATCGACAACCAGAATTGATGGATCACCGACAAATTATTGACGAGAAGTCTTATCTAAAATTTTATCTTCAGAATTTTTGACGGTTCTTCGATGGCATATTTGTCACAAGTACAAAGTAAATGACGTCTGAGAAGGCTGATATGAAATCTTATCTAAAATTTAATCCTTGAAAGTGTGTGTGGTTCCATCAGGAATCATCATCAGATTCTCCACAAGAAATTTAAATCTCAGGTTATTTTATCAAGTAATTGAATCAATTGTCGTAGATTCAACCACGTGCGTTACTTTTTTGGTAAGCCATTTCACTACAAATAAAGCTAGTTATCGACATAAACTTGTCGGTAATGACCGGTTGGAAATATTGTTGTGTAATCTCATTTGTGACAGTAAACTGACGGATCACCGATAACATGTGAAAGGTTATATATCCACAGTGGTCTTTTCGATGGAATATCGACCGCAACTATACGGAAGGATTTTACCACGCACTCCTTTAAGTTTTGCTTACAAAATGACATTTGATATTACCAATAGGCTCCTTTAAGAAGAAAAAAAATTAAATTTCCTAGAGAACAAATTAAATTATTAAATTTTATGATTTCTAAATACAAAATGCAAAAATAATAAAAATCAGACAAGGTAAATCAAATAGAAATGTAACTACCTTATTTTTACACAGGCACACATCAGCTTCGAAGTCTTTCAGGCGTCTTCGACAAACGTATACATTGTACTGCACTTTATTTTGCAACTTCACAATCCTGCTCATGAGTCATGGCTATTTTCATCAAGTCATCGAGCTCGCATTTTAAGATTCAACTATGTATGTTGATAGCATTCTCGAGTCGCCTAACAAATTCGCCACATAGGATCACCAGATCATCCAGTCTACTATGGCATTCGTGATTTCAACTCGCTTATGAGCATCATCGGTTCTGGAATATTCAATATCTAGACTATTCCTTAACACGGATCGAGATCACATTTTCTCTAGAGTTCTTTGTAGAACCTTCCATAGGTTCCAGCATGATCCTTCATTATTCTAATCTACTTGGACCTAATTTGTGGTGATTTTCTAGGCTGTTCTTGGACTCTTTCATCTAGTTGTGACCATCTCAACATTTAGTTACTATTTCAACATTGAATGTGATAACATGTGACTGTATCCAACATTATTAAATTATAAATCAAAGAAACGTGTTCAACTCGCCCTTCTCATTCACAAAACTCGAATATCATAAATATTGAACATAAAAGCCACCACTACATTCTACGAATCAGTATAGCCTGTTTTGGGAAAAGACTCCCAACTCCCAAACACCATCGCTTCTTTCTCATAGGGACTCCACTGAGACTACCTCTTATATGTTAACAATTATAAACTCCATGGATGATCATTCCAGCGAATCTGAAGCCGGTCAAACACTTGGTAATAATCATGTTTTTATTAGAGACAAATCAATTAATCAATCAACTCAATCATCAAATGAAGGAAATCACGTTTAGAGAATATTTGTATTTACTATTATAATTGTATCCTAGAATAGCTCCACTAATATCTCTTGTCCAGTTGTAGTTTTTGCCTATTTAAGGCTGTATAAGTTGTGAATAAAATCCATTCAACCATTCAACATAATATGGTATCAAGAGCCACTCAACTCCTTTGAGTTTTTTTTTTTCTCTCTCTCGATCCACCTCCACACTTCTGCCCTCATTCTTTCACACCATGGCACCAAAATCCATTGTTGAAGTCACCTCTCACACTCACTTTCCGATCAAACTTACCGCCACCAACTACCCATCGTGGTGCAAACAGGTCATGGCCACGTTAGTCGGCCTCGGTCTCGAAACTTTTGTTGATGGTTCAACCAGCCCACCCTAGAAACAACTTCCCTCTGATGTCACTAAACCCAACCCTGAATACACCCTATGGTTCCGCCAAGATCAGATCATTCTTGGCGCGATTCTCGGTTGCTGCTCCGACTCCATTCAACACATCCTTGCTTCCGCTGACACATCCAAACAAGCCTTTGAACAACTAAATGCTAGTTTTGCAGGCACCTCGCGGTCTCGCATCATATCCTTGAAGTCTCGTCTTGCAAAGAACCCCAAAGGTACCCGATCAATGGCTGAATTTCTACATGATATGAAAGCAAATGCCGATGAACTCACCTTGGCCCGTGAACCGGTCACTGATGAAGATCTGATCTTACACATTGTCAACCAACTCGGCGATGATTATGCTAATGTTGTTGTTGTCCTTAAAATGAGAGACACCACTATTACATTTGCTGATCTTTTCGACAAACTCGTTGATCATGAACGAACTCTACTGGAGGCGCAATCGGCCTCACCGGTGGTAACGGTCAACACGGCGCAAAGGTTCCCATCCCGTCTAAATGGCAAACCCAACTCAGATTCTCGCGGTACACCCCGGTTCAACAACAATGGGTCACGGTTCACTAAATCTCAACCACAACAAGGCTGGAACAATACCCCATCTCGCGGTAATCGTAATTCCTTTTTTTTGTCAATATTGCTCTATTCCAGGTCACGACACCAAGGAGTGCAGGAAGCTGGCGCGTTTTCTAAAAGAAAATAATATTACCATCTCCATACCTACGCCATCAAGCCCAATGATCAATACCTCCTCAGCGAGATCAACTTCACAGTCTACACCATGGGCAATGTTTGATACAGGTGCCATGAATCATGCATATCCTGAAGGTGCATCCCTCCACACCCTATCCGAATACGGTGGCCCCGATGAAGTGGTGCTCGGAAATGGTACGAGTCTTCCTATCACTCATGTCGGTCAAACCACATTACCCACTAATTCTCGCTCCTTAAAATTAACCAATGTTTTACTAGTACCATAGCTACGTCATAAACTTATTTGAGTTGCAAAGTTGTGTCGTAATAACAATGTCTCTGCTGAATTTTTTCCCCAACATTTTTTTGGTGAAGGATCTTTGCACGGGGGCGCCTCTCATGCGGGGAACCAACATCAATGATATCTATTATGCCACCACTCAAAGTCTCAAGCAACTCAACTCGACCATTGCAACCGTTTCTCTCATGGCATCACAAACTTGGACACCCATCAATCAAAGTTTTTAAATTGTTACTTAAAAATTTAGGCCTTGATTCAAATAAATTGTCCAAACTTTCTTTTCACTGTGATGCTTGCTCTATTAATAAAAGTCATAAAATTCCTTTTGGCACAAACTCATTCAAAGTTAACAAAGCACTTGAACTAGTGTACTCGGATGTTTGGGGTCCCGTTCAAACTTCAAATGATGGTTACAACTATTATGTTATTTTTGTTGACTACTTTTCTAAATATACATGGCTTTATCCGATGAAGCGAAAATCCGATGTCTCAACCTTATTTCCAATTTTTAAAACACTTGTTGAAAAATTCTTCCATACACACTTGTCTCACTTTTTTCAGACAACGGTGGAGAATTCGTTGCAGTTAAAACATACCTTCAACAAAATGGCATTTCTCACTTCACCACTCCGCCACATACCCCGGAACAAAATGGGGTTGCCGAACGATGCCATCGACACATTGTCGAAACCGGGTTATCCTTCATCATGCTAAACTTCCACTCACCTTTTGGTCCTATGCTTTTCAAACCGCGGTATATCTTATCAACCGCTTGCCCACACCAATTCTTGATTTCAATTCCCTGTATGACCGGTTGTACAAAACCTCACCCGATCATTCGAAACTTAAACCTTTTGGGTGCCTCTGCTTTCCGTGGCTACGTCCCTATGCCACTTCCAAACTCCACCCACGATCTCTAAAATGTATATTCTTGGGCTATTCTACATCAAAATCGGCATTCAAATGCTATGACCCGATCTCTCATCGTCTTTATCACTCGCGCCATGTCGAGTTTATGCAACATATTTTTCCCTATAAAACTGAAACATCAACTATTGTTCCCCTCCCTACTGTTACAAAATTTCTACACCTTGAATCACAAACTTCCACATCCTCGCCCACTCAAAATCGGCTCCCCACCTTGCCTACTGTATTCCCACATGTCCCACCATCCACCAATATTTCTCCAACTCCATCCTTTAATAATTCCACCCCACCTTTCATGCATCCCAACGACCCACCTCAAAATCCAATTCCCATGCACCTTGCATCCACTTCCAACTCCTTCAATATTGTGAACACACCTTCTACAAACAATTCACCTTCTCCTATCACTCACTCTAATATGCACAACTCGTCTCAATCTCAATCTGAGACAATTTCACCTCAACCCACACCAGCTCATGTTCCACCCCCTCCCATGTCCGAGTCAAACCCGCAAACTCAAACGCCACCCCGTACCCGCAAACCGAACCCCAAATACTTCAACTCAAACTTTGTCAATACCACTACGCTTCACCCTATTCCACCAGCCCTTGAACCGTCCACGCATACCCAAGCCTTAAAGGACCCGAAGTGGCGCCATGCGATGGATCTGGAATTTAATGCCTTACTTCAAAACCAAAATGGGAACTTGTTCCAAAAACATCACAAACACCTATTGGTTGCAAATGGATCTTTCGAGTCAAACGTAACCCGGATGGGTCTGTGTCAAAATATAAAGCGCGACTTGTGGCGAAAGGTTTCCACCAACAATATGGAAAGGACTATTTTGATACCTTTAATTGCACTCGCCAAGAATTGGCCACTACGTCAACTTGACGTCAACAACGCCTTCCTCCACGGAACACTTCATGAGGATGTCTTCATGACTCAACCACCAGGTTATGTACGCCAAAATAGGGTTACAGCCACACAAAAAAAGTGTGACTATATGTCTTTCGCCTCACATATTTTTTCCAGGTCAAGTGTGGCCAAAGCTCGAGTCATCATAGGTATCATACGGTCACACATACTTTTTAGTGGTTGTAGAGCTTAAAAGTATGGCTAAAAGGTACCAGCATTTTTTTGTTAAAATCTAACATTTCCTCTATTAGGTGTGGCTAAAGGATAACAACAGCCACATGTATTTACTTTAAGTGTGACCGTTACTGCTATATAGTCACATAAATTACAAAAAAAAAATTGTTTTAGCCACATCAATAGAAAAAAAAGTGTGGCAAAAACCGTTGTTGTAATTAAGCATTTTTCCCATTAAGTGTGGCTAAAAGGTAGCAACGGCCACATGAATTATTGTAAGTGTGGTTATTTCTATTATACAGACACACAAACAAAAAACAAAGTGACTATGGTGTGGCTAATGGTTATATATAGCCACACGAAATATTGTATTTTTAAGTATGGCTATTGTCTAACCTTTGGTAACACATGTTTCTTTTTCTTATGGCGATTTCTATCATTCTATCACACAAACAAGAAACAACGTGACTACGGTGTGGCTATTGTCTAACCTTTGGTCACACATATTTGTTACCCCGTGACTTTTGCTATAATGTCGTCACACAAAAAATAACAATGTCACGAAAGTGTGGCTAATGGTTATGTATAGCCACATGAAATTTTATAATTTTAAGTGTGCCTATTATCTAAGATTTGGTCACACATGATTTGTTTTTCCGTGACAATTGCTATGGTTCCGCCACATAAAAAAACAAATTGACGAAAGTGTGGCTAACAATTATGTATCGCCACATGAAAATTTATAATTTAAGTGTGGCTATTGTCTAACATTTGGTCACACATATTTATTATGGTTTTATGCGGCCATTTTCATATAATTAGCCATTTTATTTTCAATTTTTTATAAAATTAAAACAAAGTAACCATGAGAAAACCTAAAAACCAAATTATATTAACAATAATAAACCAAGATACATAAATAAGTTTTCAATTTAAATACATATTAAAGACATAAACTTCTCAAAACCTATCTACACAAGTTGCATAGGGAATGCCTCTACACATAAACTAAGAACTAATTCTTGGTTGTTGTCTTCAAATCCATATACTCCCTGCTTTTAGACTTGAAAGTGCTGCAAATTTATATCCAGTTGTTTTGCCTTTGTGGAATGCTCCATGATTTGAATGCAAAATCAACGACTAGCCACCAGATGCAAATTGTGAACAATTCAATCAATGACCAGCCACCCGGCATCAATGAGATCCGAGCATTCTGAACTGCTCCATCCCAATACAAGCATGTCCGAATACATGCTTGCTATTGCAAATATCATATGGAAAACGTGTACGAATAACTCACATGTTTTTCTTCCACTTCTTTCTTGCCTTTGCCCGATTCTAGTTCCTCCGATTCTAGAAATGGTAATCGCTAGCCTGTTGTGAAAGGTGAACTAAAATGTTAGTTTCATGAATCCAATTTGGAAAAAAATGTAATTTATATGATCAATGTACAAGTTTAACATGTTCTCGAATAAGATGGAGGGGTGTTGAAGAACCAGAACGTAGAGCAAAATATAAACCTAATACAACACTTGTAAGCATGCCAAGAATTAGTGTACATGTGGTGACAGCTTTGGAATTATGTAAACCAGATCTAGAAGGCCTAACACCACTCCACAACATTGATGGGCAAAGCCGTGTGCTTTCTCATGTCCTATTAGCTGGGAGTCGAGGCTTGTTGTGGCACATATATATCTTGCAGGTGCATCTGATTAATAATAAAACAACCAAGCAGTTATACAACTTTAATCCAACTTGGCCACAAATTTTATTAACAAAACAACTTACGCGGATCACATTAGCCCTCTAAGACGATACCTCATTTGGGTGCTTCTTTTTACAAAACTCATCCCAGAACTGTATAACTAGCAGAAGACTCCTGGTGCGCATTTGGGCCAACTCCTCCGGAATATTAAAATAACATAGAATGTTAAGATATCAGCCTCATGTTGTAACATACTTTCTAGAACTATACATTTGGTCAAGTAGAGGAAAGGAGAACTTGCATGGAAAAACTTCATACTAGAACTGTACATTTGGTCAAGGGAAGTCACTGAAACAAGTAATGAAAATCTTTACTTAAAAACTACAAATGCAATTAGGTGTGGACTCAAAAATTATCTCCAACACTCAGCATGTAATGGTATTTAAAAAAACACACTTAAAATGTAAAAAACAAAACATATAACAACTATCAGTTGGGTTCATTGGAAGTTATCAAAGCATGTGATACATCACAGAATCAAATTGATCACACGCTATATCTCAATGATATATGCAAGCATATGGAAGATCACACGCTATATCTCAATGATATATGCAAGCATATGGAAAAGTCTATGCAGAAACTTGCATAGTTGATTCTAGAAGCTACTTAGACTTGTGGCAGTTTGGTATCCGTTTATCCATATCCAGCTCACCATGTAAACAAAATGATGATTTTAATATTTATTTGGATAAGATTAGATTAAAGGTGCAAATGAGCCAAGCTTAAACAAGCCCGAGCACAAGCCTAGAAACAAGCTCGTTTAGTAAACCAGTTTGAGCTTCACTTATTGAGCTCTAGCCGGTTCGTGAGCCTAAACGATCATATAATGTTTTATTAATATATTAAATACATACTTAAATAATAAATATTAATAGTTATATGTAATATAAAGTAGTTAATAAAATAATAAACGAGTCAAGTCCGAGCCAAGACCGAGCTTGAAAAATTACCTACAAGCCGAGCTCAAGCTCAAACTCGAGCCTAGTTGAGCTCGGGTTGGGCTAGGCTCGGCTCGGCTAGTTTACACCCCTATATTAGATTATGTGTATAATATTAAATAAACTTACTTTAGTAGTATATTATACTTATACATGAAGTATATAGTATTAACACCCAACATATGTCAATTAATAGAACCTTTACATAGTAAAATAGCATTTTTGAATTAATTCATCACAAAAAAAGCATAACCTTGAATATTCTAATTATCTAGGTGCAACAAGAATTAACATTAAACTTGAGAACTTCATATCATTAACTGAAGTTAAACAACTACCATACCTGCACAAGTGATGGCCCAGATACTTGATCATCATCATCATTCTGATGAATCATCAACTTGTTGACAGCGGAATCGTTTGACATGTTTGATCAATAGATGATACGAATGAATGGACAAACAATAATAGAAAGAGATTGATTGTCTTGGTACCAGAAACAGTAGCCGGACCGATCATATATATATGTGTGAACATGGCGGTTGGGTTTGGCAGGAAAACTGTCACCGGACAGTTTTGAATTACCCGCTTATCACCCACATTCACCCTTATCAAATATATCGAGTTCTAAGTTATATAAGTAATTACAGTTACATATCACGAATATAATTAAGTTTAATCATCCCTTCTAATACTTCCCCCTAAACTTAATTACGTTTGGCAGCGAATTTGAGCACACTTTCATTGGCTTCATCGACAGCTTTCCGTGCTTGATTGAAATTGAACTTCCTTCTCTTCTTTTGCATGTTCCACGCACCTTCCCAATCGTTGCCCGCGTAAAGTGCATAATGATCCATTGCAGTCACGTCCTTGATTACTTCTGCACTTGCACTTCTTCTATGGCTGGATTCCGGCACATCTTCCATTTCTTTCATTTTTTCTAAGTTCCCAGCTTTCTCTTGTACATCTTTAAACCTGTAATAGTAAACTAAAACATCCAAGTACATGGCATAAACTACTCGCATGTACTCTCCATCCTTATACTCGTAACCCAAATCTTTAGCAATTATCGGCCAGATGTTGTCTTCGGTCACGCTGCTATATCCACCGTCTCTTTCTACTATCATGTAAAGACTTAACAAGTCTATCCTTCTGTTTTCTGTCATCACCGGTGGTATCGGTCTTGTGGTGATCCCCAAGAATACTGTGATGAACCACGATACCATTTCTTCAAACTTCTTCTCTAATTCATGTTTGTAGTGAAATACAAACTTCCCATCTTCAAACATTCTTAACAGATTCTTGCAATCATTGAAATCCTTGAAATCCAAGGCCCTTATTATCATCACACTCCAATCCGTTTCACCGGAGGAAACATGTAAATCTTCGAAATAAGAATTCAGATATTCTTCCTTATAGTTTTCATTTACATCGTTCAAACTTATCACCTTTTGCTTTTCTTTCAGACCCAACTCTTCTTCATTGGACAACCCCGTGATTTCTTTTACCGTATTAATTATCAGAGAGAAGAACATGGGAAAGATCTTGCAAGTATCTCCGGCCTTTTTGACCGTGAATCCTTGCAAGGTCAATTGATTCATACTAAGAACATTCCTGTCTAGTTCCGGCGTGTAGATAACACTCTGAATCAGCAATCTTTCATTATTTGATTTAACTTCTACAACCCCTATGCCCCGCATAAACAAAAAATCATTTTCCCCTGAATTTGTTTCAACCCCCACTAAATGTTTTATTCGTTTAAAAACATTTATGTTACCGGCATAGTGTTGTGAAAAGGAATTACTGACATACCATATGTCTCCCCGCATTCCACCTTCGGTTCCTGTCACTATCAATTCATTCCGATCTCCTGCAGACGTCCTTTGATTTCGAATTCCTGCATTTACTGCTTGATTTATCAGTTGTGTGTTTTCATCGTTTTCTTTCGATTTACATTCGTAAATGTAATGTCCTGGACGACGACAGTAGAAACATAATCTTGTTCTTTGGTTTCTTTTCTGCAACTTGATTTGTTCTTCATGACAGTGTTGGAATGAAAGGGTTGTTGATGTGTAACACCTCGAATTTTTGTGTCCAATGATGTGTTAACACGTGTCATTTGTTTACACGTGGCATCTATAATAAATAAAGGACTAATTTTGACAAACCTTGAAAGTATATAAATTCGAGGGTTATAAATGTCAACAAGGGTAAATATACTGTATAGTATCCCTAAATAATGCTTAAACCTTCAAACGAATAAATTATAGATCGAACAAAAAACAAAACGCGGAAGAAAGTGAGAGATTACAAAATACAGGGGTTAACTGTGTCAACATGTTTAATAATACCTCTGAGTGACCCTTTAACGTTCCAAAGACTTTGTAACGGTATTATACCCTCACTAAAATAATATATATGAATTTCGCGAAGTTTCGGTATGAAACGAGAAAGTTACGATCGAATTCGTAAAAGAAGGGTTAAAAGCGTCAACAGTGAAAGTTAAGGCTTTCCAATATAATTAATAAATAAACCGGGGACTTTATAACGCGGGAAAATAACACAAGGCCCCTATCGGTAAATAACCGAGGGCCAAACCGCAAAGTTACCCCTTCAAACCCGAAAGGTCAGGTAAATCATTACGAAAGATTTCGTTATTAATGGCCAGATTCTGTAATCATAACAAAAGATTTAAAAATTCTGAAATCTTAACCTCTCGCGACCCGCGTGAAGGTTACGGTTAAGTTAAGGCGGGCCGCGAGCCTCCTAAATAACACGCCTGATTTATTAAACTCAGGCGACCCGCATTATAGTGCATGGGAACTCCCATGCGGGCCGCGTAAAGTGCCCAGATGCAGAATTGTTGTAACTACTTGGCTTTTGGAGCTTTTGAACGATCATGAGCCAATAAATGAGGCATGGGCACCCTACATTTGACCCATACACCTTAGGGGACATATGCCCATCATCCATGATCAGTATAGGCTGAGTTGTGATGATCTTGGACCTTAACATTGGCTATAAATAGCAAGGTTGTGAACATAAGTTCATCACACTCAAAACTCACCCATCTGATCATTCCAAGAGCTCTAAAGCATTCCTCTGTGTTCTTAAGTCTTCTCCTAAGCTTCTGTAAGTAATTCAACCTTTGTGGTTCCACATTTGCTTAATAATTGGCTAAGAACCAAACCGTCGTAACTACGGTTTGACTTTACAATAAATCAGTAATGGTTCAGTCTTATGACGAATCAAAAGTGGTTATGAGATGGTATTTACGTGGGTAATAAACCTCTAAAATGGTTCCCCCTGATCACCACTCTAACTATGTCAAATGTCGAGTCAAACGTGCGGTTAAAAAGTCAACAGAAAGCTATTTTAGCGATTTATGCATAATCTGTAATGTATATGTTATGGAACCTGTTTTGACAATCATAAAACATGATAATAAGTATATAAACCTGTTTGCGCTCGTTTGAATCGATCATTTACTATATTGAACCGGTTCGGAGCCGAAAGTCGCATAAGTTTGACTTTTGCTTTGACTTCAGTTCTGACCCGTTTTAGTGAGGTATAAATATACCTTAGGACTCTCTTAGGACCAGGTCACATGTTGGTATACGCCTCTGTGGTCGGTTCATGAGTTATCCGAGTCTTTTACGTATTTCCGTCATTCGCCTAAAAGTTGACCGTAACGGCCTTTTAAAATTAAAACGAGTATTTCGGACACGTGAACGGACCAAAACCTTGCTTGTTAAATTATAAGCATGTCCTTAAAGTTTCACGTCAATCCGAGGCCTAGAATGAGAGTTATGCTAAAAGGCGCACTTTTAAGAAAGTTTTGTAATTAACGGCGCAATTAGCATAACGCCCATCTAACCCAAGTTTTCGTCACCAAAACTTTTACTCACTGTGGTAAAATAATATTTTGGGAATTTTAAAGATTTTTAATAATTTTTACCTTGCTCATAACCTGCGGTTATGGCTACGGTTCGGTAAATACCGAATATGCCCTTTTTGGCCAAAAACGGGAGTTCTACAAGGTTTTTTGACCCGATTCCAGTTGCCACTGATTTTAAATAATAAATAAAGTATTTTAAGCTTTATAAGCTGTTCGGGAAACTCAGATTTCCTGTAGAACTCGAAAAGCCCTTTTAAAGTCTTTAAAATGACCGAAAAGCCCCTACGGGGCATAATATTAACTTAAACTCGTTACGGGCGTCACGGAAGGTATCCTACTGATACCAAAATACTTTTAAGGCATATTGACTTAGGAAATAAGCGTAGGACACTTATGGTTAACCGTATCGCCTATTTGCGCACACGGTACGGCTCATGAAACTAGTTTTCGTGCAATAGCCGATATGGGTCAAATTATATTATTTGAACCCCAAAATCCAGAGTATGAACTATAAACCCATATAAAGCAAGTCACTGAACTTGTTGGGTCCAAATCATACTCCATTCTCGGTTTTCGCCTTTTCGTGCGAATTAACCATATCTATATATCGGAATCAACCGGTTTAAGCTACGGCTAATATAAGGACCGTTAGGATTCTAAGAGGTTAATTAAAACCTTCGTTCCAGATTAGGAGCCCCAGTAAAAGCTATCGGTGACTTGATCTAAATTAAGGATTAATACTTGCAAAGGTAAATACTTTAACTTATTTCCCCTATATGGGCTTGGGTTACGGTATATTAATTCCGCTTGATTGAGCATTATATAATTCCATCGCTTAGGTGGTTAATTGATTAAATATGATCGGCTCATTTAAACAGTTTTGTTGCTTATAAGCCTTTGGGGGGTTTAATGACCGTTGTCCCGGATATCCTTGGCATCATTTTACGAAATGGCCACGACCATCGACATCCCGGTGTAGGCGTACACCCGGTATAAAGTGTCGACATTAAAATTAAAAGACGTAGCCGTTGGTTTTTATACTACGGTTTTACGCAAACGTGGTGTGTCTATAAATCTTTAACCCGGCACGACCCGGGCTACTGAACGCATAAAAGAACATGTAAAACGTTCACAAGATCATTATGAATTTTCCCAAGTTATAAAAGAGTTTGTGCCTTGTGCATTCAAATCAATTTTAATAAACATTTTCAAATGTGTCAGTTGAATGTATTTACCAGTGTAAACTGACGTATTTTCCCCAAAAAGATTAAGTGCAGGTACCTAAACGTAATTGGCTGGTATTAGCTCCCTAGCGTCGGGATAAGTCTCGCAAGCTTGATTGCAGTATCTGATGGAACAATACTTTATGTTTATTTACGATCCACTGTGGATATATCCAACCCCTGTAATACATTTTGATATTACAATCAGAGGTTGAAATTTATATATTTATCTTATGCTTCCGCTGTGCATTATATAATTGTGTGGTTTGACTATATTGTTGCCAACATCGTCACGGTAATCCCCCACCGGGCCCACCGGTGAGACACGTGGAAATCGGGGTGTGACAGGTTGGTATCAGAGCCAACATTGAGTGAATTAAACACTATCCTTATGTGTTTAATCTCAATGACACAATTGCACATACTTGAGTCTAGACTTAACATAGGAATGTTCTAAATTCTGATCTGGAAATTTTGCTTCCAAATTTTTATATGTCGCCAAGCGAAGGAGCTGTAATAGGAAGTCTCCACATCCGGAGTCAGGAACTGCTGAGCTTCGCACCGCGACCAGGATGAAACGTGCAACCAAGGAGAAAGCATTCAGGAAATGAATGAAGAAGAAACTCCTCTTGCTGAAGATCGTTTCCTTAATAAGTCTTTATAAGAACATATTTACCTTTCAGTCCCTTCGAGGACAACATTATTATTTTCGAGTCCCGCTTAGGGCAACCTTATATTTTTTTTATTTTTATATAATGGAATGATTAAGTTTAGACTTTCATTCTAAATAAGAAATATTAAATAAATCAAAACCATTCCTTTTATTTGATCTGCCTAAATAAAGAATCTTAAAAGGTGAAACCTAGCTTGGGGTCTGTTAAGATCTAGTCAAGATGGTACGACCTAACTAAAAAGATTCTGATTCCCTGTTAACCTCTGTACGCATGTTAACATTCATGGCAGATGTGATTCGTTAAAATCACGCACGTCATTCTTATACAATAATCCTTTAAGGATTTCAAAACCCAACTAAATGATTTATAAATCGCGGGTTAAATCACCAATAAAGGTGACCAATATTATAAAGACATCCATTAGTGATGCAATGCCTACGGGCCAGAATTATTAAAACATCCATTAGTGATGCAGTGCCTACGGGCCAGAATTATTAAAACATCCATTAGTGATGCAGTGCCTACGGGCCAGAATTATTAAAACATCCATTTGTGATGCAGTGCCTACGGGCCAGAATTATTAAAACATCCATTAGTGATGTAGTGCCTACGGGCCAGTATTATTAAAACATCCATTAGTGATGCAGTGCCTACGGGCCAGAATTATTAAAACATCCATTAGTGATGTAGTGCCTACGGGCCAATATTATTAAAACATCCATTAGTGATGTAGTGCCTACGGGCCAACCATATTAAGACATCCATTAGAGATGTAGTGCCTATGGGCCATAATAATCGTCTTATAAAGACAAAAGGCAGTGGTAGTCTATGACTCCCTGTCAGAAAAAGGTAATGAACTAAGTTCAAACCTCAAGGCTTTGATTCTCTGAAATCCTAGCTTATAAATTATAAATGTCCTAGTGACTAGGCCTATTGTGCCAGAATACCTTCATGCTGTGATTCTCTGAAATCATAGCTTATAAATTAAACTTGTCCACGTGACTAAGCCTTTTGTGCTATTACTAAATGCCTCGATCCCAGACGATCATGGCTTATAAATTAAACTTGTCTACGCGACTAGGCCAATTGTGCTATTATTAACTTATAAATTAGGATTTATGATAAGATCCTAAATAAAATAAATATCCTTCCTTCCCTGCCAGTAGGCATTTTTAAAAAGAAATCTCAAGGGTAAACCTAGCCTATATGACGAGGCCAAGATGGTAGGACCTATTCAAGAGATTCAAATCCTTGTTAACATCCGTAAAATGTTAACACTCCTGGAAAACGTGGTTCGATAAAAATCACGTAAGTCATCCCTAGATTGGGTTGTTCCAAACCTTCCTTATTTAAATAATCATCCCTTAAGGAGGAAGTGCCACGGGCTATAATACACTGTCCGATTGCGACATCAACAATTGTGATCTTTTGAAATTCCCCATCCTAAGGGGATGAGCTATGCTCAAAGCCCTCTAGACAATAATCCTGTCGTCATGTCATTATTATGACCACTGAATGACAGTTGATTTAAATTAAATTACTAATCCTGTCGTCATGTCATTATTATGACCACTGAACGTCAGTTGATCAAATTAAGTGCTAATCCTGTCGTCATGTCATTATTATGACCACTGAACGACAGTTGATCAAATTAAGTGCTAATCCTGTCGTCATGTCATTATTATGACCACTGAACGTCAGTTGATTAAATTAAGTGCTAATCCTGCCGTCATGTCATTATTATGACCACTGAACGTCAGTTGATCAAATTAAGTGCAAATCCTGTCGTCATGTCATTATCATGACCACTGAACGTCAGTGATTAAATTAAGTGCTAATCCTGCCGTCGTGTCATTTTTATGACCACTGAACGACAGTTGATTAAATTAATAGCACTGATCATGTCGTCATGTCATTACTGTGACCGCTGAACGTATCATCGGTGCAAAGACTATATGTCTTAACATCTTACGAGATGTTAATTAATAGGCCCCCAGGCCAGAAATTTTAATAAAGACAGTCGTAGCTTACGACTCCCTGTCAAGAAAAGGCAAGAACACGTTCAGGCCTAAATACCTTAATTCTACAAAATCAAGGTTGATAATATAAAGTTGTCCCTGTGACTTGGTCTCTTGTGCCATAATTATATAATATTAAATTAGGATTTATGATAAAAATCCTGAATAAAATAAACATCCCTCTTTTCTCTGCCAGTATGCACTTTAAAAAGAATCTTAAAGGTAAAACCTAGCCTATGCGGCCAAGATGGTAAAACCTACTCAAGGGATTCGGATCCTTGTTTACACCTAAGAACGGGTTAGCACGCTTGACAAATGCGATTCGAGAAATCGCAGCAGTCATCCTTATATTGGATTCTTCCAATTCCCTTATCTAGCCTAGTGATTTAGAAATCATGGCTTATATCATCCTATGATATGATCATATTATAAACATCCGTTAGTGATGAAATGCCTGTAAGCTAAACTTGTCATCCGATAAGACAACAACAGTGATGGTCTTTGACCTCCTGCCTAAAATATTGGACTATGTCCAAATAATAGTCTATATGATCAATGCGATCATGACTAACATCATCTAATACGATGATCTTATTATTTAAACGTCCTTTAGTGATGTTTTGCCTACAGGCTATAATATATTGTCCATTTGTGACACAAACATTAAGATCTCTATGATCCCCAGTAAAAGTAGTGAGCTGCGCTCAAGCCTAATAATCTATATGGTCAATGCGATCCTGACTAGTAGCATCAATATGATGATCCTAAACTCATGATATTGACATCCCTAGTGATGAAATCCCTACGGGCTATACTTTACTCTATTTCGATAAGACAAAATAGGGGTGATCCTTATGATCCCCTATTCAAAATGGTAGAATGATACCTAAACCTAATAGTCCATGCGATCTAAATGATCATGATTAATATCGGTAGATACGGTAATATAGATAGACATCCACGAGTGATGTTAATTGGTATTGCCTCCCTGTTAAAAGAATCGCCTGTCTAAACGATGACAGTTGTAGTCTGTGACTCCCTGTCCAAAAGGTGAAGAACTGTGTTCAAGCCTTAAGACTCTTGATCTAATGAAGTTGCAACCTACGAATTGATGTCCTTGTGACAAACCCACAATTTCTTTTACAAGTCACCTATAACTAGCCTCCGTGCTTTAATACGTCGTTCGTGACAAGTTAACATATTAAATGTTAACATCACTGGTGACAGGTGTTAGTGCCATATCCTATAGACATCCTAGAGACAAGGCCATTTGTGCCACACCTAAATGTCATTACGACAAGGCCTTCGTGCCATATGATTACCTATATCCTTCAAGACTAGGCTTATCGCCATATCTTTCTACGTCCCTCGCGACAGGCTTCTGTGCCATTTATGTATATACATATATATAACCAAGGCCAAGTAAGGATAGCCTTTGAGCTATTTATCAACGTCCTTGTGACAAAGACAGTTGTGACATTATGGTCCCCTGTCAAACAAATATTGGACTAGCTCCAAACCTTAAAGGCCATTGATGGTCCTTTGGTGACCTAAGCTAAATGTAATAGATATACACCCAGATAGCATTCCCTAAGAGTGTTCAGAACAGAATGACCCATACGGCTTATGAATGCCGTGGCTAATCTAAGTCAGGTCATCAGAATGATGACTAATAGTTGTTAAACCTTGGTGATTAGTACCAAGTTTCGAGTATGGGAAACTCGGATGAGGTAGACGGCAGTCGCAATACTATTAATGCGACGAAGGTTAATAAAAAAAACTACAAGCGTAAAACCTCAATATTAATGGAGTTAATCTCCTGGATATGGTTGACGCAACAGTTGAAAGGACCATGGAAAGTTCATGAAACAATCCAAGGGCCGAATGCTCCTCGCTCTGAATTTCATTCAAAACCATGTCCAAATTGCTCATGAAAAGAGTTTGGTTCACACTTCGTATATGAAGGACGAACCAAAGGAGGAAGATGACTCCCATAAATCTAAGAAAGAGAGCGAATACAGACTTAATAAAAAGCAACGAAGGTTCGGTAAGAGCCTGTATGTAAGAATTGCTAGCAAAGACATAAGGGGCAGTGTCGAATAAAACCAAAACCCAGGCAGTGTGACATCTGCTAAGGAACAGGTCATCGTTTCCTCGGAATGTAGGGACCTGGAGAATACATTCTATCACGACTGTGATGAGTAAGACCGTATTAGAGATAGATACCATAAAGCTGCCCAAGAAGGTGCAGCTAAGCCTGGAAAGGGCTAAAAGAAGAAATGCCTGAACTCACCTAATGAACGCCAAAAGGCAGTCTACGATGTCATCAAGTATGTTCATCATCTTTTACCATTAATAAATTCTGCTAAGTGTCCTGATTTAACACAGGCAATCATAAATCTTCATAAACCATAAGCTTAGCAAACTTTTATATTATCCGCAAAGTATAATTTACCAAGGGAATATTAGTAACCGATTTTTTTTTCGTATCGGCAAGAAATCCTTTTGAAAAATCTAAAAGTACTCTTCCTTCGCATAGAGTACAACAACATATGTTATTTTAATTATTTTCTTCTTTCATTGTTTTTTTTTTCTATCGCCTGCGAATGCCAAACTATGTTGATAAAAGTACCATATGAGGATTGGCGTATCCTAATGTGTCCCATAGATTATTTCCATGCCTGATCAGTATGGAGGTTCAATACATGGAACCCCTGAGATATCCCAATGGTCATATTGTCCTAATGTCGACTAGTAGTATTCAAAGAAGATATCCAGAATGGTATTGGCCAAGTAAACGTTCCCGAATTGGAATTTCGTGGACCTATATGTGTCACTTGTTTGGCACAAACAATAACGAATGAACTGGAGCCTGAGATATGAAAAATCTCTGTAGTCTCCCTGTATCTAGATTATCTTCTCATAAGTTTTCCCTGCTTACCTCCTGGAAGGCGGGTAGAATTAATATTAACATCCCGCTGTGGGCGGGAGTATTACGAAAACTCCATATTGCTTATAGAACAATCGAAACCTTGATTAAGTAGGGTTTAAGATGTAGGCTCATATAGCCTCACTCAATATTCTGAAAGTTTTATATTATTAAATAAGAAAGACGGTTCACATTGCTTATATAGTAATTACCGCAACCCCAATTAAGCAACAACTAAGAATTGCCATAAGATGCCCAGGATCTAAAGGCAAATTGTTGGTGGATAGGCTTGAAAAAGTCTGTAGCCGCCCACGTAGCAAAGTGCTTGACTTGTGCTCAAGTCAAAGCCGAGCACCAAAAGCCATCTGGCTTGCTATAACAGCCTGAACTTCCCGAGTGGAAGTGGGAATGCGTAACTATGGACTTCATAACCAAGTTACCCAAGACCAGGAAAGGAAACGATACAATATGGGTCATAGTCGATAGGCTGACTAAATCAGCTCATTTTCTACCCATCAAGGAGACGTATAGCTCCGATATGTTAGCCCAACTATATGTTGATAAGATTGTAGCCTTACACGGCATACCTGTGTCTATTATCTCCGACAGGGATACTAGATACACATCTCACTTCTGGAAGAGTTTCCAGCAATCTTTGGGCACGCGTTTGAACTTTAGTACGGCTTACCATCCACAGACGGACGGTCAAAGTGAGCGTACTATCCAAACGCTAGAAGACATGCTTCGTGCATGTGCGATCGATTTAGGTGGTAGCTGGGATAAAAACCTACCCCTGATCGAATTCTCCTACAATAATAGCTACCACACCAGCATAAAGGCTGCGCCTTTTGAGGCATTATATGGTAGGAAATGCAGATCGCCTGTTTGTTGGGCGGAAGTAGGAGAGGTCCAATTATCGGGACCAGAGATTGTTTTCCAGACTACGGACAAGATTGTCCAGATCCGGGAACGTCTCAAGGCTGCCCGCGATAGGCAGAAGAGCTACGCTGATCCAAAGCGTAAGGATTTTCACTTCGAAGTGGGTGAAAAAGTATTACTTAAGGTGTCACCCTGGAAGGGGGTGATGCGTTTCGGCAAGAAAGGCAAACTGAGTCCGAGATACATAGGACCTTTTGAGGTCATTGAACGAGTCGGATCAGTTGCCTATAAACTAAACTTGCCTGAAGAGCTCAATGGAATTCACAATGTGTTCCACATCTGCAATCTCAAAAAGTGCTTCGCCGACGAATCGTTGGTGATTCCACACACAGATGTGCATATAGATGAGAGCTTAAAGTTCATAGAAAAACCTTTGTCGATTGAAGATCGACAGGTGAAGAAGCTTCGCAGAAAGCACGTACCGATTGTAAAAGTCAAATGGGATGCTCGTAGAGGTCCTGAATATACGTGGGAAGTCGAAGCTACAATGAAAGAAAAATACCCCTATTTATTTGAGTAAATCTCGGGTCGAGATTTATTTTAAGGGGGTGAGGATGTAACACCTCGAATTTTTGTGTCCAATGATGTGTTAACACGTGTCATTTGTTTACACGTGGCATCTATAATAAATAAAGGACTAATTTTGACAAACCTTGAAAGTATATAAATTCGAGGGTTATAAATGTCAACAAGGGTAAATATACTGTATAGTATCCCTAAATAATGCTTAAACCTTCAAACGAATAAATTATAGATCGAACAAAAAACAAAACGCGAAAGAAAGTGAGAGATTACAAAATACAGGGGTTAACTGTGTCAACATGTTTAATAATACCTCTGAGTGACCCTTTAACGTTCCAAAGACTTTGTAACGGTATTATACCCTCACTAAAATAATATATATGAATTTCGCGAAGTTTTGGTATGAAACGAGAAAGTTACGATCGAATTCGTAAAAGAAGGGTTAAAAGCGTCAACAGTGAAAGTTAAGGCTTTCCAATATAATTAATAAATAAACCGGGGACTTTATAACGCGGGAAAATAACACAAGGCCCCTATCGGTAAATAACCGAGGGCCAAACCGCAAAGTTACCCCTTCAAACCCGAAAGGTCAGGTAAATCATTACGAAAGATTTCGTTATTAATGGCCAGATTCTGTAATCATAACAAAAGATTTAAAAATTCTGAAATCTTAACCTCTCGCGACCCGCGTGAAGGTTACGGTTAAGTTAAGGCGGGCCGCGAGCCTCCTAAATAACACGCCTGATTTATTAAACTCAGGCGACCCGCATTATAGTGCATGGGAACTCCCATGCGGGCCGCGTAAAGTGCCCAGATGCAGAATTGTTGTAACTACTTGGCTTTTGGAGCTTTTGAACGATCATGAGCCAATAAATGAGGCATGGGCACCCTACATTTGACCCATACACCTTAGGGGACATATGCCCATCATCCATGATCAGTATAGGCTGAGTTGTGATGATCTTGGACCTTAACATTGGCTATAAATAGCAAGGTTGTGAACATAAGTTCATCACACTCAAAACTCACCCATCTGATCATTCCAAGAGCTCTAAAGCATTCCTCTGTGTTCTTAAGTCTTCTCCTAAGCTTCTGTAAGTAATTCAACCTTTGTGGTTCCACATTTGCTTAATAATTGGCTAAGAACCAAACCGTCGTAACTACGGTTTGACTTTACAATAAATCAGTAATGGTTCAGTCTTATGACGAATCAAAAGTGGTTATGAGATGGTATTTACGTGGGTAATAAACCTCTAAAATGGTTCCCCCTGATCACCACTCTAACTATGTCAAATGTCGAGTCAAACGTGCGGTTAAAAAGTCAACAGAAAGCTATTTTAGCGATTTATGCATAATCTGTAATGTATATGTTATGGAACCTGTTTTGACAATCATAAAACATGATAATAAGTATATAAACCTGTTTGCGCTCGTTTGAATCGATCATTTACTATATTGAACCGGTTCGGAGCCGAAAGTCGCATAAGTTTGACTTTTGCTTTGACTTCAGTTCTGACCCGTTTTAGTGAGGTATAAATATACCTTAGGACTCTCTTAGGAC
Source organism: Helianthus annuus (assembly GCF_002127325.2). Classification (NCBI taxonomy): domain Eukaryota; kingdom Viridiplantae; phylum Streptophyta; class Magnoliopsida; order Asterales; family Asteraceae; genus Helianthus; species Helianthus annuus. Next base: position 35,499,541 of record NC_035442.2, read on the forward strand.
CAGGTCACATGTTGGTATACGCCTCTGTGGTCGGTTCATGAGTTATCCGAGTCTTTTACGTATTTCCGTCATTCGCCTAAAAGTTGACCGTAACGGCCTTTTAAAATTAAAACGAGTATTTCGGACACGTGAACGGACCAAAACCTTGCTTGTTAAATTATAAGCATGTCCTTAAAGTTTCACGTCAATCCGAGGCCTAGAATGAGAGTTATGCTAAAAGGCGCACTTTTAAGAAAGTTTTGTAATTAACGGCGCAATTAGCATAACGCCCATCTAACCCAAGTTTTCGTCACCAAAACTTTTACCCACTGTGGTAAAATAATATTTTGGGAATTTTAAAGATTTTTAATAATTTTTACCTTGCTCATAACCTGCGGTTATGGCTACGGTTCGGTAAATACCGAATATGCCCTTTTTGGCCAAAAACGGGAGTTCTACAAGGTCTTTTGACCCGATTCCAGTTGCCACTGATTTTAAATAATAAATAAAGTATTTTAAGCTTTATAAACTGTTCGGGAAACTCAGATTTCCTGTAGAACTCGAAAAGCCCTTTTAAAGTCTTTAAAATGACCGAAAAGCCCCTACGGGGCATAATATTAACTTAAACTCGTTACGGGCGTCACGGAAGGTATCCTACTGATACCAAAATACTTTTAAGGCATATTGACTTAGGAAATAAGCGTAGGACACTTATGGTTAACCGTATCGCCTATTTGCGCACACGGTACGGCTCATGAAACTAGTTTTCGTGCAATAGCCGATATGGGTCAAATTATATTATTTGAACCCCAAAATCCAGAGTATGAACTATAAACCCATATAAAGCAAGTCACTGAACTTGTTGGGTCCAAATCATACTCCATTCTTGGTTTTCGCCTTTTCGTGCGAATTAACCATATCTATATATCGGAATCAACCGGTTTAAGCTACGGCTAATATAAGGACCGTTAGGATTCTAAGAGGTTAATTAAAACCTTCGTTCCAGATTAGGAGCCCCAGTAAAAGCTATCGGTGACTTGATCTAAACTAAGGATTAATACTTGCAAAGGTAAATACTTTAACTTATTTCCCCTATATGGGCTTGGGTTACGGTATATTAATACCGCTTGATTGAGCATTATATAATTCCATCGCTTAGGTGGTTAATTGATTAAATATGATCGGCTCATTTAAACAGTTTTGTTGCTTATAAGCCTTTGGGGGGTTTAATGACCGTTGTCCCGGATATCCTTGGCATCATTTTACGAAATGGCCACGACCATCGACATCCCGGTGTAGGCGTACACCCGGTATAAAGTGTCGACATTAAAATTAAAAGACGTAGCCGTTGGTTTTTATACTACGGTTTTACGCAAACGTGGTGTGTCTATAAATCTTTAACCCGGCACGACCCGGGCTACTGAACGCATAAAAGAACATGTAAAACGTTCACAAGATCATTATGAATTTTCCCAAGTTATAAAAGAGTTTGTGCCTTGTGCATTCAAATCAATTTTAATAAACATTTTCAAATGTGTCAGTTGAATGTATTTACCAGTGTAAACTGACGTATTTTCCCCAAAAAGATTAAGTGCAGGTACCTAAACGTAATTGGCTGGTATTAGCTCCCTAGCGTCGGGATAAGTCTCGCAAGCTTGATTGCAGTATCTGATGGAACAATACTTTATGTTTATTTACGATCCACTGTGGATATATCCAACCCCTGTAATACATTTTGATATTACAATCAGAGGTTGAAATTTATATATTTATCTTATGCTTCCGCTGTGCATTATATAATTGTGTGGTTTGACTATATTGTTGCCAACATCGTCACGGTAATCCCCCACCGGGCCCACCGGTGAGACACGTGGAAATCGGGGTGTGACATGATGTGGCTCCGATACCACATGATGGCCCAGATACTTGATCATCATCATCATCATTCTGATGAATCATCAACTTGTTGACAGCGGAATCGTTTGACATGTTTGATCAATAGATGATACGAATGAATGGACAAACAATAATAGAAAGAGATTGATTGTCTTGGTACCGGAAACAGTAGCCGGACCGATCATATATATATGTGTGAACATGGCGGTTGGGTTTGGCGGGAAACTGTCACCAGGCAGTTTTGAATTACCCGCTTATCACCCACATTCACCCTTATCAAATATATCGAGTTCTAAGTTATATAAGTAATTACAGTTACATATCACGAATATAATTAAGTTTAATCATCCCTTCTAATAACAAGGTTAGCTGCAGAAAACTCAATACAAGTTTCAATTTCCCTATTGCATTATTGAAGCCATCACCTACTCTAGACTCACAAGGTTACCTACTCTAGACTCACAAGGTTATCAAGGTGGTGTTCATCATGCAGATCTAGCTTTCAACCACAAACATCAATATACAAAAAAAAAATTGTTAACATTCAAACTACAACACAAGATTTAAACACAAATCAATTAAATATCATATAAATTATGACCTTATCTAATTTAGCAGCATTAGGAGCTCTATCATATTCAACAACCATCTTCTGACTGTAGTTTCTACAAACCCTCTGATACAACAATACAATAGAAATTCAAGTTAATGATCTAATTGTACTCACTGCAATCGTTGCAAAATCAGGTTAATTGGAGCAATTCTTGAAAACAACAAGACGATGAAGCATGATTACCTGAAGATCGTTACTCTAATGCTTGTAAGAGTTGATGTGTTTTGTTGCAGCGGCTATCAATTAGAGTTGATACCAAGGTCCTAGAGACAATAATGGTGCTGTTGTTTTGATACGAAGGTCTGAAACTGGAAGCTAGGGTTTTGATATGTTTGTGTCATACAGTTTTGCTGTTGATTTTTAGAAAATTTTTGGGGGAGTTTAAATTGGGAGCCAGATTGGGTTGGTGGGAAATCTTTAGGGGTGAAAATTTTAGGAGGAAAAGTATTTTTTATACTTTTAATAGTAAGAGTAAAATGTACGGATAGTCCCTGTAGTTTGGTGAAATTTCACCTTTAGTCCCTAACTTTTCAAAATTACACTCTTAGTCCCTGTGTTTTGATAAGTTGTTACTCAGATAGTCCTCAAAGCGGATGGATATTAGTTTTTCTGGTTAAGTGGGTGTGAAATGACAAGGACTATCTGAGTAACAACTTGTCAAACCATAGGGACTATCTGAGTAACCTTCATCCGCTTTAGGGATTATCTGAGTAATAACTTGTCAAACCACAGGGACTTAGAGTGTAATTATGAAAAGTTTGGGACTAAAGGTGAAATTTCACAAAACCACAGGGACTATCCGTGCATTTTACTCAAGAAATTGTCATTTTAGTCCGGTTTGTCTAAATTTGTCATTTTAGTACAAAGAGTTTTTTTTCGCCCTTGCGTCCCTGACTTTTCTCTTTTGTTGTCATTTTGATCACATACCCTAACTCCGTCCAAAAACCCCATTTTTAACCAGGGCTATTTTGGGGATTTTCAATTTAAATATTTTCAGATGCCATTTTGATCCATTTTTTTATTACAGACATTTTATCCTTTTTAAAATATATAAATACGCACACTTACAGCCCCCCCCCCTCTCTCTCTCTCTCTAAAACCACAACCACCGGTTACTCCTCCACCTCCAACAATTGCAGCCATCACCACCTTCAACCGCTACCACCTTCACCCTCCTCAACCAAATCTGTGAACCACACAACGCCATCACCCACTTCTGCCACCCACCTTCACCCTCCTCCACCACCGGCACCCACTTCACTACCTCCACCCACATCCACTACCGACACCCACCTCTGCCACCCACACCCCCACAACGCCCGTCTTCAAGAAACCTACTAAACTATTTAATAAAGTCCATTTAACCCCACTAGCATCCCCACCACCGCCACCCCCCCCCCCCTTCTGCCCTTAACCCCCAACCAACCTCCACCGTGGACCACCACTGATCACCTCCATCACCTGTTACCACCATCTAGCAACCACATCTATTAAACCCAATTCAAATTTAGATGAATTGGTGAAATTGGGGCAAAAGACCACCACCACAACACCAGAGAAAGAACCATTGAACAGAGAAGAAGGGCTGCCGGTTTAAAAGACCTAGCTGTCGCCAGCCTTGGCGGCTAGGTTCCGATTGGAATATCCAGTGAGCTTTTTCAATTTAAGACAGATGATGGTTACGGTTTTTTAACGTTTTGAGGAAGACGATGGTTAAGGGGATTAGGATTTCCGGTGACGAAGAGGGTGGCTCGGGTTTCCGGGGAGAAGGTGATGCCTAGGTTTCAGAGTTGTTATCGCAGACAAAGATGGTCCATTAAGACATATAAGATCTACCAATGTCTATCATGATTCATTAAGGCCCAATATGGTCCATTAAGACATATATGATCTATTATTGTTCATTATGATCTATTAAGACACAAATTATCCCATTAAGACATATATGATCCACCGTTGTCCATTGTAATCCATCAAGGTCCAAGATGATCCATTAAGACATGTATGATCTACTATTGTCCATCGTGATCCATTAAGACCCAACATGGTTCATTAAGACATGTATAATCTACTATTATCCATTGTGATCCATTAGGCCCAACATGGTCCATTAGGCCCAACATGGTCCATTAGGACATGTATGATCTAATATTGTTCATTGTGATCCACTAACGTAATCTATTAAGGCCCAACATAGTCCATTAAGACATGTATGATCTACTATTGTCCATTGTGACACATTAAGGCCCATGATAGTCCATTAAGACATGTATGATTTACAATTGTCCACTGTGATCCGTTAAGGCCCAAAATAATCCATTAAGACATGTACGATCTACTAATATCCATTGTGATCCATCATGGCCCATACTATATGTTCCCGTGTAGGGTATGATCGGATTCCGGCATAAACGAGTATTGGAACCGGGTATGGGTTTGGGAATTAATGCCTGGTTTAAAAAAAGTATTTTACACAAAAGTAAATTCGTTTAGAAGTTAAATTTGGTTTGTAATTTCTATAAATAATTAAATAAAATTACAATAACATAAATTCACGTAAGTACAACTTATTTGCTATCCCGTTTGACAGGTTCATCGTAACGCGCGGGTCCTAGATCGACTAAGTTATTCTTTTATATGTTTTACGTTTTTGTTTAATTTCTTCACATTAACATGCCGCAACTTCAGAGTTGGTGGTCGATGGCAGCAGTTTGACGTTGGTGTTTGCCCCCGACCGCAACGTCAGAGTGCTTAATAGTAGTTTCATAATATAAAATGTAAAAGTTATGTTACTTTAGTGTGTTCTAATTATATTTCTCAAATTTGTAAAAAAACACACACACACACAAACACAAATAAACCTGCTGTGAAAGTAGATCCATGTAGACATTTTTACCCACCAATAAATTGATAAAAACATTAACAAAATAACAAATATTAGTCAATTGTGTATTTGACATCTCGTCTTTTTAAATAAGATAAAATTTCGTCAATTGAATTTGAAATCTCGTCTTTTTAAATAAGATAAATATTCGTCAATTGTATACTAGTTAGTAATCATTTATATCTTTAAACAACTTACTAAAGATTGATAAAGAAAAAGAATGCTAAAGTGGGAACACATATTAGACACTTAGGAATGCTAAATTGTTGCTGCTTGCTTTAACTGCATCTCGATGACCTTTAGGTGTACATACACATCTTATAACTTGGGTTCTCTTGTAAACCTTCTATCTTCCTTCAGCCACACTATATAACCATATATCCTTCTGAATACCTCATATCCTCTTAATCTTTTCATTAAAAACCTTATTTCCAGCTTATAGCTTCCTTTTTGTCTCCAAGATAGTTTAGACTTTATGCCTCGACCATCTTGACCTACTATGTCACTAAGGCTTTTGTAATAAAGGCTTCCACCCAAAATGAAATAAAAGTTATAATTTGCAGCTCTATCAGACATACCCAAACCCTGGACCTCTGAAATAAAAGTTATAATTTGCACCTCCATCAAATGACCAAATACACAAGAATCACTTCACATCACAAACCTTGAAATTCCAAACAGGAGTAACGAAAGTAACCTGGCGCGACCATTTAAAAGAGAGACCCAACAATCTATACCGAACAATATCCTGAATCTGTTGGCAAAGGACCTGAGCAGACTTTTGTTTACCATTAAAAATTTTGTTATTCCGTTCCTGCCAAACAATATAAACAGATGCAGCCACACCAAATCTTTGCCATTAAAATTCTTTTATTCCATTCCTGCCAAACAAAATAAACAGATGCAGCCACAACCAATTTTTGTATAAGACGCCAAACAGAGTTGTAAAATTTGATATGTTCAAAAAAAGGGACTTAAACATGGCAGTTGAGCAATCATACAAACTAGTGGTGTGTACATGGCAATTCAGTTCCAAACCTCAACCGAACCGCAACCCATACATCCAGTTTAAGACTTCTATAACCAGTCAGTTTCAGTTAATTAGTAATCACAAACATATAGTTCTAAGTGCCGGTCAACTGGTCAAGAGCTAAACATCATCAATGAACAACATGATATGTATATATATAGACTATAAAACTTGCAGCAGATTAAACAAATAAAATCATATCAACAGTGGTCCAAATCGAGCCCTAATTTTCAAACTTCAAAGTAATTGTACCATTCATGTCCGAATAAAACATTATTGTAAGAAAATTAATCCAAAAATCTTCAGTTTTCTAAAAGAACTGGGATAACCAAGACTTACCTTCAGTCCAACGATGCTCCAGCTAGCACTGTAAGTGGCAGCAAAAATTGGGGTATTATACAACTACATTATCATAAAATTAAATTCTAAACAAAGAAAACAAAATCAGAAGATCAAAACATCACAAAAGAATACAGTATTCAAACATTATAGTCGGATCTGCAATGGATTGTGTAAGGATCCCAGAAGAAATTCATAGTTACGAAGAAATAATCAAAGAAGGTAAGATGGATAAAAGATTTAAAAAAAAATACTTAACCAACTTGTTTCTTAGCAATACCGTTACTCACCAGGACCACATGAGGATCAACAACGAATCCATTCTCGACATTTACATCGTCTTTAACCGCACTTACCTCCATAACACTTATTGTTATACTCATAGCCCTGTGAACAACACCATTAGTCTCCAACACCAACGGATCAACAGTCGCCCCTTCATTCTTAAACTGCTCAACTTCACCATCAACATTAACACCAGCTGCATCACCAAACTCACCACGACACTCATGTTCACAAACACATAGTCGGAATCGCCGTTGCCATTACCATTACCATTATCACCGACATTATAATCAACAGTAGCATCACCACGACTTCATTCACACCAGAACCACACTTCTCCATAGTCTCCACCTTACGAACCACCTCACTGCAAACAATTTCAGCACCAGCCGTCATCTAGAAACGATTGAGAATACTGTAACAGATTCAGATTCGGATTCAGTATGATCCAGACGCGAAAATTAAATTGAACAAAAACCGAACTGGAATCTACCAAATCAAATCAAATCGGTGTACGACACTATAACAAAAATTAAACGCAATCTACCATATTCTAACTACCTCACCCATATATTTGTTGATACATGAAAAAATCCTCAAAAATATGATATGAGGCAAGATGTATCAATAGACCTGCTATATAGACCCCACCCCAAAAACAAATTACACAAAGGAATACAACATGAATTACTGACAATTCTACAAAATTTAAACGAAATTAAGTAAATACAAATGCCTAACTACATACCTATACAATAACTATGTACCTCAAAAGAGCAGCTGGTAATGCAATGTCGTTCTCTTTATAGGATTCATCATGGTAAGATCTACATAATCCATCGTATCCGTATTCAGATTCTTAGCAAGTGAAATTGTCCTGAATCACTAGTCTCAAAGAAATACAAAACTTCTACATCGTCTTCCTCTGTAAACCTAGGGTTTTTAATTTCAAAATTAGGACTATTATGTAGGGGATAGTTATTGGTTGCAAACGTAGGCACTGGACACACAAAGTAACGAAAGTGTGATGATAGAGTACTTATAGTCACGTTTACATCATTCATAACTTTTAGCTACACATAAAAGTTTGTAAGTGGCTAATAAGCACTACTTTTTGATCAAACAAATTCGTAAGTAGCGATATATAATATCTTTTAGCCACATCATTGAAAATCTATTGTGACAGTTAGTAACATTTGGTCACATTTTTATACTATGACCAGTAGTTGTCACATTTTTTTATTGAAAGTGTGAGTAAAGGTCTGGAAAAGATGTGTTTTCGTCACATAAAGTAAAAAAATTATACAAATACCATGGCGTTATGTCGCTTTTGGCCACACTTTTCGAGTTGTGGCTAAACTAGCTAGTAAATGTCACATTTTTTTTTAGAAAAACGTGGCTAAAAGTTTTGACCTGCTATACGATGGTCACATAAATAATATAAGGTGTGACTAAAAGTGTTTTAAAATATTATAAATGACCTTTAGCCACACATTTATTTAAATGTGTGGCAGGCCAGTTTTGGAAAAAGTGTGGCCGTAGGCCATTTTTCACGTAAATTCCTCTTATAAAGAAAAAAATGTTTTAGCCGGTTTTAGTTTCTACACCGAATATGTTTTTAATTCTCTTAAAAACATCTAAATTACCCGCATAATAGTGTTTAAATTTGGTACTAACATACCAGATTTCGGACCACAAACCCCCTTCTGTACTGGTGATTATGTATTCCATACCATGATCTTCATTGGCTTCCTTTTGTTGAATACCGGTGTTGATTGCTTGACGGATCAATTGACTTGCTTCATCATTCTCCTTTGTCTTGCATGAAATGATTTGATGACCGGGCTCATTGCAATAGTAACATCTTTTGTGAATTGAATTTGTCTTCCGTCGTTCCTTCTTTTCATTGAAGCAATGTTTGCAGGGTATCACAGACGTTGACGAGTAGAGAGCATCATCATCATGATCAACCCTGGCTCTGATACCACATGTTGGCAACGGAAGTTTGACATCATCACTAGTATGGATATCAGAACTGGATTCACAGTACTTGTTGATTGAATCCATATCAAACTCCGAACAAGAGATTAATAACAAACACACACTTAGAATGATTGTAAGAACGAAGAAAGAAGGATATTGGATAATATCTTGGTGCTGGTAAACGTTGCCGGCCAATGTTAATATATACAAATATGGAGGGCAGTTAATCCGGTGATTATTATTGGCGGGAATAACTACCATTTGAAACGGTGTCTTTCAACCGCCATGTCCCTACACTTATTCGATATTATTACATACATAAACATAAGTATAATGAAGCTAAATTATCCTAGGTTACATACGATATAAATATAATCAAGTTTACTATCTAACATAATCCAGATTGCCTGACATGTTGCAGCAGTAGCAGAAACATATTCTTCTTCTGTACTGGACAAAGCAACTGTTTGCTGCTTCTTTGAACTCTAAGTGATTGCTCCACTACCCAACTTGAACACATGTGCTGAAATGCTCTTTCTGTCATCAACATAGCTGGCCTAGTGACTATCTGTGTACCCCACAAGCTCCACCTTCTTACCTTTTTGATACCAAATTCCAAACTTTAAACTCCCTGCCACATATCTTAAGATTCTCTTAGCTGCTCCCCAATGTATTTTGGATGGAATCTGCATAAACCTTGATACAATTCCCACTGCATAGGCCAAATCTGGTCTAGAATGAGTTAGATAAATAAGCCCTCCAACTAGACTCCTGAACATGAGGGCATTAGCCTTGTCAGCTTGATCTTCAACCTGAAATTTTTCATTAACACACATAGGAATAGTTTCAGCATTACAGTCAGCTAATCCAAACTTCTTCAACAACCCTCTGGCATACTTTTCCTGTGACAGAAATATCCCTTCCTTTGTTTGCTTGATTTCAAGTCCCAAAAAGAACTTTAGCAATCCTAAATCTGTCATCTCAAATCCATCTTTCATTACCTTCTTGAACTCAGCAATCAGACTGGGACATGAACTTATGCAGATTATCTCATTAACATACAGGCATACAATTATTCTTTGATTGTTAGCCAGATGTTTAACATATAAGGTAGGCTCATAATGACTTTTGATGTACCCATGCTTGACAAAATGCCCATTAATTTTTGCATACCAGGCTCTAGGAGCCTGCTTGAGCCCATACAATGCTTTCTTTAATTTGTACACTTTATCCTCCCGTTCTGTTACCTCAAAACCTTCTGGTTGCTGCACATAAATGTCTTCTAACAGCTCACCATTCAAGAATGCAGATTTCACATCAAGTTGGTGTAGTTCCCATCCCATTTGTGCAGCAACGGCAATAATCATCCTGATGGTTTCAAAACGTGCAACTGGGGCAAAAGTCTCCAGATAATCCAAGCCTTGTTGCTGAGAATAACCCTTGGTAACAAGCCTTGCTTTGTACTTCACTATCTTACCATCTGCATCCAACTTTGTTTTGAAAACCCATTTCAAGCCAACCAGGTTCTTTCCTGCTGGAAGTTTTACAAGATCCTATGTGTCATTCTTTTCTATAGCTTGAATCTTTTCATTCATGGCTTCCTTCCATTCTTCCTCAGTAACTACATCAGAATAACATATTGGATCTGCAACATTCAAAGCAAAACTGACAAATAGTAGGATCATCTTCATCACGAATAGTGTTAGTTTCATAGTTTGCTTTCACCCTCTTAGCCTTTGCATAAACATCATTCAAAGACTTAAGAACAGGTGAAGGTGAGCTTGAACTTGAACCCTGCATGTCTGGTTCCTGCATATTAGAAGAAACATGAGGACTTGTGCTACTGCTAGCTGCATGATCATTGTTTTGACTTGAGAATTGAGATTGAGAGCCTTCAGCTTCAAAACTTGTATCATCATAGTTAATTGGGAAAGGATCAATAAAGTTGGCTTCATACTCCTGCTTACTTTCTTTGTTGTTCCAATCCCACTTCAGCCATTCTTTTATTTGTACATCCCTTCTAGTAAAGATCTTTTTTGTAGAAGGATTATACAACTTATAACCATCTGTCTCATCAATATAACCAATGAGAAGAGAGGCTTCAGATCTGTCATCAAGTTTTCTCCTTCCTTGTGATGGTGCCACTGCATAAGCCAAGTTTCCAAATACCCTAAATACCCTGAGATGATCAGCCCTTGGTTTATAGTTAAACCAAGCTTGAAATGGGGTCTTATTATTTACTGCCTTTGTGAAAGCAATGTTAATAAGATACACAGCAGTTGCCACTGCCTCTGCCTAAAAATAGTTAGGTAACTGCTTTTGTTTCAACATACTCCTGGTTAGGCCCATCACTGTCCTATTCTTCCACTCTACAACCCCATTATGTTGAGGTGTGTAAGGAGGTGTAAGTTCTCTTTTAATTCCAATTATCTCACAAAACAAGTTAAATTCCTTAGAACAAAACTCACCTCCCCTATCAGTTTTCAAAGTCTTAATTGCATAATTCCCATCTTTTTCAACCATAGCTTTGAATATCTTAAATTTGCCAAAGACTTGTGATTTATTTTTAATAAAATAAACCCAACACATTCTAGTAAAGTCATCTACAAATAGCAAGTAATAAAGACTGCCACCCAAACTTGCTACTTGCATTGGCCCACAAACATCAGCACATACCAGTTCTAGTTTCTGTTTAGCTCTCCACAACTTAGAGTTAAAGGGTGACAAGGCTTGTTCACCAAAAATACACCCATTACATTCACCAAAAGATTTTATTCTTAGCATACCCAAAACCATTCTCTTATCATACAGAACCTTTAAAGCATTAGAGTTATAATGATCGTACCTCATATGCCAAAGATTAGAAACCTCATCAACTGTCTGAACAGGCTTTGTAGGGCTAAGATTCACAGGATCAGAACTTGATGCATCCAACATAAACATATTAATGCTTGCCACCATTACAGTCATCAAGGTGGCTCCCGAATCTCTATTCTTTGTAACACACTTTCCATCATCAAACAACAGGGAATATCCTTTCCTCATCAACTGCCCTACACTCAAAAGATTATACTCTAAGCTAGGAGCATAATATACATAATCAAGTAACCTGTAGCCACCAATACTTAGAGTAATCTTGACTGTCCCCTTCCCTTCAACTGAGAGACCTTTCTTATCACCAAGTCTTACAGTTAATTTGAATGTAGTATCCAAATTACTAAAGATGTCTTTATTGCCTATCATATGGTTAGAGCAGCCTGAATCCAAGAACCAAAGACATGTTGATTTAGTATTAGAACCTGAGTCAGCCGTGAGAGCATATTGATTGGTGGGAACAAACATCATGAAGAGATGTAGTTCCTCAGCAACATTGTCATCATCTTGCGCATCATTTTCTGCAACATTAGCCTGGCCTTCCTCATTATACTAGCAATCCTTTTTTATATGACCAAATCTGTTACACAAGTAACATTGAGGCCCTCTATTTCGTTCAGTAGATCTACCTCTACCTCTGCCTCTTCCAAGTCTACGTCCTCTTCCTCTAGCAGCACCTTATGGATTCCTATTTGTGTCTTGAAAAACCTGCAAGGCTTGCTCATCAACCCTTTCTATCTTGTCAACACCCCTACTGTTAATTCTTTGCTCTTGTGATTGCAAGGATCCCATCAATTTCACAGGGGTGAGGGTAGTCAGATCATTTGATACTTCTATTGATGGAACCACATAATCAAACTTAGGTGTAAGACTCCTAAGAATCTTCTCAACCACAGTCTGATAAGAGATGCTCTCACTATATGATCTTTGCTGACTCACTATTCCCATCACCCTTGAGAAATAATCACCAATGGATTCACCTTCTTTCATACATAGATTCTCGAAATCCCTCCTGAGTCCTTGTAGTTTTACTAACTTCACCTGAGAATCACCTTGGAATTCCATTTTCAGGATTTCCCGTGTTTCTTTGGCTGATGTAGCAGTAGCAATCCTTGAGAACAGTTGGTCATGCACAACTTGTTGTATGACAGCCATGGCATGAGCATCCTTCTTTCTACTTGTCTTCAATCTTCCCTGATCCGTTTCAGCTTCATTAACACCAGTCTAAACCAAATCCCAGAGATCTCTTGATCTCAGAAGAGTTTTCAGTCTAATACTCCAATACTCGTACCCTTCACCCTTGAACACAGGGAGAGTATTAACTTGTTCAGCCATGGTCGGATTGGAAACAGCTTTTCAACTTCAGCAAACAAAGTATAGAGCCTGTGCTCTGATACCACTCTGTTAGAATCTTAACACTCAAACACAAACAAAAATCAATATCAAACTGAGATGTGGAACTGATTTCTTATTAACTGAATTGAAATGTGGATACAACCACAATAACATGAACGACTTAAATAGAAAAGGAATGCAACTACTACACTACTTACTAGCCTACAAAACTGGAGATCACAACGACTACATCCAGTAGGCTTTATTCAAAACAAGAACAAGAAAATAGGAAACAACTTTAACGATAAACTTAAAAATAGAATCAGTTCCATAGGTCACGTGCATGCATGAGTTTGAATTAATTCTCAACATAGGCCCCTCTAATTCGATTCAACCTTGAACAAATCTGATTTGTTTGTGAATGTATACATATAAAATAGAGATGATCGAGATGTTGCTTTGAAGGGAAAAGCTATATTTTATTCAATAAGAACCACTATTAAAGGGCAATTGTCACCAAAACTTGCCATCGAAAGACAAAAAAAAGTAGGAAATTAAGCAACAATATCCAAAGGAAACCTATTTAACGATCTTTATATAATTATTTTCGGTGCCAAATTCATGGCAAATGAATTATGAAAACTAAAAAGATATAGCTGAAGGCCACACGCAGAACACCACCAGACGCCCTCATCTCCCCCGGACGCGACGTAGACCACTATTTCCACCGGTGATGATAGGAAGACGGTGAAGATTCTAAGCTTAAAAATCTGCACCGGAAAACAGTTTTGCAAACGAAACATCCTGGTCTGAAAACGGTGATGTAGAACTCCGACGGTTTCCACAAGGACTAACTCCATTATTTCAATTTCAAGGTATGATTCTCAATTCTATCCATTTCATCTTCTCTTGTGCCAGTTAACGAACGAGACGCAAGAGAGCACACTCTCATTCATCGAACTCGTTTTAGATCTTAGCGATTTTAGTTGAAGCTTATCGGTCCTTACCCCATAGTGACGTGTAGTTATGATTACAAAAGGAATATTAATAAAGAATGAGGGGGCATTTGATTCACGGAACGTTTTGGAATTGGAACTAGAATTTCTATAGGAATTAGAATTTACGCATTTCATTTGAAATTGGAAATTGTTGGAATTGGAATCTCAATTCCATTTTTGTTGTGTTTGGTTGTCAAATGAATTGGAATCCATCACCACAACACCCACAACCCCCGATTCGGGTCTAAACAGTATGGGTGGAAACAATATCGGTTAAAAGGGTTTGGATGGAAATGGTAACAGTCAAAATGGTTCGCGTCAAAACAGTTCAGGCCGAAATGATTCACATCAAAACAGTTCGCGTCAAAACGGTTCGAGTCGAAATGGTACGGGTCGAAACGGTATGAGTTGCGTTGAAACGGTTCGGGTAGAACCGGTATGAGCTGCGTTGAAACGGTTCGGGTAGAAACGATATGGGTCGTTACGGTTCGTGTCAGAACAGTTCGGTCGAAATTGTTCGGTTTGGTTGGAAACAATATGGGCCAAAACGGTTCGCGTCTAAACACTTCGGATCGAAACGGTACGTGTCGAAACGGTGCAGGTCGAAACAATTCGGGTCGAAAATGGTCGAAGATTCTAGTGAATTTACTCTATTTCCTTCACAAAAAATCTCTAAACACACCACCAAAAAATCAGAAACCAAATTAGTCCACCATTAAATCTCTAAACATACCACCAAAAAATCAATAATAGAAACCATAAGTCTCTAACACGTGTCAATATGTATTTACCACCATTTAATCCACTACTAGAATATCAAAAAAAATTTACACTACTTTGATTGGTTCACTTGGGTTATCTTATTTTTAAAAAATAAAATATAAAAAGGTTATTGGCGTTGGTCCGTAAAAATATACATTATTTGAACAAATGTTTTTTAGTTTTATTTTATTTATAAAACATCCAAGATCTAATACAAAGGCAAATAAAACAAAAAACTATACAAACAAAAAATGTATAAAATCTACAAGCATAATGAAATAAAATTTAATG
Source organism: Helianthus annuus (assembly GCF_002127325.2). Lineage (NCBI taxonomy): Eukaryota > Viridiplantae > Streptophyta > Magnoliopsida > Asterales > Asteraceae > Helianthus > Helianthus annuus. The sequence goes on from NC_035442.2 coordinate 35,514,810, forward strand.
TTAATAGGAAGATACAAAGAATGAGATACAAACTTGATTCTATAAAGCCATTTCCTAAAATAACAATTTAAACATATACAATCAAACCAAATCAACATAGTGTATAATTATACATCCTTGGCACTTCAAAGCATAAATGACGTCTATCTCTGTAATAGTTTTCCGGCGAGTATCTTCGATTTATTTGATGACATCACGCATAAAATCATCAAGAAAGATCTTCAAAAATCTCATGTCTCTTCGTAGATAAGGCCATTGAGATATGCTTTACGCCACATCACTGTTTCTTGATACTATAGAAGCCGTTCCGGAAAACTTTCCGGTGATGCTTTGCTCCTCCTTAACATTTTTCTCTCTCTAAAAAGATTTTGATTTTAACATTGTGTCTGTATATATGTGGGTATGAAGGTTGTGTTTTTGGAGGCTTAATTTGATCCATTGATTGAATAGGATGAGAGCAATTGAAAACTGTAGGATTATGATCAATGTGGTGCCTAACAAAATGTTTTGATTGGTTAACTTTGTTAGTGCTATTAACAAACAACTTCACCGTCATAAAATAAATTTAATGTTGCTATTAACAACTTCACTCTCAAAAAATCAATTTAATGGTGCTATTAACTTCACCCCCAAACAATCAACTTAATGGTGTGTAATCTATTTTTTTTGATGGTGTGTTTATTTATTAATATGGTAATCTTGTTATTTGGTGCTTTTATTCTAAAACACCACCAAAAATAATTTGAGTATTTGACACCACCAAAAAATGCTTTTGTACTAGTGCCATTTGTTATTTTTAACTTCTATTTTCCTGCATATACCATATATATTATAGAATTTTATCCTATATACGTCGAAATATACCCTCCACCATTTGTTATTACCATTTATCGTAGATTTAACTTTAGATTTTGGGGTTTCACGGTTCATATACATTCTTTTGTACAATCTCCACATCACGCCTAACGTATACCAACGACATTTCATCGGGAAAAACTAGCATAAATTTGAAATTTTGTCATTTGGCCATTGCCGGCAACGTGTAGTGTTGCAAATAGCATCCTATGCCGAAGACAAAGTGTCGTCATGAAAGACCAGTCGTCTCATACAACAATTCTTGTAGTGGTCGTCTATCGTGAGTTTAAGTAATTGGAAATAAAATAAGGACAAAAATAGTATTAGACTCTTGAAACTCCTAATACATTTCTATATATAACAATTGATGTAGTTCCTTAGGAATAGTATATTAATTGGATCAAAATTAAATGATAATTACAATTGTGCCATCGCTTTGTATAAAGAAGAGATTATAAAGTACTATCTTCATTTTAGGTTTTCTTTTTTTTTCTTTTTCAGATTCTACCTAAATGTTCAGGGATTTGAATGGTAGGCAGCGGTTGTGACGCTACGGTTTAGGTAAAGAACATCAAAACCTAAACAAAACAGAAGCTTGTGGTTCCAAAAATCGAACCTGACGTTGGTATGAAGCTTGTGGCATCCTACGGCTGAACTGGTACTACACCACCGGCAACCTAGAAATGGTAATGCTTCATGCTAAAATCAGGTGTACAAAATTAAAACAGAAGATGGAGACGGATGTTCGTCGGTGTTTGGTGTTTGGGCTGATATTAATGATGGTGGATTTGAACCAAATATGCAAAAATGGCGGTGGGGAGCGGTGGATCTGATAAAAGTTTGGGTTTTTTAGAGAGAGAATGAGATGGTGGTGGCCAAGGCGGCGGCAAAGGAGCTTACGGTGATGAAACACGTAGAAATGGGTGGCGAATTGATGGCTGTGAGTGTGATTGAAGGGGAGATTGTGGATAATGGGAGTGGGCTGTAATGTCAGTTTTGAGTTCATGAGGAAGGAAGAGTAAAGGGTGAGGAGAACTTTTGACTTGGTAAAATTTGCTGCGTAATTTCGTCCGTGTTCACGTAAAAATTTGTGTTGAATAATTTCTTACGTGTTCACGTAAAAATTTCGTTAAAAACGAGTTATGGAGAGTGTTGTTACGGTACTGTACCGTAGCGAACTAAACCATTGTCGTCCGAACAAAATTGATATTGGTTTCGATAATACTAGTATCTTTATTTTGAATATGGTAACGGTATCCATTTTTATGGGTCGATATCTTCTAGGGCATATCATGATTTTATTTATCGGGTTTTTCATTCAATATATTGAGTTCCAATATAATAATATCGGTACCGTTACAAACCATATCTAATTGATACCAACTGAATATCCGCTGCGAAGCACGGAGGCATCCCACTAGTTAAACAACATTTGACGTAGTAAGGAGAGTTGAAACATAAAAGCACATATATAACCCCAAAGCATTAAGAGAGTGATCAATATTAAGCTTCCAACTTGTTAATTAGCCAAGACTTGATTGTCTGATTATTGAATCGGCATCATCATATTATTATTTTGTCCCCGATCATATTCATCAGCAAAGAAGTCATGAACTTGTTCCTGAGCGTCATCGGCCAAGTCATGGTTATGTTGTTCCTGATAATCATTAGCCGAGTCCTGATTATCTTGCTCCTGATCATTATTAGCCAAGACTTGACCCGGGTAAAAATAACTTGCAACGCAACAATATAATATGAAGTTTACTAAGCAAACAAATACCAATACCAAATAATACTTGTCTAGCCGACTGTCGTTGATTGTGTCTCCAAACCATCCCTTTAGTCTATTAAATACTAAGACCAGGAAAATGTTCATCAACTTTCCCAAGCCCATCACAATTTCCATATATTCTTCCCCATAACTTATAAGTTGGGGTTGACCGTTCATTTGAAACTTGTAAATCTTTAGCACCCCATCCCAAGTAAGTCCTTCCATGCACCCAAGCACACAGAATTGAGGCACTAACCAAAGAAAACTTATGGAAGTATTGGAATCCTTATCAACCAGATGGCCGACTTCTTTTAACCTGTAAACCTCTAGTCGCCAAGCTAAAATACAGCTAATGATTCCACAAAACATTCCAACACCAATTTTGACATTCTCCTTTTTACTTAAATACCTAAATTGGTTATACAAAATCAGGATAGCAAAGCTTGAGAAACCTTGAACAATGTTGTAGATCTGTATTGGTATTATTTTGTTCACATTTAGGTTGGAGTATTGCAGAAGAAAGAAGGTAGCCCCAGTTGCTGATATTATGGATACCACAAAAAACATTACCCACATGGGAAGCATTCTTAGAAGACACTTTAATATCACTATGTCTTCAGTTTCTAAATTCATTGGAGATCCGTCTTCGCTTGAAAACCGCATGGAATAGCTAGTCAAAAGATACTGTATCAGATTCCAATTGATGCAAAAAGTGACAGTAGCTACTTGTACAATGGAAAGTAATATAGTTCTCTGATTTCTCACTGGTCAAAAATACATAAAATATATACACCAGATTGCGATAATCTTAAGCTATGTTGAAAATCAAATAGCTTGTATAATCGTGTTTGACAAATTTGCACAGGAATAATTGGACGTAGGTTTGTGAATGTCGGTTTTTCTGGCTAGGGAACACGTGGGTTGAATGAGTTTCTGTTTTAGTTAGGCTGCACACCATCGTTGGCTATCTACACACTTAGGGTTTACCTACGCTGCGTATATGTCTATACGCATCGTAGGTAAGGGGTAGGTACACGACCAGACAGTCAAACCTAGTACCATGTCAAATCAGTCTGACATACGCTGCGTATAGATCTATACGAAGCTATACAAAAAGTTAGACGCTGCGCATAGACCTATACGCAGCGTATGTCAGACAGATTTGACACTGATACGATGTTGTCTAGGCACGTGAATAAAGCTATACGCAGAGTATAGAGCTATACGAGGCGTATGATTGTGAATTTAAAAGTGTATTTAGACATCCATCTCTGCCTACGAATTTAAACACAGTTTCAATTCCTTTGTATCAAACACAATTTCAATTCCTTTCAATTCCTCTGTATACATTCATTTCCAATATTGTTAAAATGTCATCATTTTGGGACGAGAATTATTTCCTTAATCACCATTCTAACGACGCATGAGGAGGAGGAGGTTGTGTCCGGCGTCCCTGTTGATCAAAAAGTACAGTTGCCAGACTTGAACGAGACTCCGACTCCACCTGTTGATGAACCATATTACCCGACACATCAAGTGTATCCGGATTACGAAGACGTGTATGAATCTTCGTACGTGCAACAAGGTAATCTGGATAGATATGTAGGATACGGTGCTGAGAATGCACCTGTTGATGAACCATATTAGCCGACGCAACAATCGTATCCGTGTTACGGATACGGGGGTGAAGTTTCTTACGTGCAACAAGATAGTTCGGATAGATACGGAGGATACGAAGGATACAGTGGATACGGAGGATACGGTTATGAGCTTCGTAACACACCACTGTATGATGATTATCAACCATCTACCCTGGGCAATCCGTTTCAAATACAGGAGGTATCACATTAATATTTGTATTATTCTTATAATAATTATTATTATTGTTAAAATTATATTGTTATTTTTATTATTAATATTATTGTTAAAATTATATTGTTATTATTATTGTTAATATTCGTATTTTTGTTATAATTTTTAATATTATAATACTTATTATTGTTGTTAAAATTATTATAATTATTATTATTGTTAAAATTATATAACTATTGTCATTGCTGCTGCTGCTGCTGCTGTTGTTGTTGTTGTTGTTAAAATTATATAACTATGGCCAATATTATAATACTAATAATTATTATTATTATTACTATTGTTATTATTATTATTGTTATTGTTATTATTATCATTACTATTACTATTATTATTATTATTCTTATTGTTGTTGTCGTTGTCGTTGTCACTGTCGATGTCGATGTCGTTGTCGTTGTTGTTGTCGTTGTCGTTATTGTTATTATTGTTGTTATCATTATTATTGTTATTGTGAAAAATTATATAACTATTGTTAATATTATTATTATTATTATTATTATTATTATTATTGTTGTTGTTGTTGTTGTTAAAATTATTATCATTATTATTATTGTGAAAATTATATAACTATTGTCAATATTATAATTATTATTATTATTGTTGTAATTATTGTTAAAATTACAACTATTATTATTATAGTTTAAATTATATTATTACTGTTAATATTATTATTATTATTATTATTATTATTATTATTATTATTATTATTATTATTATTATTATTATTATTGTTGTTGTTATTATTATTATTATTATTATTGTTATTGTTAAAATTATATAACTATTGTCAATATTATAATTATGATTGTTAAAATTATATAACTATTGTCAATATTATTATTATTATTATTATTATTATTATTATTATTGTTGTTGTTGTTGTTGTTGTTGCTGCTGCTGCTGCTGCTGCTGCTGCTGCTGCTGCTGCTGCTGCTGCTGGTGTTGGTGTTGGTGTTGGTGTTGTTGTTGTTGTTGTTAAAATAATAACTATTATTATTATAGTTTACTGTTAATATTATAATTATTATAATTATTATAATTATTTTTATTATTGTTAATATTCGTATTGTTATTAAAATACGTATTATTGTTAATTGATTATTAATATAATTATTATTAATAACGTAACTGTTTTTTAGCGTTTCATGTCTCTAACTGATTTGAAGAATTGGGTACAAGCAACAGGAAAGGAGAATGGTTACGTAATTGTTAGCCGCCGATCGAAAAATATTGGTGGTAGTACGGGGATGGTATGCTTGTATGCGACCGTAATGGTGAGCACCGTAGTAAAGCAACAGTTAGGAAAGCTAGTAGCAAAAAAATTGGTTGCCCATTTTCATTACTCGCTATCCGGGACGTGACGAATGACACGTGGGAGTTTAAAGGGGACAACGCGAACCATAACCGCGAACCTACGACGAGTCTGTTGGGCCACGCTTTTGTGCGAAGATTTACTGAAGTCGAATACAAGCTAGTGGAGCAGCTAACTGCTCAAAACATGGAGCCACGTAACATATTTCAAACCCTAAGAAAGTAGTTTCCCAACCGCCTACACGTTCAGAAAGACGTGCAAAATATGGTACAAAAAATTAGAGCGTCACTGATGGACGGAAAGACTCCTATGCAGGCATTGGAAAGCGTGCTGCATGAAAACCGATTCACTTATGACACCCGACAGGAACTCAAAACAGATGCTGTAACAGAGCTTTTCTTTGTTCATCCTCATTCAATCACTATGTGGCGAGCATTCCCGCATGTGCTGTTGATCGACGCGACCTACAAAACAAACAACTACAACATGCCATTTGTCCAGGTTGTGGGTTTAACGTCGACCAACAAGTCTTTTTGTATCGCACATGCCGTTATTTGCAAAGAACGAAGGGATAACTTCGTGTAGGTGCTTGAGCGGGTCAAGTCAATGTTGCAAGAATGTATGATGTCGCGTGTGATAGTCACGGATAGAGAGATCGCCCTAATTAACATGTGTGCTAAACTATTCCCGAATGCGTCTAGGTTTCTATGCCTGTTTCACATCGAACAAAATATATGTAAAAATTGCAAGCAAGGGTTCAATAAATTAGATAGGGAGAAATTTCTGTCGTACTGGCGGAGAGTGTGTGACTCTACTTCAAAGCCCATGTACAAGTACAACTTAGACAAATTGTATAACTGACTCGTGGTTGCCAACAGGGAAAGTAAGTGTTCCTTCAACAAATGACTCACCCAATCTATTATATTTTACACACGCTTTTACATTTCTTTATTTTATTTTTGCAGGGGTCTTTAATTATGTCTACGAAAACTGGCTCAAAGACTATAAAGAAATGTCCGTCTATGCGTGGACTAATAAGTGACGCAACTTTGGTCAGCGCACCACCAACAGAGTTGAGAGCCAGCACACAAATTTAAAAAGATATGTTACGCGCGGGCGTTCGTTGGAGCGAATAGCAAGATGTGTTATTGATATAGTTGAAACTCAGTTAGGGGAAATACAAAAAAGTTTCACCGAAAGAATCGAAAAAATGATGAACCACCACAGACACCCATTGTTGGACAACCTACGTGGAAAGGTTTCCTATACAACACTTGATTTGCTGGAAGGAGAGCTAACGAGGAAGCTGGAGGTGTTGTGGAATCTTAACGCATCATGTGGTTGCCATATGTGGCTTAGTTGTGGGTTGTCGTTTGCTTGTAGGCTGGAAAAGGACAAACATAGAGGTAAAAAATATTAAACCGACAAACCTTTTGTTATTTGTGGCTTAGCTGTTTCTCACAACGTATTGACTTAACTATGCAGAGCGTAAGATATGACTCGACAACGTAGATGTATTCTGGCGTAAGCTTGATTTACTACCGTGTAAACTGGTAGATGAGGAAGTCGATGTTGTAGCAGAGCTCAATATTGTACGGCAACAATTAGAGTCGCAATCCCCCGATCAGAAAAAAGTTTTCTTTCAAAGATAAAAGCAGTCTTAACCCCGAAATCGTTAACTAAGAAACCACCGATTGTCAAACAAAATACCCGCGGTCGGCCTACATCAAAGAAAGTACAACAAAGGCTAGAAGAAGCTGCGAGTTAGACGAAGCTGCGAGAAACAGCTCCTATGGCAAGGACAACAACGTATATACCGCTTCCCCACAACATAGGTACGATTTTCCCTGACACAGCTCATACGTACCGTCAGAGGACTCTCGTGGAACTGGTTCGGTTGTAAAGTCTAAAAAACTTAAAATGCAACGAAACCGTTCAACGAGTTCTAAAAAGAAGGAGACGTGGGATGATCATGGTTTTCCATTAATGAAGGGGGACGAGGACTTGTTAACCATTATGAGGTTTAAGCATCAAATTCCATCAAAGTTTCACTCTTACATATTGCGTATACAAGATGTGACCCCAGACGGTCATTGTGGGTACAGGTCTGTGGCTGTCGGGTTAGGTTTTGGGGGATACGTATGGCCCTGTATTCGAAGTGATTTATTACCGGAGATTGACCATAACGAGCCGCTATGGATGCATGTATTCGAAAGATATAACGAAGGAGACTTTAAACGAATACAAAACAGCATCTCTTGGGATTCAGTGCAAGGGTGCCCTCCAAGTCACTGGATGGAAATGCCCCACGTAGGACTTCTCGTAGCGCAAAGGAATAATATCGTCTTCCACGTGTTAAGCATAGAAGGGAGCTATACCTTCTTCCCATTAACGGATGCCCCTGTAGATCCACGACCTCAAGTGATAACGCTCGTACATGTTTACGGCTGTGAAATCACTATGGTTTCCAGCATCGTTTGCAGCCGTAAACGGGCCTTTAAACGGGGGTGCACCCCCGGTTCCCACTAAGTTGCGCCACTGTCTATAATGGTTTTACTGATGCATAGGGTATAACGATATTGTTGTTCAGTCGATTGGTGAACTAACCCAACATGCATGATTGCAATACAAATATTACCCCTATGTAGTGAAATCATGATAACATTTACTGATAAAATGATAATATAAAGATAATATTTTTCGAATAACATAATATGCACCACTTTAGGTCTTATAACATGAGAAAATGATTTTATCATGTTATTTTTAAATGTGATATTATCTTTTCCTGTTTTCCGACATATGATTCAAGAACAAAACAATTTAGGGTTGACCAGAACTTAAACATACAAATACACAGACATATTTCAAACACACGTAAAACCAGAATTAAAAAATGCAGTATCAAACTCAGAAAAAACCATCAAATAATTTAGAACCCAAATACATAAGAAATAGGGGGATTTAACACAGCCGCAGTCCAGGGGTTCATATTAGATTCATAGGTTGTCATTGAATCATGTTTGCAGTTTGGGATTTTGGTGACCGCTGGTCACAATGGGTTGATGAGGCCCGTTTGCGGCTGCAAATGCGCCGTTAAACGGCTGCGAAATTGCTGCCGTTTGCGGCTGCGTTTACGGCCGTTTAAATGCCCGTTTACGGCTGCAAATGCGCCGTTAAACGGCTGCGAAATCACTGTCGTTTCCGGCTGCGTTTGCAGCGATAAACGGGCCTTTAAACGGCTGCAAACGCAGCCATTTACGGCGATTTTGCAGCCGTTTGACGGCTGCGAAACGGGCCTTTAAATGGCTGCAAAATCGCCGCAAACGGGCCTTTTAACAACGATCTTAGTTTCGTTGCTCGTTAGGGACCTACGCGCGTTACGGACGACGTCGTCGTTAAAATATATAAGTTTTGTTATTCAGTCGATGTCGTCCGTAAGGCGCGTAGGTCCCTAACTAGCGTCAAAACTATGATCGTTATTAAAATATATTTTTTTTATTATTTAGTCGATGTCGAACCGTAAGGCGCGTAGGTCCCTAACGAGGGTCGAAACTAAGATCGTCGTTTTATATTTTAACGACGATCTAAGTTTCGACGCTCGTTAGGGACCTACACGCCTTACGGATGACGTCGACTAACTAACAAAACATATATATTTTAACGACGAACTTTGTTTCGACTAACGTTAGGGAACTACGCGCCTTACGGTTCGACTTCGACTAAATAATAAAGTTACTCTTTTCTAAAACAGAAAACTGGTTTTCTGTTTTTCTTTATTTTTTTTATAAAAACTGCATTCTGTTTTTTTTATAAAAATTGTTTTTCTGTTTAAAAAAACAGTTTACTGTATTAAAAAAAACAGTTTTCTGTTTAAAAAAAAGGCAAATTGGAAAATAATAATCTCATCTTTCTGAAATTGGCAGATAATAATTCCAAGTCAGTTATTAGCCAATAATAATCCGACCTCGTCCAATTTTTTTGTAAAATAGTCCGCCGTTAAAATAGCTTAACGGAGCTCAGTGTTTCTCCGAATTACAAACCTATGTTTTAGGGCTTTTGATCAGAACGAGGATACGAGTCGATTGATGTAAAACTTACCTCGAAATACTGCCCCCAACCCACGAAAACGGTGCTTCAATTTGGGTGTTTAACTTCCAATTAACAAAATTCAAGCCATTTCGAACACAATTTCGTGGTAAGTTTTACATCAATCGACTCGTATCCTCGTTCTGATCAAAAGCCCTAAAACATCGGTTTGTAATTCGGAAAAACACTTAACTCCGTTAAGCTTATTTTAATGGCAGACTATTTTACAAAAAAAAAAAAAAATTAGACGAGGTCGGGTTATTATTGGCTAATAACTGACTTGGGATTATTATCGGCCAATTTCAGAATGATTGGGATTATTATTTTCCAATTTGCCAAAAAAAAAAACCTTTTTCTGTTTAAAAAATACAGTTTTCTTTTTTAAAAAATAATAACTTTATTATTTAGTCGAAGTCGAACCACAAGGCACGTAGGTCCCTAACGAGCGTCGAAACTAAGTTCGTCGTTAAAATATATAAGTTTTGTTATTCAGTGGACGTCGTCCATAAGGCGCGTAGGTCCCTAACGAGCGTCGAAACTAAGATCGTTGCTAAAATATAATTTTTTTTATTATTTAGTCCAAGTTGAATTGTAAGGCGCGTAGGTCCCTAACGAGCGTCGAAACTTAGATCGTCGTTAAAATATAACTTTTTAATTATTTAGTCGAAGTCGAACTGTAATGCGCGTAGGTCCCTAACGAGCCTCGAAACTAAGTTCGTCGTTAAAATATGTAAGTTTTGTTATTTTGTCGACGTCGTCCGTAAGGCGCGTAGGTCCCTAACGAGCGTCGAAACTAAGATCGTCGTTAAAATATAACTTTTTTATTATATAGTCCAAGTCGAACCGTAAGGCGCGTAGGTCCCTAACGAGCGTCCAAACTAAGATCGTCGTTTAATATTTTAACGACGATCTTAGTTTCAACGCTCGTTAGGGACCTATGCGCCTTACGGTTCGACTTTGACTAAATAATAAAAAATTATATCTTAGCGACGATCTTAGTTTCGACGCTCCTTAGGGACCTACGTGCCTTACTGATGTCGTCCGTTACATGCGTAGGTCCGTTACGCGCGTCGAAATCCGTAACGAGTCAAAATAATATTGTATTTTTATTATTTAGTCGACGTCGTCCGTTACTAGCGTAGGTCCGTTACGCGCGTTGAAATCCGTAATGAGTCAAAAATATTTTCTTTTTTTTTATTATTTGGTCGATGTCGTCTGGTTATTATTTACTGACTGGTTTCTTTTTGTGCAGGTATATTCACAAGATGATATCCACTACCATCACCGCTCGAAACAAGAGTCGGAAGTGGTGTACGAGCGGTGAACTGTTTTTCTTATATTGCCTCTTGTACAAGAAGTCGTGCGCTCTCGCACACGGGTTGGCGCAGTACTTCGCCTCCGCGCATCATCGACAGGAGCGCGGATTATTATACGGTGGCGCTTACGTCACCGTGATAGCCCTTTTGTTGGGCTATCACACGGAGACTGACCACCCGCGTGTAGGCAAGGCGATACAGCCGAAGCGGATGGGGATGAACACGATATCGAGAATGCACGTTACCAAAAAATTCCCATGCGGGAAGCAGTTTAAGGGTGCAGACGGCAATCCTTACGAGCCTACGCAGCTGGCGGCACAGTTCGAGCTGGTATATCCCTCACACGATCCGGAGGTGCCAGAGGAGCATGAGTCGGACATGTACATTCCGGAGCCACCACAGCAGCGTGGACCACCCGGGGCGCCTCAGTTCCCACGGCATGTTGTGCCCGGTCCAACCCCATCATATCAGCGGCTACGTCGCGACGTTGACAGGTTGACGTATGTGGTGGAGTGGATGGCTGTAGAGCTGCAGAGGCTTTCACAGCGTGAGGGGTTACCTCCACGACAGTTCGTTCCGCCTGCGGAATGGCATCAGCAGCATGAGCAGGAGGAGCAGCAGGAGCAGTGGGATCCACTGCCATAGTATTTTATCTTTTGTTATGTATGTACAAACTTTTGCTGTATATATCAAACTTTTGCTGTATATATAAAACTTTTGATGTAAACGGTGTAACATATTCGAACAGTACCCGGGTATTTCAAATAATTTAACGCTATAATACTTTAACGTTATAGTATTCGAACAGCACAGTATAGTATTCAAACGGTATAATATATTCGGACCGTACACGAGTGTTTAAAAATAATTAACGGTATAATATTTAAACATTTATAGTATTCGAACGGCACTAGACTTCGTATAATAATTTATTTCAAAAGCTTGATAACGATATTATATATTTGAACCATATATACGCTTTTCAAAAAATTTTAACGTTATACGGTTTTCGACGACATCGACTAAATAAATTAACAACGACATCGACTAATTAATAAAAAACACTATATATTTTTAACTCGTTATATATTTTAAGCAAGTTAATGTTGTAACCGGGTGAGAATTTATACCACAAATATGCTAAATGACCAAAAAAATTTATGAAAGGTTATATACGCTGTGTATAGATCTATACGCAGCGTATATAAACTTTGTAAAAAACTGATGCTTCAAACCCACCAAAATGACCCCAACAAGTCTGATGGTTTATATACGCTGCGTATAGAGCTATACACGTCATATATAAACCTTTGTTTTCTGTGCAATGATTGCTAATCAGGCTCTGAAACACATGCAAACTATAGGCACCGTATAGCTCTATACGCAGCGTATTACCTCTATACGCTGCGTATAGAGCTATACGATGCATAGGTAAAGGCAGTTTGAACTAGGGTTTACTAGGGTTTTGGTGTGCATATAGGCACATTGGTGTGCAAATATGCACACCCTTTAGTTATTATTCGTATTTGTTATTTCTGTTTCAAAGCCCGTCCTGCAGTTATCTTTACAGGATGCAATTTTTATTTTTATTATTCTTTTTGACCAAATGTGTTTTTCAGGTTGAGTTTAAACATTATAAAGTTCCAACCAAAACCACCAATTACAATAAAGTGGTATGTAAACGGACAACAAGCTATACCGCAATCCCCTTTTGGATTCAATAATAAAAAAACGAGTGAAGCTTTTACTCATTCTTTATGTTCTATTATTCGTAAGATTGGTGGCAACATTATGGTATCTGTTTGCCTTAACTAATGATCAAGTTTCATACAAAACTTAGCAGGTCAATTATGTGATTTATGTATAGTTACTTTGGTGTCAAAATTGTATTACCTAGAGAATCAAGATGTAGATTAATAAACTTGTAAAGGGTTGATAAAACTCATAGTAAATTCAGAAGAGAAAGTTAAATGAGTAAATACCATGAATTGCACTTGAGAAGCTTCTTAATACGATTACCAATCACTGTAAAGAAGATCTTAGCGGGTCTTCTTTTCAACTCACCCTGACGATAGTATTTTTTACCTCTGCTAAAAACAATTGACGTCGTTCCCATTGTGGTAACACAAATAGTGATTGAATTCCTCCAAGTTGGTTGAAACCCCCCAACAGCATCAGTGGCAACCCAAAGAATTGATGATATGGCACCAAACACATATGCTATGCGTGACCAGATTTCTGCACGTGCACGAGATTTGGTTTCATCCTGATCTTGTGGCTTTTCAATGTCGTGCACCAAGTCTTTTAGTACATCTTCTAAAACATAGGCTCCAGATGTTCCAGTAGATATGAGAACAAGTGCAATCACGAGAAGCCATTTCACATCAAACGGATTGAATAGCAACAAAAGAATTAAGCCCTGCAGTAAGGAAACACTTGTCAATATTTATTGCATACGTTTTCAACCATTAGGTGGTGATTCGGTGAAAGGAGGAGGAAGATAAAGATCAAGATCACGCTAGGGTGCTTGTAATATTTTAGAAATAACATGAGGAAGATAAAGATCAAGATCACGCTAGGGTGCTTGTCAACTGATTTTACAAGAGTACAGGAAGACCTATAAATACAAAAGACTAGGCACCTATTATGGAGAGAAGTAATCCTCTATACTAAGAATACATATTGACTCAATAAATACAATTAAGGTGTGATAATGACAGGAGGATTTTAATCCTTGTGATTGACATTTCCTAATACCCCCGGTCAATGCAAGACGGAGGTGATCCAAGACGAAGCATCTAAAAAACCTAATGAAGTATCCGTATGTGGACCTTCGTGTGTCGATACATCTTGCCCAATCGCATCTGAAAAACCTAATAAAGTAGTGTTTCGAGGTCGGTCAAATGTTAGACCATGTGCTATAGTGCCTTTAACATAACGAAGAATCCTCTTTACTAGTCGAAAATGATCGATGGTGGGTTTTTGAAGGTATTGGTTGGCTTGGTTTAAGGCGTAGGAGAGATCAGGATGGGTGATTGTGAGATATTGTAGAGTGCCAACCAGAGAGCAATAAAGAGTGGGATCATGGAACGGTTGGCCTTGGGAGTTGAAGACGTCTTTGGATGTGAGAGGTGTGGCAACCGATTTGGAGTCAAGCAAACCAGCTCTGGTGAGAATGTCATGGGCATATTTGGATTGATTTAAGAAGAGGCCAATTTTTGTGTGATGGACTTCCAAACCGAAAAAGAATTGAGCAAGCCAAGATCCTTAATTTTAAGTTCCTTGTTTAGACAAGAGGTGAAGTTGGTAATGAAGAGTTCATTATTCCCAGTTATAATGATGTCGTCAACATAAACAAGGAGATAAATTAAGATGCCTTGACGATTGTATACGAAGAAGGAGGGATCGGCTCGACTGTTTTGAAAACCATAATGAAGTAGAAATGTGCTTAAGTGGGGAAACCAAGTACGTGGTGCTTGTTTTAAGCCGTATAGAGCACGATTTAGTTTGCACACATGGGTTGGTTTTTTTGGATCTGCAAAACCCGGAGGTTGTTCCATGAAGATTGTTTTGGTGAGATGTCCATTTAGAAACACATTATTGACGTCTACTTGATGGTCTTTCCATTTGTTAATTGTGGCGAGACTAAGGACAACTCGGATAGTGGAAGACTTGACAACCGGGCTAAAAGTGTGTGAGAAATCAAGCCCCGGTATTTGGGTAAAGCCTTGAGCTACGAGTCTAGCTTTGTAGCGATCTAGAGATCTATCAGATTTTTATTTGATTCTATAAATCTATTTAGATCTAATGATGTTGGTGTTAGAAGGGTGGGGAATAAGAGTCCAAGTTTTATTTTCATGTAGTGCTTTGAGTTCATCATGCATGGCTTGAATCCACTTGGGATTTTTTAGAGCTTTTTGATGCCTCTTGGTACATGAGAGGAAAATAGAGAGTGATGTAGTTGATGGGTAGAGACTTGTGAAAGATCGACATAATGTTTCAGTTTGAAAATTCCATCTTTTGACCGAGTGGTCATGGGGTAGGAGTTGATGGGTTGGTTTTCCGTCATGGGTTGGGAGTTGATGGTGGGTGCGGAAGTGAGGATTAGAGGTGGTGAGTTTATTGGGCTCAGAGATGGGCTTGGTGGATGTGTGGAAAGTGGGGAGGGAGTGGGGTTGTTTGGCATAGTGGAGGGATTGGTGTTTGGGGTTATGAGTTCTAGGCTAAAATCGGCGGAAGAAACTGGGCTGGAAGGAGAAGGTGGGCTATTGATGGGTGGCTGTTGTTGGTGGACCGAAACATCATCACAGAAAGGAGTGTGAGTGTTTTGATGATTGGAAGAAGTAGGTGGTTTAGATGAGGGAGTTTGTGGAGTGATAGGAGTGGGTAGATGTTCTTCAAAGTTTGTAATGAGTAAGTCGGTAGTATTAGTGGGTGTCGAGTTTGTGTGAAAAGGCAAGACATCTTCATCAAATTTTGCATGTCTAGTCGTATAGACACGACCGGTTGTTGTTTCAAGACATCGAAAACCTTTATACTTAGGACTATAACCGATGAATATGCACAAGGCACTTCTTGGTTGGAGTTCATTTTTTGTATAGTCTCTAAGATAAAGAAAAACACGATAACTAAAAATACGCATATTTGAGTAGGTTGGGGTTTGTTTAAATAAAATTTCAAAAGGTGAATTGTCGTCTAAGAATTTTTGTGGGAAGACCATTGATAATATAAGAGGCGGAGGTGAAGGCATCAAACCATACTTTAGGTGCAGCATTGGCATTGAACATCATAGCTAAGCCGGTTTTGGTGATGTGACGGTGTTTTCGTTCCGCCCTTCAATTTTGTTTGGGTGTGTGAGGGCATGATAGTCTACGATGTATGTCATTTTGTTGAAAACACGTTTGCACTTGATGATTTGTAAATTGGGTTCCACTATCACTTTGAAAAACCTTGACATTAGATTAAAATTGATTTTGAACAAATGTTAACACTACGTGAAAAAAGGGGCTATGGCCACACTTTTGGAAAAATCGCCCAACCACACATTTGAAAAAATGTGTGGTTAAAGGTCATTCATAACGTTTTAAAACACCTTTCATCACACATTTTTGTATTAGTGTGACTATTAATACCAGTTCAGAACCATTAGCCACACTTTTTGAAAATAATGTGACATTCATTAGCCACAACTAGAAATGTGTGACCCAATGTTATTTATAGCCACTTATTTTTGTTTCATGTGACCAAAAACTCATGTATTTGACACCTTTAGCCGCACTTTAAGAAAAAAAACTGTGACATATGTTAGCCACAATAGCAACATGTGGCCAAATATTATCTACGATCACAATATTTGTTTTCATGTGACCAATAACATATTTATTCAAAACCGTTAGCCACATTTTATAAAAAAAATTGTGACATTTATTAGTCACACTAAAAAAGTGTGGTTAATGTGATCTACGACCACATTAGTTGTTTCATGTAACTAAAAGCAAAAATATTCGAAACCTTTACCCATGCGTTAAGAAAGAAAAACAATCATGCTAGAAAAGTGTGGCCAAATGTGATCAACGACCACATTATATGCTTTATAATATGGCTAAAATCTAATACATATAGCAACATAAATTATTTTGTGTGACCAAATTAAATATAGACATTAACCACACTTAAAATTACGAAATATCATGTGGCTTTATACAAAAATTCCTCACACCATTGTCACTTTATTTATTTTATTTGATAAAACACTATCAAATGTCATGGAAAAAATGTGTGACTAAATGTTTAAGTTACTAAATCTTTAAAACTTCCCTCCAAATATTTTATCCTAAAACTTAAACTTCCCTTCATAATATTTCAACCAAAAACTTAAACTTCCCTCCAAAATATTTAATCCAAAACTTCCCTCTCAAATAATATTATCATTTAAAAATTATATTATTTAATATTAATAAACAAAAAAACCTTACTACATATTTAAAAATTCAAAAATATTATTAAAAATTGTATGTTTTAAACCACATTTGTTTTCTTCTTCATAAAATGTTAATTTATGTATATTAGTTACGTTTATATAAATTTTTGGCGTTTTTAGTACTTGTACTTTTGGTTCGGTACGACACCGGTTTATACTGAATTTTACTTTCAAATACCAGTATCTCGTACTGGTATTGTACAATATCGTACCAAACATTTTCGGTACCGGTATTAGTACCTGTACCCATATTTGACGATTTCGGTATCGGTATTGATATGCACCAAAGTGCGGAAATCATCAAATGATACATAAAAGATTACTTGGAACCAAGTGATTCTGTCTTGTCTATTTGTGTCTTTTATTTATTCATTCTGTTTCTTTATTTTACTTATTAAAAACATTTTCTTAAAATTTGATTAGATTAGACGTCGACGATATTCCGTTATTAAAAGCTCTTTGTGTCCTTGTACGACCTTGGAATTTTACCATCACTATACTATGCCAACGATGGTGCACCTGCCCTAGCGTTTTGTAGAGAGTGATAGTGTTATATCGTATTCTATATATATGAAGCTTGAATACCGAGTAAAAAGTACTTAAAAATTATAATAAAAATACACACACCCTCGCTCACGTTAGGTATTTTCGGTACCAGTACCGAGCTCATCCCTAAATCATATATTTGTTAATAAACCACATTGTGGCTTAATGGGTCACAAAAGCCAATAGTGGGCCTTCATGGATTACAATCGACAATAGTAGATCAAACATGTCAGACATGGACCATATTAGCCTTAATGGATCACAATGGCCAATAATGGATCATACATGTCTGAATAAACTATATTGTGTCTTAATGGATCACAATGAAAAATAGTAGATCATATATGTGTTAATGGACCATATTAGGCCTTGTTGATTCACAATGGACAATAGTAAATCATTCATGTCTTAATAGATCATATTGGGCCTTAATGGATCATAATGGACAATAGTAGATCCTACATGTCTTAACGGACCATATTGGGCCTTAATGGATCAAATTGGACAAACACTTGAGCCATCTTTAGCTACATAGTTCCTCGTAACTCGTGCGGATAAACACTTGAGTCTCATTTGTTATCGGGTTTCTTCGCAATCACTTAGTTTGGTAATATACCCCTTCGTATGTACGAACGGGTGCTTTGCCACTTTTACAGTCAATGAACTCGTAATTAGAGCTTAGAGAACAACATAGCCGAAATAATTTTGACCCTAGTTATTGCATAAATGCATGTATTTTAAATTATTACTACTATTTATACATAATAACCTATGGCGGATTAAACATGTTATTCAACTGATGAGTTTGGTCACACGTAGTCACATTTTAAATTATTATTACTATTTATACATAATAACTTACGGCAGACTAAAGGTTAGACAATAGCCGTACTTAAAATTACAAAACTTTCTGTGACTTAACATAATCATTAGCCACACCAACGCCACTTTTTAAGTGTGTGACGGAATGATAGCAAGCGTCATGCGAAAAAAAATATGTGTGATTAAAGGCTAAACTGTAGCCACACTTTAACTTAAAACTTTATGTGATTTACAAAATTGTTAGCCACACTAAATGTGTCAATTTGTGTTATTTTTTATTTTTGTGTGACAGAATAATAGCAAATATCATTAGAAAAAAATATGTGTGACTAAAGGTCAGACAATAATCACATTTTAAATTACAAAATTGTTTTGTGTGTCTAGAAATACTTTTTAGACACACTTATAATAGAGTCATGTGACTAAATAATAAAACGGCCACACTTATAGTGAATTTATGTGGCCGTTGCTACCCTTTAGTTACACTTAATGGATGGAATACTTGATCCCAACAACCCTTTTTGCCACATTTTTTTTAATTGATGTGGCTAAAAAAACTTTTAAGTGACTGTATTATAGAAACGACCACACTTATGATAAATTCATGTGGTCATTGCTACCCTTTAGCTACACTTAGTGTACAGAATGTCTGACTCCAGCAAGAAATAGTGGTAGCCTTTAGCCATACTTTTAAGTGGCTACAACCACTAAAAGTGAATGTGGCAGTATGATACCTACGATGACTCGACCTTTGGTTGCACTGGAGTTGGAAAAAAAAGTGTGGCGAAAGACGTATGCCCACACTTTTTTTCGTGTGGCTATAGGCCTTTTTGACGTACTGTAAAAA
Organism: Helianthus annuus; assembly: GCF_002127325.2. Lineage (NCBI taxonomy): Eukaryota > Viridiplantae > Streptophyta > Magnoliopsida > Asterales > Asteraceae > Helianthus > Helianthus annuus. The sequence continues at coordinate 35,534,217 of NC_035442.2, forward strand.
GTTTATGAGGATGTTTGGAAATTCAGATTTGGCTTTTAGTGGGTAGAACCATGTGAACCGAGAGTGGTCATTGATAAAGATAACATAGTATCGATAACCATCGGTTGATGGCACTGGTGCAGGTCCCCAAAGGTCACAATGGATGAGGTCCAAGACATGTGGTGCGCGTTTGGTGTTATCAATAAATGGTAAGTGTTTCGCTTTTGATAATTCACAAGAGTCGCATAAAACCGGTTTAGATAACAAAGACTTAACAAAAACATGACCAAGTTTATTTAATATTGAAATTGTGTCAAAGGAAACATGTCCTAGACAACAATGCCATTTATTGAACGATGCACGAAGATGCGGTGTAGAAAGCGCAGAAACAAGAGACTTGTGACCTCGGGTAAGAACATAAAGACCATTTTCGCACGTGTCTCTAGCTAGAACCTCTGCTGTTTTTCGGTCTTGGATTTGAAAAAAAATCGTTAGAAAATAGAACACCGACCGGTGAATCATTCGTTAATCTACTGTTTGAGAGTAGATTTTTAGTGACATTAGGAACTATTAATACATTTTGTAAAGGTATAACATTATTTAAAGTAGTGTTCCCAATGTGGGTAACGGGGAATGAGTTACCGTTCCCAAAGGTGACACGAATGTTACTGTTTTGAGCTTTAGAACAATTTAAACCATGTTTCGAAGGTAACATGTGTGTTGTAGCACCCGAGTCAGCGGTCTAATCGGGAGTTTCGAAGGCTATGTTGCATTGAGCATGAAAGGCTTCGGCTAGATTTGCATCAAGTGAGATCGATTTTTTAGCATAAGAAGTGAGTTGAGGACATGTACTCGCATAAGGGCCATCTTTGCGACATAGTTGGCAATGAGGAGGCCGTTTGGGATAAGAGATTCCATGGCCACGGGATGAAGAAGAGCCACGGCTTCTTCCACGAGATGAGGGGTTACAATGAGTGTTGGTTTTGTTCGAATATGCATAAAAGGCTGCTTGGGGTGTTGGAGAACCATGAAGTTTCTAGACAAACATTTCTTAATTCTCTGCGTTGGCCAAGAGATCACGAAATGTGGGAGCCGGGTGGATGCTTCTCTAAGAAGTGGAGAAGTTTCCAAACGCAATGCCTAGTCCACAAAGGAACTAGTGGTGTTTGTACTCGTCACTTACGGGATGTTCTATAGCGGCGAGTTGGTCGGCTAAGGCTTTAAATTTCCGGCCAACCTCAGAAACGAAAGAGGTTCCGTTTAGAAGAGTTCGACGAGGGCTTTCCAAAGGGCGTGAGCCGTGTTATGGCCGATGGTCTCGGCCAGGCTTCTTCGGTTAGAGTGGAATTGATAATGAGGAGAGCTTTTAGATCGGTTGTTTACCCGGCCGTGTATTCACGATTAACAGATGATTTATCATCTTTGGTGATGGTTTCGGAAGGGGGAGAGGTGGTTCCGTTGACATGACCGATGAGTTCGAGATAGGTTAGGACCAGAGAGATTTGTTTCTCCCATGAGAGATAGTTAGTGGAGTTTAGTTTGATGTTGATAAGGTGCCTAAAAGAATGCAATGGTATGGTAGATAGCTCTGAGTTAGCAGTCATGGTAGAAAAAAATTGTAAAGGAGAGAGCAAGGGGAAGAAAAAAAAACGAGAGGAAGAGAAAGACTAGAAATAGGATCTTGAAATGTTTTAGGCTGATATCATATTGAAAGGTAATTGTCAACTGATTTTACAAGAGTACAGGAAGACCTATAAATACAAAAGACTAGGCACCTATTATGGATAGAAGTACTCCTCTATACTAAAAATACATATTGATTCAATAAATACAATTAAGGTGTGATAATGACAGGAAGATTTTAATCCTTGTGATTGACAATTCCTAATAAGTTATATCAAACATTTATGTGATGTAAAAAATGGAAGTTAGGGTGTAAGGAGTGGTTAAACACTTGAGAGTGGCAAACTAAAAAATCAACCAATCAGAGTGCGCCACGTCAATCAGTGAAAAGTGTTTAAACTTTGCTGAAAAGTGTTGGCAATGGTTAAACACTTGGTGAAGTGGCAAACTTTTTAAAAAAAAAGGAAAAAGGTGTGATTGGTTGAGAGATGGCATGAACCCCACCCCACACTACCCTCTCTCTCTCATACCCTCCCCCTCTCTCTCTCCTCCGATCATCTCCCCGAATCGTCAACCCTTCCCCGCATCCGCAACCTTCACCGAGCGGCAAACCCATCGGCGGCGGTGTTACCGCGCGGCAAAGGCGGTTTGCCGAGTGGGTTTGCCGCCCACTCTGTATACGCTTATAATGTTTGATTTAACTCAAATAGTTAGGGTGCTCAAAACTACACACATGACATTTTTTTTTTTGAATTTTTTTTTACAAATGCGTTTATAATACACGCATCTACGTTTATGAAAAAAAAATTTTGGTCCAACTCGCCCCGGATCAAAAAGTTCTCATAGTTCTTACAACTGGAGGTGGTTTTCATGTGAGAAGGATCATGTGAGAAGTAGTAGGCTAATTGAGAAACTTGAGAAGCATTCTGGACCACACATTCTCCCTGAGCAAAAAAATATAAAAGAATGCATTTTTTTTTTAAATCGAAGCTTTTTCTTTAAGGTTTGTTTTTTTTTTTTTTTAATTTGGGATTTATACACATGTGTATATTGTCAAATATACATATATGTATATACATGTTTAAAATTGAAAAATAAATGTTATTTAGGGTTTAGCATTAGTATTTAGGGTTTAGCTTTAGGGTTTAGCATTAGGGTTTAGCATTAGTATTTAGGGTTTAGCAATAGTATTTAGGGTTTAGCATTAGGGTTTAGCTTTTGGTTTAGCATTAGGGTTTAGCTTTAGCTCTAGGGTTTGCATTAGGGTTTAGCATTAAGGGTTTAGCATTAAGGTTTAGCATTAGGGTTTAGCTTTAGGGTTTAGCTTTAGCTTTAAGGTTTAGCATTAGGGTTTAGAATTAGGGTTTAGGGTTCAACATTAGGGTTTAGGGTTTATAACACTTATTTTTCAATTTTAAACATGTATATACATATATGTATAGGGTGGGAATTGGCTACAAAGTCCATTTTTCCTATAAAGTATAAAAAGTCATAAAACACCATAATATCAACCATAAAACACATTTAAAACCCACAAATAACAAAGTGAAGATAACTAAAACGACATATTTGTGGGTTTTCTGTTGTGTTTTAGATGATAAGGCTTTGATTATCGAATTACTAACATTAGTGTGTTTTATGTTGATTATCATGTTGTGTTTTATATTCATAGTTCTACAATGGTGTGTTTGAATTTTTATGGACTGTTAGGGTTTGAATATTGTGTTTTAGTTATCTTCACTATGTTATTTGTGGGTTTTGAGTGTGTTTTATGGCTGAAATTGTGGTATTTTATGACTTTATACACTTTGTAGAAAAAATGGACTTTGTAGCCTAACCCCACCCTGTATGTATAATTGACAATATATACATATGTATAGTTAAAAGATTAACAATATACACATATGTAATCCCAAATAAAAAAAATTAAAAAAAATAAAATCTTAAAGAAAAAGCTCCGATTTTTCCAAAAAAAAAAAAAAAAAAAAAATTGCATTTTTTCCACTTTTTTTTTTTTTTTTGCATTTTTTGCTTAGGGAAAATGTGTGGTTCAGATTGCTTCTTAAGTTTCTAAAATTGGGTGGACTTCTCTTAGGATCCCTACCCTATATATATTGGGGATTGTTCAAATGAAAACTACTTTTATTGCGAAAACTCGAAAACTAACTAAAAAAAGCCTAAAAAACACACAAAAAAAATTTACAATTTTTTTTATTAAAAATCGCTAGTTTTTATATATAAAAAAAACCTTTTTCACAAAAAAAAAAAATAATTTGTAGTGCACATGTGTAATAATTACATGGGTAGTACTATTACACATGTGCACTATAATTTTTTTTAAAGTTTTTTTTTATATAATTTAAATAGCGAAAATTGGTATGCAAAAAAAAAAAAAAAAAAAGATTGGTATGTTTTTTAGACTTTTTTAGTTAGTTTTTGAGTTTTCGCAATAAGTAGTGGTTTTCATCATTTGAACCTTCCCCTATATACATATTGGTTATTTGTTTGTTAAACAATGTTTAGTTTTTTTATATGTAAGAACGGAACGTTTGAATGAATGGAATTTTTCTATTTTTATTTGGAGCTATTAATATTGACCCGACCCGAAACATAACCATAGGAAAAAAAAAAGTTGGGTCCCATGACTTTGCACCCCCTCAAAATTTTTGGTCAAGCTCCGACATTGATGGTTCTATGTGCCTATTATTTATGAAACGAACGCCTAAATATATTTGTGTGTGTTTGTAGTTCATTTCTAAACCTCTACATAATAAGAGAACTTGAAAGCCCAATATGAGTCATTTAATTAACTGTGTTATCAATGGTCCAAACATATTTATGACATTACGTTAAATAGATAGAAGATTAAAAATCCGAGTCTAATTCAGATGCTTTACACTTTACATCAATCAATTTATAGCCTAATTGTATCCCTCCCATGTAGTTAAAGATTCTAGTTAATGTTAGACAAATGTTTAGATTTAGAAATATGTTTGAAAAGTATGTGAGTTAGCTGGTAAAAAAGATTAGAGATATACTATCTCTATTTTACTATCATTTTTTAGCTTTTAGTTTTACTAAAAATGTTTTATTAATTATTTTTTCCTTTTGTGTTTTAGTCTTAATTTTTCTCTTCAACCTTGTTTTTGTTTTATTCTTATGTTCTTATTGTTTTAGTCGAATTTTGAATAATTCGGTTTACCAGTCGTGCTTTGTTAGTAAGGCAATGAGGAATTGTGTATATGACCTTTCTTTGTTTTGCAATGACTATCAAGATATATAGATCTGAGTCGATTCGTTTTGTGTTTTTCTTTTTTTTTTTTCATTTCTTTTGTTTTACGAGCTCTTTTGGTGATGATGATGTGGCATTGATGTTACTTGGTATGATTTTACGTACCCGCCACCTCAACAACCATCTCCACCTTTGACCACCACCATCAACCTTTCACCACCATAACAGACAACAGACGGTGCCATTTCACCATTGCCATTCCTGATGACTTCTCAATCGCTAAAGACAAAAGGGATAGGTTAATTGCCACCACCGTCACTGCGGTTCACCACCAAACCACCACCATCATCTACTCATCTCCTCCAAACTCGCTCCCACCGAAACACCATCCATCTCCCACCGCTGCAACACCCGAAAAACCCTAACCCCCACCCACCGTTCACCGCCAATTGAAGAAGAATTTCCGTATCAAAACACGCGTACCACGTGGCATGGGATTCGAAACGCCCACCCGACATCGGGGAGTTGCAGGTTTCATATCTTATCGGGTTTGAACGATTTAGAATTGCAGGTTGTAATGTTTGACCAGCGAGTCAACCAAACCGATTTTTACTGGCCTACAATCTGATTATAGGTTTGTTCCGGCTTGGAGGTAGAAAAGCTTATTTAGGATTTGTGATTGTTTCAAAACGAAGAAGAAAGCAAATGAGGTAGGGCTTTGAAAGTGATGCTGAAGGTTTTTTAGGGTGTTGTGTTTAGATGTTGTGTGAGATGGTGTAGGAATGGCAATGGTAGAGGAATCTAGTGAGGTTTGTGGTGGTGGTGGTGGTTGAGAAAGGTGGAGATGGTGGTTGTGAGGAAAATGAAGAGGGTGGGATGGGTTGTGTGTCTCATATAAATTTTTAAATATTGATTATATTTCTTATAATTTATTAGTTATTTATTTAACAGTAAAAGTATTTAGGTCATTTAACACTCACCTAAGAGGACCCGGGGTGGGTTGTTTTTGTTCCGTGATGAATTCCACCACGCCGTTATACACGGCCGCCATTCACATCCACCACGCGTGGAAGAGTTAACGCGTTGTGGTGGTCACGCGTTGAACTTTGGAACTTTGTGTATGGTGGGTTGTACTCTAGTGCTGAGGAGTTGTACACTGATGGAATAAATAAAAAAGGTTGTGATACCATCACTAGTGATACCACCCCCTCTACATTTCTATCACTAGTGATAGAATATTGGTTGTGCACATGGCATGACTTGATTGGATAGTGGGAGTGATAGATTCTATCACTAGTGAACCACCCCTAGTCCCCTAACAAAGAAAACTAACATCCATCCACGTTATGGACTATCCAATAAACGAGTGGGCAAAAAGTTGAGAACTATAGGTGTGATTCTAGAAAGATAAAGTCTATAGGTGAAATATGAGCAAACAACAGAAACTATCAGGGCATTTTTGTCAATATTCTGTGAGGAACACAAATCCGTCACCATGATTTCCAACGAGGTGATTTATGCCAACCAAATCTGTCACAAAATTACATGTTTGTAACATGCCCCAGTTTTGAGCGTTACACAAGATCTAGTGTATTCATTTATTTGTAGCTTCTTATGTGGCTTTAGGGATTATATTCTTTATATATCTTAAAAGCTAAAAATATATCTTAATATGACTCTACTTTTAGTTTTATCAATACAAAAATACTATAGCTAATAATAATTTACCGCAGACGGATAGACAGGTTGAAAGATCCAAATAACGATAAGAATGTTATTGAAGCCCTTTCGCACCCTTATAATGTCTATTATACATGATCTTATTTTAAGAAACTAATTAAACATCATAACATGGAAAGGGGGCAACGTAATTACAAGCATATATATGCTAGGTAGGATGTATGGATCCCTAGGTGGTTCACTAATGACCGCCCGCTAAGAACAGAAGAAGCGGAATGAAAGTGATCTCTAGTTAAGATGATGTAATAGATATACTAACCATGACGTACGAAGCATTCGAAAACGTGAGTGTGCGCAATCTCCCAAAATATGAGTCAGCTGCATGAGCCATTAGTATAACCAAAAGCGATGATAACGAACTTTGGATGGTGCTCAAAATTGCTGACATGACAAGTTTATCTCCGTAGTATGTAAAATACCATGCTAGTACACTTGTAATCGTGAACTCGGTCAAGGAACGACTGAACGCTAAACCTATATAAGAAACATGTGTGTGCATATAAATAATGATTATATATTAAACACTTGTGCATGCATGCATACAACATAGATTTAATACAACTACTTGGATTTTGAGGTCGTTCTGAAATTACCAATGACAAAGAGGAGACGGTGATTGTAGATAAAATAATAATCTTTCCATAAGAATAAAAGAACAGAAGTAGAAATGAACAAAAATCCCGCCGAGGAGTACGAAATGAGAAGAGCAACAATATCCACCATGTTAACTTGTGTGCAGTTTGGCTAGTGTTTGTCAGACTCCTAGTTTTGTGTATATATAGTTTTTTTAAGGTAAGCACCCTAGTTGTTCATGGATCATGATCAGTCTCTTCCTCACATTATTATAAATTCCCGCAGGTCAATAGGCTTTTTTTATTGGTTGGCCAATAATTGTTTGTTGTCGGCCAATTGCGCTTATAGTCTTTGTTTTTGGTATGTCAATTCATTAGTCTACTAAACAATTACGCATCATACCAGAGTTTGTTGTCGGCCAATAGCGCTTATAGTCTGTTTTTTGGTGTGTCAATTCATTAGTCTACTAAACAATTATTAATGATGTTGTGGGGAGCTACCTCATCTATAAGCTTACTAAACTGTGTGATACCGAATATTTGTGTCTGTCAAGTTGTTTGTGCCCCAAGTCAATGTCTATCATCATTGACCAAGTAGCAAGGCCTAATAGTTCACGCCCGATCCCCGGTCACGGTGTAAGATTTGTCAAACCTAATAGCCAGTGGCGGATCTAGGATTCTGACCAAGCGGTAACGTTTTATAAATAGGCGGTAACGAAATCGAAAAAACGTCAAATTTTTCCAAAATTTACACTAAAAACGTCAAAAATTTTCCGACCAAGCGGTAGCGGAGGCTACCCCTTGTTCCTCTTTACATCCGCCCCTGCTAATAGCGCCATTAACTAATATCCCGCTCGCCCCCGGCGATTAATCGGTATTGTAAGTGTGGACTTAACGATAGAGTTTCGTTTAGTTTGGTAAGTCATGATTTATAAATAGTATTTAACCGTCTTCCCCCCGGGAATAGTAGTTTAAAAGTATCATTTCCAAGGTTAGTAGTTCATCTGTGTCCCCCCGGGCTGCATGCTTTTATTGTGTGTGAACTCACCTTGGTTTGCTCGACAAGTTATTTATTTGTTTTAACAGTTGGTCAACCACGTCCTATTATGGTCACCAATACTACTCAGGTTTTTGTTATGCAAGTAATTCACGTATATGTACACATAACTAACAAGTAGCATACAAGGTATTATATTTAACACAAGCCCAATCATGTGAACAATATGCATCAGTCCATTATATATACTAGTTGTGCGGTCTAACATGTTATCAGCCTAATGGAGTGTGCGGCCCAATGTTAAGTGTGTCGTCCGGTTTCATACAGTCCATTAATGGGTGTGCGGCCAAATAATTGAATGGCCCAAAGGAAGTGTGCGGCCCACTGCCTAGTGTGTAGCCTCTTGGCAGTGTACGATCATGCAGTCATTTGTTGTACCACGTGTTTTATGCGTTTATTCAGGAACTGTGCGGTTCACACAGTGTGCGATTCTGCTTTGGTAGTTGCACCACGTGTATCAGTCACTTGTACAGCGATGGTGTGCGGTCATGAGGGTGTGTGACCATGCACCACCCAGCTGTACAATGTCCATTTAAGGGTTGTATCATAGGAGTGTTCGGTTTTAGCAATGTGCGACCTTCTCCGCTGGTTTGTACAACCCGCAGTTCAAGTTGTACGTTCCAGGGTGTGCGGTATTTCTTATCCAAATCAGTAAAACAATTATGTTTCTATGTTCAAATGGATCAAACACAAACTCCATACATCACTCCTATCATATTCATCATACTATCACAGTCATTCTCAATCAACACACAATTTCCAAGAACAGATTCTTATTCATTTTATCAAAATAATCATCAAAATGTCCATTATTCATCTAATCCGGCCTAAACATTTATGCACCTAAATCAGATCGGTCTTTGCAATTTATCACAATCATCATATCTTCTAACAGACCTTATAAATAGATTTCAACAAGAATTATCCTCAATATTCATAAAGTTCTAAGCTTTGATAGCATACTAATTCTCTAATCTTATCTTGTCAAAACATTAACATGTTATTGTGAATGATAGTATCACATTCATGATCATTACATAGAAGAATCATCTTAGAAACATAAATCAGCTCAAGCTCATTCACACCCATCATTCAGCAAGTTCAACATTATTACATACAACAATCAAGTGTCAGTCAACTAACCTGAATGTAATTGATTCGGTAGTGTGCGAGTGTGTGGAGAAGAAGAGGACTTCAACAAGAATATCTTCCTGAAATGACTAGGCTAATGTTGATGATGATGATGCGCCGAAGGTGTTTCAAGGAGGAGAAAATAAGGTATTGTTCTAGGGGTTTTTTAGAGAGAGAGAGAGAGAGAGAGAGAGAGATAGAGTTAGAGGGAGAAAGAATGTTTACTGCCAAAGAATGTTCAGGCGTCACAATGATTTGATAAATCATTCTAGGGTTTTACACTCATTCCCTTTTATAACTAATTGAGGATGCCGCACACACACTCCACCGCCTTAGAGTGTACGGCTCCTTAGAGTGGGTTGTGGACTTGGGCCACGTTCCAAAAGATGTGTGGACTTGGGCTATGTATGCAAGTGGGAAAGTGTACGAGGTGGGAGTTGTGCGCGGCTGGCATTTCATTTGCCGCACACTTATACTTTCATATACATACATACATATATATATATTAATCAACAATTTTTATTATAATTCCAATCGTTATATTCGCACAAGTAACTTTACATACTTCCAACATAAAATAAGATGTGCAGGAAAACCCGAAGTGTCACATTATCCCCACGTTCAAAGAAATTTTGTCTCGAAATTTAGCGTGCAGCCACTAACAAGCTAGTGTGTTTAAACATTTTCGCGGGGTGTCACATCATCCCCCTGTTAGTTTGGAATTTCGTCCCGAAATTCAGTAGTAGCTTTAGTGCTAGAGGTATTGTTAAATAACTGGGGATACTTGCGCATCATCTGGTCTTCCCGTTCCCAGGTAAACTCTGAACCACGGCGCGAGTTCCAACGAACTCGAACGATGGGTATCTTGCTACGTTTGAGGGTTTTGATTTCTCGATCGACGATCTCATCCGGTTCCTCAACGAAGTGTAGTTGATCGTTGATCGTGAGTTCCTTAAAAGGAACAATGAGTGTTTCATCTGACAGACACTTCTTCATATTTGACACCCAAAAAATGTTATGTACCACACTCAGCTCTTCAGGCAGATTCAGTTTACCGATTCTCTTGGTAATTTCGAAAGGTCCGACATAACACGGATTAAGCTTGCCCCTTTTGCCAAAACGTACCACACCTTTCCAAGGTGAGACTTTTAGTAGAACCCGGTCCCCGACCTGGAATTCGAAAGGTTTCCTGTGCTTATCGGTGTAGCTTTTCTGACGGTCACGAGCCGCTGCCATTCGTTGTCTAATCTGGGCAATCTTTTCCGTGGTGTCAAGCATAAGTTCCGTGCCGTGATTTGGCTTTCGCCAACTTTCGCCCAGCACAAAGGTGATCGACAAATGCCCTAAAACCTCCGTAAATGAAAAACCGAACCCGCGTATTGATTATTTTTATAAAAAATGAAAAAAATAAAGTTTATACGTCTGTCGCGGGCCGCGACAGACATCGTTAACTCGGTCGCGGGGCGCGACGACCCCATGACTTACCGGACACCTTTTGTGACAAGTGTCACCCATGTGTCAAGAGTACATGGTGACTAGTCAACCCTAGCCGTAGCTAGGGGGCGCTCGCAGGCCGCGACGGGCTTTGCCCGGATGTGTCGCGGGGCGCGACGGGGTCCAGAAACAACTATAAATTGAGCTTGAGTCTACACATCCCAACTCGCTCAAACTTTCTTTCTCTCTCAAATATTAGAACGAAAATATTACTAATAATACCCCTAAAATCAAGATGCTCTGCCCCGTTGTAAGTGTTTTAACCCCTGATCACTGATTCGATACCCTGTCCGATCGATCTGGAACCCAGCAACTATAACAACCCTAACGTGAACCGACACCCTCATAATTTTTTTCCGACACCCTATTATATTAAAATGTCTCAATATGTCTTTATATGCACCCAGTATGTGAAAACCGAGCCCAAAATACAATATAATATATAAAATAAATTAAAAGCACTGAAAATTAAGTTGAGGCGGGCCGCGTAGACCCACCCCAACCATTCACGCAGGCCGTATGAAGGTATTACCCGGATTCTTTTGATTCTTTAGTTTAGGCGGGCCGCGTACGACCCCGTTTAAGTTTATGCGGGCCGCGAGAGTCCTAGAATGTGGCAAAGCCCCGTGAGGCCACGTGGCCCAACACACGGCAAGTCTACTTGATGAACCAGCCAAGCTACGCGTTGACCCAGCTTTGACGCGGGCCGCGTAAGCTTTGTCTGTTCTTTACGCGGGCCGCGTGGAGACCAGATTACAGCCCTATATAAGAAGGCAACGGGCTTTCACTTTCCGTCGTTCATTTCTTTCTTTCAATCTAAATTTCTGTAGCGTTATTATACCCGGGTATTATACCCCCCTAAATAGCGAGGTTCTGCTACGATGTAAGTATTATAACCCCTGGAGACGTATTAGATACTCTGCCCGATTGATCTAGGGTTCCGTAACGGCTGTCGTGGTTCTGCCCGACGTAGTCGTTGGAATGCCGTCTCGGGGAGGGTATTACTAATGTTAAAATGGGTTATTATACTAACACACGTGCATTTGTGTAATTTATAGATTATTCCCAGGAAATCCTTACGAAAAACCTAAAACAGCAATGTGAGTTGATCCACTTTTTGTAAATCCTTTTGTTAACTGTTTTTACAAAACATTAAATATCTTTCCATGCGAATAGCAGTTATTGAGTATTTGTAAGAATACAATTACAATCGGTAAATTTGGGGTTTTGTATACAAAATTTGTTACCACCTGGTAAAGGAGTAACATGACCATAAGTCGGAACGACATTACCGTGTGGTGGTAATTGATATAACTTGGAAACAAATGTAATTGCGGATGCGCCCTCAATACTGTTCACTGTGAATTTTTCTTTAAACCTGATTAAACTGGGATTCACTCACCAGTATTTCCCACTGACAAAATGTTTTTAAAACGCGTTTCAGGTAACAAAATGTGAAAGCCAAATAGAAGCCAGCTGGACAGCACTGAAGGCTTGGAAAAGTGGCAATAAAGTTACCTAAGAATAAAATAAATGTTTTTATTTAATAAAATAGGATTTATTCCTATAAAATGTGTGTATTGAAAACTTGGGTTTTACCCATGTGTTAAATGTTATAAAACGTGGTGGTTTACTCTGATTAAACATTTCCTAACTACGGTCCTGATGAAAATTTCCGCTGCCAAATTGAATAAATAAACGCGATACCACCGAAACTGGCTCGCGGCCGCCCGTTCCCGGGAACTGGGGATCGGGGGTTGTGACAGAAGGTGGTATCAGAGCTATGCCATTGATTCAGCCACAGAAGTGTTCTGCTAACATCAAAATTCAAAGTGTTAGGTAATAAATTACGGAAATACGTGTATAATTGTATTTTCTTGTTATGTGTTATCTGACTATCTGTTAGTTTACAGTATGAGCGACCAAGGACCATCTGACGCGTATCGTCAATTGTCTGGTTCGCCTAGGAGCGAAGGCACCTCCTCTTCTCAGCCTGCCCTCTCAGGGTACTCTGCTGATACGGAAGAAGGAATCTTTGTGTTTAAGGCTCAGTCTGAAGAGCCATTTCCTCAGAAAAAGAGGGGATGGTTCAGTAGGGGAGCGCACGAGCGTAGGAAACGTATGAAAAAGTTGCAGGAACAGCGAGTGTTAGCCGCAGCTAAAAGAGAAACTGATGCCTATGCCCAGGATATGCTCAATAGGGGTATAGCTAATATCCATATTTTAGCTACCACTGCCGCTGATCCAAACCTGGAGCAAATGCTAGCACCCCAACCACAATTACCAAATCCTGACCAACCCATGGAAGTAGAAAACCCTGAAAATCAAATAGAAATGTATGATTTCAACCCGGAGGAGATACCTAGGGTACCTGCACCAAATCCCCTAGACCCAAATTATGACCCCTGGTGGGATGAAATTAGGGACTATGTGCAACAAAACCCAATACAGGAAAATGTGCCGATACCCAACTTAGGAGCCTACCCAGGGTTAGATCCTCAAGATCCCTACAACATTAGTGATGCATATGTTAGGGAGATTTTAGAGAATCCCTACCTATACCAGGAACCCACACCCCAGATTCCAAACCCAGTCCTAGAACCTGCACCCCCAATGAGTGCAGAAAACGTACAAGAACTTAGGACTTTCGGTGAGGAAATTTTAGAAAGCAGTGAGAGAATGAGACAGGTGGGAGAGCGTCTCGTATGGAAATACGACGAGCGCAATATGGATTTTTGGATGAATCCATATCAGTAAATATGATGATGGAAACGGTAGTAGTAATAATAATAATAATAATATAATAATATATGTGTGTATGTGTTAGAAAAAAAACTACGGATGCATACTATTAGTATTGTAGCTTTACATTTCAGTCGGTATTGTAATTTTAATTTCAGTACTGGTGTGTAATGATGCATACTATATAAATAGAGTAAAAGTCGCAATGCTCGACGCTTTTGACCAAGAAGTGCTTGTCATGTGATTGGCTATATTCAAATATTATTTGTGATATTAATATTTGGTAAATGTTTAAAATTCAGATGGCCGACGAGGGAAATCAAGATAATCTGAATAACGATAACTAGATTAACAATAACGTGGTTAATGAAAATCCAAACAACAATGGAAACCAAATGGATAATAGTTCCGTTCAACACATAGTGGCACAAGGAATTATAGATGCAATGCCATTTATTATTCAAACAGTTCAAGAAGCGAATAATAAAAGTAAGCATAGCAGTAAGCGACCAAGTGAACTGATGGAGGTTGTGAAATCCGAGTGTTAACGTGCTTAATTTGTGTGATTTATTACCGTTTGCGTGATTGTACATTTGGAATATGTTCACTACGAAAGTTTGTGGTTTTGCAGGCCAATCGCGTAATTCGGTGAAATTAAAGTGGTTAGAGATGATGCGGAACACCCGTGGATAATAAACATAGCGAAAGGCGTTATTCGGAAGTTAATTCGGGTTAGAAAATGGCTTAGAGTCGAAAGAAACGAGAAGGAATGAAGTCCATGGGCCATTTGATAATTAAATGAAAGTTGCAAAGCATACAAAAATGTAGCTTATGGAATATACATCATAAACTACGGCCAAAGAATCCAAAAGAGACAGCATGTTTCAACCGTAAGCTACGGTTGAAAACGTAGCCTACGGTAGTTATATGGAAGTGTCACGTGAATTTTGTTGAGGGAATTAAAAGAAAAAAAAAACAATAATCTAATGGGCCTAGATGTGAAGGGCGGCTGACTTCCTCTTGGGGGGTGTGTGGACTTTGACTTCTCAACATAATCATCATCACACGCATACATATGAGGGAAGAGGAAAACACATGCAGTCAACATGTTTGATTTGAAAGAAATTCATCATCATCTCACGCAGAGAGGAGGAGACATTTTTTGGTGTCATCATTACATTAAAGTCAACATAGTCCTCAATTTGGTGGCTGACTTAGTTTACGTGAATCACAAGTGGGCCGATATTATTAGGGAGTACATATATGGAGAGCCCAATATTAATTATCATTCATGTGGGCTTTTACTTTGGGGATGACATCACCACATCACGTGAACGTTGGGATTAATGGCTGGAACATTAATTTCTAAAAGGAATTCAATCATCATCAATACATCCATCGTAATCAACATAGTGGACTTCTTTTTGGGCCGAATAATTGGGCCATATTCACGTGAAGGGGGATTGGTTATTGACGGCATCTTGGGCTTGGGCGGCTGACTTGAAAGGGCTGCACATGAATATCGAGGGAAGGCAACATCACCAAAAATCATCAATCTCGACGGCAGTAAGAGGGCAAGAGGGCAAGAAGATAGAAAAGGCTTTGAATATCAACCGACCGACATGAGCGGCTAGTCTCGTAGTGGTTTCCTCCGGATGGAGGGTTTTTGTAAGTTAGACAATTTTATGTGTTTGTGACAATCGTATAACTTGGTGATCTAAGCATTCGATGCTTTTCACCTTGATTTGATTTGATTTATTGGTTGTAAAGAATTGCATTTATTTAAACCTTAATTTCTAAGCATTCAGTTCCCGAGAGTTCTAGTAATTGGGATATATTTGACATGGGGTTAGGGTTTATAAGTTGTAATTGATAATCATTCGATAACCTCCCGTTATGTATTGACCGGAGTACTTAGTCGTTGGTTATCACAATTGATGAATTAGGTTAAACACTTATGTCTATGTGAGTGTTTCGATTAAACATATAATTGAATCTAGCTATAAAACCTGAAATCTGGAGGAACCATTGTTCTTTCTATTGATTTAAATCTCACATTTAGTTTGTAATTTTTAGTTAATCCACAAATCAAACAATCATCAGTTTATTTTTTTATAGTTGTTAATAAATACTCATTACACACTTTCCACAATCCTCCTCTGGTTCGATATCCGACTTACTCTAGCTACTAGTTTATTTCGGTTTTTGCATGTCCATAACGACAGACATCATGAACCGGAACACAGCGTGAACGATGGACCCATACTTCAAGCGCCCATTCCCAAAAGAAGAAGAACCATGCCATATGGTTGTTCTTATAAAGAATTCTGGTCCTGTAAACCAATAGAATTCTCGGGTAATGAAGGACCCATTGTAACTCTATGCTGGATAGAGAAAACTGAGGCTGTTCTGAAAATAAGCAAGTGTGCTGAAGAAGACAAGATAATGTTTGCTTCAAATCTGTTTAAGAATGCAGCCCTAGAATGGTGGAACACTATCCTCCAGTCAAGAGGAAGTGATAAGATTTATAACATGGAATGGGAAGAATTCAAAAACATGGTAGAAAGAAAATTCTGCCCTCCCAATGAAAAGGAACAGATAGCAAATAAGTTTCTGAATCTTAGAATGACTGGAGTAGACAGTAAGGGTTACACTACCACATTCTTTAATATGCTAGGATAGTACCAACCCTTGCATCACCTGAACCGGTATTAATTTCCCGTTACATCTGGGGATTAATTGGGGAGATTAGACATGTAGTCAAGGCAGCTAGACCCCAAACCATAGAAGAAGCTGTAGAACTAGCCAATACCTTGACTGATGAACTAGTGCGAACTAGAGAAGAAGACCAAAGAAGAAACCTATCCCAAAGGCTTACCCAAGAATTCCGTTCTGGGAATTCCAACCGTAGGAATGTAGGTTCTACCTCTGCGCCATATTGCAAAGCCTGCAGAAAGAAGCATTCTGGAAGATGCTCTACTTACTGCAATTTCTGCAAAGCACCAGGACATAAGGAAGAGACCTGCAGAAGAAAACCAACCAATGGAATGTGCTTCAACTGTGGAGAAAAAGGTCATATCAAGCCAAACTGTCCAAAGTTAGCTCCAGCTGCAAACAACATGAACACTAAAAATGCTAGAGCATTCGTTCTAACTGCAGATGAAGCCAGGATGATTCCGGACGTCATTGCTGGTACGTTTTTAGTTAATGATATTTTTGCTAAAGTATTATTTGACTCTGGTGCAAACCAAAGTTTTATTAATACTTCATTTTGCAAACTCCTAAATCAATCATTAACTAAACTACCACAAGAATGTCTAGTAGAGACCGCAAATGGGGAAACCGTTAGAATTTCGGAAATCTTGCAGGGAGCAAGAATAGAAATTTTTAATCAAAAATTTATTGCAAACCTTTACCCAATGAATCTGGCTGGATTCGATGTTGTGCTAGGAATGGATTGGTTAATAGCCAATAAAGCCAGTATTTTATGTGATCAAAAGTCAATTCAAGTAAAGTCACCAAAAGGTGAAAAGATCACAATTAAAGGAGATAAGCCATCTAGATCCACTAAATTCATCTCTGTAATGAAAACTGCAAGCTATATAAGAAAAGGATCTATAGTGTATTTGATTTCTATAATCACTAACACTAAAGGAAAAGAATTAAAAGATATTCCAGTAGTGTCCCAGTTTTCAGATGTCTTTCCAGAGGAATTGCCAGGACTGCCGCCAGATAGGGAGGTCGAATTTAGAATCCATCTGCTACCAGGGACAGCACCGATTGCCAAAGCACCTTACCGTTTGGCACCCGCCGAAATGCAGGAACTGAAGAAACAATTAGATGAATTGCTAGAAAAGGGATTCATACAACCAAGCTCATCGCCATGGGGAGCACCGATTTTATTTGTTAAAAAGAAGGACGGATCCATGCGTATGTGCATTGACTACCGTGAATTGAACAAAGTCACGATTAAGAACCGGTATCCATTACCGAGGATCGATGATCTGTTCGATCAACTTCAAGGAGCTCGATTTTTCTCTAAAATCGATTTAAGATCAGGATATCATCAATTAAAGGTACAGGAAGAGGACATTCCTAAAACCGCATTCAGAACAAGGTATGGTCATTATGAATTTACTGTCATGCCATTTGGTTTAACCAATGCCCCAGCCGCATTTATGGACATGATGAACCGAATATGTAAGCCATATTTGGATAAATTCATAATTGTCTTCATAGATGATATCCTAATTTACTCTAAAAGTAAAGAGGAACATGCAAAGCACTTGCACTTACTTTTAAGTTTATTAAGAAAGGAAAAGCTTTATGCTAAGTTTTCAAAGTGCGAGTTTTGGTTAGAACAGGTACAATTTCTTGGACATCTAGTTAACCTTGAAGGAATCCATGTGGATCCTACCAAGATCGAGGCAATTACCAAATGGAAAACCCCTGAGTCGCCAACCGAGGTTAGAAGTTTCTTAGGATTGGCCGGTTATTATAGAAGATTTGTTCGAGATTTTTCTAGAATAGCCATTCCCTTAACCAAGTTAACCTGTAAATCTGTTAAGTTTGAATAGGGACCAAAACAAGAAGAAGCTTTTAGAATCCTTAAGCAAAGATTAACCCATACACCCATATTAGCGTTACAAGAAGGAACTGAAGACTTTGTAGTCTATTGTGACGCTTCAAAGTTAGGATATGGATGGGTGTTAATGCAACGTCAAAAGGTTATAGCTTACGCATCTAGACAGCTTAAGAGGCATGAAGAGAATTATTCAACCCATGATTTGGAATTAGGAGCCATAATTTTTGCCCTTAAGATTTGGAGACATTATCTTTACGGTAGTAAGTTTACCATATTCACAGATCATAAGAGTTTAAGGTATGTTTTTGGGCAAAAAGAGTTGAATATGAGACAAAGACGCTGGATGGAATTGCTTAACGATTATGATTGTGATATTCAGTATCATGCAGGAAAAGCCAATGTGGTGGCTGATGCTTTAAGTCGAAAGTATCATGAAAAGCCAAAAAGGGTACGTTCTCTTAAATTAAATCTTCAAGTAGATTTAAACGATCAGATTAGGAAAGTTCAAGAATCAGTAATCAAGGAAGATACTGAAAAATTAAAAGGAATGATTAAGGAATTAGAACAAGGAACAGATGGAATTTGGAGGTTCCATAAAAAGAGAATGTGGATACCTAAATTAGGAAATTTACGTCACCGTATATTAGAAGAAGCTCATAAATCTAAATATACAATGCATCCAGGAAATGATAAAATGTACCAGGATTTAAGTAAAAAATTTTGGTGGATAGGAATGAAAAAGGATATAGCAGCTTATGTTTCTAAATGTTTAACTTGCTCACAAGTTAAAGCTGAACATCAGAAACCCTCAGGTTTGTTACAACAATTAGAAATGCGAGTTTGGAAATGGGAATTGATAACAATGGATTTTGTTACTAAATTACCCAAAACAAGAAAAGGGAATGATACAATCTGGGTGATTATAGATAGGTTAACCAAGTCAGCTCATTTCCTACCAATGAAGGAAACTTTTAGTATGGAACAATTAGCCAGATTGTATGTAAATGAAATTGTTTCATTACATGGAATACCTTTATCAATTGTTTCTAATAGAGATAGTCGTTTTACTTCTCATTTTTGGTCAAGTTTCCAAAAAGCAATGGGAACCAAATTGAACCTAAGCACAGCTTATCATCCTCAAACGGACGGACAAAGCGAAAGAACAATCCAGACAATGGAAGACATGCTTAGAGCTTGTGTAATTGATTTCGGAGGTAATTGGGACGAACACTTACCTTTAATAGAATTTTCTTATAATAACAGTTATCACACAAGTATTAATGCTGCACCATTCGAAGCACTTTATGGACGAAAGTGCAGAACCCCAGTCTGTTGGGCAGAAATTGGGGAAAAACAACTATCTGGACCCGAGATAGTACAAGAAACAACTGACAAAATCATTCAAGTCAAGGAACGACTGAAGGCAGCACGTGATCGACAAAAGAGCTACGCTGATAACAGACGTAAGCCGTTAGAATTCCAAGTAGGCGATAAAGTGTTACTAAAAGTCTCTCCTTGGAAAGGAGTGGTAAGATTCATCAAAAGAGGAAAGCTAAGTCCCAGGTATATTGGACCTTTTAAGATTATTAAAAGAATAGGACCTGTAGCCTATCAACTACAACTGCCAGAGAAATGGCAGGAATACATGACGTATTTCATGTATCTAATCTCAAAAAGTGCTTAGCTGATGAATAACTAATATTACCTCTCAAGGATATAGAAGTTAATGAAGAACTCAAACTCGTAGAAAGGCCTCTACAAATTGAAGATAGGAAAATTAAGAATCTCAAGCATAAGAGATTAGTTCTGGTCAAAGTGAAGTGGGACTCCAAAAGAGGACCTGAGAACACATGGGAGCTTGAATCAGAAATGCAAAAAAAATATCCACACTTGTTCCAGTAGATCTCGAGGACGAGCTCTAAAACAAGGTGGGGAGGATATAACAACCCTAACGTGAACCGACACCCTCATAATTTTTTTCCGACACCCTATTATATTAAAATGTCTCAATATGTCTTTATATGCACCCCGTATGTGAAAACCGAGCCCAAAATACAATATAACATATAAAATAAATTAAAAACACTAAAAATTAAGTTGAGGCGGGCCGCGTAGACCCACCCCAACCATTCACGCGGGCCGTATGAAGGTATTACCCGGATTCTTTTGATTCTTTAGTTTAGGTGGGCCGCGTACGACCCCGTTTAAGTTTATGCGGGCCGCGAGAGTCCTAGAATGTGGCAAAGCCCGGTGAGGCCACGTGGCCCAACACATGGCAAGTCTACTTGATGAACCAGCCAAGCTACGCGTTGACCCAGCTTTGACGCGGGCCGCGTAAGCTTTGTCTGTTCTTTACACGGGCCGCGTGGAGACCAGATTACAGCCCTATATAAGAAGGCAACGGGCTTTCACTTTCCGTCGTTCATTTCTTTCTCTCAATCTAAATTTCTGAAGTAGCGTTATTATACCCGGGTATTATACCCCCCTAAATAGCGAGGTTCTGCTACGATGTAAGTATTATAACCCCTGGAGACGTATTAGATACTCTGCCCGATTGATCTAGGGTTCCGTAACGGCTGTCGTTGTTCTGCCCGACGTAGTCGTTGGAATGCCGTCTCGGGGAGGGTATTACTAATGTTAAAATGGGTTATTATACTAACACACGTGCATTTGTGTAATTTATAGATTATTCCCAGGAAATCCTTACGAAAAACCTAAAACAGCAATGTGAGTTGATCCACTTTTTGTAAATCTTTTTGTTAACTGTTTTTACAAAACCTTAAATATCTTTCCACGCGAATAGCAGTTATTAAGTATTTGTAAGAATACAATTACAGTCGGTAAATTTGGGGTTTTGTATACAAAATTTGTTACCACCTGGTAAAGGAGTAACATGACCATAAGTCGGAACGACATTACCATGTGGTGGTAATTGATATAACTTGGAAACAAATGTAATTGCGGATGCGCCCTCAATACTGTTCACTGTGAATTTTTCTTTAAACTTGATTAACTGGGATTCACTCACCAGTATTTCCAAACGCGTTTCAGGTAACAAAATGTGAAAGCTAAATAGAAGCCAGCTGGACAGCATTGAAGACTTGGAAAAGTGGCAATAAAGTTACCTAAGAATAAAATAGATGTTTTTA
This sequence comes from Helianthus annuus, assembly GCF_002127325.2. Lineage (NCBI taxonomy): Eukaryota > Viridiplantae > Streptophyta > Magnoliopsida > Asterales > Asteraceae > Helianthus > Helianthus annuus. The sequence goes on from NC_035442.2 coordinate 35,555,521, forward strand.
TTTAATAAAATAGGATTTATTCCTATAAAATGTGTGTATTGAAAACTTGGGTTTTACCCATGTGTTAAATGTTATAAAACGTGGTGGTTTACTCTGATTAAACATTTCCTAACTACGGTCCTGATGAAAATTTCTGCTGCCAAATTGAATAAATAAACGCGATACCACCGAAACTGGCTCGCGGCCGCCCGTTCCCGGGAACTAGGGATCGGGGGTTGTGACAGCAACTGATGCCAAAGCGCTGCCTGATAAAGGCTATGCTTTGCAAACTAAGTTGGGGTTCTGTCTTGTGACGTATTGATAAAGTTGAATTGGGTTATTATACCAACACGCGTGCATTGTATATTTTTAATAGGAACTCAAGAAAATAATCAGAAAATACTTCCAGGAAGCGTGTAGAAAAACCTAAGTTTACAATGTGAGTCATTCTCCTTTTCATCACACAACTGTGATACATTTAAAATACTTTGCAAACCCTTAGTGTTTTCAGTTATACTTATAGTGATTAAGTCTTTGTATTCTACAAAATATTGCCGGTATTATGGGGTTTTGTATACACTACTTGATAACGTTCACAATTGGACATGGGTAGCCAATGTGTGATATGATCATAGTCACAGATCCGTCGATTGACATACTTGGAGTTTTTGGTTAGATATAAACATTGTAATCACTCTTAATACTGTGAAGTTATAACAATGTGCCAGTATTTCTTGCTGATAAAATATTTTTAAAACGCGTTTCAGGTAACTTGATGCGAAGCTATTAGAAGCCAGCTATGGAGCACTGAAGGCTTAAATAAAGTGGCTATAAATTACTTCAATAAAAGAAGAAGTTATATTTTCAGCAAGTTAGGGTTTATCCCTATAAAATATTATAAATGAAATATGGTTTTTTATTCCATTTATTTAATATCAAAAGGTTGGTGTTTTGTAAACTCTGAATTTATTTTCTAACTACGATCCTGATGTTTTAATTCCGCTGCAAATTTATTAAACACCGATACCACCGGCTCATGCTCGCGGCGCCCGCGCTTAGGGTGGGGTCGGGGGCTGCGACAAAAGGTGGTATCAGAGCCACTAGTTTAAGTCTTTTAGGTATTCTTTTGAATACCTAAATTTTTACCATTATGTTAGTAAATGTAAATAACTTATGTGTTATTATGTGTAGGTACATCTTAATATATATATATATATATATATATATATATATATATATATATATATATATATATATATATATATATATATATATATTATGATTTTATGTTATTTTGATGATTTTGAGTTCACAGTATGAGTGATCAGAATACATCTGTCGCTTAACGTCACCTGTCCCACTCTCCAATGGATACGTAGCAGATTCCGAGGAACCTTTTGTTTTTAGAGCCAAATCTGAGGAAGCTTTTCCACCTAAGAAAAGAGGATGGTTTAGTAAAGAGAAAAGGGAGAGGAGAAAAAGAATGAGGAACTTCTAAAAACAAGCAACAATAACAATAGTTGAGGGTACTGCCCAAATTCCAGTGACTTTACCTCTGTGGGAGGAACTGGATAGGAGACTAGCTAACCTTGACATGTTCCAAACTGAAGAAAATATTCTCGATCTTAACCGTGTAGCAGCTCCAGAACCACAATTACTACCTCTCTACCCAGAACAACCAATAGCACCCATGCCAATATACCCAGAACAAAACCAAGAAAATCAGTTACGAATCCCAGCTTTCGACCCAAACGAAATACTAGGTTACCAGCACCAAATCCCTTAGAACAATGGTGGAACGATGACTTGGCATTTCAAGACTTGATGAATGACCCATATCCTTATATGTCGTACGGAGAACCTGAACCAGTCTACAACGAGCCTATACCAGCCCCAATGCCACCTATGAATCAGGAAAACGTAGAAGAACTTCGCCACTATGGTGAAGAATTAATTGAGGAAGGAAATAGGATACGCCAAATAGGAGAGAATGTCGTATGGAAATACAACGAAAGGGAAATGCAATATTAGAAAATCGTCGCCTAATGTACTATATATATATGTGTGTGTGTGTGTATTTTCTTTTACTATGATAAATATATATATATATATATATATATATACTAGTCGTTTACCCGCGCGATGCGGCGGAAAACATGTCACTTAGCTTGGTGAGTTTAGGGCTATGTACGGGGTGCTTCGGTTTTGAGACATAACCAAAACCAAATTAGCGATGCAAAAGAAAATACAACTCTTGTTAGTAATTCTAAAGGTGTGCATGAGAAGGTTCAGTCCAGTTGGGTCATAACTAAAATCTAAATTTTCAGTTAAGTAATTTCAAAACCGGTCATGGGGATTTAAAGAGTTTTAAAAGGATGTATTCTAGTGCTGAACAGTGTGCCCCCAGTAGGCCAGTAGGTATTTTCTAGTAGAAAACCCGCACGCTGCGGCGGCGATGACAAATTACCCGTAATGTATTTTATAGCATTTCTGTTAGTCTTCTTGTTTGAAGCATATTTTATAGCATTGATTTTTTAAATAGTTCATTATTTTAATTTTTGAAAATACATCAACAACAATCTACGACCATTTAAAAAGATTGTTATTTATTTCTAGCAAATCAGAAAATTTGAGTGTTTAGGAGATTTGTGTAAAATAAAATTAAAAACACGAGTATATTCACAAATTTGCCAAAAAGCTTGCGTTTTTTTTTCCAAAAAAAGTACACCTTTAGTGCTTTTAACATACCTTCTGGATCCAGATGCGGAAAAACAAACCTTTGGATGAATGTCGCAAACTGGCCAAAGCTCAGGGATGAAAATGACATTTTACTCAATAAAAACATTAGATGTGATTTTTAATGGAAGTTGGAATTTTTATAAAATTGCAGACTTCGGCTGTAAATGTGGAGAACATATCTTTTGTGAATATTGGAGGAACTTCGGCTGCTAAGGATGCCATAGTATTTTCTTGTAGTGATGTTTCCCTTTGTGAAGGGGTATATTTGGAAGATGTTGCAATTGTATCAGCATTTGGGGGTGTTACAACCTCATTTTGTTGGCAAAGTCAACGGGTCAACTGCAGGCTATGTATACCCTCCTATTTGTTATTCAACTTGTAAAAGCTTCGTTAAGCAGACTATTTCGTCTGCCACAATCTTCAAGCCATCTAATCAACATCATTTAACTTGTACATTATTACAGTGAAAGTTTTACAGTGTCTGATCTACATTTTTGCACCTTTATTTGTAGCCTAAGTTTTAGGGTGCTAACGATATATTTTGACGGGTCTTGATGACAATTTTGGGTTGAACGGCTAACTATGGTTTTGGAAAACGATAAGCCAAACTGGACAAGTTGGTTGGGTTGCTGGATCAGCCAAAACAAAACAATTCAGTTTTGGTATGTTGACGGTTTGATCAGTTAATTTATTTATTTTTTCCAAAATCATTAGTTTATATTAGAACTTTTAAAAATAGTAAAGGTCGTTCGTCAACAGAATACATATACACACAAATGCATATTATAAAAAATAAATTAATTATTAGGGTTAAACCCATGGTTTAGTTTACATGGCAGGTTTAAGTTTCAAATTGTCGGTTAAACATTAAAACATGAACGAACTGTCAAACCGTCAAAGTGTTAACTATTTAAAAAACACCCTACTAAGTTAAGAGATATTCGTGTATTTATAAAAAAAAGCCCTACTAAGTTTAGAGAAACTCGTGTAGCCACCGGCTCTTTTACGTATGACTTGTGTAGGTGGCCTGTTTTACGTATGACTTGTGTAGGTGGCAAAACGAGTGATTTTTAGGACGGGTGAAACTGGTTGGGTAGGGTTGTCGGATTGAATACACATGAACATGTATTTTCCTTTACTTGGAATTAACTAAATTACTAATCTTATAGATATTATTTTAGACACAATTAAAATAACGATCCAGAAGAAATACAATTCATCCTCTACAAAATCTGCATAAATTGCAGTACATCGGGCAAGAACATCCAACTATAATGCTATCGAACGTCAGGCTTAGGGCAGCCATTAGCTAAAGGCAACTGTAGTCATAAACGTCTGTTTAACCATCTTGTCAACATACAAAGTCCCTGCTAGATGAAATAGACAAAAAAATCATTTTACTAAAATCATCTTGTCAACTGTAGTCATTAATGTTGTATTGTAACTCAACTGGGTGAAATAAACAAAAAAAATAGCTTAGAAAAAGAAACGGGTGGAATGGGTTGAAAGTTGTTCAAAGTCTATTTCTAGTGCGTTATTTTTATCTAAAAAGAGAACATGTCGAACAAGTTGAAAGTCATCCATCGTCTATTTTTATTTTAATTCATACAACCTTCTAACTCGTTTCATTCAAAGATACAAATTATAATTGTGATAATATTGCTTATCACTTCCGGTAACCATGGCTAATGCATTAATTATTTATAAAAAACACCAAAGAATGAAGAAAAGCTTTGTACCAGTCAACCCAACATGTTTTGACCCGTACTAAAAATGACCCACTACAACCCAAACCTGTTTTGACCCATCACCCGACCCAAACATCACTAATAATTACCTTCAAGTGTCTCCTTTTGCAGCAGATGAAAATTCACGCGCATTTTCTGTTGTCAAAACTTCACCACCCAACCGCTTCATCGCTGACTCAAACGAAAGCCTGATTCTCGTTGAAGGCTCGTAAAAAAGAGTAGCCATTAAAAAGACTTTTAAGATTTGATTCCCACATGACTTTTTCTCAATCGTTTCCATTTCACGTGCCACTTCGAATATAGCACTCAAGATCTCTCTATCAAACTGTTGTGCTTCAATCACATCATCAAGCTAAAATAATCGCCCTTTCAAGAAAGCATCGGTGTTTTTAACATCTAGTGCCCTGCATTTGAGTCTACTTCCAGTTTGTTTCCATGTCATCGAGTTACGCCAGGTCAGCTTCAGACGCGACACGTCAGCAGAATTGCAATTTTTCTTGAATTCACTTGGTTTTTTGCATACGGATTCATGATTTGGCAGCGTCTCACGCAATGTACGATCTTTAAGAATCTCCACAATCTAAACAAGAAGATTAAAAATAAACAAAACTGAACAATGCAATAAAACTCCAAATTAGCTTCTAAAAAGGAACAGATGGTGAAAAGAGTTATTAACAGATAGCACAAAAAAAGCTAGAAATATCTTTTCCTAGCTTGTCAACCCATTCTTGTATGTAATTCCAGAATCCAAAATTAGGCGATAGCACAGGAAGAAAAAGGCGACTATCTTTCTAGCCGTAGGCTACCACATACCAGAAACTACCATACATACAATGATAATATGAACATACTGAACCATGGAATCAAGGTAACAGGTATGGTAAACTGGGGAACAAAATTCAGTGAAGGGAAGGTCATATGGGACCACGTCAAGACATGATCAGGTCCAGAAACCACCAAAATTAGGAAAAAGGTAAAACATGAATCATGAGATTACCAGATCATTGCAAAACAAATAAATACAAGAACAGCAAATGATAAACCACATGTAAATCATAAAGAATAAAATTTAATCTTCAAATGACATGAAAACAGGAAAGGTCATTAAACTCACCAGAAGTGGTGATATTAATCCACTTGTAGCAGGCCAATTGCTGAGTGGACACTTAAAACTCAATCAACAGAGGACAAATTACCAAAACAAAAAACTCGAAAAAAACTAAGCAAAATTGATTGTGGACTACATCAAACGTATAATGCCTCCAATACCACAAAGGTTAACTGAAAAGAACATAAAGTAATGATTAACATGTCACTAAATGAATTAGGAGAACCCCACACAACATCACAACAATCAGAAGTAAAGATAACACAGGATCTTCCACTCGCCACTTGAAAAACAAAATAGAAAATGCAAGTATCATAAGCATTTGAGCATCTTGTTTTTCCTTTAATAATAAGAGCATCAATCACTTAATTAATTAAAATAAGACATTATAATACCTTTGCAGATTTTCTCTTCTTAAACCGGTGGCAGGCTTCCTTCTTTTTGGGGCATAATTAAGACCCTTCTTAACACATTAGCCTTTCCATACCCTGTAAAAAGTGTACAAACATAAAAACCAGATGAAGAAGATAATAATTAATTAAAATTCCCTAACTAAAATCAGAAACTGTACCTGTAGCAGATGTATTACTTCTCTACCATACCATCACATGGAATCGCTTCATTAGTCCTCAACAACCTTAAAACCCAAATAACATGAATCTTCCTTTGCTAGATCTATGCCCCAAACCACAAAATCACCAGAAATACGAACTCAAAATGAAAGAACCTTACCTTGATTGTCTGAAGAACATACGTGCAGAAATAGATCAGTAGTCGAAAACCTCGGTCACCTCAATATACTTGACGGGAATCGCATCTGGAACTCCAACCTCCGAGATCTGATTCTTCTCCATGATTTTGTTGTCTCCTTCCGAGTATTCTTATTATTCTTCACCAGATCTAGTCTTCAAACCATGACCTACAAAAAACGAAAAATCCATCTTAAAACACAAACGCAAGTAAAATCAGTGAATACATGAAGAAATAGTGTTCAGAATCAAAAGGACGGTGTCAGTTACCCTTGACGAATGTTCATCGATCTGTTGAAACTTCATAGATCTGGTGAAATCGTTCCTGAATCGCCAGAAAGAGAGGAGCAGATCTGGTGAAATCGTTGAATCGCCAGAGAGAGAGAGAGAGGAGCAGGGAAGCGGCGTTTTGAAATGTTTTGAATTCTGAAACCCTAGTTTGTGTGTGTCCGCGTGTTTAATTCAGGGGAAAGGGTATAAGTGGAAAGTGAATATTTCTGATGCTTAAAAGACTTGTACATCATGCTTTATGGGTGTTTTAAAAGAATTTATATGACCTTAAGAAGTCCTTTGCATATGCATATTAATATAGTATAGATATATACACATATATGCAATCTGGACCACACATTTTCGCTAAGCAAAAAATGCAAAAAAGGTGAAAAAAATGCAATTTTTTTTTTTTTGGAAAAATCACAGCTTTTTCTTTAAGGATTAATTTTCTTTTTATTTATTTTTTTTTTGGGATTTTGTACACATGTGTATATTGTTAATCTTTTAACTATACATATATGTATATTGACAATTATACATATATGTATATACATGTTTCAAATTGAAAAAATATGTGTTATAAATCCTAAACCTTATACCATAAACACTAAAGCTAAACCTTAATGCTAAACCCTAAACCCTAAAGCTAAACCCTAATTCTAAACGCTAATGCTAAACCCTAAAGCTAAACCCTAATTTTAAACCCCAAAGCTAAACCCTAATGCTAAACCCTAAAGCTAAACCCATAATGCTAAACCCTAAAGATAAAGCTAAACCCAAAAGTTAAAGCTAAACCCAAAAGCTAAACCCTAATGCTAAACCCTAAATACTATTACTGAACCCTAACGCTAAACCCTAATGCTAAGCCCTAAAGCTAAACCCTAAACCATAAAGCTAAACCCTAAACCCTAATGCTAAACCCTAAATACTAATGCTAAACCCTAAATAACACTTATCTTTTAATTTTTAAACATGTATATACATATATGTATAATTGACAATATACATATATGTATAGTTAAAAAGATTAACAATATACACATGTGTATAAATCCCAAAAAAAAAAAATAAATCAATAAAAATTAAATTCTTAAACAAAAACGTGCGATTTTTCAAAAAAAAAAAAATTGCATTTTTTTAGATTTTTTTTTGCATTTTTTTGCTTAAGAAAAATGTGTGGTCTAGAATGCTTCTCAAGTTTCTCAAATAGCCTACTACTTCTCACATGATCCTTATCCTATATATATATATATATATATATATATATATATATATATATACACATATATATGTACACAACCTACTACTTCTCACATGATCCTTATCCTCTCTCTCTCTCTCTATATATATATATAAAAATATATATATATATATATATATATATATATACATATATATGTACACATATATGTGTACACATATATATATACATACATATATATGTGTACACGTATGTGTATACATATATGTATATATATGTATATATATATATATATGTATGTATGTATCGATGCATAATTACTAGCGTTTAAATTCCAGTTATAGTTTGTACTAGATGTATATATATGAAAATGAGTAAACGTCGCAATGCTTGACGATTTATACATTTTTTTTGCATTTTTTTGCTTAAGGAAAATGTGTGGTCTAGAATGCTTCTCAAGTTTCTCAAATAGCCTACTACTTCTCACATGATCCTTATCCTATATATATATATATATAGGGAGAAGATCATGCGAGAACCACCTCTTATTGTGAGAACCGCGAGAACTAATGTGAGCACACCAAAAATGCCTAAAAATAGCTAAAAATCACACAAAAATTTTTTTTTTTTGAATTTTTAATACTTTTTATAAAAAAATCGCTACTTTTCGAAGCAAAAAAAAAATTAAAAATTTTTTTTTTAAAAATTTTAACATGAAAAATATTAAGAAATTCAAAAAAATTTTTAGATTTTTTTTAGATTTTTTTAGGTTTTTGGGGGTTTAGTTTTTAGCATTTTAGCTTGGGGGGGGGGGTGGGGGGTGTTTAGGTTTTTGGGGGTGGGGGAGGGGGGTTTAGGTTTTTTGGGGGGGGGGGGGTGGGTTAGGTTTTTTTTAGCATTTAGCTTGGGGGGGGGGTTTAGGTTCTTTTTTTGGGGGGGGGGGGGTGGGGGGGTTTATTTTTTTTTTGGGTGGGGGGGGGGGTGGGGGTTAGGTTTTTTTAAATTTTTTTAGCTATTTTAGGTTGTGTTCACATTGGTTCTCAAGGTTCTCACAATAAGGGTGGTTCTCGCATGAGCCCCTCCCTATATATATATATATATATATATATATATATATACATATATATATATACATATATATGTACACATATATGTGTACACATATATATATATACATATATATGTATACACATATATGTATACATATATGTGTACACATATATGTATATATATATATGTATCGATGCATAATTACTAGCGTTTAAATTCCAGTTATAGTAATCGGTTTAACACTTCATATTCCTAAATCTTGGTTACTCACCCTAATTGCCCAACCATCAATTCAAGTATCACAAAATTCACATGTGTTCACCTATGCTGTTAATCGATCGAACCCACACCCTTATCGGCTTCTTGATCAATAACTAATACATATTCATGAAGCATCATAATCGTCACTTAACATCACCTACACTAATAGGTTTCAGCAATCTGCCAATCGTTATGCACATTAGCCGTGCCCCGGTTGCAACAAAGCAGTCAAACAACATTAGGTCTATTATCATAATCATTTACACAATGCATGCATATCCGATTAAGGTTCATATATCTATATACATTCATAATTCACTGCATCAGATTGCACATATACAAGATCATCAAATAGAGATCCATATAACATGGTTCAGTTTACAATTCGCACATATCATGTATAACCTAATCGCTATTAACATCTACAAAACATAAACATCAAATAGCTTGCAAAAGGAATCACTAACCCAATATTAAGATTGGCTGGAATAGTGATTCACGAGAAGGGGGGGTCTGCTATGCCGTTGCACACACAAGTGAGGGAATAGGGTTTTATTATGTTGTGCTTTGTTGTGTTGTAATTTGTGAGGTATATGCATGTTACGTATGTTTAGTTATAGCACCAAATAACACAAGTGGGCCGATCATGTTTACTAACTAATACACAAGTGGCCCAAGTTAACTAATACACACAAAAGAAACAATCATGATACGCTAATGACATGTTGGGCTCAGGAGTTCTATTTGGGCCAATAGGGTAAGTACAATACTTGTAAGGTATAATTATAAAGCCCAACATATACGCGACCCAACAATTTCCAATAATTTATCTAATTGGGTTATCAAACGTTTAAGTTTAATGGTGTTAAGATCACAAGATTACACGTCACTAACCTTGAAAGTTCGGGTTGTCACAAATGACACAATCTGGGTAGTTGTAGACAGATTGACTAAATCTGCTTATTTCTTACCAATGAAAGAAACTTTCAGTATGGAACATTTAGCTAAGCTATATGTAAATGAAATAGTTTCATTACATGGGATTCCTTGGTCTATTGTTTCTGATAGAGATAGGCGTTTTACTTCTCATTTTTGACTAGTTTTCAAAAAGCAATGGGAACTAGACTAAATTTGAGTACAACTTATCATCCTCAAACAGATGGACAGAGTGAAAGGACGATCCAAACAATGGAAGATATGGTTAGAGCATGTGTGATAGATTTCAGAGGAAATTAGGATGAACACTTACCTTTAATACAATTTTCTTACAACAACAGTTATCATACCAGTATCAATACTTCACCATTTAAAGCACTCTATGGACGGAAATGCTGAACACCAATATGTTGGGCAAAGATTGGAGAAAAGCAACTGTCAGGTCCTGAGATTGTGCAAGAAACAACTGACAAAATTATGCAGATAACAGACGCAAACCATTAGAATTTCAAGTTGAAGACAAGGAGTCGTAAGATTTGGTAAGAAAGGAAAGCTATGCCCAAGGTATGTTGGACCTTTTGAAATTATTAAACGAATAGGGCCAGTGGCTTATCAGCTATAGTTACCAGAAGAAATGGTAGGAGTACATGATATATTTCATGTATGTAACCTCAAGAAATGCTTAGCAGATGAATCATTGGTGATACCTCTTCAAGATATAGAGGTAAACGAAAAGCTTAAGTTTGTAGAGAAGCCCATTCAGATTGAAGATAGAAAGATTAAGAATCTCAAACACAAGAGATTAGTTCAGGTCAAAGTGAAGTGGGATTCAAAGAGAGGACCCGAGTACACATGGGAGCTAGAATCTGCAATGAAAAGGAAGTATCGTTACCTATTTCCAGTGAATCTCGAGGACGAGAATTAAAACAAGGTAGGGAGGATATAACAAACCACAAAAATGCCCTAAAATGCTCCGTAAACGAAAAACCAAACCCGCGTATTGATTATTTTTATAAAAATGAAAACAAATAAAGTTTATACGTCTATCGCGGGCCGCGACAGACTTCGTTAACTCGGTCGCGGGGTGCGACGACCCCATGACTTGCCAAACACCTTTTGTGACACGTGTCACCCACGTGTCAAGACTACATGGTGACCAGTCAACCGTAGCTGTAGCTAGGGGCGCTCGCGGGCCGCGACGGGCTTTGCCCGGGTGTCTCTCGGGGCGTGACGAGGTCCAGAAACAACTATAAATTGAGCTTCAGTCTGCATATCCCAACTTGCTCAAACTTTATTTCTCTCTCAAATATTAGAACGAATATATTAGTAATAATAACCCTAAAATCACGAAGCTCTGCCCCATTTTAAGTGTTTTAACCCCTGATCACTGATTCAACACCCTGTCCGATCGATCTGGAACCCAGCAACTGATGCCAAAGCACTGCCTGATAAAGGCTATGCTTTGTAAACTAAGTTGGGGTTCTGTCTCGTGACATATTGATAACGTTGGATTGGGTTATTATACTAACACGCGTGCATTGTATATTTTTAATAGGAACCCAAGAAAATAATCATAAAATATTTCCAGGAAGCCTGTAGAAAAACCTAAGTTTACAATGTGAGTCATTCTCCTTTTCATCACACTATTGTGATACATTTAAAATACTTTGCAAACCCTAAATGTTTTCAGTTATACTTATAGTGATTAAGGGGTTTTGTATACACTACTTGATAACCTTCACAATTGAACATAGGTAGCCAATGTGTTATATGACCAGAGTCACAGATTTGTCGAGTGACAAGTACTTGGAGTTTTTGGTTAGATATAAACATTGTAATCGCTCTTAATATTGTGAAGTTATAACAATGTGCCTTTTCATAAAATGGAATGTTCTCGCCAGTATTTCTTGCAGATAAAATATTTTTCAAATGCGTTTCGGGTAAATTGATGTGAAGCTATTAGAAGCCAGATATGGAGCACTAAAGGCTTAAATAAAGTGGCTATAAATTACCTGAATAAAAGAAGAAGTTATATTTTCAGCATGTTAGGGTTTATCCCTATAAAAATATTATAAATGAAATATGGGTTTTTATCCCATTTATTTAATATCAAAAGTTTGGTGTTTTGCAAAGGTTGAATTTATTTCCTAACTATGATCCTGATGTTTTAATTCCGCTGCAAATTTATTAAACACCGATACCACCAGCTCGTGCTCGCAGCGCCCACTCCCAGGGTGGGGCCAAGGGATGCGACAATTTACGCCCGTATAATGCCTCAAGCGGTGCTGCCTGAATGCTAGTGTGGTAACTGTTGTTATAAGAGAATTCTACCAGAGGTTCGTTCCCAACCGTTACCAAAGTCGATGACACATGCTCTCAGCATGTCTTCAAGGGTTTGGATGGCACGTTCAGTCTGACCGTCTGTCTACGGGTGATACTTGGTGCTCATGTCTAAACGAGAGCTAAAGGATATGTGCATGGCCTGCCACAAATCGGATGCAAAATGAGGGTCACGATCAGAGATGAGAGAAGTTGGCACCCCGTGCCTAGCAACTACTTCTTTCAAGTAGATAGTTTCAAGTTTCAAAAACTTGTCGGTTTCTTTGATCGCGAGAAAGTGTGCAAACTTGGTTAAACAGTCTACAATCACCCAAATGGTATCGTTTCCGCTTTGGGACTTTGGTAAACTAGTGACGAAATCCATGGAAATTTGTTCCCATTTCCACATTAGCAACTCTGGTTGTTGCAGTAATCCAGATGGCTTTTGGTATTCGATCTTGAATCTAGCGCAGGTCAAGCATTTGCTAACATACTTAGCAATAATGGCTTTCATGTTAGGCCACTAGTACAGGGCCTTGAGATTGTGGTACATCTTGTCAGAACCGGGATGTATTGAGTAGCGAGATTTGTGTGCTTTGTCCATCACAAGCTCTTAGAGATTTTCGTAAGATGGAACCTAGATACATTTCATGAAATAGTAGATGCCGTTCTTTTTAAGTTCAAGCTGTTTTTCCATGCCCCGCATGGACTCGGATAATAGGTTTTTCCTCCTTCAACCCCTCAACCTGAGCGTTTCGAATTTGATTGGGGGGGGGAGGTTCGAATGAATTGTAAGTTGTAATGCACGAACACGCTTAGGTTTGATTTGCTTTCGGCTGAGGGCATCGGCTGCTACATTAGCCTTACCCGGGTGATACTTGATCGCGCACTCGTAGTCGTTTAGGAGCTCGACCCACCTGCGTTGCCGCATGTTCAACTCCTTTTGATCCAGTATGTGCTGGAGACTCTTGTGATTGGCGTAAATCGTGCACTTGGTATCGTACAAGTAATGTCTCCATATCTTAAGTGCAAAGACTACCGCTCCCAGTTACAAATCCTGCGTAGTGTAGTTCTTCTCGTGAACTTTGAGTTGTCATGAGGCGTAAGCAATGACCTTCTCTCATGAACCGAGTCCTTGGATTGACGCGTTACAGTAGACAATAAAATTGTCAGTACCTTCAAGTAATGAAAGGATAGGAGCACTACAAAGTTTCTCCTTTAATTTCTGGAACGTAGACTCCTAAGCATCATTCCACTTGTAAGCGATGCCCTTATGGGTTAGAGTTGTGAGGGGTGAGCAAACTTCAAAAATCCCTCGATGAACCTACGATAGTAACCTGCTTATCCCAAGAATTAACGGATCTTAGTTGGAGTCTTAGGTGTAGGCCAGTTCTTGATAGAGTCAACCTTAGCTGGATCAACATGAATCCCTGCTTTATTGACTACGTGTCCAAGGAAATGGACTTCACGAAACCAAAAGTCGCATTTTGAGAATTTGGTGTAGAGTTGTTCGTTTCGTAGGAGTTCCAGAATAAGAAATAAATGTTGCTCGTGTTCCTCTCGATTCTTCGAGTAGATTAGGATGTCGTCGATAAATACAATTAGGAATTTGTCAAAATACGGTTTGCATACTCGGTTCATGAGATCCATGAAAACCGCAGGTGTGTTAGTCATTCCAAATGGCATAACAAGAAATTCATAATGGTCGTAACGAGTTCGGAATGCTGTTTTAGAGATGTACTCGTCTCGGACTCTCAGCTGATGATAGCCTGATCGTAGATCAATCTTAGAATAATAACTCGACCCTTGCAGCTGGTGGAACAGATCGTCGATGCGCGGGAGTGGGTAACGGTTCTTTGTCGTTACTTTGTTCAATTCACAATAGTCGATACACATACGGTAAGTGCCATCTTTCTTCTTGACAAAGAGTATTGGGGCTTGATAAGTGGTAAAATACACATATTTGTCCCGTGTAAAGGGTATGATTTTTGTATAGTTTTTATTTGTTTTTTACTTAGTTTTAGTATTATATCATATTATTTTGTGTTGGGCTAGGTTGTGACAACTGTCAAATTTGCATACATCCGTACGATTATTAGACAATGATTAATGCTTAATGACTGTGTTGCATTTCAATTAATTACTTGAATTACCTCTGATTATTATCATATACATACATGTGCATCATATATTGCTTAATGACATGTCATTATTGCATGAGAACCTTATTGACTCAAATGATGCACGAACCACAGTTATGATAGTTATCCGGCAAAACAGAAAAATGCTGACAGAGTTCAGTAGATAGACAAACATGGTATTGAGACACAGAATGAGCTAGAAACCAAGTATTACACTAGTATAGTGTGTAGGAAAGTAAGGATCGTAAACTGCCTTCCTAGTGATAGTTTAAGTGCTGGAAAGTGCCTAAAACTCACATAAACTGCAGAATTCTGTAGAAAATCAGCAAAATTCAGCATAAATCAACATTTTAACATACTTTTATCATGCAGAAATATGGTAAAATGGTCCTGAATGCTTTCCTATGTGTCGGGAATTAAAAGTGTCACAAAAGGGTACATAAAGAACACTAAACTGCAAAGTTTAGCACTTTAATGAACCAGTATCTAACCGAACAACCGGACACTACTCGAAACACTAAATTTACATTAGAAACACTGTTTTAACATTACCAAGCTAGTTATGATCCCCGAACATCATAACACACACTACATAAGTATCTAGTAACTAAATCCCTAACTAACACTTGAAATTCAACTACAAACTAACTAGTTGGTTAAGACCTACACCTAGACCCCCCCCCCACCTAGTTCATGGCCATAGTATAGGGTCCACTCTTGATTTTCTTTTGATTAAATAATGGATTGTGTTGGCTAGTATTAGACATAAGAACCATGAGTTAAAAGCCTTAAATGGATTATAAGTAAGCACATCATGTTCATAACCTCATTTCTCATTCCTACACACACCAACATCACTCCTCCTCCTCTTGTCTTGCTCACGGCCACAACCAACAACCACAACCCCACCATCATTCAATCATCTTACATACCTTCCAAGCATACTCAAAGGTGTTAGCGGTAACATAAAGAAGCTAGGAGCTTTCAGAAGTTGAAGGACCTTCATCGTTTGCTTTTATCCACTTGTTTTCTTCTCTTGATCATCCCTAGCCTAGAGCTAGTGGTAAGAACCATGATCTTGCTAGTTTACTTCTATTTTAGTATGATAAAAGATGTTACAAGTAACTAATCTTGAAGAAAACTAAAGATCATGAGAAGTAAATATGAACATAAGCATAAAATGTGAAGTAATCTTGATGAATATGAGTTGTTATGTAACATTCCTCAAATTTTTATACGAATAGTTCATGGGTAAATTGACCAATAGAAATATAAGGTATTTTAGCAACCGTAGGACCCGTTTAATAATTAAGTTATAAAAATACATTATATTTGAATCTACTCCATTTTTAATGAAACTTGGTTCAAAATGTAGATATGAATATTCTCGTTCTAAAACATATTCATTGTTTTATAAAACGTCATATTTTAGAAGTTATAAGCGTCAAATAAGTGAAGCAGTTTAATTAATTATAATATATAAAATAATAAAATAATAATAATACTAATAATAAAACTAACACATGCAAATAGAAATGCATGGATGGTTACGTGGACCAAAAAGAAAAGAAAAAGAAAAATCAAATGCATTAAATGATATTGGATAAGTGTGTCTTTTACGTGCCCATTAAGATTTGAGAATTCAATTATAAAAAGAGGACAGAAGCTTTAAAAGAAAATTGCTCAGTTTTCTTTCTCTTAGTCTTGAGATCTCCATCTCTATTTCTTTTTATTTTTTTCTTTTTCCAATAATAATAATAAAACCCTGCCCCATTTTAAAGTGTTTTAACCCATGATCACTGATGCCCTGTCCAACTAACGTAGGGCCCCGTAACGTATGTCAAGGCTCTGCCTAAATTCGTTGGGGTTCTGTCTGGTGATGTAGGGATAAAGTAGAATCGGGTTACTATACTTAATGTGAGTGCATTATATATTTTATTAAATAATCCAGGAGTTATACCAAGATATATAAACCCTCCAAAAATATTTGTAACACCCCTAATATATTTTAGAATACCCCTATATGTCCTAAAATACACCCCGTATACGAACACTGGCCCCGAATAACCTTTATTTCATTAAAAAAACAAATAAAATAAGTTTTATCAACTGCTCGCGGGGCGCGAAGCCCTTAGCCAACTTCGTCGCAGGCCGCGACAGCTCAACGATAAGCAAAAACCTGGTGTCGCCACGTGTCGATAACTCAGCAACTGTGATGCCGCCTTAGGGCCCTCGCGGGCCGCGTAAAAACCTTGCTACATCCTTCGCGGGCCGCGAGAAACTGAAGATCAGGCCCTATAAATAGCAACCATCGGCAGTTCATCCAATTCATTCAGAATTCTTATATCTATCTCAACTTCTGTAGTGTAGGCTCTATACCCGGGCATTTTACCCCCTAAATAGCGAAGCTCTGCCTCGTTGTAAGTATCATAACCCCTGGAAACGTATTAGATACGCTGCCCGATTGATCTAGGGTTCCGTAACGGCTGTCGTGGTTCTGCCCGACGTAGTCGTTGGAATGTCGTCTCGGGGATGGTATTACTAATGTTAAAATGGGTTATTATACTAACACGTGTGCATTGTTTATTTAATTAGATTATAATCAAGAAGTCACAAAGGAAAGCCCTATAACTGCAATGTGAGTAATCTCCTTTTTGTAAATTGTTTTTACAAAACCTCACTTAATTAATTATATATTAAGCAGTTATTGAGTATTTGTAAAAATACAATTATCATGAGTATGTTGGGGTTTTTTATACAAAATTTGTTACCACCTGGTCAAGGAGTAGCATTTCCACAAGTCAGTCTGACAGTACCATGGATGTTAATTGATATAACTTGGAAACAAATGTAATTGCGAGACCGCCCTCAGTACTGTACAATGGTTTTTATTAAACTTGATTAAACTGAGATTCACTCACCAGCATTTCCCACTGACAAAATGTTTTTAAACACGTGTTTCAGGTAACTTAGTATGAAGCCAATAAAAGCCAGCTGGAGAACAATGAATGCTTAGAAAAGTGGCAATGAAAGTTACCTAATTAAAAACGAGAATTTTTTTCAATAATTGGGGTCATTCCCTATAGATGCATCAAAATGAAAATTCGGGTTTTGTCCCACTTATAAACATGTTACCAGAAAAACTTGGGTTTTATCCCATTTCTTTATTTGAAATATTTTGGTGTTTAACTCTGATAAAATATTTCCTAGCTACGGTCCTGATGAAATTTTCCGCTGCCAAATTGATAAACACCGATACCACTGAAACTGGCTCACGGCCGCCCGCTCCCGGGATAGGGCTCGGGGGCTGTGACAGAAGTTGGTATCAGAGCTATGCCACTGGTTTAAGCCCTTTAGGTGTTCTTCCAATACCTAAACCCTTAACCATTCGTGTCAGGAAATTAATATCATATGTGTTACCCTGTGAACATAAAAATCTTAGTGTGTTTATTATGATTTTTATGCCATTTAACAAATCTTAAATTCCCAATATGTGTTACCCATATCTGTATTTTACACTTATGCTATAATATATATATATATGTAAATGATATATATACTAATAATATCATGTCCTAGTAAACTTCGTAGTATCTGATATATCTATTATATCCATATGTATATATGAGAATATAATACAATGTAATTTTTATAATAATAACAGAATATTAATACTAGTATTTTAATATTAATAGAAGATAAATGCAATTCAGATATGATACTTTGTAAATATCATAATATAAAATATTATTAATTAAAACAGTATATTTTATGATTTATTATATGATTTTACTCGAATTAAAAGATATGTAATTGTCAAAATTTTGATAAAACATACAATTATATTAACTTTGTTAAAATATAATGTTTCAGCATTATTTAAAAATAATAATTTAAAATACCTTGTAAATCACTTTATAATCCTTTATCATTAAATATTAAATATTAATTATCAAAATTTGATAAATTACGTAATATTCAGAAATTATGTATAAAGTCAACATTTATGAAAATTAATTAAAAATTTTATATACACATGTTCTCTAAAGAAAAAAAAATATATCTTTAAGATATGTTGTTATTACCATCATTATTTATATTATTAAATTCTATTTTGAATTAAATAATAATATTTTTAGAAAAATAAAATATTTCGCTCTTGAATAAAGTTATATTAAAAAGGATTTTATAAAACGTAATCCTGAAATTTAATAATAAAGATAGTTCAACGATTTTAAAATTTAAACACATGTACGTAAACCACAGAAAATGCAAAATATTTTATAAAACAGTATTTATGAAACCAGAATACATACAACAACTTGATACTGTAATTTTAATACGTAATACCTATGTGTCAACAGGAAATAACTTAAAACTTATTTGTAAGTCAAATGTATGTATATTTTATATATACGACTTGTATCAATATTATAAATATTATTTCATCCATGAAATAAAATATGTACAAAAATATTTAGTACGGTATAACAATATGGTTTAAAATATATATACGTATATTTCTAAAAGAAACACTTTTTACCATTTGATAAGTTCGATTCATTTCTTAAAATTATATTCAATTTATATATATATATATATATATATATATATATATATATATATATATATATATATATATATATATATATATATATATCTATATATATATATATAGGGGAGGGTTATCTTGAGAACGCTAAATTTTGCGAGAACCGTGAGAACGAATGAGAAAACCAATCAAAACCGATTTTTTTTTAATACAAACCTCATTCTAATTAAAATACAACATCAAATAAGAATTCACAACATCAAATAATTCATTTCTCCTCTCAAAATCACTCTTACTAGATTTTTTACACATGTGTAAATATAACAAATTTACACATGTGTAAATGACAAACTTACACATGTGTAAATTTTTCGTTATTTACGAATTCATGTAAATTTAAACGTGTAAATTTAATTTCTACCATTGTATTCGATAGTGTAAAAAGAAATTTTGAATTTGAATTGTTTTTGACCAAGTTCTCGTGGTTTTTTTCATTCGTTCTCACGGTTCTCGCGATATTTAGCGTTCTCATTTAAACCCTCCCTCTATATATATATATATTATGATAATACTTCATTCTTAATATTTCTTAATATATTAAGGATCGAATTTAGAAACACCAAGACTTTGTATTGGTTATTACGAATATTAAATAAGTAGAATTTGAATCAAAATTATAAATATGTTATAACTAAAATTAGTTAACCTGTCAAGATTAAAATTGCTCTAAAAGGAATCCAGAAAATTATATCTCTATTAAATTTATTCTTTCTGATGAATTCCCTTTTTGTTCTAAAATATTATCTTCAATAAATTTGATAGAAATTTATTCGGTTAATATGAAGGAATAAACAAGGATATGAAAATAAACAGGATAGCTAATACAATTAATTATGTAACTGGAATATTCATAAATTGATATTATAAAAGAAATTTTAAAACTTTATAACTATACGTATGTATATACAAGACACAATTTTTAATATATAAGAATTAAATTTCTTCTGCAAAAGGGCAAGCTTTTATATAATAGAAGAAACCAACCAACATGCTTACTTAAAGATCTATTTGATACCCATTTTTAATTCAAAGGATACCTTAAGGATATTTGTATTAGCGCCACCTCTTGAAAAACAATAAATGGGTCAAAGATGGAAAATCTCAGAATTTCATATAAAGCTTTTATCTGTGTATATCTATCCGGCCATAAGCCCTGGAAATATAAGTAAATTAAGGCAATATAAAAGCTATTACATCAAAGAAAGAAACAACACATATAAGATTATATTTCCTTATAATCTGATAAGATATATAAAAAGAAAATGTTAAGATATAACATGTATATGTTATCTTAATTATCTTTGCATAATACTGATAGCCATGAGTATAATGGTGCTAAACAAAATATGCCTGTATAATTGCTTAGTTCTATGATAATTATATCTGAACATGTTGTAATACAGATGTCGAATGAAATGGCATGTGATCAAGAAATTGAGAATAGTAATGGAAACTCTTTTGATAGAAACACTATAGAAAATATAAGAGCCCAAGGAATATCGAATGCCATACCTTTGATCATTGAAGCCATAAAAATTTTTGTGCCTATAAACGAGAATCCTACTATACATTGTAAGCATACCCATCACTTCATACCTAGCCCTACTATCAACGGAAGTCATGATATTCGTATCAAAACTCCATCTTCCAAATGAAAGAAAACCACAACCTATGACTACTCCTATAAGGAATTCTACTATAACAAATCCTCTAAGGACAAAGGAATGAAACAAGAAATCTCACAACCTACCAACAACAGCAAAAAGCACGCAAGAGAACGTTACTTTAAGAAGACACTTCGTTGTAACTTCTGCAAGAAAGCTGGACATGTAGAAGAAGAATGTAGAAGGAAAAGGGAAACTAACGTATGTTACAAATGTGGAGATCCAGGCCACTTCCGTCGCTACTGCCCAAAACTATCTAAGGCCCCCGACAACGAGAATAGAAACCCAGATGAAGCTAAGAAGAACGCATAAACACCATAAACCATAATAACTTTTAAAATAAACCCTTTATGTTTTGTCTGCACTTATTAGTGACTTCTGATTTCGATCAAAACTTCATCAATAAAAGGTCTTTGTTTTTCTTTTATAAAGTCAACTCTTATTTTGACAATTTCATACATGCATTACTTGTTATGCATGTGAATTCACTTCAAAATAAACATTTCATTATACTCATTCTGATGATTACATAATAATCAAATCGACAAATTTATTGGAGAACTCCTTTCTTTTTCAAAATCGCTTTTCAAAGTTACTTACCAGATTTTCATTGAAACTATTTCTTGTCAATACATATATCCATTGTTGGAATATGTCCAAACCAAGCTCAATTGTTTGAACTTGCTCATATATATTCAATTTCAAAATCCCATATGATGAATTGAGATCATCACATTCAAGGTAATTTCGTTATTTGAACTTGTTTAAAATCTTCAATTTCGATATATCATTTGTTAAGACACGACACCTTGCGGTGGCGATTTCTTTGAAACTTAGACTTATTTCATTGTCACACCGAGGTACGAATTATCTACTTATTGATTCATTATTCTAAACCAGTCTTAATGCAATTTTGTGTTGAGATAAATGTACATCCAGTAATACTTTCGTCTTTGAATTAATTCCACACTATTCAATTCTTTCTTCAATTGAAACATCCTATCTTTTGAAATATCCAGATTCGCTTCCTTGAAACTTTCAGTTAATTTCGAAAATGGTGAATTCATTCGGTCACCATTATTATTGAATTCTTTCAATCACTACAACACCTTGCGGTGTTTGTATAAATTTGTAGCCTGTGCTAATAGTAAACCCTAATCATACATTGTGACAACCCGAACTCTCAAGGTTAGTGACGCCTTATCTCGTGATTTTAAGCTTGAATCTAAACCTAAACGTTACATCTTGTTAAGTGTGGAGCGTTGTTATGTGTTAAACTTGTTAGACGCTACATGTTTATGTAATTGGGCCACCACACATAAGTGATTCGGCCCAGCTTACTCGTGTATATGCATTTGGGCCGCAAGTTGTGTTTTTTGTTTCTGGGCCGTTTATATGTTTGTGCTACTTCTCGGCCCAGCCCAACTGTGTTGAAACCCGGCCCAATCCCCTATATTTTCTTATAATACGTAAGAAGGGGGGGAGTGGGTGTTATAAATTATAACTTCATCAAACCCTAAACCTCTAAACATACGTGCGGCAGTAGGATTCTTCCCCTCTCGATATCTCATATTGCTCGATCAAGATTATTGGTTAGTATCACTTGTCTAATTGTATGTATTATACTTGAGTATTGAGAATCTGCTTGTTAGATCGTTCATGAATTGGAAGTTAAATACATTATGTGGTACATGCTAGGATTGTTTTGTTATATACATGAAACTAGGACACGACTCAGGATCTTGATTCTATATTTATATGAATACTAGTAAACTGATGAAACTTATGATTTGGTGATTATAATATACATGGGTGGGACGTGTGATGTTTGATGACCGCATGGTTGTTACCTGATGTATGCACAAAAATCGATTAATATGTTCTAACATTAACTTGATGATGAAACTGTGATTCGGTTGTGATGAGTATTGGTATGATAATAACTATAATAGTGGGGGACAAGATCTGATCCATGCGTGGATTAAATAGAATAGGGTAGGATGACGATGTTAAAGGTGGGAATTAAACTAAGGTCGTGCAATCAGTGGTGGACTAGAGAAGTAATCGAATAACATGCTAACTAGCTTGGGCCTTCTGCTTTTCAACTGGGCTGCATATGTTATAACTGGGCCGAGTAATATGTGATGACTTGTAGTGTCACATATGATATGCATGTTGATAATTGGTAGGGTGAATTGTTATGTGCCACTTAATTTCAATATAAGGAACTGTTTATTGAGTTATGCTTATGGGATTCGCGAGTAGAAACAAAACAGTAGGATGTTGGGCCACAATGGGGTAATGGTGTGGGCTACGTACTACAGTAGTTGGGTCAGGTCTGTTGGGCTTCGCTGTGAGGCCGGGCTGAACCTTTGGGCCACACACTTGTTATAATATTCTGATTGGGCCAAAGCCCATGCCGGGTTTTTATGTGCTGGTATATTATTATATATGAGTTAATAATGTGGTGTCTATTGCTAATGGGCCGGATACAAACAGTCCAGGAATGGTTTAATCTAGTTGGGTCAAGGGATTAGTGAAATGTAGTGATTGCATAAACCTTGTGAATTGTATTAATTGGGTTGAAATCACGAACTGGTTATATATGATTTGGATTTTGGCTACTTGTATGATATGATGAGTTATTACATGGGAATTGGTGTGTTGTGCTAACTAGTATGGTGAATAAACTATGATCAGGGTACTTGCATGACATATGTGACAATATGAGTTGCATGGTTACTGTTGAACATTACATGTGAATAAATACGTGAATACATGGAACTAACTATCTCTGTTAACTCGGTAGGATTTGATTGGTTAACTGTTAAACAAGCACTTAATCTAACCGAGCAAACCGAAGGTGAGTTCATTACTACTTTGAGCATGCGTCCCGGTGGTTTGGGACAGTCAGTGGGTATCCCAGGGAGGGATAAATCTTTTGGGTAAAACTGGGATGTTGGATAATATTCTCACTCTCTATCTCTTAAGTCCCATCTTTTGCTATCGTGGGTGGTAGCGGGGTACTAGTTGGTAGCGCTACTTAGGTTTGGCACCCTCACCCCGTTCCTGAGAGAGGGCGGGTGTGAACTAATGACCCAGTCGGGCCCGGAGCTTTGATAGGAGCACTGGGGAACGGGCAAAACATACATCAGGAGCCGTCTTGTTCAGTATCAAGATATTATCAACATTGTTTTCGTATTTGTTAAACAGACTGGATTAAATACTTGGTAACTAACGTTTTATTAAAACTGTGAACTCGCCAGCTTTGTCTGATACACTTGTTGCATGCTCGCAGGTCGTTAGGTATCTTGGATTTGGAGACTTGCTGTCTGGAGGAGCAGGAGTGGTCATGGGGTGACTGGAGGGACTCATGTGATTATTATTATTATTATTATTATTATTATTATTATTATACATTGGTTTTTGAATAACTTAACTTTGGTTTATTACTTGCTTCCGCTAAACATATTAATTTACATTTAAACTTGTGATGGGATTTTTATTATTTATTTGAGAACTTATTTTGAAACTTGTGGGTTCTATGTAATTAGTGGCTCAGTGTCTGTACGTCACACGCCTATCAGGGACACTCCCTAGGTGGTATTTTTGGGGGTGTGACAGTTTGGTATCAGAGCCACTGGTTATAGCGAACTTGGTTTTAAAAGGTTTTTATAAAACCAGACTATAACCGAACATATCCGAAATCGACCATGACACTCAACTCCAGACTGCAAGGTTCGTCTTTTGTTTACTATTGCTTAGTATAGTTAGTGTTTGCTAATGAATAACGTTACGCGTGAATGCACACTCGGTACTGCAATAGGAACTTTTATGTTACCAACCCACGTTACGTGTTTTAAGAGTGCAACTTTTCTTGAACTTTCATGATCTGTGTTGTGGTGTCACCTGCTTTATTGCTTGAATTCGGGGAACCTTTCTAACATGAATTGAGTGTAGCTGAGATGAACATGCAAATTGGATTATTATTATGGGTGCACACATAATAATAATGTGGGGTGCATGTGAGTCCCAGTGAAACTTGACAAGTGTGAAAAGGGTTCCGCAATGTTAGTTGATGTTATGTTAGAACTTAGAAACCTGTGGAGATCATAGTAATGCTTGAATCCTACTTGAACTTTCTTTTTGAAATCCTTCCTTTACTTGTATAGAATTATGAGTGGACGTAGAGGATGTGGTGGAGGCCGCGGTGGTGGACGTGGCCATATTGCTATGACTCAGGCTGAGTTAACCGATCTCATCAACACTCGCGTGGCTAAAGCCCTAGCGGCTTATCAGGCTGGTACGATGTGTACCAAACACTCTTTATCCTTGTGTCTCATGCTTGAGTCTTACTTGTTTATTTTATGTTCTTTCGCTAATAGGTCAACAGGTGCAACAGAATCTGCACCATCCACCTGTTTGCACGTTCAAAACCTTCATGGATTGTAAGCCGCAGACCTTCAGTGGGACTGAAGGGGCAGTAGGACTCCTGCGATGGTTTGAAAAGGCAGAATCGGTATTTGCGATGTGTAACTGTCCCGCTGGGGACAGAGTGAAGTATGCTACAGGCACACTCGAGGATGGTGCCCTGACATGGTGGAATACCCAGGTTTAGATGTTGGGTATCGAAATGGCAAATGCTACCACTTGGGATGACTTTAAGGAGTTAATGAGGGATGAGTATTGCCCTCGAGATGAGGTTCAGAAACTAGAGAATGAGTACTACAATCTGGAAATGCAGGGATCTGAGATAGAAGCATTTACGAGGAGGTCTAATGATTTAGCAACTTTGTGCCCTAACCTGTCTCGACCCCCACATCGGCGAATCGAGTTGTATCTAAAGGGATTAGCCCCAACTGTTAAGGGGTATGTTACTGCTGCAAACCTAGACAATCTACCCCGTATCGTCCGTTTGGCACATAAGATTACTGACCAAGAAGTCAAACGTGGCAACTTGCCGCCACGTGTTTCTGCTACTACTACTACTGCCGCTACTACAACTACTACCCCCGCCACTGACAGCAAGCGTAAGTGGAGCGATATGGACATGGTGTCCAATTCAGCATAGTCACAGAAAAGGCCGGACACTGGCAGCCATCGTAGTTTCAGCCAGACATCTTCATTGAATCAGAATCAGGGTAACAGTTCAGGTCAGGGTTCTTATGCGGGAAAACTACCGAAGTGCAGTAAGTACAACTATCACCATCGGGGGCAGTGTACTCGAGTATGTCACAGGGGCAACAAATTGGGGCATTTGGCCAAAGACTGTAGGGTTTAACTTCCGAGACAGCAGCAACAGCCACAACAACATGACAGACAGCAACCTCAGCAGAATCAGGGTAATCGCAAGAGTTGCTTTCAATGTGGTGACGAGGGTCATTTCAGGCGGGATTGCCCTCAGTTGAATCAGAATGCTGGTAATAACAGCAACAATGGGAATAACAACGCAGGGAACAATAATGGGAACAACGGGGGAAATGGTGCGCGTGGGCGCGGGTTTACTATTGGAGCTGGGGAGGCACGGAATGACGGCAACGTAGTGACTGGTACATTTTCAGTAAATGGTATATTTGCTTCTATTTTATTCGACTCTGGTGCCGATTGGAGTTATGTATCGTTGGGGTTCAGTCGTCAGTTAGGGTTGAGTCCTACACCACTTAAAACTAAACACATAGTAGAGATAGATGATGGTAAAACTATTGAAGCTTCACACATTCTGGTTGGGTGCAAACTCGATCTCATGGGTCAAGTGTTTGACATTGATCTACTCCCCGTTACTCTCGGAAGCTTTGATGTGGTTATCGGCATGGACTGGTTGTCCAAACATCAGGCGGAAATCCTTTGCAAGGAGAAAATCGTGCGTGTTCCTCTCCCTAGTGGAGAATCTTTGTCGGTTCAGGGTCATCGTAGTAGTCCGCGATTGGCATTATCTCGGCGATGGCAGCTCAGAAGTGTTTACGTAAGGGTTATCATGCTATTTTAGCCCTTGTTACTGATTCACAGTCTGATGAGAGGAGGATCGAGGATCTTCCAGTAGTTTGTGAATTCCTTGATGTATTTCCTCAAGAACTTCTTGGTTTACCTCTACACCGTCAGGTGGAATTTCAGATTGAACTCACGCCAGGAAGAGCCCCGATTGCTCGTGCTCCTTATCGTCTTGCGCCAGGAGAGTTACAGGAGTTGTCGAATCAACTCCAGGAGCTGTTAGATAGGGGTTTTATCCGACCTAGTTCTTCGCCTTGGGGAGCCCCTGTGTTGTTTGTGAAAAAGAAGGATGGCTCCTTTCGGATGTGTATAGATTATCGCGAGCTCAACAAGGTGACAGTCAAGAATCGTTATCCTTTGCCACGTATCGACGACCTGTTTGACCAGCTACAAGGGTCAAGTTATTATTCCAAGATCGACTTAAGGTCGGGTTATCATTAGGTATGAGTTAGAGAGGAGGATGTTCCCAGAACGGCTTTTCAGACGCGGTATGGCCACTATGAGTTTTTGGTTATGTCGTTTGGGTTGACCAACGCACTAGCGGTCTTCATGGGTCTCATGAACCGCGTGTGCAAGCCGTATCTTGACGACTTCGTTATTGTTTTCATCGATGACATATTGATCTACTCCAAGAGCAAAGAGGACCACGAGCGGCATTTACGTCTTTTCTTGGAGCTCCTGAGGAGGGAGCAGCTTTACGCGAAGTTTTCTAAAGTGTGATTTCTGCATTCGGGAAGTACACTTTCTTGGGCATATTGTTAATGAGATGGGTATACATGTGGATCCTGCTAAGATCGATGCTATTAGGGATTGGGCGGCACCGAAGAATCCTTCGGAGGTGCGACAATTCCTGGGTCTTGCAGGTTACTACCGTCGGTTTATTCAGGATTTCTCGAAGATCGCTCAACCTCTCACCTCCTTGACTCAGAAGAACGTTGTTTATTTTTGGGGAACGAAACAGGAGGATGCTTTTCAGCTCTTGAAGCAGAAATTATGCAGCGCACCGATCTTGTCTTTGCCAGAGGGTACCGAAGATTTTGTGGTTTATTGTGATGCTTCGATTCAGGATCTCGGTTGCGTGTTGATGCAACGCGAGAAGGTGATAGCTTATGCTTCTCGTCAGCTGAAGGTACACGAGAGGAACTATACGACTCATGACTTGGAGTTAGGGGCTGTGGTTTTCGCGTTGAAGATCTGGAGGCATTATCTGTACGGTACCAAATGCACCATCTACACCGATCACAGAAGCCTTCAGCATATCTTCGACTAGAAAGAATTGAATATGCGGCAACGACGTTGGATAGAGGTTTTGAACGATTATGAGTGTGCTGTCAAGTATCATCCGGGTAAAGCTAATGTAGTAGCTGATGCACTTAGCTGAAAGGAGACGAAGCCTAAATGGGTTCGCGCATTGCAACTCACTATTCATTCGAATCTTCCTGATAAGATTCGTACAGCTCAGACTGAGGCATTAAAGGAAGAAAACATTGAAGCTGAGGGTTTGCGAGGTATGAAAAAGCAGCTCGAGCAGAGATCTGATGGCATCTATTATATTTTGGAAAGAGTATGGATTCCTCTGTTTGGTGATCTCAGAGAACTTGTGATGGATGAAGCGCACAAGTCACGATACTATATTCATCCGGGATTGGATAAGATGTATCAGGATCTTAAAGTTTTGTATTGGTGGCCGAATATGAAAGCTATCATCGCCACATACGTGGGTAAATGCTTAACTTGTGCAAAAGTCAAAGCAGAGCATCAGAAACCCTCGGGTCTACTTCAGCAGCCAGAAATACCCACGTGGAAGTGGGAGCAGATCGCCATGGATTTCATTACAGGGTTACCGAGGACTCAGGCTGGAAACGATACTATATGGGTGATTGTTGACCGTCTCACGAAGTCAGCGCATTTTCTGGCAATCAAGGAAACAGATAAGTATTCACAGCTTGCAGCAGTTTATCTTAAGGAGGTTGTTTCTAGGCACGGGGTGCCAACTTCTATCATCTCAAATCGAGATCCACGTTTCACTTCTGAATTATGGCAGTCAATGCATAAATCGTTCGGTTCACAACTCGATATGAGTACTGCTTATCACCCACAGACGGATGGTCAGAGCGAGCGCACCATTCAGACACTTGAAGATATGCTGCGGGCGTGTGTGATTGATTTTGTGAAGGGATGGGAGAAACACTTGTCGTTGATAGAGTTCCCCTACAACAACAGCTACCACACTAGTATTCAGGCAGCTCCGTTCGAAGCAATGTACGGGCGGAAATGTCGTTCTCCTCTCTGTTGGGCCGAAGTGGGTGACAGTCAGATCACAGGTCCTGAGCTTGTGCTTGAAACCTCAGAAAATATTGTTCAAATCAGGAATCGTATGGCAGCAGCATGTGATCGTCAGAAAAGTTACGCAGATAAACGTAGAAAACCCTTGGAGTTTGAAGTTAATGATCGTGTCATGTTGAAGGTCTCACCCTCGAAGGGTGTGGTGCGTTTTGGGAAACGTGGCAAGCTTAATCCACATTACGTTAGGCCATTTAAAATCCTAGAGCGGATCGGTAAAGTCGCTTACAAGCTTGAGTTACCTGCTGAGTTGGGTAATGTGCACGATGTCTTTCATGTTTCACAATTGAAGAAGTGTCTGTCTGATGAGACACTAGTTGTGCCGTTTCAAGAGTTAAAGATCGACAACAAGTTACAGTTTGTCGAAGAGCCTATTGAGATCATGGATTGGGAGGTCAAGGTGCGTAAACATAGTCGTATTTCGATCGTTAGGGTTCGTTGGAACTCAAGACGTGGACCGGAGTTCACGTAGGAGTGGGAGGATCAGATGAAGCTTAAATATCCTCAACTTTTCCCTAAAGACAAGTCTAAAGCTGGTAAAGCTGTCAAATTTCTGGACGAAATTCCTCTTCAAGTTGGGGATGATGTCACACCTGAGCAAAATCCGCAACAATCCTGATTACCACTTCATTCCTTTGTGCTTACCTGTCAATTTCGGGACGAAATTTCTTTCAAGTTGGGGATGATGTGACAACCCGAACGATCAAGGTTAGTGATGCCTTATCTCGTAATTTTAAGCTTGAATCTAAACCTAAATGTTACATCTTGTTATGTGTGGACCGTTGTTATGTGTTAAACTTGTTAGACGCTACATGTTTATGTAATTGGGCCACCGCACATAAGTGATTCGGCCCAGCTTACTCGTGTATATGCATTTGGGCCGCAAGCTGTGTTTTTTGTTTCTGGGCCGCTTATATGTTTGTGCTACTTCTCGGCCCAGCCCAACTGTGTTGAAACCCGGCCCAATCCCCTATATTTTCTTATAATACGTAAGAATGGGGGAGTGGGTGTTATAAATTATAACTTCATCAAACCCTAAACCTCTAAACATACGTGCGGCAGTAGGATTCTTCCCCTCTCGATATCTCATATTGCTCGGTCAAGATTATTGGTTAGTATCAATTGTCTAATTGTATGTATTATACTTGAGTATTGAGAATCTGCTTGTTAGATCGTTCATGAACTGGAAGTTAAATACATTATGTGGTACATGCTAGGATTGTTTTGTTATATACATGAAACTAGGACATGACTCATGATCTTGATTCTATATTTATATGAATACTAGTAAACTGATGAAACTTATGATTTGGTGATTATAATATACATGGGTTGGACGTGTGATGTTTGATGACCGCATGGTTGTTACCTGATGTATGCACAAAAATCGATTAATATGTTCTAACATTAACTTGATGATGAAACTGTGATTCGGTTGTGATGAGTATTGGTATGATAATAACTATAATAGTGGAGGACAAGATCTGATCCATGCGTAGATTAAATAGAATATGGTAGGATGATGATGTTAAAGGTGGGAATTAAACTAAGGTCGTGACATCAGTGGTGGACTAGAGAAGTAATCGAATAACAAGCTTGTTCGGGTCAGAATCAAGCTGCGCAGAATCTAGCTCAAGCTCAAGGGAATGCTGCTAGATTCCCACCTTGTTCGTGTTTCAACTGCGGTGAAATGGGTCATTTCCGCAACAACTGCCCGAGGTGGGTGAATGCGAATGCGAATCCGAACGCGAATGCCAACGCGAACGCGAATGTGAATCCCGCTCGTGGACGAGCATTCAATCCGAATGCCAATGAGGCTCGAGCTGACAACGAGGTTGTTAACGGTACGTTCCTTCTTAACAATCCACCTATATCTTTTCTTTTCGATTCTTGTGCGAATAGGAGTTTTGTTTCATTATCTTTTCAGCCTTTGCTTGCGATACCTAGAACTAAACTGAGGAAACCCTTATCTGTCGAAGTTGCTACTGGTAAACCTCTTGTTCTCGATTCTGTTATTCGCGATTGTCAATTGGACCTTGATAACCATTTTTTTCCTATTAACCTCACACCGATGCAACTTGGGAGTTTCGATATTATCGTTGGGATGGATTGGTTAACTAAGTTTCATGCTGAGGTGGTTTGTTTTGACAAGATTGTTCGTATTCCTCTTTCGTCTGGTGAAGTTTTAGAAGTTCGTGGCGAGAAACCGTCTGCTGGTTTGAAACTCATGTCGTGTACGAAAGCCCAAGGTATTTACGAAAAGGATATGTTTCTTTCCTGGCACATGTCAACGAGGAGAAAGGCAAGTGCAAGAGTATTCAAGATATTCCAATTGTTCGAGATTATCCAGAGGTGTTTCCTGATAAACTGCCTGGTTTGCCTCCAGTTCGTCAAGTCGAGTTTCATATTGACCTTGTACCTAATGCTAACCTGATTGCGAAAGCACCTTATCGTCTTGCACCGTCGGAGATGCAAGAGTTATCGAAACAACTTCAAGAGTTATCTGATAAAGGATTCATCCGACCGAGTTATTCACCTAGGGGCGCTCCTGTCCTGTTTGTGAAAAAGAAAGATGGCTCTTTTCGAATGTGTATCGATTATCGTGAGCTTAATAAGCTTACCATCAATAATCGATATCCCCTACCTCGAATTGATGATCTTTTTTATCAGCTGCAAGGTGCTACCTGTTTTTCCAAGATCGATCTGCGTTCTGGGTATCATCAACTTCGTTTTCTCGAAGAAGATATTCCCAAAACTACTTTCCGCACCAGATATGGTCATTATGAGTTTACTGTCATGCCTTTTGTTTTGACAAATGCTCCAGTCATTTTCATGGACTTAATGAATCGGGTCTGTAAACCTTATTTAGACAAGTTCATCATTGTGTTCATTGACAATATTCTCATTTATTCGAAGTCTCGAGCCGATCACGAGCAACACCTTCGTTTGACTTAGGAACTCCTGAAGAAGGAACAACTTTTTGCTAAATTCTCCAAGTGTGAATTCTAGCTTAAAGAAGTTTAGTTTTTGGGTCATATAGTCAACGAGCAGGGTATTCTTGTCGATCCATCGAAAATTGTTGCAATTAAGGATTGGAATACACCGACGACACCTACAGGAATTCGTTCTTTTCTTGGTCTCGCTGGTTATTATCGTCGTTTTATTTCAAACTTCTCGAAGATTGCGGTTCCACTCACTGCTTTGACTCAAAAGAATAATCCTTTTGAGTGGGGAACCAAATAAGAAGAAGCGTTCCAAATGCTGAAACTGAAGCTATGTGATGCTCTTGTTCTATCTTTGCTCGATGGAAACGATGATTTCGTTGTCTATTGTGACGCGTCGAATCTAAGCCTTGGTTGTGTTCTTATGCAACGAGGTAAAGTGATAGCTTATGCGTCAAGATAGCTGAAAGTTCACGAGAAACTACACGACTCATGATCTTGAGTTAGGTACTGTGGTTTTTGCTCTCAAAATCTGGAGACACTATTTTATGGTACAAAGTGTGTGGTTTTCACAGACCACAAAAGTCTCCAGCACATTCTAAATCAGAAGGAGCTGAACATGAGGCAATGATGTTGGGTTGAGCTCTTGAGCGATTATGATTACGAGATTCGCTACCATCCTAGTAAGGAGAATGTCGTAGCCGATGCGCTTAGTCGAATGGAGCGAGTCAAGCTTCATTCTGTTAGAACTCTAACTGATATTCAAACTCGTGTCTCTCAAGCTCAACAATTTTGTGTTTCACAAAATTTGATAGGTAAGGAATTGCCACGTCAACTTGAGCTTAAACTCGAAGCAGAGGGCAATGGGTTACTCTATTTCAAGGATCATTTGTGGATTCCGAAACAAGACGATCTTCGCACATTAGTGATGGACGAATCTCATAAGTCTTGATATTCTATCCATCCCGGTGCTGATAAAATGTACAAGGATCTCCGTACTCAGTACTGGTGGCCTGGTATGAAGAAGGATATTGCCTTGTATGGGTCAAAATACCTAATTTGTCTCAAAGTCAAGGCTGAACATCAACGACCATCTGGTTTGCTTTTACAACCAGAGATACCGGTTTGGAAGTGGGAGAACATTGCGATGGATCTCATCACTAAATTACCACGTACATCTAGAGGTCATGATGCTATTTGGGTTGTCATCGATTGTTTAACGAAGTCAGCTCATTTTATTCCGATTCGCGAGGATCTATCTGCCGATAAGCTTGCAAAGATTTATGTTGATGAGATTGTATCTCGACATGATGTTCATTTGGATATCATTTCTGATCGTGATGCTCGATTTTCATCTCATTTCTGGAAGACCATGCAATCTGCTATGGGAACCCAACTAAATCTAAGCACTGCTTATCATCCCCAAATAGATGGACAATCTGAGAGGACAATTCAAACTCTGGAGGATATGCTTAGAGCATGCGTGATAGACTTTGGTGGTAATTGGGATTCTCATCTTCCGTTGATCGAGTTCTCTTGCAACAATAGTTATCATGCTACCATTAATATGGCACCGTTCGAAGCTTTATACGGTCGAAAATGTTGTTCACCTATCTGTTGGAATGAGATCGGTGATGCTCAGCTTACTGGACCTGATCTCATTCTGGAAACAACAGACAAAATCAAGAAAATTCGCGATAATCTTGTAACAGCTAGAAGTCGTCAAAAGAGTTATGCAGATATACGACGTAAGCCCTTGGTGAGATTTGGAAAGAAAGGAAAACTTGCACCTCGATATGTTGGACCATTTAAGATTGTTGAAAGAATTGGAAAGTTTGGCTATCGACTAGAGCTACCTCCAGAGCTTGGGAATATTCATCCGACTTTTCATGTGTCCAATTTGCGAAAGTGTTTAGCTGATGCTGATCTTCACATTCCACTCGACGAAATTCAAGTTGATGAAACGATGCACTTTGTCGAGAAACCCACGGAGATAATGGACCGTGCAGTCAAACAGTTGAAGAACAAACAGATTCAATTGGTCAAGGTTCGCTGGGAGTCCAAACGTGGGCCAGAGTTTACTTGGGAACGTGAGGACCAAATGAAGGCGAAATATCCGCATTTGTTTTCACAAGCTTCCTCTAGTTAAAATTTTGGGACTAAATTTCCTGAAGTAGGGGAGACTGTGACAACTGTGCTCTGTAATCGATGTATAATGTAAAACAATGTTAATTATTAATAAAAAAATGTGTTTTGGTGTTATTATATGTGTATTTATGTTTGATGATTTTACGATTTGATTCGAGTTCGATTTCAAGCTTTAAATCGCTTTCTGGAAGGTTATAGGCAAACTGGTGCATAAACGCAGTCATTTAACGCGAAAAACACTCCGGAATAATGACATAGGCTTAGCATACCTTAAATAACTTTTACATAACTTAGAAATAAGTTTTGGATGGTTTGGTGTGTCAAAATCAAGTTTGTTCGATCGTAGGGACTATTTGTGTCAAACTGCGAAACTATACCGATTTGTATAGTAACAAACATTTTGGAACTTGATCATAAGTTAAACATACTCTAAATATCCTTTACATAGCTTAGAAATAGGCTTTGAGGGGTTTGGTATGCGAAAATAAACTTTCTTGATCAATAGGGACTAAAAGCGTTAAAAAGTGCATAAGTTTGCATTTTCGCGCATATCTTACATTCTGATTATATCCGGACATCCAAAAATTTTTGTAATCAGTAAAATATTTTATTTTAGTGGTTGGCATGTAAAAGTTCCATTCGTCGCGTAATTTGGGTCGTTTTTGCGTCTGTTACGACTTCCGTCGTAATTACCCGAATAACGCAACCGTACGACCAAACGAACCGACATCCGAGATGTTTTTGAGCATATTTTTAGTTCCCTATCCTTTAACTTCATTTTAAAGCCTTGAAATGGGGTTAACGGGGCTTAAACGTGCCAAAAATGCATCAAATATCAAGTTTTAGGCTTGTAGGGGCTAAAACTGCAATTCTGCCAAAGATACCAGGCGGGGCACGTAAGCCCAGGCCATATATTACGCTGGGCATGACAGACTTACAGCATAGAAACATTGAATCTGGTCTTTGAGCTGGTTTTGATGGTTTTGAACCCCTGATTTTGGATGCTATGGGCTAGATTTTGATGGTTTTTATATACCCCTTGTATTTTAAAACCTTGTGCCCACATGTATGGCCAAGATCGAAGCACGAATTGCGAGGAACGATCCTAACGGTTGTGGGAATTCTATAAATACCCACAATTTTTCATTCATTCCTCACACCTTGGTCTTAAATTGCTCTAAGTTGAGGTTTAACACTTCATACCTGAGCAAATTAGATCAAGATCTTCCTAGCTTAGACCCTTGGTAAGTTTCTTTCGTGCTTTTACTGCTTTTCGAGCACGAAAGTCAAACAGTGTTTGACTTTTTTCTTTGACCAGGTTATGGTAAACACAAAGTTCGTTTGAACTTAGCAACGTGAGCGTAATCACGATGGTTATAGTCCCGTGTTTCTATACCTACTGATTACCACGTTGATTAGGCGTAGTGACGAGTCATAGTTTCGGTCAAAATGCGTATTTATGCGTATTTTGCAACCAAACTATTCTTGGGTATCAAAACCCTTTGTTTTGATATCAAAACCTGTTTTCTAACTTAGTTAAACATGTTTTAACATGTTTAGCTCGTCACTTTTAGTCTAGTGCTTGTATAGAGTCGTAAGTCAAGCGGTCTTAACAACCGCTTAGACTTTCGAACTCGACCTGTTTGGTCGATCATTAGGATCCGACCAAGCATATTTGTGACCATAGTTGCATAGGGAATAACTTTCCGAGGTTATAGCCTATGGTCACTTAGTTTAATTAGTTGTATGATAGGTAGTTTATATGCCTTAGGAAAATGACCAAAATGCCCTTTTCATGCATAATTTCATTTTAAGCATATGTAACTTAAACTTTTGTCACTTAACTAATTATGCAACATGTTTAGGCATATAATACTTGTCATAGGACTAGTTAGACGTCTCGAACGCGCTTTTGCGCGAACGACACGCTAATGTAGCGTAAGCAGCCTTAATGAGTCGTAATGGGTCGAAAGCACTTAGGATAGGTTCCGATTTAGAATGTAGGCTTTGTTAAACTATATCACATGAGTTCCAATACTCATTTGGTTTACAAAACCGCATTATGTCCGATCTTCCGATTTAAGTGTCGATTATTTGATTAGTAATCTGATTACTAGGTGCTACTTGATTTCACTGATTTGCTTGAGCTTGTTGAGTTCTTTAGATCAAGGATATTTGCAATTCAATGTGAGTACATAGTTCCCCTATTTTACTGTTTTCGATTGTTTCGGGGTGATTCATATGTGTCAAATGATTTCGATGTTTTCTAACGATGGTTTCGAAAATGATTAATATGGTTTATACAAAACTAATAACGATTTCGATAATGTGAACAAACTTGTTGGTTGAAATTACATAATGAATAACATTCATTAGTGTTGGCCAAACCGACCAGTATTAGGTTATGGTACCATAGGATCTGACAAATCCCGTTATCAGACTGCACCCATGGTTATGTGTGGGGGGTATGTGGGTAACGACCGAATCTGTGATTGTTAATTTACCCTTTGGTGCTTTATTAATGCGAGATTGGCGATAGGCGAGTTGCGAAGGTTTGGATGTTATTAGTGAGGCGACCAAAAGTAGTTTTCACAATTAAAATAAGAGCGATTTTGGGACAATTTAAACGATTTTGGAAATTATTTGAACAAGTTAAAATATTTGAACAAACGATTGGTTTTTGGGTTGTGATTAGATAATGGGACGGGTGTGATATGATAAAAGCATGGTAGATACGCCGCTGGTACTTCTTATATATAAGTGTTTTTATCATATTACATTCTGTGGCATTATTTAGTTCACTTGGATAAACGATTTTGAAACGATGTCACCTAACGATGTTTTCGAAAAGATATAAACCATACAAGTTTTATTAACGAGATGATTTACAATTTGGTATACTTAAACAAATGTTTTTGGGTTAAGAATCATGGCTACGTGATTTTATAAATTATAACCAACTTGATTTGAGTTGGTTAATTATGTTGCAATATTATACACTTTTCAAAACAAGGTTTTTAATAAGGTATTGCAACATGCAAACGAGCCATGAATCCAACACTCTCATAAAACCTATGTGCTCGCCAGCATTTCTTTGCTGACTTTGTTTTTTTACATATGCTTTAGGTGTTGTTGCATGATGTTGATTGCTAGGATGCATGTTCACATAGGATCTGGACGAGGCCTTAGTGACATAATAACATTGATGGTTGATGTGTAACTTGTTTGTTTTGTTTTAAGACAATGTAAATTATCTAATGAATCAATAAAACGAAACTTTTGTATCCATGGTTGTGAAACAATAATTCTGCCACTCCACTCCCCGACGTTTCCGCCGCGGTTTCGTTGTTTTAATGCGGTCGGGGTGTCACAACTGGGAGGAAATCTAACCAACTTGTATTCAAAACAGCTCTGTAGAGTCTCATAGGTTTCTTCCTGAGAAGGGTCGGGAGGTCTTAGTAGGGATTTCTTAGGGTTTAACACACAAAGATGTCGGTTCCATACTACTTTAGTTTTGAATAGAAATCCATTCCTAGTTAAATAGGATTCTAGCCTAGGTAGTCTTCATCGCCACTAAGTTAAAACCTTCGTCCAAATTCGCGTCAAGTTAGACTAGTTAATTAGTTTAATTTAATTGCATTTTTTAGGATTTTTAGAACCCCCCCCCCAATCAAATAAACAGTCAGAGTCCATGTCAGTCTAAGTCTAGATAGAAGTTAGTAAACGTAATTAGGGAGTCTCGTGGGTTCAATACTCAGACTTGCTTAGGCTATACTACATTGACCGGTACACTTGCCGGTTGTGTGGTCTAGGTTTAGAGAGTCTTATTTATAAATTTAAAACTTAGAGAGTATGGTTTAGGGTTTAATTTAGTTAATTTATTTAGATCACTTTTAGCACATAAGGGCTCCCCAGGGTGACGAGCTAGGACGAATAAAACCATTTTCTAACAGCTCCTGTAATTGCGTAGATAGTTCTTCCAGTTCGGCTGAGGCTAGTCGGTAAGGTGCACGTGCTATAGGTGTAGCTCCAGGAGTGAGTTCGATTTGAAACTCGACTTGACGGTGAGGTGGAAGACCAGGTAAATCCTCAGGAAATTACGTACAATAGAAATGTCTTCAATCTTCTTTTCTTTCTCCTGGGTGTCGGTGACAAGGGCTAAAATAGCAGTATGGCCTTTTCGTAAACACTTTTGGGCCTTTAAGAATGAAATAATGTCTGTGACAGCACCACTTTTGTCAGCTTGAATAATAAGAGGTTCGCCAAAGGAATGAGAAATACAAACGATTTTCTCTTGACAAAGTATTTCTGCTTGATGTTTGGATAACAAATCCATTCCGATGACAACGTCGAAGCTTCCAAGAATGATGGGAAAAAGATTGATGAGGAAAGTTTGACCATAGTACGAGTTTACAATTGTTGATAACGTGTGAGGCCTCGATGTTTCTACCATTGGCTAATTTGACGATGTGCTTAGTGTCTAAAGTTTGACCAGATAGTACGAGTTTACATACGCGTATAGATACATAACTAGCATCAGCTCCAGAATCAAAAGCATAGAAACAAAGTGGTCATCAAGTAGGAACTTACCCATCACAACGTTGGGATCATTCTTTGCTTCACCTGCTCTAATCACGAAAGCCCTTCCTCTTTACCATTGTTGTTGTGGTTATTGTTCGTAGCTCCTTGGTTGTTGTTGTTACGGTTTTGATTCAGCTGAGGGCAATCCCTCTTGATGTGTCCCTCAGCTCAACACTAAAAACAACCTTTGATATTGCCATGATGCTGCTGCTGTTGCTGAGGTTGGTTTTGTCTTACTGGATGCGGGCATCTACAATCCTTGACCTCATGCTCCATTTTGTTGCATTGCTGACACTGATTCCTTGCACATGGCCCATTGTGGTTTCGATTACACTTGTTGCAGTTGGGGTGGTTTCCTTAATAACCACCCTGGTTTTGGTTAGCTTGTTGTTGTTGGCCTTTGTTAATCTCAAACTTCCTTTGTTGAGCAGGAGCTTAAGTGGGGTTGGTATCTTTACCCTGGTTGCCATCCCATTTACGCTTGTTGTCTCAAGAGGTATTAGCAGTTCCACTGATCCGTTTAGGCAGCTTGCCTTGTTCAACAGCTTGATCAGTGAGACGATGTGCCAGACGAACGACTTTCTGGATCGTAGGGAGATTAGCTGAAGTTACCGGACTTTGGATTTTGGGCACTAGGCCCTTGAGATACAGCTCGATTCTTCTGTATGCAGGCTGAGACATGTTGAGACACAGAGCAGCAAAGTCGTTGGAACGCTTATTGTATGCCTCAATTTCAGATCCAACCATTTTAAACTCGTAATATTCCGTCTCGAGTTTGTGGATGTCATCCCTGTGACAGTATTATTCCTTGAACAAATTCTTGAAATCATTCCAGGGAGTGGCATTGGCATCCGAGCATCTGAACTTGCGCATTCCACCAAGAAAGCGCATTCCCTTCAAGTGTACCAGTAGCAAATTTCACCCAGTTGGAAGCAGGACATTCACACACAACAAACACATATTCGACCTTCTTGATCCAGTGTAGAAGGCCTATAGCTCCCTTGGTGCCACTGAAGGTGAGAGGTTAGCAATCCATAAATGTTTTGAAAGTGCACACACGAGGTTGAGTGGGTGCAGGTTGACCTCCGGGATGGGCTGCCAAAGCCTCAGCCACGATGTTTATCAGGTTTGTCAGCTGATCCTGAGTCATGTTAATGTTGACTCTTCCGCGTCCACTCACTGTCTTCACATCCAGAAAACACTGAGTGGGAAATACATCATAGTGTTGTGAGAAAAGTGGAGGGAAGTTTGTCCATTGCACATAAGTACGTATTATATAGCTAACGTTTCATATACTAAGTATACTAGTACATATATCATCACATATGTACCAAATAAGTAACAAGTAAACACATGCCTAAGCTATGATGTCTAGAACGTTGAGCCTTGCACTTGGAGTGTAGTGTCGTTGCGAGTTACTTAGTACAAAACGGGTTATAGTCTGGTTTTTCCCAAAAAAAGACTCTTTCTTTTTAAAACCGATTCGCTATAACCAATGGCTCTGATACCAATCTGTCACACCCTCAATTTCCACATGCGGAGTACCACCGCGAGGCGTGTGATTGACCAGGATCAAGCCACCAATCATACTGAACAATAATAATAAAACATCTTTTATCACAACCAATACGACTAGTGACTAAAGTTTAAAGTTCATAGTTTAAAAGCAACAATTAAAGTTAATAGTGGAAGCATAAGTTTAACAGTATAAAAAGTCAGTTTCAAAGTCCATAAGTATTAAAGGAACCCAAAAAGGGTTAAAGCAACCACAACACTCCCCAGCTGCAAGCTCTTGATCCATTACTGAGTACCTGCAAAGCATGCAGTAGGGTGTCAACATAAAGTTGGTGAGTTCACGAGTTGTCCAATTTTAGTTCCAAAAATGTAAGTTGTTCAATTGTGTATTTATAATCATGTTGTGGGGAGCTACCCCATATGTAAGCTTACTAAACTGTGTGATACCGAATACTGGTGACTGTCAAGTTATTTGTGCCCCAAGTCAATGTCTATCATCATTGACAAAGTAGCAAGGCATAATAGTTCACTCCCGATCCCCTCGGTCACGGTGTGAGGTTTGCCAAATCTAATAGCGCTATTAACTAATATCTTGTTCACCCTCGGCGATTAATCGGTATTGTAAGTGGAGACTTAACGATATAGTTTTATTTAGTTTGCTAAGTCATGATTTATAATAGTATTTAACCGTATCCCCCCCCCGGAATAGTAGTTTAAAAGTATCCTTCCCAAGGTTAGTAGTTCTTCTGTGTCCCCCCAGGACACATGCTTCTAGTGTGTGTGTGTGAACTCACCTTGGTTTGCTCGGCAGGTTATTTACTCGTTTTAACAGTTGGTCAACCACGTCCTATTATGGTCACTAATACTAGTCAGGTTTTTGTTATGCAAGTAATTCATGTATATGTACACATAACTAACAAGTAGCATACAAGGTATTATATTTAACACAAACCCAATCATGTGAATAGTAATGCATCATTCCATTATATATACTAGTTGTGCAGTCCAAGAGGTTATCAGCCCAATGGAGTGTACGGCCCAATGTTAAGTGTGCGGTCCGGTTTCATACAGTTCGTTAATGGGTGTGCGGCCCAATAGTTCAATGGCCCAAAGGAAGTGTGCGGCCTCTAGGCAGTGTGCGGTCATGTAGTCATTTGTTGTACCACGTGCTTTATGTGTTTGTTCAGGAACTGTGCGGTTCACAAAGTGTGCGATTCTGCTTTGGTAGTTGCACCACGTGCATCAATCACTTGTACAGTGATGGTGTGCGGTCATGAGGGTGTGCGACCATGCACCACCCAGCTGTATAATGTGCATTTAAGGGTTGTATCATAGGAGTGTCCAGTTTTAGCAATGTGTGACCTGTTCCACTGGTTTGTACAACCCGCAGTTCTAGTTGTACGTTCCAGGGTGTGCGGTATTTCTTATCCAAATTAGTAAAAAAATTATGTTTCTATGCTCAAATGGATCAAACACAGACATCATACATCACTCCTATCATATTCATCATAACATCATATTATCACAGTTCTTTCCCAATCAACACACAATTTCCAAGAATAGATTCTTA
The DNA here is from genome assembly GCF_002127325.2 of Helianthus annuus. Lineage (NCBI taxonomy): Eukaryota > Viridiplantae > Streptophyta > Magnoliopsida > Asterales > Asteraceae > Helianthus > Helianthus annuus. The sequence goes on from NC_035442.2 coordinate 35,597,388, forward strand.
TTTCATTTTATCAAAATAATAATCAAAATGTCCATTATTCATCTAATCCGGCCTAAACATTTATGCACCTAAATCAGATCGATCTTCGCACTTTATCACAATCATCATAACTTCTAACGGACCATATAAACATATTTCAACGTGAATCATCCTCAATATTCATAAAGTTCTAAGCTTTGATAGCATAATTATTCTCAAATCTTTTCTTGTCAAAACATTAACATGTTATTGTGAATGATAGTATCACATTCATGATCATTATACAGAAACATCATCATACGAACATAAATCAGCTCAAGTTCATTCACATCCATCAGTCAGCATGTTCAACAATATTACATACAACAATCAAGTGCCAGTCAACTAACCTGAATGTAATTGATTCGGTAGTGTGTGAGTGTGTCGAGAAGAAGAGGTCTTCAACAAGAATATCTTCCTGAAATGACTAGGCTGATGTTGATGATGTTGATGCGCCGAAGGTGTTTGAAGGAGGAGAAAATAAGGTATTGTTCTAGGGTTTTTTTAAGGAGAGAGGGTTAGTGAGAGAAGGAATGTGTGCTGCAAAAGAATGTTTAGCTCTCACAATGATTTGACAAATCATTCTAGGGTTTTGCACTCATTCCCTTTTATACCCGACTGAGGATGCCGCGCACACACTCCACTGCCTTAGAGTATGCGGCTCCTTAGAGTGGAATGTGGACTTGGGCCACTTTCCAAAAGATGTGTGGACTTGGGCCATGTATGCAAGTGGGAGAGTGTACGAGGTGGGAGTATTGTGCGACAGCCGCACACTTATACTTGCATATACATACATATATATATTAATCAACAATTTTTATTATAATTCCAATCATTATATTCACAAAAGTAACTTTACATACTTCCAACATAAAATAAGACATTCAGGAAAACTAGAAATGTTACATTATCCACACGTTCAAAGAAATTTCGTCCTAAAATTTAGCGCGCAGCCACTGACAAGCTAGTGTGTCTAAACGTTTTTGCTGGGTGTCACATCATCCCCTGTTGGTTTGGAATTTCGTCCCGAAATTTAGTAGTAGCTTCAGTGTTGGAAGTATTGTTAACCAACTAGGGATACTTGTGCATTATCTGGTCTTCCCGTTCCCAGGTAAACTTTTGGCCACGGCGCGAGTTCCAACGAACTCGAACGATAGGTATCTTGCTAAGTTTGTGGGTTTTGATTTCTCAATACATGATCTGAACTGGTTCCTCAATGAAGCGTAGTTGATCGTCGATCATGAGTTCCTTAAAAGGAACAATGAGACTTTTAGTAGAACCTGGTCCCCGACCTGGAATTCTAAAGGTTTCCTACACTTATCAGCGCAGCTTTTCTAACGGTCACGAGCCGCTGCCATTCATTGTCTAATCTGGGAAATCTTTTCGTGGTGTCAAACACAAGTTCCGGGCCGGTGATTTGGCTTTCGCCAACATCCGCCCAACACAAAGGTGATCGACATTTATGCCCGTATAATGCCTCAAACGGTGCTGCCTGAATGATAGTGTGGTAACTGTTGTTATAAGATAATTCTACCAGAGGTATGTGTCGTTCCCAATGGTTACCAAAGTCGATGACACATGCTCTCACCATGTCTTCAAGGGTTTAGATGGTACGTTCAGTCTAACCGTCTGTCTACGGGTGATATGTGGTGCTCATGTCTAAACGAGTGCCAACGGATTTGTGCATGGCCTGCCACAAATCGGATGCAAAACGAGGGTCACGATCAGAGATGAGAGAAGTTGGCACCCCGTGCCTAGTAACTACTTATTTCAAGTAGATGGTCGCAAGTTTTGAAAACTTGTTGGTTTCTTTGATCACAAGGAAGTGCGAAGACTTGGTTAAACGGTCTACGATCACCCAAATGGTATCGTTTCCACTTTGGGACTTTGGTAAACCAGTGACAGAATCCATGGAAATCTGTTCCCATTTCCACGTTGGTAACTCTGGTTGTTGTAGTAATCCCGACGGCTTTTGGGATTCGATCTTGACTCTTGCGCAGGTCAAGCATTTGCTAACATACTTAGTAATAATGGCTTTCATGTTAGGTCACCAGTACAGGGCCTTGAGATCATGGTGTCACACCCCCAAAATCCACACGCGGAGTACCACCGCTTGGAGGCGTGACATGACAAGGATCAAGCCACCAATCATATCGAACATAGCATTTAATAATAAAAGTAAATAATGTAATTTATCACAACATGATTGATGTTCAAAACCAAACTTTGTTTAAGTAGCGGAAGCATGTAAATAAACCCAACATAGTTAATAGTTTGAAATGTCATAAATGTTTAGCAATCATTCACTAATCCTTGTCCACAACGACCTGCTCCCCCTTGTGCAAGCTCCATAAGTACCTAAGGTCCTGCAAGGCATGCAGCACAGAGTCAACAACTAGTTGAGCGAGTTCACAGTTCATAGTTCAGTAATAGTTCAGTAATAGTATAGTGTGAGTAGTATGTTCGTTCGTTATGTCAAGTATCATATTTCCATCGCGGCCTCCCAGGCAGGTATGCGAAGATGTTAGGGGATGTTCCTCCCAAGTATTCTAGACTAGGTTTATTTGTATCGCGGCCTACCAGGCAGGTGTGCGAAGATTAGTAAGTTTAGTTCGCGGCCTTCCTAAGGCAGGTGTGCGAAGTCAGTCATAATATCGCGGCCAACCCTTGGCAGGTGTGCGAAGATCAGTTCAGTAAGTGTTACTAGTCTAGTCGTATTGTATCGTTAGGTTCTATCAGCTGAGTATGTACAGTAATTCAACAAATCCCATTCCCACCCGGGAACCCCATGACTTGGCTGTGTGAACTCACCTTGGGTTGCTCGGCAGATACACAAAGAGGTTTCTTGAACTAAGGTTGGTCAACCACGTCCTAACAGGGTTACCATAAAAGTCAGGTTTTGACTTCGAGTAATGCACGTTGGTTTCACATAAATTAACACAATATAGACATGTGAAGATCATGATAAACACGTATTGCACATAAACAGTCAAAAGCATATAACATTTATACTTGTGCAAATTAAATTCAACCCAATAGTAATTAGCCCAACATGTTGTGCGATCCACAACATGTTGTGCGATCCACAACATGTTGTGCGATCCGCATAATCTCGGCCCAAATAGTATAAGTGATCCAATAACATATGCGGCCCAAATATAAAACACATAAGTGAACTTGTGCGGTCCGGTTAGCTTTGTGCGATTGATAGGCCTTGTGCGATCCTATTGGATTGTGCGATCAGACCTGGCCCAATCCAACATATATACTCGGCCCAACCATTGCAACTTGTGCGATCCAAAACATCTTGTGCGACGGTGAGTTTCTTGTGCGACTGGACTCGTGTGTTTGGTCTCGTGCGATCAGATCAAGATGTCTTGTGTGATTTGGGCTCTTGTGCGATTGGGTTTAATGGCCGATTATTATGCTAATTCGGTTACAAGCATTTATCTTGCCAATCAGTTACCAAGTTTCCAATTTATCATATATCAATTAACAACTAATCTGTTTCCAATCATGCCCCTAATCGATCAAACTAGCACATCTAACATTTCAATTCACATGAACCCTAATCTAATCATAAGAACAATAACATAACGATTTACATGAACATGTGCCATAAGATTCAACCCGAAACACAAGATTTGTAAACTTTCAATCAAGATTAACCCATCGAACAAACCCTAGCAGCTGACTAACATTCAACAGTCTTTATTTCATCATGTAAGCAATTCGTGAACAAGTTAAGTTAGCCGATTATCATTCAACACTAACTCATTGATTAAAATTACGATTAAGCCCAATTACGATCCCTAACCGGTTTAGTCTATCATGGAATCAACTCATCATTCAATACGTAAATAATAACGAAATACTAACCGATTAGAATCAAACAGAGAGAGAACGATCTTCGGTTGCCTTGTGTCGTCGGGTTTGAACGAGAGAGAAAGAGAGGAACTAGGGTTCTTGTGTGTGAGGATGATTTGCCAAAGTGTGAGAAAATTACTAACACCCCTTGTGTTATTCGTGTAAAGTAGGTGGGCCGAACCCTACTTAGGCTGTCCATGGTCCGAATGTAAGTGATACGGCCCAAAAGGGCTTGTGCGATCGAATCCTACGTTGTGCGTTCGGTTCACATATCATGCACACAAATTACACATAGCATTCAATACTCACAAGGTTCACATAATCACATATCATAATGTTATAACATTCCATAAGTCAATCAAGTTCACATGATCACATACGTTACATTCATTACAAAGACGGGTTCGAAATACGAGTTGTCACATTATCCCCAACTAAAAAGAAATTTCGTCCCGAAATTTGGTACGCACTCACTGAGGAAGCTAGGTAAGCTGTATTGTTCACTGGTTTTCCTGGGGTATCACATCCTCCCCCCGTTGATCTGGAATTTCGTCCCGAAATTCCACAGTAGTAGTTTCAGCCTCAGTAGTGGTTGCATTGGTTCCGAATAACTGGGGGTACTTTTCTGTCATCTGGTCTTCGCGTTCCCAGGTGTACTCTGGGCCACGTTTGGAGTTCCAACGAACTCGAACAAGAGGGATTCTCTTGTGTTTGAGGACCTTAACATCCCGGTCCGTGATTTCAACTGGTTCCTCGACGAACTGCAACCGCTCGTCGATAGTAAGTTCCTTAAAAGGAATTATGAGGTTCTCATCTGACAGGCACTTCTTCAGATTCGACACGTGAAATACATTGTGAACTGCACCGAGTTCAGCTGGTAGGTTTAGCTTGTAGGCCACCTTGCCTATTTTCTCAGTGATCTCGAACGGTCCGACATACCGCGGATTTAGTTTGCCCCGTTTGCCAAAACGGACCACACCCTTCCAGGGTGAGACTTTAAGTAAAATGTAACACCTCGAAATTTTGTGTCCAATGATGTGTTAACACGTGTCATTTGTTTACACGTGGCATCTATAATAAATAAAGGACTAATTTTGACAAACCTTGAAAGTATATAAATTCGAGGGTTATAAATGTCAACAAGGGTAAATATACTGTATAATATCCCTAAATAATGCTTAAACCTTCAAACGAATAAATTATAGATCGTACAAAACTAAAACGCGGAAGAAAGTGAGAGATTACAAACTACAGGGGTTAACTGTGTCCACATGTTTAATAACACCTCTGAGTGACCCTTTAACGTTCCCAAGACTTTGTAACGGTATTATACCCTCACTAAAATAATATATATAAATTTCGCGAAGTTTCGATATGAAACGAGAAAGTTACGGTCGAATTCGTAGAAGAAGGGTTAAAAGCGTCAACAATGAAAGCTAAGGCTTTCCAATATAAATAATAAATAAACCGGGGACTTAATAATGCGGGTAATTAACACGAGGCCCCTATCGGTAAATAACCGAGGGCCAAACCGCAAAGTTACCCCTTCAAATCCGAAAGGGTCAGGCAAATCATTACGAAAGATTTCGTTATTAATGGCCCGATTCTGATAATCATGACAAAAGATTTAAAAATCCTGAAATATTAACCTTAGGCGACCCGCGTGAAGTTTCAACATAAGTTGAGGCGGGCCGCGAGCCTCCCTTATAACTCGCCTGATTTCTTAACTTTAGGCGACCCGCGTTAAAAAGCATGGGATCTCCCATGCGGGCCGCGTAAAGTGCCCAGATGCAGAAACCTTGTAACTACTTGGCTTTTGGCACTTTTGAACGATCATTTGATCAATTATGGCAGCATGGGTGCCCCCTACTCGACCCATACACCCCTAGGACACATGCCATTCATCCCATTTCAGTTGTAGAGTGATGTGGAGTGATCTTGAGCTTGGTCTTTGGCTATAAATAGCAAGGCATATGTTCATAAGTTCACCACAACACAAACACTCTCATCTGATTATTTCTAAGGCATACAAGTCTTCTTCTCTGCTATATATTCAAGCCTTAGCTTCTGTAAGTTACTTTGATCATTCATACTTCAGTTTTTGCTTAGTTCTTAGCTAAAAAACTCAACCGTCGTAACTAACGGTTGTCATTGCAATGTCTTGCAAATGATTCAGTCTTATGACGAATCAAAAATGGTTATGAGTTGGTATTTATGTGGGTATTAAACCTCTAAAAGGGTTCCCCCTGATCACCACTCTAACTATGTCAATTATCGAGTCAAACGCGCGGTTAAAAAGTCAACAGAAAGCTATTTTAGCAATTTATGCATAAACTGTAATATATATGTTATGGAACCTGTTTTGATAGTCATAAAACATGATAATAAGTATATAAACATGTTTGCGCTCGTTTGAATCGATCATTTACTATATAGAACCGGTTCGGAGCCGAAAGTCGCAAAAGTTTGACTTTTGCTTTGACTTCAGTTCTGACCCGTTTTAGTGAGGTATAAATATACCTTAGGACTCTCTTAGGACCAGGTCACATGTTGGTATAAGCCTCTGTGGTCGGTTCATGAGTTATCCGAGTCTTTTACATATTTCCGTCATTCGCCTAAAAGTTGACCGTAACGACCTTTTAAAATTTAAACGAGTATTTCGGACACGTGAACGGACCAAAACCTTGCTTGTTAAATTATAAGCATGTCCTTAAAGTTTCACGTCAATCCGAGGTCTAGAATGAGAGTTATGCTAAAAGGCGCACTTTTAAGAAAGTTTTGTAATTAACGGCGCAATTAGCATAACGCTCATCTAACCCAAGTTTTCGGCACCAAAACTTTTACCCACTGTGGTAAAATAATATTTTGGGAATTTTAAAGATTTTTAATAATTTTTACCTTGCTCATAACCTGCGGTTATGGCTACGGTTCGGTTTATACCGAATATGCCCTTTTTGGCCAAAACGGGAGTTCTACAAGGTCTTTTGACCCGATTCCAGTTGCCACTGATTTTAAATAATAAATAAAGTATTTTAAACTTTATAAGCTGTTCGGGAAACTCAGATTTCCTGTAGAACTCGAAAATCCCTTTTAAAGTCTTTAAAATGACCCAAAAGCCCCTTCGGGGCATAATATAAACTTAAACTCGTTACGGGCATTACGGAAGGTATCCTACTGATGCCAAAATACTTTTAAGGCATATTGACTTAGGAAATAAGCGTACGACTCTTATGGTTAACCGTTTCGCCTATTTTGCGCACACGGTACGGCCCACGGAACTAGTTTTCGTGCAATAGCCGATATGGGTCAAAGTATACTATTTGGACCCCAAAATCCAGAGTATGAACTATAAACCCATATAAAACAAGTCTCTGAACTTGTTGGGTCCAAATCATACTCCATTCTCGGTTTTCGCCTTTTCATGCGAATTAACCATATCTATATATCGGAATCAACCGGTTTAAGCTACGGCTACTATAAGGACCGTTAGGATTCCAAGAGGTTAATTAAAACCTTCGTTCCAGATTAGGAGCCCCAGTAAAAGCTATCGGTGACTTGATCTAAATTAAGGATTAATACTTGCAAAGGTAAATACTTTTGACTTATTTCCCCTATATGGGCTTGGGTTACGGTATATTAATACCGCTTGATTGAGCACTATATTCGTCCATCGCTTAGATGGATAACTAAATAATATGATTGGCTCATTTAAACAGTTTTGTTGCTTATAAGCCTTTGGGGGGTTTAATGACCGTTGTCCCGGATATCCTTGGCATCATTTTACGAAATGGCCACGACCATCGACATCCCGGTGTAGGCGTACACCCGGTATAAAGTGTCGACATTAAAACTAAAAGACGTAGCCGTTGGTTTCTGTACTACGGTTTTACGCAAACGTGGTGTGTCTATAAATCTTTAACCCGGCACGACCCGGGCTACTGAACGCATAAAAGAACATGTAAAACGTTCACAAGATCATTATGAATTTTCCCAAGTTATAAAAGAGTTTGTGCCTTGTGCATTCAAATCAATTTTAATAAACATTTTCAAATGTGTCAGTTGAATGTATTTACCAGTGTAAACTGACGTATTTTCCCCAAAAAGATTAAGTGCAGGTACCTAAACGTAATTGGCTGGTATTAGCTCCCTAGCGTCGGGATAAGCCTCGCAAGCTTGATTGCAGTATCTAATGGAACAATACTTTATCTTTATTTTCGATCCACTGTGGATATTCAACTCTGTAATACATTGATATTATGATCAGAGGTTGAAATTTATATATTTAAATTATGCTTCCGCTGTGCATTATATAATTGTGTGGTTTGACTATATTGTTGCCAACATCGTCACGGTAATCCCCCACCGGGCCCACCGGTGAGACACGTGGAAATCGGGGTGTGACATAAAACCCGGTCCCCGACCTGAAATTCCAATGGCTTCCTACGCTTATCCGCGTATGCTTTCTGACGGTCGCGCGCTGCCGCCATGCGTTGTCGTATTTGTGCAATCTTTTCTGTGACGTCCACTACGATCTCTGGACCCGTGATCTGACTATCCCCCACCTCTGCCCAACAGAGAGGTGACCGGCATTTACGCCCGTACAATGCCTCGAATGGAGCGGCTTGTATGCTGGTGTGATAACTGTTGTTGTATGAAAACTCCACTAAAGGGAGATGCTTTTCCCAGCCGTTGCCGAAATCGATGACACACGCCCGAAGCATGTCTTCCAGAGTTTGGATCGTTCGCTCAGACTGCCCATCCGTCTGAGGATGATACGCTGTGCTCATGTCTAACCGTGAGCCGAAAGATTTGTGCATCGCTTGCCATAGCTCTGACGTGAATCGTGCATCCCGATCCGAAATGATGGAGGTGGGCACCCCGTGCCTTGAAACAACTTCTTTAAGATAGATGTCTGCGAGAGTGGAGAACTTATCCGTTTCCTTTATAGCCAGGAAGTGTGCAGACTTGGTGAGTCGATCCACGATCACCCATATGGTATCATTCCCACGCTGGGATCTGGGTAAGCCTGTAACAAAATCCATGGAAATCTCTTCCCATTTCCACTGTGGTATCCTGGGTTGTTGAAGTAAACCCGCTGGTTTCTGATACTCCACTTTGACTCTTGCGCATGTCAAACACTTTCCGACGTAAGTAGCGATGTGGGCCTTCATGCTAGGCCACCAATAGGTAGTTCTGATGTCATGGTACATTTTATCCGACCCTGGATGTACTGAGTAGCGAGACTTGTGTGCTTCGTCCATCACAAGTTCCCGTAACCCGCCAAAAAGTGGGACCCAAATACGCCCCGCTACATAGTAGGCGCCGTCTGCCTTCTGTTCTAATCGTTGCCTTGAGCCGCGTAAGGCTTCAGCCTTGACGTTTTCAGGTTTTAAAGCTTCTATCTGAGCAGTTCGTATCTGTGCGGGAAGACTGGACTGAATGGTGAGCTGCAAGGCTCGTACGCGTCTAGGTAGAGTGTCTTTCCGACTGAGAGCGTCAGCCACAACATTGGCCTTGCCTGGATGGTACTTGATGGCGCATTCATAATCGTTTAGAAGTTCAATCCATCTTCGTTGACGCATGTTCAAATCCTTTTGCCTAAGAATATGCTCGAGGCTCCTGTGATCGGTGTAAATTGTGCACCTGGTACCGTACAGGTAGTGTCGCCATATCTTAAGCGCGAAAACAACAGCTCCCAGCTCTAAATCGTGCGTCGTGTAGTTTCGTTCATGAATCTTAAGTTGTCGCGAAGCGTAGGCAATAACTTTATCCCGTTGCATCAATACACACCCAAGTCCTTGTATCGACGCGTCACAATAGACTACAAAATCTTCCATGCCCTCTGGCAGAGAGAGGATAGGTGCGCTGCAAAGCCTATCCTTTAGGTACTGAAAAGCGGTTTCCTGGGAATCTCCCCAGCGATAGGTGATGCCCTTCTGTGTCAGCATAGTGAGCGACTGAGCGATCTTACAGAAGTCTTTGATGAATCGTCTGTAATATCCCGCCAAACCCAAGAATTGGCGTATTTCCGTTGGTGTACGCGGTGCAGGCCAGTTCCTGATCGAATCCACCTTGGATGGATCGACATGAATCCCATCCCTGTTCACCACATGGCCTAAGAAGTGGACTTCACGAAGCCAGAAGTCACATTTCGAAAACTTGGCGTACAGTTGCTCCTCTTGACTCTTGGAGTAAATCAGAATGTCGTCGATGAAGACAATCACAAACTTGTCTAAGTACGGCTTGCACACCCTGTTCATCAGATCCATAAATACGGCAGGCGCGTTCGTTAACCCGAATGGCATGACAAGAAACTCGTAGTGGCTGTAACGAGTTCGGAATGCGGTTTTGGAGACGTCCTCATCCCGGACTCTCAGCTGATGATACCCTGACCTCAAGTCTATCTTGGAGTAGTAACTCGACCCCTGCAACTGGTTGAATAAGTCATCTATACGCGGAAGAGGATAACGGTTCTTCACCGTCACCTTGTTCAGTTCACGGTAGTCGATACACATCCTGAAAGTGCCATCCTTCTTTTTCACGAAAAGTACTGGAGCTCCCCAAGGCGATGAGCTTGGACGAATAAAGCCCTTTTCCAAGAGCTCTTGTAACTGCTTCGACAGCTCTTCCAGTTCGGTTGGAGCTAAACGATACGGTGCGTGGGCTATCGGTGCTGCTCCAGGAGCTAACTCAATCTGGAATTCGACTTGGCGGTGAGGCGGTAAGCCGGGCAAATCTTCAGGAAACACCTGAGGAAAGTCACGTACAACTGGAATATCCTCCAGCTTCTTTTCCTCTGCTGATGCGTCAGTGACAAGTGCCAGAATTGCAGTGTGCCCCTTTCGTAAACATTTCTGAGCCTTCAAGAAAGAGATGATGCCAACCACAGCACCACTCTTGTCGCCTTGAACTTCGAGAGGTTCTTAACCAGAGCGGGGAATACGAATGATCTTCTCGCTGCATAAGATTTCTGCCTGATGTTGGGATAACCAATCCATCCCTATAACAATATCGAAACTACCCAAAACTATGGGAATAAGGTCGATGGAGAAAGCTTGACCAGCTAAGACAATACTACAACCCCTGACTACCTGCGTGGCTTCTAGGCTCTTACCATTAGCTAGTTCTACTACATGCTTGGTGTTTAGGGGTGTTGGTGCACGTTTTAACAATTTACTGGCTTTCACAGATATATAACTTGTATCCGCACCCGAATCAAATAAAACAGTAACATAAATATCGTCGAGGAGAAACTTACCCATAACCACATTGGGATCGTTCATTGCGTCTCCTCGCCCCAGCACGAAAGCTCGACCCCTTGCCTCGTTGCCATTGTTGTTGTTGTTTCCCCCGTTGTTGTTGTTCCCGTTGCCCTGATTATTGTTGTTGTTGCGATTCTGGTTCTGGTTCAATTGAGGGCAATCACGTTTGTAGTGGCCTTCAGCCCCACACTGGAAACATCCCCGGTTTCCACGCTGTGGCTGTTGCTGCTGGTTCTGTGGAGCTGGCGGTGGGAGTTGCTGGTTCTGATTTGCTGGCCGTGAGCTTCTACAATCCTTAGCCTCATGACCCATTTTGAGGCATCTTTGACAATGTTCCCTGCGACATCTTCCACTGTGGTGTTTGTTGCACCTATTACACCACGGGTGAATTCCCCGATATCCACTCTGCCCTGACTGCCTGATGATTGCTGATTCGGACTCTGGTAGTCGTTAGTGCGGCGCTGCTGCGCTTGGGACTGAACAGAAACTGATCCCTTGCTGGAATCCCCATCCCACTTTCTTTTGTTCTCGCTGGGTGTGGCAGAAGTAGTAGCTGGAGTAGTAGTAGCAGTAGTTGTAGCACTGATGCGTTTTGGCAGCTTGTTCTGATCCACTGTCTGATCGGTGAGTCGGTGAGCAAGACGCTGAATGTCTTGGATATTGTTGAGGTTAGCCGACGTCACGTGGCTCTGAATCTCTGGCGCAAGTCCCTTGAGATACAACTCAATGCGCTTAACTGGAGGGTCCACCATCGTTGGACATAAGATGGCCAGTTCATTTGACCGTTTCATATAAGCCTCAATCTCTGACCCCGTCATCTTCAAGTGGGCTTGGGTTACGGTATATTAATACCGCTTGATTGAGCACTATATTCGTCCATCGCTTAGATGGATAACTAAATAATATGATTGGCTCATTTAAACAGTTTTGTTGCTTATAAGCCTTTGGGGGGTTTAATGACCGTTGTCCCGGATATCCTTGGCATCATTTTACGAAATGGCCACGACCATCGACATCCCGGTGTAGGCGTACACCCGGTATAAAGTGTCGACATTAAAACTAAAAGACGTAGCCGTTGGTTTCTGTACTACGGTTTTACGCAAACGTGGTGTGTCTATAAATCTTTAACCCGGCACGACCCGGGCTACTGAACGCATAAAAGAACATGTAAAACGTTCACAAGATCATTATGAATTTTCCCAAGTTATAAAAGAGTTTGTGCCTTGTGCATTCAAATCAATTTTAATAAACATTTTCAAATGTGTCAGTTGAATGTATTTACCAGTGTAAACTGACGTATTTTCCCCAAAAAGATTAAGTGCAGGTACCTAAACGTAATTGGCTGGTATTAGCTCCCTAGCGTCGGGATAAGCCTCGCAAGCTTGATTGCAGTATCTAATGGAACAATACTTTATCTTTATTTTCGATCCACTGTGGATATTCAACTCTGTAATACATTGATATTATGATCAGAGGTTGAAATTTATATATTTAAATTATGCTTCCGCTGTGCATTATATAATTGTGTGGTTTGACTATATTGTTGCCAACATCGTCAAGGTAATCCCCCACCGGGCCCACCGGTGAGACACGTGGAAATCGGGGTGTGACAGGTTGGTATCAGAGCCAACATTGAGTGAATTAAACACAATAGGCATTGTGTTTAATCTCAGTGACACAATTGCACATACTTGAGTCTAGACAAGAACTTAGGACAAATTCGGATTAATACTCCTTTTTGTCTTTATTTTCGATTTGATTTTTAATAAGTTTTGGAGCAGGAAAATGCCACCTGTTATATTCCGAGGAAGAGGAAGGGGACGAAGAGGCCGAGGAGAAATCGTGACACATCACGATCAAGAAGCTGGACCATCTGGTACAAGACATCCTTCGATGACAAGGAGCGAAGAGCCACAACGACGAAGAGATCTTTACGAACCCGCGAGGCATTCCACTTCGCACAGCTCAACGCCATCCTACCGGCACTCCTTTGGACCAGATTCAGAAAATAATCCCAACAACCCACAACCTTCCTTCATACCTCTGCAACGTTCGGTTTCGCACCGGAACTACGACGACCCTAGTCCATACTACGTAGCTCAGTTTAATCCGGCTGACTACATACAGGAACCTTCAGGATTTGTTCCACTAGGGCCACAAGACCACTTTTCTGAAGATCCCATGGAGGAAGACGAGGATCCAACTGAACCAGCTCGTGGTACGCCCACGCATCCGATAGAAGTATCTGATGGATCTTCATATCATGGTCCACAGTATCAAGGCCCAGATAGCTTTATGGCCTTGTTTGACCGACATGAGTGGTACAACACACCATCTCATCAGACACAACAACCGAGACATCCACAGGATCCCTCTGAGGATTCACGCTTTGAGGCAGTTACGCCACCACCTCCGCCACCGGCATAACCAGTAATACCTGATCCGCCGAGGCGTAGGAGGACCAATGCTCGTATGTCTACACGAGGAGGAGGGGGTAACCACTTCAGCACTCCTCGACATTCAAGTAGCAGCCACTATCCGCCGCTACAAGAAGAAGGACCTTCAAGTCCTATACAAGAAGCGAACTCCGCACCTACTGCACGAAATTCGCCACCATTTGGGTATGACCAACCCATACCTGCTTATACGGGTCCAACGGCTTACAACCCGTTTGAACCGTCACAAGCACAATACAACTACGGCTATGAGCGCGACCCATATGTGGTGTCGGCTAGATATAATGCGCGCTACCCTGACGGAGCACATGGAAACATGGGACCACCGGATTACTCAGCTCATGGGTATCCAATACCTCCCAGACCTCCCGTTCCACACCAAGCGCCACAACCACGATTTTCTCCTCCTGAACAGGAAGAAATACTCCATCGACTAGATCGTGTGGAGAGAGAGTTCGAGGAAGAAAAGAAAAGCCACCGAGGATTTCTCAAGGGCTTGGCGAATCTGCTAAAGGGCAAAAAGAAGAAACGTGACCACTAGCCCTTAATAGTAGTACAAATGTAATTTCTATTTTGAAATAAGTCCCTGTGTGGACAACTTATCGTATTCCAGTCCCTACGTGGACTTATCTTTAGTCCTTGCATGGACACCTATCTTATATTAGTCCCTGCGTGGACTTGTCACTTATTTTGAAACCTCTATGGAGGTATGTATTATTTGAAAGACCCGTTTAGGGCAATATGTAATTGTATTTGAGATTTTGGAATGTATGTTATGAGTTTTGTTTTAATATATATAAAAATAAATCAAAACCATTCCTTTTATATTGATCTGCCTAACAAAGAATCTTAAGGGGGTGAAACCTAGCTTGGGGTCTTTTAAGATCAGTCAAGATGGTACGACCTAGCTGAAAAGATTCTGATTCCCTGTTAACCTCTGTACGCATGTTAACATTCATGGCAGATGTGATTCGTTATAATCACGCACGTCATTCTTATACAATAATCCTTTGAGGATTTCAAAACCCAACTAAATGATATATAGATCGTGGGTTAAATCACCAATGAAGGTGGTCAATATTATAAAGACATCCATTTAGCGATGCAATGCCTACGGGTCAGTACTATAAAGACATCCATTTAGCGATGCAATGCCTACGGGCCAATATTATAAAGACATCCATTTAGTGATGCAATGCCTACGAGCCAGTATTATAAAGACATCCATTAGTGATGCAGTGCCTACGGGCCAAAATTATTAAGACATCCATTTAGTGATGCAATGCCTACGGGCCAGTATTATAAAGACATCCATTAGTGATGCAGTGCCTACGGGCCAAAATTATTAAAACATCCATTAGTGATGTAGTGCCTACGGGCCAATATTAATTAAAACATCCATTAGTGATGTAGTGCCTACGGGCCAACCATATTAAGACATCCATTAGAGGTGTAGTGCCTATGGGCCATAATAATTGTCTTATAAGACAAAAGGCAGTAGTAGTCTATGACTCTCTGTCAGAAAGAGATAAAAGAACTACGGTTCAACTCTCTATGCCTTTGATTCTTTGGAATCTCGGCTAATATTATAAAACATCATCATGATTAGGCTTTATGCCGCCAGTACTATTTATATAGTTAAAATAGGATATATTCAAATCCTAATATTTAATGCAATGAGATAATAAGTTAACCGAATATGGTCTCTGTACCATGGTTGACAAATTGTCATAAAAGACAATCACATAATAATCTCCTAAATTAAAATTTTGTTATCTTCTGTAACAGATTCAAGTTACAATGGCGGATCCCAATGGAGACAACAGCCACACAAACGAAGATGACTATGACAATGCGTCAGTACATTTGACAGGCGCACAGCTAAAGGCTCTGATCAACAATGCTGTCCAGGCAGCTATTGATCGTCAAAATACTGAGTCTCACGGCAGATCTGTGTCAAAACCACCCTCTAAACCAAAGACACACTCCAAACCACCCTCTGAACCCAAGAAAGATGACGACAAGCATTCGTCTACTGAGCACAGCGTTCACCGCGATAGAGAATATACTGATGCGTCCAGTGCTAAGGGTTGCACCTACAAATACTTTGTATCATGTAAGCCCCGTGAATTTACAGGGGAGAAAGGTGCGGTTGATTGTATCACCTGGCTGGACGAGATGGACACGATTGTGGACATCAGCGGGTGCGCTGAGAGGGACGTGGTTAAGTTTGTGTCCCAGTCATTCAAGGGCGAGGCCCTGGCGTGGTGGAGAGCTCTGGTGCAGGCTTCAGGTAAGTCTGCCTTGTACAAAATGTCATGGGGGGAGTTTATTACCCTCATAAAAGAAAACTACTGCCCTCAGCACGAGGTTGAGAAGATTGAGGCTGATTTTGTCTCACTGGTGATGACAAACCTGGATTGTCAAGCTTATCTGACAAGCTTTAACACTATGTCACGCCTGGTGCCATATCTTGTGACACCAGAACCAAGAAGAATTGCCCGATTCATTGGGGGCTTAGAGCCGGCGATCAAGGCCAGCGTGAAGGCCTCTAGGCCAACGACCTTCAGGTCAGTTACTGACCTCTCCTTGTCTCTTACCCTTGACGCTGTCCGTCTGAGGGCACAAAGGAGCAAGGAGGCTGAAAAGCGAAAGCGTGAGGATGATACCTCACGAAAGTCCGGTAAAAAGCACCGTGGAAACGGTGAGGGCAAGAAAGGGTCGGAGGCAAAGAAGGAAGGGCAAGCTGATGGAAGACCTTACTGCAAGGTCTGCAAGAAACCTCACTCCGGGAAGTGTAGGTTTGCGTCTGGTTCACAGTCGCAACAAAAGACTCCATCCTGTGGACTATGCAAGTCCAAGGACCATAAGACGGTGGAGTGTAAAAAGATAAAGGACGCAACCTGCTTTAATTGCAATGAAAAGGGGCACATAAAGAGTAATTGCCCGAAGTATGCCAAGAAGGCGGAAGAGACGAAGAAATCAAATGCGAGAATTTTTCGCTTGGATGCAAAGGAAGCGGTCAAGGACGACACTGTGCTTACAGGTACTTTTCTCGTAAATAATATATTTGCAAGAGTACTGTTCGATTCTGGCGCTGACAAGTCCTTTGTAGACCAGAAATTTTGCCAACTACTAAATATGCCAATCAAAACCCTAGACGTAAAATACGAAGTAGAGTTAACAGACGGAACGATAGAAACCGTCTCTACCGTTCTAGAAGGATGTGAAATATCCATTAGGAACCATTCTTTTCCTTTATCTCTACTTCCTTTCAAACTTGCGGGTTTTGACATCGTGCTAGGCATGGACTGGTTATCCCATAACCAGGCCCAAATCATTTGTGGCAAGAGGCAAATAGTCTTAAAGACTCCGAGTGGTGAATCTCTTACCATTCGAGGGGATACGCATTACGGATTGCCCGAAGACGTATCTATGCTGAAAGCTTCAAGGTGTTTGAACAGAGGCTGTGTAATCTACATGGCTCAGGTGATAATTGAAGAACCAAAGCCGAAGATCGAGGATCTTCCAGTCATTTCTGAATACCCCGAGGTTTTTCCTGAAGAACTACCTGGTTTGCCACCAGATAGACAAGTGGAGTTCAGAATTGACATCATTCCTGGAGCAGCTCCGATAGCAAGAGCACCTTACAGGTTAGCGCCAACGGAAATGAAAGAACTGAGGACCCAGTTGGATGAACTGCTGGCGAAAGGTTTTATCAAACCTAGTTCATCTCCCTGGGGAGCTCCTGTCCTATTTGTTAAGAAGAAGGACGGATCGATGCGGTTGTGCATCGACTACCGAGAGCTGAATAAAGTTACCATAAAGAATAGATATCCTTTACCAAGGATCGATGATCTGTTCGACCAGCTGCAAGGAGCAAGCTACTTCTCCAAAATCGACTTAAGGTCGGGTTATCATCAACTAAGGGTCAGAGATGAAGATGTACACAAGACTGCATTTAGGACTCGCTATGGTCATTACGAGTTCCTAGTGATGCCTTTTGGGCTCACAAATGCACCGGCTGCATTCATGGATCTCATGAATCGCGTTTGCAAGCCATACTTGGATAAATTCGTCATAGTCTTCATCGACGATATCCTTATCTATTCTAAAAGCCAAGATGACCACGAGAAGCATCTCCGTTGCATTCTCGAATTACTACAACGTGAGAAACTCTACGCCAAATTCTCGAAATGTGAATTCTGGCTACGAGAAGTCCAGTTTTTAGGACACGTTGTGAGTGAGCGTGGTATCCAAGTGGATCCCGCTAAGGTAGAGGCAGTCATGAACTGGCAAGAGCCAAAGACGCCTACCGAAATTCGTAGCTTCCTGGGATTAGCAGGATACTACCGAAGATTTATTGAAAATTTTTCAAGGATTGCTGCGCCCTTGACTTCCTTGACCAAGAAGAAAGAAAAGTACATTTGGGGCCCGAAGCAGCAAGAGTCCTTTGAAATATTGAAGCAGAAGCTAAGCAACGCACCTGTGTTGACATTACCGGAAGGTACAGATGAATTCGTAGTTTACTGCGATGCATCACACACAGGCATGGGGTGTGTTCTTATGCAGAAGGGCAAGGTGATTGCCTATGCTTCAAGACAATTAAAGGTGCATGAAAAGAATTACACCACCCATGATTTAGAGTTGGGTGCCGTTGTGTTTGCACTTAAGTTATGGAGGCATTACCTTTATGGCATTAAATTCGTGATTTATTCTGATCACAAAAGCCTCCAGCACCTGTTCAACCAGAAGGAGTTGAACATGAGACAGCGCCGTTGGATGGAAACCCTGAATGATTATGACTGTGAAATCAGGTACCATCCTGGCAAGGCGAATGTAGTCGCCGATGCATTGAGCAGAAAAGAAAGGGTAAAACCCATTCGAATCAATGCCAAGAGCATTGAAGTTAAAAATAATTTGATTGAAAGGATTTTGGCTGCACAGCGAGAGGCTGTGTTGGAAGCTAATTATCCTAATGAAAAGCTGGGAGTAACTGAGGGACAGTTGACTCTTAGCAAGGATGGAATTCTTAGGCTGAATGGACGTATATGGGTTCCGATTTATGGAGGACTACGAGATGTTGTTCTCCAGGAAGCCCATAGTTCCAAATACTCAGTCCATCCTGGTGCTGATAAAATGTACCAAGACTTAAAAGCAAATTATTGGTGGATAGGCTTGAAAAAGTCTGTAGCCGCCCATGTAGCAAAGTGCTTGACTTGTGCTCAAGTCAAAGCCGAGCACCAAAAGCCGTCTGGCTTGCTACAACAGCCTGAACTTCCCGAGTGGAAGTGGGAATGCGTAACTATGGACTTCATAACCAAGTTACCCAAAACCAGGAAAGGAAACGATACAATATGGGTCATAGTCGATAGGCTGACTAAATCAGCTCATTTTCTACCCATCAAGGAGACGTATAGCTCCGATATGTTAGCCCAACTTTATGTTGATAAGATTGTAGCCTTACACGGCATACCTGTGTCTATTATCTCCGACAGGGATACTAGATACACATCTCACTTCTGGAAGAGTTTCCAGCAATCTTTGGGCACGCGTTTAAATTTTAGTACGGCTTACCATCCACAGACGGACGGTCAAAGTGAGCGCACTATACAAACGCTAGAAGACATGCTTCGTGCATGTGCGATCGATTTAGGTGGTAACTGGGATAAAAACCTACCCCTGATCGAATTCTCCTACAATAATAGCTACCACACCAGCATAAAGGCTGCGCCTTTTGAGGCATTATATGGTAGGAAATGCAGATCGCCTGTTTGTTGGGCGGAAGTAGGAGAGGTCCAATTATCGGGACCAGAGATTGTTTTCCAGACAACGGACAAGATAGTCCAGATCCGGGAACGTCTCAAGGCTGCACGCGATAGGCAGAAGAGCTACGCTGATCCAAAGCGTAAGGATTTTCACTTCGAAGTAGGTGAAAAGGTATTACTTAAGGTGTCACCCTGGAAGGGAGTGATGCGCTTCGGCAAGAAGGGCAAGCTGAGTCCGAGATACATAGGGCCTTTTGAGGTCATTGAACGAGTCGGATCAGTTGCCTATAAACTGAACTTGCCTGAAGAGCTCAATGGAATTCACAATGTGTTCCACATCTGCAATCTCAAAAAGTGCTTCGCCGACGAATCGTTGGTGATTCCACACACAGATGTGCATATAGATGAGAGCTTAAAGTTCATAGAAAAACCTTTGTCGATTGAAGATCGACAGGTGAAGAAGCTTCGCAGAAAGCACGTACCGATTGTAAAAGTCAAATGGGATGCTCGTAGAGGTCCTGAATATACGTGGGAAGTCGAAGCTACAATGAAAGAAAAATACCCCTATTTATTTGAGTAAATCTCGGGTCGAGATTTATTTTAAGGGGGTGAGGATGTAACACCTCGAAATTTTGTGTCCAATGATGTGTTAACACGTGTCATTTGTTTACACGTGGCATCTATAATAAATAAAGGACTAATTTTGACAAACCTTGAAAGTATATAAATTCGAGGGTTATAAATGTCAACAAGGGTAAATATACTGTATAATATCCCTAAATAATGCTTAAACCTTCAAACGAATAAATTATAGATCGTACAAAACTAAAACGCGGAAGAAAGTGAGAGATTACAAACTACAGGGGTTAACTATGTCAACATGTTTAATAACACCTCTGAGTGACCCTTTAACGTTCCCAAGACTTTGTAACGGTATTATACCCTCACTAAAATAATATATATAAATTTCGCGAAGTTTCGATATGAAACGAGAAAGTTACGGTCGAATTCGTAGAAGAAGGGTTAAAAGCGTCAACAATGAAAGCTAAGGCTTTCCAATATAAATAATAAATAAACCGGGGACTTAATAATGCGGGTAATTAACACGAGGCCCCTATCGGTAAATAACCAAGGGCCAAACCGCAAAGTTACCCCTTCAAATCCGAAAGGGTCAGGCAAATCATTACGAAAGATTTCGTTATTAATGGCCCGATTCTGATAATCATGACAAAAGATTTAAAAATCCTGAAATATTAACCTTAGGCGACCCGCGTGAAGTTTCAACATAAGTTGAGGCGGGCCGCGAGCCTCCCTTATAACTCGCCTGATTTCTTAACTTTAGGCGACCCGCGTTAAAAAGCATGGGATCTCCCATGCGGGCCGCGTAAAGTGCCCAGATGCAGAAACCTTGTAACTACTTGGCTTTTGGCACTTTTGAACGATCATTTGATCAATTATGGCAGCATGGGTGCCCCCTACTCGACCCATACACCCCTAGGACACATGCCATTCATCCCATTTCAGTTGTAGAGTGATGTGGAGTGATCTTGAGCTTGGTCTTTGGCTATAAATAGCAAGGCATATGTTCATAAGTTCACCACAACACAAACACTCTCATCTGATTATTTCTAAGGCATACAAGTCTTCTTCTCTGCTATATATTCAAGCCTTAGCTTCTGTAAGTTACTTTGATCATTCATACTTCAGTTTTTGCTTAGTTCTTAGCTAAAAAACTCAACCGTCGTAACTAACGGTTGTCATTGCAATGTCTTGCAAATGATTCAGTCTTATGACGAATCAAAAATGGTTATGAGTTGGTATTTATGTGGGTATTAAACCTCTAAAAGGGTTCCCCCTGATCACCACTCTAACTATGTCAATTATCGAGTCAAACGCGCGGTTAAAAAGTCAACAGAAAGCTATTTTAGCAATTTATGCATAAACTGTAATATATATGTTATGGAACCTGTTTTGATAGTCATAAAACATGATAATAAGTATATAAACATGTTTGCGCTCGTTTGAATCGATCATTTACTATATAGAACCGGTTCGGAGCCGAAAGTCGCAAAAGTTTGACTTTTGCTTTGACTTCAGTTCTGACCCGTTTTAGTGAGGTATAAATATACCTTAGGACTCTCTTAGGACCAGGTCACATGTTGGTATAAGCCTCTGTGGTCGGTTCATGAGTTATCCGAGTCTTTTACATATTTCCGTCATTCGCCTAAAAGTTGACCGTAACGACCTTTTAAAATTTAAACGAGTATTTCGGACACGTGAACGGACCAAAACCTTGCTTGTTAAATTATAAGCATTTCCTTAAAGTTTCACGTCAATCCGAGGTCTAGAATGAGAGTTATGCTAAAAGGCGCACTTTTAAGAAAGTTTTGTAATTAACGGCGCAATTAGCATAACGCTCATCTAACCCAAGTTTTCGGCACCAAAACTTTTACCCACTGTGGTAAAATAATATTTTGGGAATTTTAAAGATTTTTAATAATTTTTACCTTGCTCATAACCTGCGGTTATGGCTACGGTTCGGTTTATACCGAATATGCCCTTTTTGGCCAAAACGGGAGTTCTACAAGGTCTTTTGACCCGATTCCAGTTGCCACTGATTTTAAATAATAAATAAAGTATTTTAAACTTTATAAGCTGTTCGGGAAACTCAGATTTCCTGTAGAACTCGAAAATCCCTTTTAAAGTCTTTAAAATGACCGAAAAGCCCCTTCGGGGCATAATATAAACTTAAACTCGTTACGGGCATTACGGAAGGTATCCTACTGATGCCAAAATACTTTTAAGGCATATTGACTTAGGAAATAAGCGTACGACTCTTATGGTTAACCGTTTCGCCTATTTTGCGCACACGGTACGGCCCACGGAACTAGTTTTCGTGCAATAGCCGATATGGGTCAAAGTATACTATTTGGACCCCAAAATCCAGAGTATGAACTATAAACCCATATAAAACAAGTCTCTGAACTTGTTGGGTCCAAATCATACTCCATTCTCGGTTTTCGCCTTTTCATGCGAATTAACCATATCTATATATCGGAATCAACCGGTTTAAGCTACGGCTACTATAAGGACCGTTAGGATTCCAAGAGGTTAATTAAAACCTTCGTTCCAGATTAGGAGCCCCAGTAAAAGCTATCGGTGACTTGATCTAAATTAAGGATTAATACTTGCAAAGGTAAATACTTTTGACTTATTTCCCCTATATGGGCTTGGGTTACGGTATATTAATACCGCTTGATTGAGCACTATATTCGTCCATCGCTTAGATGGATAACTAAATAATATGATTGGCTCATTTAAACAGTTTTGTTGCTTATAAGCCTTTGGGGGGTTTAATGACCGTTGTCCCGGATATCCTTGGCATCATTTTACGAAATGGCCACGACCATCGACATCCCGGTGTAGGCGTACACCCGGTATAAAGTGTCGACATTAAAACTAAAAGACGTAGCCGTTGGTTTCTGTACTACGGTTTTACGCAAACGTGGTGTGTCTATAAATCTTTAACCCGGCACGACCCGGGCTACTGAACGCATAAAAGAACATGTAAAACGTTCACAAGATCATTATGAATTTTCCCAAGTTATAAAAGAGTTTGTGCCTTGTGCATTCAAATCAATTTTAATAAACATTTTCAAATGTGTCAGTTGAATGTATTTACCAGTGTAAACTGACGTATTTTCCCCAAAAAGATTAAGTGCAGGTACCTAAACGTAATTGGCTGGTATTAGCTCCCTAGCGTCGGGATAAGCCTCGCAAGCTTGATTGCAGTATCTAATGGAACAATACTTTATCTTTATTTTCGATCCACTGTGGATATTCAACTCTGTAATACATTGATATTATGATCAGAGGTTGAAATTTATATATTTAAATTATGCTTCCGCTGTGCATTATATAATTGTGTGGTTTGACTATATTGTTGCCAACATCGTCACGGTAATCCCCCACCGGGCCCACCGGTGAGACACGTGGAAATCGGGGTGTGACATAAAACCCGGTCCCCGACCTGAAATTCCAATGGCTTCCTACGCTTATCCGCGTATGCTTTCTGACGGTCGCGCGCTGCCGCCATGCGTTGTCGTATTTGTGCAATCTTTTCTGTGACGTCCACTACGATCTCTGGACCCGTGATCTGACTATCCCCCACCTCTGCCCAACAGAGAGGTGACCGGCATTTACGCCCGTACAATGCCTCGAATGGAGCGGCTTGTATGCTGGTGTGATAACTGTTGTTGTATGAAAACTCCACTAAAGGGAGATGCTTTTCCCAGCCGTTGCCGAAATCGATGACACACGCCCGAAGCATGTCTTCCAGAGTTTGGATCGTTCGCTCAGACTGCCCATCCGTCTGAGGATGATACGCTGTGCTCATGTCTAACCGTGAGCCGAAAGATTTGTGCATCGCTTGCCATAGCTCTGACGTGAATCGTGCATCCCGATCCGAAATGATGGAGGTGGGCACCCCGTGCCTTGAAACAACTTCTTTAAGATAGATGTCTGCGAGAGTGGAGAACTTATCCGTTTCCTTTATAGCCAGGAAGTGTGCAGACTTGGTGAGTCGATCCACGATCACCCATATGGTATCATTCCCACGCTGGGATCTGGGTAAGCCTGTAACAAAATCCATGGAAATCTCTTCCCATTTCCACTGTGGTATCCTGGGTTGTTGAAGTAAACCCGCTGGTTTCTGATACTCCACTTTGACTCTTGCGCATGTCAAACACTTTCCGACGTAAGTAGCGATGTGGGCCTTCATGCTAGGCCACCAATAGGTAGTTCTGATGTCATGGTACATTTTATCCGACCCTGGATGTACTGAGTAGCGAGACTTGTGTGCTTCGTCCATCACAAGTTCCCGTAACCCGCCAAAAAGTGGGACCCAAATACGCCCCGCTACATAGTAGGCGCCGTCTGCCTTCTGTTCTAATCGTTGCCTTGAGCCGCGTAAGGCTTCAGCCTTGACGTTTTCAGGTTTTAAAGCTTCTATCTGAGCAGTTCGTATCTGTGCGGGAAGACTGGACTGAATGGTGAGCTGCAAGGCTCGTACGCGTCTAGGTAGAGTGTCTTTCCGACTGAGAGCGTCAGCCACAACATTGGCCTTGCCTGGATGGTACTTGATGGCGCATTCATAATCGTTTAGAAGTTCAATCCATCTTCGTTGACGCATGTTCAAATCCTTTTGCCTAAGAATATGCTCGAGGCTCCTGTGATCGGTGTAAATTGTGCACCTGGTACCGTACAGGTAGTGTCGCCATATCTTAAGCGCGAAAACAACAGCTCCCAGCTCTAAATCGTGCGTCGTGTAGTTTCGTTCATGAATCTTAAGTTGTCGCGAAGCGTAGGCAATAACTTTATCCCGTTGCATCAATACACACCCAAGTCCTTGTATCGACGCGTCACAATAGACTACAAAATCTTCCATGCCCTCTGGCAGAGAGAGGATAGGTGCGCTGCAAAGCCTATCCTTTAGGTACTGAAAAGCGGTTTCCTGGGAATCTCCCCAGCGATAGGTGATGCCCTTCTGTGTCAGCATAGTGAGCGACTGAGCGATCTTACAGAAGTCTTTGATGAATCGTCTGTAATATCCCGCCAAACCCAAGAATTGGCGTATTTCCGTTGGTGTACGCGGTGCAGGCCAGTTCCTGATCGAATCCACCTTGGATGGATCGACATGAATCCCATCCCTGTTCACCACATGGCCTAAGAAGTGGACTTCACGAAGCCAGAAGTCACATTTCGAAAACTTGGCGTACAGTTGCTCCTCTTGACTCTTGGAGTAAATCAGAATGTCGTCGATGAAGACAATCACAAACTTGTCTAAGTACGGCTTGCACACCCTGTTCATCAGATCCATAAATACGGCAGGCGCGTTCGTTAACCCGAATGGCATGACAAGAAACTCGTAGTGGCCGTAACGAGTTCGGAATGCGGTTTTGGAGACGTCCTCATCCCGGACTCTCAGCTGATGATACCCTGACCTCAAGTCTATCTTGGAGTAGTAACTCGACCCCTGCAACTGGTTGAATAAGTCATCTATACGCGGAAGAGGATAACGGTTCTTCACCGTCACCTTGTTCAGTTCACGGTAGTCGATACACATCCTGAAAGTGCCATCCTTCTTTTTCACGAAAAGTACTGGAGCTCCCCAAGGCGATGAGCTTGGACGAATAAAGCCCTTTTCCAAGAGCTCTTGTAACTGCTTCGACAGCTCTTCCAGTTCGGTTGGAGCTAAACGATACGGTGCGTGGGCTATCGGTGCTGCTCCAGGAGCTAACTCAATCTGGAATTCGACTTGGCGGTGAGGCGGTAAGCCGGGCAAATCTTCAGGAAACACCTGAGGAAAGTCACGTACAACTGGAATATCCTCCAGCTTCTTTTCCTCTGCTGATGCGTCAGTGACAAGTGCCAGAATTGCAGTGTGCCCCTTTCGTAAACATTTCTGAGCCTTCAAGAAAGAGATGATGCCAACCACAGCACCACTCTTGTCGCCTTGAACTTCGAGAGGTTCTTAACCAGAGCGGGGAATACGAATGATCTTCTCGCTGCATAAGATTTCTGCCTGATGTTGGGATAACCAATCCATCCCTATAACAATATCGAAACTACCCAAAACTATGGGAATAAGGTCGATGGAGAAAGCTTGACCAGCTAAGACAATACTACAACCCCTGACTACCTGCGTGGCTTCTAGGCTCTTACCATTAGCTAGTTCTACTACATGCTTGGTGTTTAGGGGTGTTGGTGCACGTTTTAACAATTTACTGGCTTTCACAGATATATAACTTGTATCCGCACCCGAATCAAATAAAACAGTAACATAAATATCGTCGAGGAGAAACTTACCCATAACCACATTGGGATCGTTCATTGCGTCTCCTCGCCCCAGCACGAAAGCTCGACCCCTTGCCTCGTTGCCATTGTTGTTGTTGTTTCCCCCGTTGTTGTTGTTCCCGTTGCCCTGATTATTGTTGTTGTTGCGATTCTGGTTCTGGTTCAATTGAGGGCAATCACGTTTGTAGTGGCCTTCAGCCCCACACTGGAAACATCCCCGGTTTCCACGCTGTGGCTGTTGCTGCTGGTTCTGTGGAGCTGGCGGTGGGAGTTGCTGGTTCTGATTTGCTGGCCGTGAGCTTCTACAATCCTTAGCCTCATGACCCATTTTGAGGCATCTTTGACAATGTTCCCTGCGACATCTTCCACTGTGGTGTTTGTTGCACCTATTACACCACGGGTGAATTCCCCGATATCCACTCTGCCCTGACTGCCTGATGATTGCTGATTCGGACTCTGGTAGTCGTTAGTGCGGCGCTGCTGCGCTTGGGACTGAACAGAAACTGATCCCTTGCTGGAATCCCCATCCCACTTTCTTTTGTTCTCGCTGGGTGTGGCAGAAGTAGTAGCTGGAGTAGTAGTAGCAGTAGTTGTAGCACTGATGCGTTTTGGCAGCTTGTTCTGATCCACTGTCTGATCGGTGAGTCGGTGAGCAAGACGCTGAATGTCTTGGATATTGTTGAGGTTAGCCGACGTCACGTGGCTCTGAATCTCTGGCGCAAGTCCCTTGAGATACAACTCAATGCGCTTAACTGGAGGGTCCACCATCGTTGGACATAAGATGGCCAGTTCATTTGACCGTTTCATATAAGCCTCAATCTCTGACCCCGTCATCTTCAAGTGGTATAGCTCATTCTCCAGCTTGTGAATGTCGTCTCGTGTGCAATACTCACGTTTAATCCATTCCTTGAAATCCTCCCAAGGTGTGGCGTTAGCAGCTGCCAACCCTAGGATCTGTACTTGCGCGTTCCACCAGGTGAGCGCAATCCCTTCCAATGTGCCAGTGGCATACTTGACTCTGCGAGCCTCAGGGCATTCGCACATTTCAAACACTGACTCTAGCTTCTCAAACCAATGGAGGAGTCCCACTGCCCCCTCGGTGCCACTGAAAGTACTGGGACGACAGTCCATGAAGTTCTTGAAAGTGCAGACAGGCTGCTGCGCGTGTTGACCTGCTTGAGCAGCTGCAAGTGCCGCAGCGACTTGTTCGTTAACGAAAGCCGTCAACTGGGCTTGTGTCATGTTAATACGTCCAGACATGATCTTCATAGCAAATGCAACATGAGTTAGAGAGGTTCGCGAATAGGGCGATGACAGAAGAGTGTAAGCACATAGGTGTTCTCATGTAGTGACGTATAGTAGGCAATGTAATCTAACATACTACGAGCAAAGTTCTATGTAGTTCCAGCAAGCAGGTAATAATCATAAACCTTATTACCTAGGATGTCGAGTCTTGCACGTGGAGCGAAGCGTCGTTGTGGATCGTTGAGAGCACTGTTCTGGTTATAGTCTGGTTTTAATAAAAACGTTTTCCCCATATTAAAACCAAGTTCTCTATAACCAATGGCTCTGATACCAATCTGTCACACCCCCAAAATCCACACGCGGAGTACCACCGCTTGGAGGCGTGACATGACAAGGATCAAGCCACCAATCATATCGAACATAGCATTTAATAATAAAAGTAAATAATGTAATTTATCACAACATGATTGATGTTCAAAACCAAACTTTGTTTAAGTAGCGGAAGCATGTAAATAAACCCAACA
Organism: Helianthus annuus; assembly: GCF_002127325.2. Lineage (NCBI taxonomy): Eukaryota > Viridiplantae > Streptophyta > Magnoliopsida > Asterales > Asteraceae > Helianthus > Helianthus annuus. The sequence goes on from NC_035442.2 coordinate 35,625,383, forward strand.
TAGTTAATAGTTTGAAATGTCATAAATGTTTAGCAATCATTCACTAATCCTTGTCCACAACGACCTGCTCCCCCTTGTGCAAGCTCCATAAGTACCTAAGGTCCTGCAAGGCATGCAGCACAGAGTCAACAACTAGTTGAGCGAGTTCACAGTTCATAGTTCAGTAATAGTTCAGTAATAGTATAGTGTGAGTAGTATGTTCGTTCGTTATGTCAAGTATCATATTTCCATCGCGGCCTCCCAGGCAGGTATGCGAAGATGTTAGGGGATGTTCCTCCCAAGTATTCTAGACTAGGTTTATTTGTATCGCGGCCTACCAGGCAGGTGTGCGAAGATTAGTAAGTTTAGTTCGCGGCCTTCCTAAGGCAGGTGTGCGAAGTCAGTCATAATATCGCGGCCAACCCTTGGCAGGTGTGCGAAGATCAGTTCAGTAAGTGTTACTAGTCTAGTCGTATTGTATCGTTAGGTTCTATCAGCTGAGTATGTACAGTAATTCAACAAATCCCATTCCCACCCGGGAACCCCATGACTTGGCTGTGTGAACTCACCTTGGGTTGCTCGGCAGATACACAAAGAGGTTTCTTGAACTAAGGTTGGTCAACCACGTCCTAACAGGGTTACCATAAAAGTCAGGTTTTGACTTCGAGTAATGCACGTTGGTTTCACATAAATTAACACAATATAGACATGTGAAGATCATGATAAACACGTATTGCACATAAACAGTCAAAAGCATATAACATTTATACTTGTGCAAATTAAATTCAACCCAATAGTAATTAGCCCAACATGTTGTGCGATCCACAACATGTTGTGCGATCCACAACATGTTGTGCGATCCGCATAATCTCGGCCCAAATAGTATAAGTGATCCAATAACATATGCGGCCCAAATATAAAACACATAAGTGAACTTGTGCGGTCCGGTTAGCTTTGTGCGATTGATAGGCCTTGTGCGATCCTATTGGATTGTGCGATCAGACCTGGCCCAATCCAACATATATACTCGGCCCAACCATTGCAACTTGTGCGATCCAAAACATCTTGTGCGACGGTGAGTTTCTTGTGCGACTGGACTCGTGTGTTTGGTCTCGTGCGATCAGATCAAGATGTCTTGTGTGATTTGGGCTCTTGTGCGATTGGGTTTAATGGTCGATTATTATGCTAATTCGGTTACAAGCATTTATCTTGCCAATCAGTTACCAAGTTTCCAATTTATCATATATCAATTAACAACTAATCTGTTTCCAATCATGCCCCTAATCGATCAAACTAGCACATCTAACATTTCAATTCACATGAACCCTAATCTAATCATAAGAACAATAACATAACGATTTACATGAACATGTGCCATAAGATTCAACCCGAAACACAAGATTTGTAAACTTTCAATCAAGATTAACCCATCGAACAAACCCTAGCAGCCGACTAACATTCAACAGTCTTTATTTCATCATGTAAGCAATTCGTGAACAAGTTAAGTTAGCCGATTATCATTCAACACTAACTCATTGATTAAAATTACGATTAAGCCCAATTACGATCCCTAACCGGTTTAGTCTATCATGGAATCAACTCATCATTCAATACGTAAATAATAACGAAATACTAACCGATTAGAATAAAACGGAGAGAGAACGATCTTCGGTTGCCTTGTGCCGTCGGGTTTGAACGAGAGAGAAAGAGAGGAACTAGGGTTCTTGTGTGTGAGTATGATTTGCCAAAGTGTGAGAAAATTACTAACACCCCTTCTGTTATTCGTGTAAAGTAGGTGGGCCGAACCCTACTTAGGCTGTCCATGGTCCGAATGTAAGTGATACGGCCCAAAAGGGCTTGTGCGATCGAATCCTACGTTGTGCGTTCGGTTCACATATCATGCACACAAATTACACATAGCATTCAATACTCACAAGGTTCACATAATCACATATCATAATGTTATAACATTCCATAAGTCAATCAAGTTCACATGATCACATACGTTACATTCATTACAAAGACGGGTTCGAAATACGAGTTATCACACATGGTACATCTTGTCAGAACCGGGATGTATGAGTAGCGAGACTTGTGTGCTTCGTCCATCACAAGCTCTCGGAGATTTTCATAAGATGGAACCCAGATATGTTCCATGAAATAGTAGATGTCGTCCTTTTTAAGTTCAAGCTTCTTTTCCATGCCCCGCGTGGACTCAGATAATAGGTTTTCCTCCTTCAACGCCTCAACCTGAGCATTTCGAATTTGATTGGGGAGGTTTGAATGAATTGTAAGTTGTAACGCACGAACACGCTTAGGTTTGGTTTCCTTTCGGCTGAGGGCATCGGCTACTACGGTAGCCTTACCAGGGTGATACTTGATCACGCACTCGTAGTCGTTTAGGAGCTCGACCCACCTGTATTACCGCATGTTCAACTCCTTTGGATCCAGTATGTGCTGGAGACTCTTGTGATCGGTGTAAATCGTGCACTTGGTACCGTACAAGTAATGTCTCCATATATTAAATGCAAAGACTACTTCTCCCAGTTCTAAATCATGCGTAGTGTAGTTCTTCTCATGAACTTTGAGTTGTCATGAGGCGTAAGCAATGACCTTCTCGCGTTGCATCAACACGCAACCGAGTCCTCGGATTGACGCATCGCAGTAGATAATAAAATCGCCAGTACCTTCAGGTAATGAAAGGATAGGAGCACTACAAAGTTTCTCCTTTAATTTCTGGAACGCAGACTCCTGAGCATCATTCCACTTGTAAGCGATACCCTTTTGGGTTTGAGTTATGAGGGGTTGACCAATCTTCTAAAATCCCTCAATGAACCTACGATAGTAACCTGCCAATCCCAAGAATTGACGGATCTCAGTTGGAGTCTTAGGTGTAGGCCAGTTCTTGATAGAGTAAACCTTACCTGGATCAACATGAATCCCTACTTTATTGAATACGTGTCTGAGGAAATGGACTTCACGAAGCTAAAAGTCGCATTTCGAGAATTCGGCGTAGAGTTGTTCGTTTCGTAGGAGTTCTAGAATAGGATGTAGATGTTGCCCGTGTTCCTCTCGATTCTTTGAGTAGATCAGGATGTCGTCGAAGAATACGATTACGGATTTGTCAAGATACAGTTTGCACACTTAGTTCATGAGATCCATGAAAACCGCATGTGCGTTAGTAATTCCAAATGGCATAACAAGAAATTCATAATGGTCGTAACGAGTTCAGAATGTTGTTTTAGAGATGTCCTCGTCTCGGACTCTCAGCTGATGATAGCCTGATCGTACATCAATCTTAGAATAATAACTCGACCCTTGCAGCTGGTCGAACAGATCGACGATGCGTGGGAGTGGGTAACGGTTCTTGATCGTTACTTTGTTCAATTCACGATAATCGATATACATACTGTAAGTGCCATCTTTCTTCTTTACAAAGAGTACTAGGGCTCCCCAGGGTGACGAGCTAGGATGAATAAAACCTTTTTCTAACAGCTCCTATAATAGGTAGATAGTTCTTCCAGTTCGGCTGGGGCTAGTCGGTAAGGTGAATGTGCTATAGGTGCTGCTCCAGGAGTGAGTTTGATTTGAAGCTCGACTTGACGGTGAGGTAGAAGACCAGGTAAATCCTTAGGAAATACCTCAGGAAAATTGCGTACAATAGGAATGTCTTCAATCTTCTTTTCTTTCTCCAAGGTGTCGGTGACGAAGGCTAGAATAATGGTATGGCCTTTTCGTAAACACTTTTGGGCCTTTAAGAATGAAATGATGTCTGTGACAGCACCACTCTTGTCGCGTTGAACAAAAATAGGTTCGCCAAAGGAACGAGAAATACGGACGATTTTCTCTTGACAAAGTATTTCTACTCGATGGCTGGACAACCAATCATTCCGATGACAACGTCGAAGCTTCCAAGAATGATGGGAAAAAGATTGATGAGGAAAGTTTGACCAGATAGTACGAGTTTACAATTGTTGATAACGTGTGTGGCCTCAATGTTTCTACCATTGGCTAATTCGACGATGTGCTTAGTGTCTAAAGGAGTTGGCGTGAGCATAAGCATCTTACTTACGCGTATAGATACATAACTGGCATCAGCTCCAGAATCAAAAAGTACAGAAACAAAGTGGTCATCAAGTAGGAAATTACCCGTCACAACGTTGGGATCATTCTTTGCGTCACCAGCTCCGATCACGAAAGCCCTTCCTCTTGCACCATTGTTGTCGTGGTTGTTGTTCACAACTCCTTGCTTGTTGTTGTTTCGGTTTTGACTCAGCTGAGGGCAATCCCTCTTGATGTGTGCCTCAGCTCCACACTGAAAACAACCTTTGATGTTGCCATGATGTTGCTGTTGTTGCTGAGGTTGGTTTTGTCTTGCTGGATGCGGGTTTCTACAATCCTTAGCCTCATGCCCCATTTTGTTGCATCGCTGACACTGGTTCCTTGCACATGGCTCATTGTGGTTCTGATTACACTTGTTGCAGTTGGGGTGGTTTCCTCGATAACCGCCTTGGTTTTGGTTAGCTTATTGTTGTTGGCCTTTGTTGTTCTCAAACTTCCTCTGTTGAGCTGGAGCTTGAGTGGGGTTGATATCTTTACCCTGGTTGCCATCCTATTTATGCTTGTTGTCTCCAGAGGTATTAGCAATTGCACTAATCCATTTAGGCAGCGTGCCTTGTTCCACAGCTTGATCAGTGAGACGATGTGCTAGACGAACGACTTGTTGGATCGTAGGGAGATTAGCTGAAGTCACCATACTTTGGATTTTAGGCACTAGGCCCTGGAGATACAACTCAATTCTTCTGTACGCAGGCTGAGACATGTTGGGACACAGAGCAGCAAAGTCATTGGATCGCTTAGTGTATGCCTTGATTTCAGATCCAACCATTTTCAAATTGTAATATTCCGTCTCGAGTTTATGGATGTCATCCTTGTGACAGTATTCTTCCTTGATCAAATTCTTGAAATCATTCCAGGGAGAGGCATTGGCATCCGCCAATCCGAGCATCTGAACTTGCGCATTACACCAAGAAAGTGCATTCTCTTCAAGTGTACCAGTAGCAAATTTCACCCAGTTGGTAGCAGGACATTCACACACAGCAAACACAGATTCGGCCTTCTCGATCCAGTGTAGAAGGCCTATCGCTCCCTCGGTGCCACTGAAGGTGAGAGGTTTACAATCCATAAATGTTTTGAAAGTACATACACGAGGTTGAGTAGGTGCAGGTTGAGCTCTGGGATGGGCTTCCAAAGCCCCAGCCACGACGTTTATCAGGTTTGTCAGCTGATCCTGAGTCATGTTAATGTTTCCTCTTCTGCGTCCGCTAATTGTCTTCACATCTACAAAACACAGAGTGAGAAATACGCTGTAGTGTTGTGAGAAAAGTAGAGGGAAGTTTGACCATTGCACACAAGTACGTATTATATAGCTAACGTTTCATATACTAAGTATACTAGTACATATGTCATCACATATGTACCAAATAAGTAACAAGTAAACACATACCCGAGCTATGAAGTCTAGAACGTTGAGGCTTGCACTTGGAGTGTAGTGTCGTTGCGAGTTACTTAGTACAAAACGGGTTATAGTCTGGTTTTTCTCAAAAAGACTCTTTCTTTTTAAAACCGAGTTCTCTAAAACCAATGGCTATGATACCAATCTGTCACACCCTCAATTTCCACATGCGGAGTACCACCGCGAGGCGTGTGATTGACCAGTATCAAGCCACCAATCATATTGAACAATAATAATCAAATAGTTTTTATCACAACCAATACGACTAGTGACTAAAGTTCAAAGTTCATAGGTTAAAAGAAACAATTAAAGTTAACAGTGGAAGCATAAGTTTAAAGTCTAAGACGTCAGTTTCAAAGTCCGTAATTATTAAAGGAACCTAACAAGGGTTAAAGCGACCACGACACTCCCCAGCTGCAAGCTCCTAATCCATTACTGAGTACTTGCAAAGCATGCAGTAGGGTGTCAACATAAAGTTGGCGAGTTCACGAGTTGTCCAGTTTTAGTTCCAAAATGTAAGTTGTTCAGTTGTGTATTTATAATCATGTTGTGGGGAGCTACCCCATCTGTAAGCTTACTAAACTATGTGATACTGAATACTTTTTACTGTTAAGTTGTTTGTGCCCCAAGTCAATGTCGATCATCATTGACCAAGTAGCAAGGCATAATAGTTCACGCCCGATCCCCCCGATCACGGTGTGAGGTTTGTCAAATCTAATAGTGCTATTAACTAATATCTCATTCGCCCTCAGCGATTAATCGGTATTTTAAGTGGGGACTTAGCGATCGAGTTTCGTTTAGTTTGCTAAGTCATGATTTCTATATAATATTTAACCGTATTCCCCCCGGGAATAGTAGTTTAAAAGTATCCTTCCCAAGGTTAGTAGTTCTTCTGTGTACCCCCGAGACGCATGCTTTTAGTGTGTGTGTGAAGTCACCTTGGTTTGCTCGGCATGTTATTTACTTGTTTTAACAGTTGGTCAACCATGTCCTATTATGGTCCCCAATACTAGTCAGGTTTTTGTTATGCAAGTAATTCACGTATATGAATACATAACTAACAAGTAGCATATAAGGTATTATATTTAACATAAGCCCAATCATGTGAACAGTAACGCATCAGTCCATTATGTATACTAGTTGAGCGGTCCAACAGGTTATCAACCCAATGGAGTGTGTGGCCCAATGTTAAGTGTGCGGTCCGGTTTCATACAGTCCATTAATGGATGTGCGACCCAATTGTTTAATGGCCCAAAGGAAGTGTGCGACCTCTAGGTAGTGTGCGGTCATGCAGTCATTTGTTGTACCACCTTCTTTATGTGTTTGTTTAGGAACTGTGCGGTTCACATAATGTACGCTTCGGCGTTGTAGTTGCACCACGTGCATCAGTCACTTTTACAGCGATGGTGTGCGGTCATGAGGGTGAGCGACCATGCACCCCCCAGCTGTACAATGTGCATTTAAGGGTTGTATCATAGGAGTGTCTGGTTTTAGCAATGTGCGACCTGCTCCGCTGGTTTGTACAACCCGCAGTTCTAGTTGTACATTCCAGGGTGTGCGGTATTTCTTATCCAAATTAGTAAAACAATTATGTTTCTATGCTCAAACGGATCAAACATAGACTTCATACATCACTCCTATCATATTCATCAAAACATCATATTATCACAGTCATTCTCAATCAACACACAATTTCCAAGAACAGATTCTTATTTCATATTATCAAAATAATCATCAAAATGTCCTTCTTCATCTAATCCAGCCTAAACATTTATGCACCTAAATTAGATCGATCTTTTTCACTTTATCACAATCATCATAACTTCTAACAGACCTCATAAACAGATTTCAACGAGAATCATCCTTAGTATTCATAAAGTTCTAAGCTTTGATAGCATAATAATTCTCTAATCTTATCTTGTCAAAACATTAGCATGTTATTGTGAATGATAGTATCACATTCATGATCATTATACAGAAACATCATCATACAAACATAAATCAGCTCAAGCTCATTCACACCCATCATTTAGCAAGTTCAACATTATTACATACAACAATCAAGTGTCAGTCAACTAACCTGAATGTAATTGATTCCGTAATGTGCGAGTGTGTGGAGAAGAAGAGGTCTTTAATAAAAATATCTTCCTGAAATGACCAGGCTGATGTTGATGATGATGATGTGCCAAAGGTGTTTGAAGGAGGAGAAAATAAGGTATTGTTCTAGGGGTTTTTTTAGGGAGAGAGAGAGAGTTAGAGAGAGAAGGAATGTTTGCTGCAAAAGAATGTTCAGCCGTCACAATGATTTGATAAATCATTCTAGGATTTTCCGCTCATTCCCTTTTATACCTGATTGAGGATGCAGCACACACACTCCACCGCCTTAGAGTGTGCGGCTCCTTAGAGTGGGTTCTGGACTTGGGCCACGTTGCAAAAGATGTGTGGACTTGGGCAATGTATGCAAGTGGGAAAGTGTACGAGGTGGGAGTTGTGTGCGGCTGGCATTTCATTTGTCGCACACTTCTACTTACATATACATACATATATATATATATATATATTAATAAAAATTTTTTATTATAATTCCAATCATTATATTCGCACAAGTAACTTTACATACTTCCAACATAAAATAAGACGTGTAGGAAAACCCGAAGTGTCACATTAATCTACGCTATTCGATACGCTATACGATACCATAATCTAACAAGTTACGTAATATGAAAGTCTATTCTACGAACGAGGCTTAGAAATGTACCGTAATAGAAGAACGAGAAGAAAACGTCACGAACGCCGAAGAACAATCCAAGAGAAAACCGGGAGAATTTTTGTGAATTTTGAGGTCATATGGTGGTTATGTGGTCGTATAGCATATTATACAATCATTTTTTAATTGTATACGACCCATATAATGTTATACGGGTCGTACACAAAGTTTATTATTTTTTATTGGCTCGTATACTCAATATACGAGCGCTGTTTTATGTCTTGTATACGGGCTGTATGATGTTATACGACCCGTACACAATTAACCAACTTTTTTTTAATTAGTGTATGTGGAATTGATGAAAACGCAGTCAGTATGTGTTCAGATCATGAAATAAGATCAAACTTATTTTGCTTTTGCTTTATGTTTATCAACTGGTTACCTTAACTCAAATTTTTCATCATTACAAATTGTCGGAACATCAAATAAGATCAAACGTATTTTACTTTTTCTTCATGTTTATTAATTGGTCACCTTAACTCAAACTTATCATCATTACAAATTGTTGGAACATCAAATAAGATCAAACGTATTTTTACTTTTGGTTCATGTTTATTAACTGGTCACCTTAACTCAAACTTTTCATCATTACAAATTGCCGGAACATCAAATAAGATCAAACTTATTTTGCTTTTGTTTTATGTTTATCTACTAGTCACCTTAACTCAAACTTTTCATCATTACAAATTGTCGGAACATCAAATTAGATCAAACTTTTCATTAAATCAAACTTGTCATCACTACAAATTGTTGAAACATGAAATAAATTCATAACCAACAACTACAGAAACCGAACAACTCCATCCACCAGCAATTAGCATTGACTTAGGAACTACATATTCATGTGTTTCAGTTTGGAAAGATGACCAAATAGAGATTATAACAAACGACTACGGAAAGATAACAACTCCATCCACCAGCAATCAACATTGACCTGGGAACCACATATTCATGTGTGTGTAGTTTGGAAAGATGACCGAATAGAGATCATAGCCAACCTAAATCCATGAATTCCTTCGTCTTGTATTTATCAATGATCTTCTGATATCAAGTTATACATTCCTTGTAAAAGGTTTCCCAGCTCGTTGCTGATGTATGCCTTGTGGGTTGTCGCTAGTACCATGACGGGGTAGGCATTGGATATTCCCCTTCTAACTTGAGGTGAATAAAATGGTTCATGTTAACATATACGAGCGTAGTGGTTTGATGAGGAACACTCTGTTCGGCTGTTTTCAACAAGGGAAAAAACGTAGTACAACCAACGTCGCTTAATAAATGACTAATCACATTCCATCGGTTAGCTATCAGAATTCCCATGAAAGGCATTAGTAGCCACTTCATCTTCGGTGCAAACTCTATACCGTTACAATCTAAGGAGTTTCGAACTAACTGAAACTCAATTGAATCTATTCTATTCCGCAGGTCATGGTACCGGTTGCACTCACCTAGAAGCTCCTGTCGTATTAACGGCTGCTCCGTCTCATGAAGCGACAAGTCGACCATTATAGATCAAAACCCATAATTACCATCACCCTAAACATCTTGTATGTGACTTAGGTATGGATGGAAGCAAGGTGGAATGAACCGTTGGTAGTGCTTAAATAGGTTAAACTGTACTGCAGCCAGTAAAGGTAACGTCAGTGCCTCTTCCATTGATTTTGCCACCTTCTACTTACCCTTCCTTTGCCTAGCGCCCTTCGCAATCTCGTCGATGAAAGTTGTGACACTCTAGGTTTTCCGAACAACTACCTTGTAATTTCATTGTGCGTGTATATGTGTTATAAAATGAAAGTTGTGATTTCTTTTGTGCTATGTGCCGATAATGTGTTGTATGTATGTATGATATAAATATATATTAGAGTAGAAGTGAGCCGAGACCACGAAGCCCAACTCGAGACCACCCGGTCTCGAGTGAACAATGAACATTTGGGCCGGTTGGGCCATGCCACTCGGAACCAAAGGTGCCGGCCTTGAAACGGGTATAAAAACCCAAAACCCTCACCACACTCTCCTTTACACTCTCATTCATTTCACCCTCACAACTCTCACACTCTCTACCTCTCACTAAAACCCTAAAACCCTAGCAACCAAGCATCACCCTCTCCCCTCTCTCGGATCCAACCGAAACATCAAGGCTCTCGGATTTCTAGCTCGAGATCAACACTTGGAGCTTGGTTTATCAATTTCTTGTACTCCTACTTCTAACCGGTTAGTATATATATATATATTTTAGTTGTTTTGCTTGATCGGTTAAATGATGAATGAAAGATGAACCATGTTCTTAGAATGTTTGATGATGAAAGTGATTGTTTGATAATATGTTACGGCTAGGAGTTGATGATAAGTGCTTACCATGTTCTTAGCTAGAAATGTTACTAATAATGATGATTCATGTGTTAAAAGTGTTAATGAAAATGTGATATTGTATTTGAATGATGAATGTTGATGATGATGATTACCATCCGATTTATGATGTTAAAATAGGGCAATATTGGGTTTAATGATAGTGTCTCATGATTCTTGTTCATAAAATCTCATGATATAAGTTATAGATGTATTTTTGAATCTAGGAATGCATGAACCGATGTATATGAGTAATATGAACATATGAAGAACAAGTTTGAAAGTGATATGAATATTCAAAATGCTTGTTTTGATCTGATTTTGTTATGATTTAGACAATAAAACATGTTTGTGATTTCTCATTGGATAGTACAAAATTTCATGAAATCAAAATGCTATTGGCTAGTACATAGGACAGGTTCTAGAAGGATTCAGGTGCACGTAACAGTGGTTGCGAGTCGGAAACCCTGGTTGCGACTCGAGACCAAAACGTGATTCGTCGAGATCTCCCGGTTGCGACTCGCAAGCAGCACATGATGAACCAAAACCGAGGTTGCGAGTCGGAATCCCCTGGTTGTGACTCGAAACCAAAGCGTGATGAACCGAGACCGAGGTTGCGAGTCGGAACCCTTGGTTGCGACTCGAAACCGTGCATTCTCGAGTCAAAACCGCCCTTGTCTCGGCTGGGCTGCCTAAATGTTATTGGGCCAAAAGCTTGTTGGACTATCTGTTGACTGGACTGCTTGTGTATCTGTTACTGTTTGTGAAAATGTTAGAGCAGGCCCAATAACCCAACTGTTTGAATGCATGCATGTTAAGTGTGTCTATACGTGTTTGCTATACGTGATTACTTGTACCCCAACTTGACCTATATCTGGTAACCATGCTAGGACGTGGTGACCAACGTGATTGACCGGGTATTTAATCTACCGAGAAACCCAAGGTGAGTTCACAACCTAAAGCATGCATTCCCGGTGGTTTGGGAAACGGAACAACAAACAACACTATTCCCTTATGAGGAATACAACTTACTTTTCTTCCCTTGTTATTGGGAACCTTTAGTTAATTACTGTTTATACGGATTGCAACTAACGGCACTAAACGAAACTCTATCACTCAAGTCCCTACTACTTAATACCGATTAGTCGCCGGGGCCAGGCGAACGGGTTATTAGTTGATAGCGCTATTTAGGTTTTACCAACCTCACACCGTGCCATGGTATGGGATCGGTCGTGAACTAATGTACTCAGGCATCCGTCAATGATGATAGAATATTGACATCGGGGCATCCTGCGGAAACGCAAACGGTTACCTAGTGTTCGGTATTGGAAAAACAGTTTAGTCGCTAACTTTTGGGGTAGCTCCCCATGGCATGTATAAACGAGTAAATTAACTGGTGAAACAAGTTTTTGGTAATTAAAACTGGACAACTAGTGAACTCACTCAGCATTATTGTTGACACCTTACTGCATGCTTTGCAGGTAACCAGTGACTGAGGAGCTGCTGCTTGGGAATGTGTAGTGTTCGTCAAAACCCGTGTGTTGGGTTTTAATTATCTTGAACTTTGAACTACCTTTTGGTTTATGCTTCCGCTGTTTTTGTTTAAACTAATTATCGAACTTAAACTACGATGTTGCTAACTACTTTAGATAGCAATTATTTTACTATTAACCAATGCTTAGTATAATTGGTGGCTGGATCCTGGTCAGTCACGCCCTCAAGCGGATGTTACTCCGCAGGTGGAATTTGGGGGTGTGACAGATTGGTATCAGAGCCATTGGTTATAGTGAACTTGGTTTTAAAAAGGGGAAAATCTTTTTGAGAAAAACCAGACTATAACCCGTGACTCGTGACGACACTACACTCCAAGTGCAAGGCTCGACCTATCTGACCTCATAGCTCGGACCCATGTTTACTTGCTTGTTTGTCTTATGCTTTCTGCTCTACTATACATACTAGTTTGCCCAATTAGATAGATACGCCTCCCCTCTTCTGTCTCATTCTCGCTATGTTACGACACCACACTCATACTATGTTTTCTGGTTATGAAGACAATGAGTGGACGCGGACGAGGAAACATCAACATGACCCAGGCTCAGTTCACTAACCTGATCAACACGGTGGCTGCAGCTTTCGCAGCTCACCCAGGAGGTAAGCTCGTTGTTTTAGGATGTTTAGATCCTACCGCCACATCGTCTTTTCACCTCTAAACCTATTCGTATCGCTCCCACAACAGGTCAGCATGCGCCTGTGCAACCACGTGTCTGTACTTTCAAGACCTTCATGGATTGCAAGCCTCTTCCATTCAATGGCACTGAGGGTGCCATAGGTCTTCTGCACTGGATCGAGAAGGTCGAAGCTGTCTTTGCTGTCTGTGAGTGTCCCCCTGCTAATTGGGTGAAGTTTGCTACTGGTACTCTTGAGGGAAGCGCACTTTCGTGGTGGAAGGCGCAGATTCAAATGCTTGGTTTGGAGACTGCTAATGCTACTGCATGGGAAGATTTCAAGGATATGATCAAGGAAGAGTACTGTCACCGGGATGACATCCACAAACTCGAGGACGAGTACTATGGCCTCAAGATGGTTGGGTCAGAGATTGAGACCTACACCAAGCTGTCCAACGACTATGCTGCACTTTGCCCAAACATGTCCCGACCCATGTATCGAAGGATCGAATTGTACATCAAAGGCTTAGTCCCAGAAATCAGGAGCCATGTAACCTCGGCCAACCTCACTGCCATACAGCCTGTGGTTCGTCTTGCCCACAAACTCACCAACCAGGCTGTGGAAGAGGGCAGGTTGCCCAAAAGGATCAGTGCTGCGGAAGGAACTTCTAGTGATGGCAAACGAAAGTGGGATGGGAATCAGGGCAAAGATGCTAACTCCACTCAGGCCCCAGCTCAGCAAAGGAAAACTGACAACAACAAAGGCACTCAGCAACAGGGTGGCTACCGGGGAAGCTACCCTAAGTGCAACAAGTGTAACAGGCACCACCATGGGGCATGTAACAAAGGTCAGTGTCAGCGATGCAACAAGATGGGGCACGAAGCCAAGGATTGTAGAAGTCAGTTCCCAGCTAGGCAGAATCAGCAACAACCCCAACAGCAACAGCAGCAGGGAAACAACCGCGGATGTTTTAAATGTGGGGCAACGGGGCATATGCGAAAGGATTGCCCTGAACTGAATCAGAATCGCAACAACAATCAGGGAGCTAGGAACAATGAGCAAAACAACAATGCTGGGAATGGTGCAAGGGGAAGAGCTTTTGTGATTGGAGCTGGAGAAGCAAGGAACGACCCCAACATCGTGGCGGGTAAGTTCCTACTTGATGATCGTTATGTTTCTGTGTTATTTGATTCCGGTGCCGATGCCAGTTATGTATCCCTTCGTATTAGTAAGAAACTTAAGCACCCGCCCGCATTATTAAGATCTAAGCACATCGTCGAGATAGCTAATGGTAGGAACATCGAGGCCACGCACGTGATCCACAACTGCAAATTAGAATTGTCTGGTCACGCGTTTAGTATCGATCTTTTCCCTGTCAAACTTGGAAGCTTCGACGTCGTCATCAGCATGGATTGGTTATCCAAACATCGCGCTGAGATCCTCTGTCAAGAGAAAGCGGTTCGTATTCCTCGTCGTTCTGGCCAACCCCTCATCGTTCAAGGCAACAAAGGTGGAGAAGTCACAGGCATTATCTCGCTCCTGAAAGCCCAGAAGTGTTTACAAAAAGGGCACACCGCTATCCTAGCACTTGTCACCGACACCCACGAAAAGGAAAAGAGGATTGAAGATTTTCCTGTAGTACGTGACTATCCCGAGGTATTTCCTGAGGAACTACCTGGACTCCCTCCCCACCGTCAGGTCGAATTCCAAATCGAGCTAGCTCCCGGAGCAGCACCCATAGCTCGTGCGCCTTATCGTCTAGCCCCTGCAGAACTGAAGGAACACTCTACGCAACTACAGGAACTATTGGATCAAGGATTTATCCGTCCTAGTTCATCACCCTGGGGAGCACCAGTACTCTTTGTTAAGAAGAAAGATGGCACGTTCCGAATGTGCATCGACTATCGTGAGTTGAACAAGGTTACCATCAAGAATCGTTACCCTCTCCCGCGCATCGACGATCTATTTGATCAGTTGCAAGGATCGAGCTACTATTCTAAGATTGACCTGCGATCAGGCTATCATCAGCTGAGAGTTCGTAATGAAGACATCTCTAAGACTGCGTTCAGGACTCGATATGGTCATTACGAGTTCCTCGTTATGCCTTTTGGAATGACTAACGCACCTGCGGTTTTCATGGATCTCATGAACCGAGTGTGCAAGCCGTACCTCGACAAATTCGTGATTGTGTTTATCGACGACATCCTGATCTACTCGAAAAGTCAAGAAGAGCATGAACGACACCTACGCCTTATCCTCGAACTCTTACGCAATGAGCAATTGTACGCCAAATTCTCGAAGTGTGACTTTTGGCTTCGAGAGGTCCATTTCCTTGGGCATGTGGTCAACAAGGACGGCATTCACGTCGACCCCGCTAAGATCGACTCGATAAAGAATTGGCCTGCACCCAAGACTCCAACCGAAGTTCGCCAATTCTTGGGATTGGCAGGATACTACCGCAGATTCATCAAAGGATTCTCAAAGATTGCTCAACCCCTCACGACTCTTACTCAGAAAGGCATTGTTTACAAGTGGAATGAAGCTCAGGAGTCGGCCTTTCGAAGACTAAAGGATAACCTTTGTAGTGCTCCTATTCTCTCATTGCCTGAAGGCACTGACGACTTTGTGGTTTACTGCGATGCGTCCATTCATGGGCTCGGTTGCGTATTGATGCAACGCGAGAAAGTTATTGTCTACGCCTCTCGACAACTCAAGACGCATGAAAGAAACTACACTACGCATGATTTGGAACTGGGAGCAGTGATCTTTGCTCTTAAGATATGGAGACATTACCTGTACGGTACCAAGTGCACTATTTACACCGATCACAGGAGTCTCGAGTATATCTTTAGGCAAAAGGAATTAAACATGCGACAACCTCGATGGGTCGAACTCTTGAATGACTATGAATGCGCCATCAAGTACCATCCGGGCAAAGCCAATGTCGTGGCAGACGCCCTCAGCCGAAAGGACACGACACCGAAGCGCGTGCGAGCATTACAACTTACCATCCAGTCTAACCTCCCTACCCAGATCCGAAATGCTCAAGTGGAAGCATTAAAACCGGAAAACATCAGGGCTGAGTCTCTGCGAGGATCGAGACAGCGACTAGAGCAGAAAGAAGATGGCGCTTACTACGTCACAGGGCGCATTTGGGTCCCACTCTATGGAGACTTACAAGAACTCGTGATGGACGAAGCCCACAAGTCCCGTTACTCAATACATCCTGGCTCGGATAAGATGTACCATGACTTGAGGACAACATACTGGTGGCCTGGCATGAAGGCCCACATAGCAACATATGTCAGCAAATGTTTGACTTGCGCAAGAGTCAAGACAGAGTACCAGAAGCCAGCAGGCCTACTCCAACAACCAGAAATCCCGAAATGGAAATGGGAGCAAATTTCCATGGATTTTGTTACAGGGCTACCTAGATCTCAACGCGGAAATGACACCATTTGGGTAATAGTGGATCGATTAACCAAGTCCGCACACTTTTTGGCCATTAAAGAAACAGACAAGTTTTCTACCTTGGCGGAGATTTACTTAAAGGAAGTAGTTTCGAGGCACGGAGTGCCAACCTCAATTATTTCCGACCGAGACGCTCGTTTTACTTCGGAATTGTGGCAAGCTATGCACAAATCCTTTGGCTCACGTTTGGACATGAGCACCGCTTATCACCCGCAAACGGATGGACAGTCCGAACGCACCATCCAAACCCTAGAAGACATGCTTAGAGCATGTGTGATCGATTTTAGCAAGAATTGGGAGAAGCATCTACCGCTAGTGGAATTCTCCTACAACAACAGCTACCACACTAGCATTCAAGCAGCACCTTTTGAGGCATTGTGCGGTCGTAAATGCCGATCACCTCTCTGCTGGGCGGAAATCGGTGATAGTCAAATCACGGGCCCAGAGATGGTGATAGATACAACGGAAAAGATTGCCCAGATCAGACAACGCATGGCGGCAGCTCGTGACCGTCAGAAGAGTTACGCTGATAAGCGTAGGAAACCACTAGAATTCCAGGTCGGTGACCGGGTTCTACTTAAAGTCTCACCCTGGAAGGGTGTGGTTCGCTTTGGTAAACGGGGCAAGCTTAATCCGCAATATATCGGACCATTCGAAATTACCGAGAAAATTGGTAAGGTTGCTTATAGATTGAACCTGCCTGAAGAACTGAGTGCGGTACACAACGTATTTCACGTATCTAATCTGAAGAAGTGTCTGTCAGATGAAACGCTCGTAATTCCTTTCAAGGAACTAACTATTGATGAACAGCTACACTTTACTGAGGAACCGATTGAGATCACGGATCGAGAGATCAAAGTCCTCAAACGTAGCCAGATACCTCTTGTACGAGTCCGTTGGAACTCGTGACGTGGCCCAGAGTTTACCTGGGAGCGGGAAGACCAGATGAAGCACAAGTATCCCCAGTTGTTCCCAAACGAAAACCCCAGCACTGAAGCTACAACCGAATTTCGGGACGAAATTCCAAACTAACGGGGGGATGATGTGACACCCCGTTGAAACATTCTCACTTATACTAGCTTGACAGTGACTGCCTTAACTTTCGGGACGAAAGTTCTTAAAACTTGGGGATAATGTGACACTCTAGGTTTTCCGAACAACTACCTTGTAATTTCATTGTGCGTGTATATGTGTTATAAAATGAAAGTTGTGATTTCTTTTGTGCTATGTGCCGATAATGTGTTGTATGTATGTATGATATAAATATATATTAGAGTAGAAGTGAGCCGAGACCACGAAGCCCAACTCGAGACCACCCGGTCTCGAGTGAACAATGAACATTTGGGCCGGTTGGGCCATGCCACTCGGAACCAAAGGTGCCGGCCTTGAAACGGGTATAAAAACCCAAAACCCTCACCACACTCTCCTTTACACTCTCATTCATTTCACCCTCACAACTCTCACACTCTCTACCTCTCACTAAAACCCTAAAACCCTAGCAACCAAGCATCACCCTCTCCCCTCTCTCGGATCCAACCGAAACATCAAGGCTCTCGGATTTCTAGCTCGAGATCAACACTTGGAGCTTTATTTATCAATTTCTTGTACTCCTACTTCTAACCGGTTTGTATATATATATATTTTAGTTGTTTTGCTTGATCGGTTAAATGATGAATGAAAGATGAACCTTTGTGCTTAGAATGTTTGATGATGAAAGTGATTGTTTGATAATATGTTACGGCTAGGAGTTGATGATAAGTGCTTACCATGTTCTTAGCTAGAAATGTTACTAATAATGATGATTCATGTGTTAAAAGTGTTAATGAAAATGTGATATTGTATTTGAATGATGAATGTTGATGATGATGATTACCATCCGATTTATGATGTTAAAATAGGGCAATATTGGGTTTAATGATAGTGTCTCATGATTCTTGTTCATAAAATCTCATGATATAAGTTATAGATGTATTTTTGAATCTAGGAATGCATGAACCGATGTATATGAGTAATATGAACATATGAAGAACAAGTTTGAAGGTGATATGAATATTCAAAATGCTTGTTTTGATCTGATTTTGTTATGATTTAGACAATAAAACATGTTTGTGATTTCTCATTGGATAGTATAAAATTTCATGAAATCAAAATGCTATTGGCTAGTACATAGGACAGGTTCTAGAAGAATTCAGGTGCACGTAACAGTGGTTGCGAGTCGGAAACCTTGGTTGCGACTCGAGACCAAAACGTGATGAACCGAGACCGAGGTTGCGAGTCGGAACCCTTGGTTGCGACTCGAAACCGTGCATTCTCGAGTTGAAACCGCCCTTGTCTCGACTGGGCTGCCTAAATGTTATTGGGCCAAAAGCTTGTTGGACTATCTGTTGACTGGACTGCTTGTGTATCTGTTACTGTTTGTGAAAATGTTAGAGCAGGCCCAATAACCCAACTGTTTGAATGCATGCATGTTAAGTGTGTCTATACGTGTTTGCTATACGTGATTACTTGTACCCCAACTTGACCTATATCTGGTAACCATGCTAGGACGTGGTGACCAACGTGATTGACCGGGTATTTAATCTACCGAGCAACCCAAGGTGAGTTCACAACCTAAAGCATGCGTTCCCGGTGGTTTGGGAAACGGAACAACAAACAACACTATTCCCTTATGAGGAATACAACTTACTTTTCTTCCCTTGTTATTGGGAACCTTTAGTTAATTACTGTTTATACGGATTGCAACTAACGGCACTAAACGAAACTCTATCACTCAAGTCCCTACTACTTAATACCGATTAGTCGCCGGGGCCAGGCGAACGGGTTATTAGTTGATAGCGCTATTTAGGTTTTACCAACCTCACACCGTGCCATGGTATGGGATCGGTCGTGAACTAATGTACTCAGGCATCCGTCAATGATGATAGAACATTGACATCGGGGCATCCTGCGGAAACGCAAACGGTTACCTAGTGTTCGGTATTGGAAAAACAGTTTAGTCGCTAACTTTTGGGGTAGCTCCCCATGGCATGTATAAACGAGTAAATTAACTGGTGAAACAAGTTTTTGGTAATTAAAACTGGACAACTAGTGAACTCACTCAGCATTATTGTTGACACCTTACTGCATGCTTTGCAGGTAACCAGTGACTGAGGAGCTGCTGCTTGGGAATGTGTAGTGTTCGTCAAAACCCGTGTGTTGGGTTTTAATTATCTTGAACTTTGAACTACCTTTTGGTTTATGCTTCCGCTGTTTTTGTTTAAACTAATTATCGAACTTAAACTACGATGTTGCTAACTACTTTAGATAGCAATTATTTTACTATTAACCAATGCTTAGTATAATTGGTGGCTGGATCCTGGTCAGTCACGCCCTCAAGCGGATGTTACTCCGCAGGTGGAATTTGGGGGTGTGACAGATTGGTATCAGAGCCATTGGTTATAGTGAACTTGGTTTTAAAAAGGGGAAAATCTTTTTGAGAAAAACCAGACTATAACCCGTGACTCGTGACGACACTACACTCCAAGTGCAAGGCTCGACCTATCTGACCTCATAGCTCGGACCCATGTTTACTTGCTTGTTTGTCTTATGCTTTCTGCTCTACTATACATACTAGTTTGCCCAATTAGATAGATACGCCTCCCCTCTTCTGTCTCATTCTCGCTATGTTACGACACCACACTCATACTATGTTTTCTGGTTATGAAGACAATGAGTGGACGCGGACGAGGAAACATCTCCTTTATCTTATGAAACATGTTTCTCTTTATCGCTCTCGGCTGCCCCAAAAAATGTTATTTAAGATTCGCCAGTTCGTTGTCTATCTC
This sequence comes from Helianthus annuus, assembly GCF_002127325.2. Lineage (NCBI taxonomy): Eukaryota > Viridiplantae > Streptophyta > Magnoliopsida > Asterales > Asteraceae > Helianthus > Helianthus annuus. The sequence goes on from NC_035442.2 coordinate 35,645,448, forward strand.
AAAGTACTCCTCCTCGCACCCTTCATTTAAAGGTTTCAAATCTAGTTTTTTACCAAAAGGGGTCTATCGACTCCAACGGAATCCTTTCACCTAAATTAAAATAAAACAACAAACAATAGGAAACATTAAAATCATTGTGTGATGAAATGCGCTTATTATAAGAAGTGGTGGGCCGAAGAATGTATTACCATTTTGTATATACGGTACCAATCGGCACGCGCGTGGCAATCCACAGCTTGTAAACAAAAGGCATGCGCATGTACCGTTAGCTGCTTTTAAGATCTCTATACTTGAACTTCGTTTGATAACAGGTCCAGGCATGCATGTGAAACCTTCTTTCGAATGAAATCAAAAACAGGTTTGTTATGTGGATCCATTGTCCGGCTCCTGCTTGCTTCGATGTTGGCTTTTATTTCAATGACCTGTCATTAGCTGATCGATAAGCGGTACAACCATATATCGCGTGTGGTTGGGTTCGTCAAGGTATTTTTTCAAGAGCGCATGTTGACTATCTACCCTGTTGGTTGTGCATTGTCCGAAGTTCAGAAGTTAGTCGGTCTGTAAAGAAACAAATTGGTCTCCAAATCGTACTAACAAGTTTGAAAACAAGTAATCCATGATCTCTGAAAACAAAGTGAAGTACAGTCAAGACAAGTCATATAAGTACGATTAATAAGAAAATTACTAGGAAACTTATCGTTGTGTTTTTTGTTTAGTAGTCTTGCTTATATACGCTCGTACAAGTAGTTGTAGTCAACATCGGTCGTTGAGTTAATTAGCTTGCCCTACTTGTATACAAACTTTTCCTAGCCTTCTTGCGTTTTAAAGGTTGGCTTGCAATATTTTGTGATGTTTTGATGTATGTGCCACCTACACAGTGAATGTCTAGTGTTCGGAAACACGCTTGCACATGTGTTCATGAGGGCGAGATCTCTGTCCCTTACTATTACATGGGGCTCCATAACACCGTCCAGTGAGTCTTTCAACCTCTGTAGCAGCCACGTCAAGTTTTCTTCTTTCTCGTTGGCTATGAACGCATGCGCAATGCATAACAATAAGTATGTGGATATGACACCAATAATCTGAACTAGCAGTATTTTGTACCAGTTCGTCTTGTAGGTGGAGTCTATAAGCAACACATGCGGGAATGCGCGCCACAACCTGTTCGACTCCGGGTGGATAAAGAAAACATCATGTACCCTATCGTCGTTTTCAGATGTTATGTGAAAGAAAACAAACCCAACTGTCTTCAACCAGTGAAAAGTATCTGCATTGGAGTCTCGCCGACTTGCTCAATTCGACCCAATTTGGCCCGGACATTGTATATGGTGTTTCTTGTTGAGACATTTTCGGGGTTCCGTTCTTTAATGATAGTAAGAATGTCTCGTGGTTTTATATTTTGGTACGTCAGTTGCTCCAACGTCCTCTCTTCTGCTGGAGTCAGCCTCATTAGGGACGGATAACCCTTTGGATACAGAAAGGGTTCGTGGTTATGCTGAGCTTTGTCAACCCTTAGATCCCAACACGATGACCTCTTTCTGTATGTCCCGATAAGTTGGAACTCGCAACCGGTTTTCCTGCTCCCAGTCTGTCTCACCGTGGCTGTTGGCTTGTGGTGGCCGGCACAATCGCACGTTAGCCAAATTTTTAACGGCTGCCCGCTTGGGGGTTTCTCGTAGATCGTGCGTTTGGTGACTATGGCGTACCCATTTTGGCGTCCGACTTCTCTACACCACTCCACCAATTCATCCATGCTATTGAATTTCTAACGAAACACTTATATGTGAGAATTAATGAAAGTATACGGGCCATATACAACATTTATTATTTTTTTTATTCGCTCGTATACTCAATATATGAGAACTGTTTAATACTTGTATACGGGACGTATAACTGTATACGGCCCGTATACAACGTTTATTATTTTTTATTCGCTCGTATACTCAATATACGAGCACTGTTTATGTCTTGTATACGGGTCGTATAATCGTATAGGGCCCATATACAAGTAACAATTTTTTTAGTGTAGGTGGAATTGAAGAAATCGTAATCGGTATGTGTTCCGAGATTAAGTTTACTTTGCTTTGCTTTGCTTTTGCTTCATGTTTATTAACTTGTCATTTGTTTGACATCAAACGTATAAATAGTAATATCAAACGTATGACAAATAAACGTATAAATAAATGTTATACCTGATCGGTTTGAAACTAACTAGGTTCCTGGTCACCGTTTGGACCCTCAGATGGTCCACCACTACAGGGAGGAGATTGAAAATTACCGGGCAGCCGTCTACCAATAGAAGGAGGGGATTAAAAACTAACAGGTGGCAGTGGATAATAACCAGCATAATTACCTTGAAAGGCATCCAAACCCCAAGGATCCTGACTTGCATCAGACGCAAGATTAAGATCAAACGGAACATTCAGATCAAACAAACCCGGATTGTTATCTTGATTGTTTTGATGACTTCCTTGATTCTACTCGTTAGCCGAGTAACCACCAAAAAAGTTTCCCCATAACTACATTGATAACGTAATATAATTTGAATACTGAGAAATATAGAAGAAACAAATAGAATTGAATTGAATGAAAATGAATAAGATTAGCGTCGTTTGTATAGACTTTTTTACAGAATATTACATCGTTTCAAATGATTAACACGTGGATCGAGAATTCAAACGTCGAATCAAATAACTCGCACGAATATCGAGGAATCTAACATCTAATCGCATGACTAGCACGAAAATCGAGGAATATAACATCGAGTCAAAGAATCTTACGTCTAGTCAGACAGTTAAAATTTAAAACGAAATTCGAAATATACAGGCCGTATAACCTTTTACGGCCCGTATAAAGGTGTCGTATACATATACGACTAGACAAAAATCTTATTCTCACATGGTGTATACGGGCCGTATAAGGTTATACGACCCGTATAGAATAAAGTGAACTGACAAAGGCTGCGATTATTAACTCCCAAAATTAATTTGAAGTAGTAATATTCCCCGCGCATTGCGGCGGGTCTACGGTTCACATCGGTTCGATTTATAACAGGATCGGTATGGTATTAACACTCGGTATAGTAACCAAAAGATACAACCAAAAAATAAAGGTAATGATATGACCAAAATGATGCTGATACGTTTTTTACAATGGTCGAAAACCATAAAAACAAATAGCGGTTCCAACAATAACGGTACCAGTACCAACGTTGTTCGGTCGAAATCGACAGGGCATTGATGTTACTAGGATGGTGTCAGTTTAGTTATGGTGCCAACACTCGTTATAGCTTACAATTATAAAAATACACTCTATACTACGGGTCATTTCTCAAGAACAATAGCTAAAGGACCTGAAACTACCACTTGGATCTGGAACCTACATGCTGATGCTCACGATTTCGATAGCCATACCAGTGATTTGGAGGAGATCTCTTGAAAAGTATTTAGTGCGCATTTCGGTCAACTCTCCATCATCTTCCTTTGGCTGAGTGGCATGTATTTCCACGGTGCTCGTTTTTCCAATTATGAAGCATTCTTTTGTCATTTTTCATCAATGCTGGCCCAGTCGTCCATGCCCAATCCCAATGGACAAACCTTAGCCCCTAGCTCTATAATCCACCCTACCCAGTCCCTGAAAGCCCTCCCGGGGCCAGATCATGTGCCTAAAAATATATATGGTGAAACTGATAGCAACATAACTATTGAAAGGCAAAGTTTAACATCGATGTTAAGGGATTTAGGAATGTTGTTGCAATTGAGGAATCTAAGGGATTATCAGCTTATACCTTTAATTAACTAACAACACTGGTGAAGCCAAAGAAAAAATTTCTTAAAAGACGTTAGGTATCAACAAAAATATGACTACAGTGAAGCACAAAGTCATTCTAAAATAGTTGTAACGTGTAAACTGCAATTGAAATCCCATCAAGAATATAGATAGTTACATGTTAAAAAAAATTCAAAATAGTGAACTACAGTCTACATACAAACCATTGCTAACATTGTAACCAATTTCCTAGCCTATGTATGATCATAAACAATTACATTATATGGAAAACATGCATTCTTAAAAATAGTTGTGCAAAATTAATAAAACTGGATGAGGAAGATGTACATACTTTTTAACCAGCCTAGATTTGCCAAAAGCATTGTTCTCCAATTTTTTCTTTGTTGGTGTTTTCTAATTAGAAATTATTAAATTTTTTTAGTAATATTCTAAGCTCAAATATTATCTTTAATTCCTATCCAATGTGATATTGCCAAATGTGGCTCAGCCGGATGCATCCTTTGTTGTCAACATGATGTCGCGGAGAATGCAGTCTCACAACACGAAGGTAGAGGGGAGGAGAGGCTAGTCGAAGGACCGGTGAACATACCCGGCCTTTGTTGGAATCGGTTACAGAAATGAAAAGGATGAGAGGGACTGCAGAGGCCTTGGCCTTTGTCAACACCGAGCACAACCACCAAGGCCTTCTCTGATCTCTCGGGTATGACGCCTTACACGAAGTATCGCACTTTCACTTTGACATCAATATGTACATAATTATATGCACGTAAAAATGTTTTTTAAAGTAAAAGAATGCAAAATAATTTAACAAACAAAAGTTATTGATGGAAAATTAAATTAGTAAAAATGTAGGGGTTAAAAACGCCAAATGCCAAAGTAGAGGAGTAGTAGAAACATAGAAGCGACTAAAATAGACAACTCCAAAAATGAAAAGGACAACCAAATCCGGTGCAAACCCCAGCCAGCAAAGTTTTCGCTTCTCCATCGTGTTTTGTACATCTCACACTACCTTTTGTGAAGTAAAATTAAGCAAGGACCTTAACTTTAAAACTCTTATAAAAATTATATATAAAACTGTTACCTTTATCAAAGTTGTAGTATGAATCCTAATGTAACCTAATACATCTATATATCTATAAGGCTATTACTCTTATTTAGGTTTTCTGAATGTTTATGCCACCAATTATCACCTAATGTACATGCGCCGCATCGCGCCACATCGTGCACAATACCTAGTGTTAACTGAAATGGCATCATTTATCGTGATTTTCTCCGTTTATGGTCTTGTAGTCGATTAGGAAAGATATTTTTTTGACCGGTAAGGAACGATGTGCCAACCACCGTGACACCGGGCGCTGTGATCAAGATCGACTACTCGACCGCAGCTAGCCCTTTGGCTCTCCTAGATGCGCGGAAACCCGACCTCCACTCGTCTGAAAGCACGACAGTGGAATAATCGGTAAAACCTCGCCTCCCATCCTAGACGAACCGGCACCACCCGTATTCGCCATTCACTTGGATGCCGTAGAAAATAATGGGGAGAGTGAGAGTCAAACCTAGATCACAAGTAACACCAAGTCAAATTTTTAAATTTTTAAGCAGGGAGATTAGGAAAAGATATTAAGCAGGAATTGTTTTCATGGAATTCAATATCAAATTTTTAAATTTTTCGAATAATTTTTAATTTTGCTAGAATTCGTATTCGATTCGCATTCGTTAAGAAATAACCAATTCGATTCGAATTCGTATTCGAATTAAAATACCAATTCTAGTTCAATTAAAAAAGTTGAAGTCGAATCGAATTCAGATATATTCGTTTTGACTCAAATTCAGTTAAAATATTTAATAAATTCGTTTAAGTTATGGGCTAAGCAATGAGTTTGGTAATCGACTATTTTAACACTTAGAATAAATTTAGAGATTAATTTATATTGTAGACCAGTAAAAGTTATATATGCATTGTATATAAAAATAATAAACAAATAAATATGTATAATTTTAATTCGAATTTCGAATCAAAACAAATTAAAAATTATAAATTCGTATTTGCTTTACTGGACTCAAATTGATTCGAATTCGAATTCTTGATAATTGAATCGATTTAAATAGATTTAAATCGAATTTCGAATTTTTCGAATTCAAAATTCAAAATGAATTCTGAACACCCCTACTCTGAAGGCCCAGGTTTTGATCTTTGAACAATGACGATTTCATGTTATGAATGTTATAGCAAATGCGGAATCCAAGTTATAACACAAAACAAGAAATAAACAATCAATAACATCAAAATATACTCAATAAACTTCCATATATTGATTTTGGCAGAGTTTTGATACAGAATACAAAAGATAAACATTCAAAGCTCCCAAAACTCTTACCTCAAAATGACAAAGTGATGTATTTATATCAAATCACAGCTCAAACGACATGGTTATAGAACCAATCGACACCCTATGTCGTTTGGATCCAAGAATAAACGAGAATCAATGTCGTTTGGAGATTGCAAATGACACAACCATTCCAAATAACAAGCTATGTTGTTTGGATTTGTACATATCGTTTGGATGAAATTGTGTAAGTCAAACGACAGGAGGATGTCGTTTGACTTTGCTCAACAAACACAAAATCAAAGTAAACTAAACAATGACCGAAAGATATAAATTAGAACTAATCATTAGCTACATACAAAAAGTACATATACTCATATTAGCTAGGGATCACAAAGGTCAGTAGCGGAGCTTAACGAAAACTTAGTGGACGCTGGACTCTAAAAATCCAAATTGATGCAGATCAAATACTTAAAAAGCAAATATTTTACTCTACAAAAAAAAAAATCCGATTTTTTTTTTTTTATAAAATTAACACTATGAACGAAAAATTAGTTGAGGTCGGGACACCCCAGTCCCAAAAAAACTTCGCCCCTGAACATGTCACATCATAATTTACTATGAACAGTTTAATGATTTGTTTCAAAATTTTCCATGCATTAGAACATCTACAGTAGAGGTGTCTAAACACGTTAAACATTTGTAAAGAACATGTTTTCGAACATAAAAGATTCATTCACTATTTATAAACATTTATTTTCTCTTCAGTAACAAAGAGTAAGAATATAAAGAAAACAAACACTCTATAAATCTCTTTAGTAATAAAGACTAAAAAGTTCAAAATATTTTCATACACTAAAAAAACTAAAAACGTTCAAAATATTGTCATATAATCACTAGTTTTGGCAATTATTTTAAACGAGCCCCAAGAGGCGGTGTTGACGATCTGGAACGGGCCTTGATGAGGCGATGCCGTCCCACACCCATTAGCCTAATTTGTCTTGATCAGGTAAGAGATTCACTTCTCACATTTATCACCACCATCGAATGGATTATTCCAAATGTTATGTAATACTTTAATCATATGAAAACATGCGTTTCGACATATTTGATTGAACTCAGTGTAACCTATATAAGCATTGCGATTGAATCAGAACATAAAGTAAATCAAATTTATACCGTACAATCATAACATATTATATGTGACCTGAGTCATACATAGAAAACGTAACGGGTATAACGAAAAAAGCTGACATGTATAATCAAAAGAGATTAATTAGAGCTTTTAAAAAAAGCGAAAAAAAGAAACCACAATTTTACTCCACTCGGATCAAAACAAAATTTACAAAACATTCATAAAATAATCACGAAAACATATTATATTTGATCTGGCTCATTTCCTAAAAAAAGTTTACATCGAAACATGCACCAACTCGAATTTATACCGAAGCAAACATAAAAATATGCACGTAAAAATGGTTTTTAAACGAAAACGTATTATATTTAACCTGACTCGTTTCCAGAAAAAGTTTACGTCGAAACGTAGAGAAAATCGAATTTATATAGACACGTACATAAAAATATGAACGTAAAAAGATTACTTTTTTCTTAAGTAAAGGAGGTATAATGGTAAACTCGACACAAATTATTAGTAAAAAAAACTTGATAGGTTAAATACGTTTGTAAAATCATGCTAAGTATCACTAATGCCACAACACTGCAAGTGACAACCAACTTCAGAAGAGTTCGTACAAATAAAAATGTAAAAAACAACACGGAATGAAAAACAGACGTAAAACCGTTGAATCACGCACGCCTGTTGCGGCGTGTTAATGCGAAGAAATTAGATATAAACATAAAACGTATAAAAGAATAACTAAGTCGATTTAGGAGCCGCACATTGCGACGAACTTGTCAAACGGGGAACATTTGATGCGTTGCGACTGGCCTGTCAAACAGGAAAGCACAGATGAAAATACGTTGAACCCCACATTCACGTTGTGGCGTGTTCACCCACAAAATTTAAAACGAAACGTAAAACGAAAAACTTGCGAAAGATGAAAAGTATGGGGTTAGGAAGTTAAAAATAAAAAAAAATGTTAAATTAAAAAAGATTAAAAGTTTTGGTTTAAAGATAAAAAAAGTCAAAAGGGTTACAATGTAAAAGATAAAAACCATTAAAGCAAAAATAAAAAATACAAACACTTTTTAAACAACTCACAATGCAACATGTGGTTGCTAATTTAGAGCTTGGAAATAAGCAAACTCATTATCATTTGAAACAAATTATATTTTAGTTTCAGATGATTTAATGATACTTTTGAAATCTATAAATCATTTAAAAAATTGTAGAAAAACAAAATAACTTCTTTTAGGGGGGTGTTGGTACTATTTGATGTTCAAGGCAGAGAGGCTGAGCACTAGGGCTATTCAAAAACCTTGCGATTCTAAATTCGCTCGAATCTCGTTCGAATTTAATTTGGAAAAAGGTTTTTTGATATGTCTTGATTTGAAAGGCTCGGCTCAGCTCATAAAAAGCCAGGTTAGCTTGGTTTAGCTCACTTGATAGCTTGGCTTGACTTGAATTAGCTCAATTATTTTACTTACAATAAATTTTATTTTTACTTAATTTGTCTAGATCAGGTAAGAGATTCACTTCTCACATTTATCACCACCATTTTATTTCATATATGATTCGGTTAACTTTGAAAATTCTAAAGATTTTCCTTTATTTTATTTCTTATATGATCCGGTTAACTTTGAAAATTGTAAACATTTTCCTTTATTATACTTTTTGATTTGATATTAAAAATAACTTAAAATCCATGATATATGTTTTGACTAGAGTGCTATTGGTTATAATTTTTTACAATGTTTTAAAAGCGGGTTTTTAAATTAAACCGGATTAGGCTAAAAAATGGTTCAACCGATTAAACCAGGTTATATCGAGCGGTTCAACCGGGTTGACTACCTAACTCTATAATTTCATAAATTACAACATCAACTCAAAAGTTAATCCAAAAATGCATGATTACATATTAAAAGATGATACAAAAGTAAATCCATAATAAAAAATTATTCAAAAGATAATCTAAAATTATTCAATTTTTCAACAAGCTCTTTTAAATGAAAGTGTACGATATGTTTAACTGTTTAAGCCATTTGAGTGTTGAATACATCAAGTTCACGATCGCATAAAAGATGAAATTCACTATTATCGTCATTCTCATCAACTAGAGGATAACTATTTTCGTTTCATACAATATTAAATAAGAACTTTTAGTTACGAATAATCTGTGACAATTGTCAAATTTGCATGTATCCGTACAATTATTAAACAATAATTAGACAATGATTAATGCTTAATGAATGTGCTGATTTACAATTCATGACTTGAATTGCTTTCTGATTATTGTTATCATACACACATGTGGATCATATATTGCAAATGACATATCATTATTACATGCAACTTTTTATTGACTCAAATGATGCATGAAACAAAGCTAGCACAGTTATCAGAACAAATCAGAGAAATGCTGACGGAGTTCAGTACATAGACAGACATGGTATTGAGATACAGAATGGGCCAGAAACCAAGAGTTACACTAGTATAGTGTGTAGGAAAGAAAGGATCATAAAACTGCCTTCTTAGTGATAGTTTAAGTGCCGGAAAGTGCCTAAAACTCACATAAACTGCAGAATTCGGCAAAATTCAGCATTTAAATAACTTAATATCAAGCAGAAATATAGTTAAATGTTCCTGAATGCTTTCCTAAGTGTCGAGAATCAAAACTGTCACAAAAGGTAACATAAAGCACACTAAACTGCATATTTTAGCACCTTAACGAACCAGTAACCAACCGAACAACCGGACACTACCCGTGTCACACCCCCAGAAATCCACATGCAGAGTATCACCGCTTGGAGGAGTGACTGACCAGGATCAAGCTACCAATCATATTGAACAAGCATGTAAGTAATTTATAAAATCCAACACAATACAATTGGTGTCAAAACAAAACATAGTTTAAGTTGTAAGCGGAAGAGTAATGTTTAAAACCAAAACATAAGTTTAAACGTTTCAAATGTTTAGCATGGCACACAGCTGTCCATGTCCCACAACGACTCTTCCCACTCCCATGCAAGCTCCTTAGATACCTAACGACCTGCAAGGCATGTAACAAAGACTCAACAATAAAGTTGAGCGAGTTCACAGGAGGTGTTTGTTTTAAAGTAGTTTCTCAAGAACTAAGAGTTTGTTTGCAACTATGGTAAACCATTTTCCTTGTTTTCCAAACCACTAGACTAGATGCATATATTGGTGTCCTTCCGAGGACAGAGGTATGTATATGAATACTCAGGTTTAGCGCAGGCGTCCTTCCCAATCCGAGGACGGAGGTACGTATAAGAACACGTAGGTTTAGCGCAGGTGCCCTTCCCAATTCGAGGACAGTGGTACGTAGTGAGTGCATAGGTTTAGCGCTGGCGTCCTTCCCAATCCGAGGACGGAGGTAAGTAGTCTAGTAGTGGCGAAAGTACAAGTTCCGTCTTAGCTATTTAATCCCATTCCCAATCCACCGGGAATCCCATGCCTTAGGAGTGTGAACTCACCTTGGTTTGCTCGGCAGATACACGAAAAAGTCACTTGAGCTATATGTGGTCAACCACGTCCTAACATGGTTACCATACAAGTCAGGTCTAGGTTCAAGTAGTGCACATAAGTTTTACACATAGCCTAACAGGTTACAACACGTAATGATCATGGCAAACACGTATAATCACGTTAACAGTCAAGTACACACAAAATGCCCAAATTATGCGACTCAGATGATTGGGCCGTTGAGCTTGTGTCAGCCCAATCATCTTGTGCGATTTAAATCTTGAAGCCCATTGACAACCGGCCCAACCTATTGTGCGATCAGCATAACCCGGCCCAAACAATAAAAGTCCCAAACATATACTTGGCCCAAATAATAACAAATATTGGTCTTGTGCGGTCCGGATGGGCTTGTGCGATGAAAAGTTCTTGTGCGACTGGGTGTGGGCTTTGAGGCCCAATCAACATAATAAAGTCCAACAGTGTGTGTGTGGCCCAAGACTTGTGCGATCGACACTGTCTTGTGCGATCCACAGGTCTTGTGCGATCATGCATATACTGGTTGTACAATGTGTTTTGAACAGTTGTACCCTATCTTATGCGATGTACCTTGTGCGATCAATCCTTTACACGAAACAGGTTTCATGTGGCTCATGCAAACTTGTGAATCATGTTTCGTGTGACTATATTATACGGCCAGACACTTGTGCGATTGAGCTCTTGTGTGATTCAAGAGACTTGTGTGATCAGTTACAGGTTTCCGAAAATTATGCGATCAATTAACTTGTTCCTTTTATCTTGCAAGATTAACTCTAACAGTTACCAACCATATCATATTCGATCAAACTAGAGTTTTAACATCAAATCCTTATGAACCCTAATCATAATCAAAGCATAAACAATAACTCATACATGAGACTATCAATCTTTGATTTCAAATCATCATATAACACCTCATGTTCGATCACATCATTGGTCCGAATACACATATATACAGCCGATTATGTTACATCCATTCGGTTCCTAATTATCTATATCAACATTACAGCATTCATCAATCCTTATAATGATCTAAACCGATTGTTCATCAAGTATTTTACTAACATAACACTTTAATCATCAAACAACACATAGTCACTCGATCAACAAACATCAATCATATCAAAATCAAACAATGATATAACACTAACCAGTTAGAAGGTAGAACAAGGATGATCCGAACAAGAAAGCTTCGAGAGATGGGGATGTTTGTCGTCGGCTTCGAGAGGAGAGAAAGAGAGAGAGAGTAGGGTTTGGTGTGTGTAGAGTGTTTGCAAATAATGGGGGAGCAAAACCTCACAAGGGTTTTGTATCGGTTTATATAGGAGGGTGGCCGAACCCTTGCATGGGCTACCCATGGGTTTCGAGTGGGGAGTGGGCCGAGAGTTGTGTGGAATCAAAGCCCGAAGGCTTGTGCGACCGGCCAACTGTTGTGCAGTTGGGTTGTGTTGTGCGATGACATTATATATACATTACACACATAATCAAATTACATAACTAACATTCCATTAAATCAATATATCAGATAATCACACAAGGTTCACATACTTTACATTAAGCACAAAGATAGGTTCTGAAATACAAGTTGTCACATTATCCCCAAGTTGAAAGAAATTTCGTCCCGAAATTTAGCACGTACTCAGTGAGGAAACTAGTTAAGTTGCATGGTTTGTGACAACCCTAAAAAATATCAGGTATCCGTACAATTAATTAATGTTTAATTCGTGCTTAATGACTGTGCTTGATTACAATTGTTAAATTAAACTGCTTACTGATTTATGTTACATACATACATGTGCATCACTTTACATACAGTCACTCCATTTATTTCATACAGACTCTTAGTGACAAACCTGATGCCCAAAGCACAGTTAGCACAGTGAGCGGATAACTCAGACACATGCTGACAATGCCAGCACATAGACAGACACTATATTGAGGCCAGTATGAGCCAGAGACAGAATACTACACTAGTATGGAGTGTAGGGAAGTGAGGACCATAAAACTATGTCACTAGGTGATAGTTTAGGTGCCGAGAAGTGCCTAAAACCCACTTTAACTGCAAAATTCTGCACTTATAATTAAAATTCAGCATTCAAATACGCTAGTCACTTGCAAAAATATGGTAAAATGGTCCTGTATGCTTTCCTAAGTGTCGGGAATTAAAAGGGTCACTAAAAGTTACATAAAGGACACTTTACGTTATCACTTAGCACTTTAACGGGACGGTATATAACCGAAAAACCGAACGTTACCCGGAACACAAAAATATTATTTAAAACATTGTTACACTTTCTCTGAGCTAGTTATGGTGCCCGAGCACTATAACACCTTACATAATACCTGGTACGCGCTAAACACTAGACATAACATTAAACTCCCACTAATTAATTTATTTACCCACAAAGTTACATCTACCCCCCCCCCCTTTGCAAAATTACGGCCCATAGGGGCCCCCTTAACCAAAGATGGTTAAAATCCTCCTTGTTCCCAATGCAATTTTTCTTGGGCATGTTGAGATTTTGATAAGATGTGCTTGTACTTCCACAAACATCATGCCCATTGGATAATAGAGGTGAACTATAATAATCATCATCACCTCCAACATCTAATACCACAAAATCACTCTTTCTTCCCCATTAAAGGCTACGGCCGAAACCCTTTGTCCACACACCACCCACTTTCAATTTTTGTTCAAGTATTCTAATCCCACTACAAGATGCACCAAGGTGAATCACGAAGAGTGGAGCTCACAGATCGTCAAGGACCTCTCTCGTTTGTCTTTAACCACTCATTTTTTCGCCTAGTTTCTTCCCTGGCTTCAAAGCTATTAGTAAGTCCCTTTGATCATCTTTTACTTCTCATTTATGGTGGTTAATAGCTATGTAGTCATGTAACCACAAGAACACTAAAAAGATCATGAACACAACTTGAACATAAAGCTAATATAAAGATAAAATAAGATGAACTCTTGTTAAAAATAAAGTTGTTTGATGTTGTTATTATTTATTTGATGATTACTAGTAATAGGGTGTTTAACATCATAGTTAAACTTGTTAAAATAAGATTAAAAACTTATGTTAACAAGTTAGGAGGTGATTAATGTTTTACATAAAAGAATCACCTCCATGTCTCAACATAAGCTTGGTAACAAAGTGAGTTCTTGAAAAATAAACAAACTAAGTGAGTAGATGGTCGTATGGACTCGAGGTCTACAAATGATTTTTCTAGACACACCAAGTTCAAAGACGGGTCTTTTGAAAAGTCGTGATTCTTACACCAATTTTGGAAGGAATAAGTATATGAATACTAGTAAGATATGAAAATGTAGTAAATGGATATTTTTGTAAAATAAGTTCACAAGTTGTGAACATCTGAAAATCCCGAGAACGAGAGTTTTACAAAAATAAACACACTTTGGAGGGTAACTAAACCCACTAAACACACCACTAAATTACTACGCGTTTTTATGAAACACCAAGTTTATGTTGTCAAGAAAATTGCATTGTTTTTACATTTGACTAGTGTAATATTGTTTAATAATTTGTAGTTGATTGGTTGAATGATTTCCGAAAAGAAAATGATATGCTAATAAGCATGGACACCTCCGTTTACAAAGGAAACTATGGCGAAATTTTCTAAAATTCCAAACACTTAGAAAATATTTTTTTTAAACAAGCATTACAAGTATATTTTATAACTTGTGCCTCAAATATAAACTTCGCCATATTTTTGTTACAAAAATATAAAGTAACGGAGGTCGATTTTATAAATAAAAACGGATAAAAATATATTTAGAGTATATATTTTACACTGATATACATGTGTGAGTATTTGCATACTTTGTGAACTAGTTATATTATTTTTAGGGTAAAATAATATAACTTGACAAATACCATGAAAAATACATATATTTTGGGAATAGGATATTTTTTTGGACACATAAGTTAAATATATTTTTCCTAAGTGGGACTTAAAATATATTTCTCGGAATCACAATAATACATGTATAAATGCCCCCTTCCTTCGGAAGGAAATACGAAATAATTATTTTAACTAACAATTATAACTTGGAATAATATTCGGAAACTTAAGAGTCGCAACTCAAAAATATTAAACCCTAAAGCCAAGGCACGGCCCGTTCGTCTAATAGACATTAGTACGTGTAGGTCATCGCGTAGCAGACCGAGTTTGGGTTGACGATTCTGTTCAGGAGACGCAGTACTGTGAGTTCATGCCCCCCCCCCTTTTCTTTTAACTGTTTTCAGTTTTATACTTCGGGGGTGAAATACATGTCACAATTATTACAGACGCTTTTATAAATGGTATGGTTAGCTTAAGGAGGGTTTAGATGCTTAGATCATGTGAAAGGTGGGTACAACACTTAAGGCCATTAATCCTCGTTGTTAGGTCCGAGGGACATGAGTGATAGATCTATTTGGGTGTAGCGAGCCCACACCCATGAGGCCGGGGCAGCACATAGTGGTGACTGTGTCTTACAGCCGGAGGCCCAGTACAAATTTGCTAGGTTTGAGTACTTCCTGCACCGTTCACACATACCAGTGGTCTTGCAACCCATTGGTGATCTCTTTTATTTTTCCTTAATTGCTACATACCAGGGTTTTTCATACATACAGACACATTTCAAAGGCTTATACAGACTCAATTACACATGAACTCGCTCAACTTTTGTTGATTTTTCAAACTATATGTATTTCAGGAAATTAATGGATCTGGCAAAGTGTGCAAAGTGTCAAGCTACGTAAGGAATAACGATGTCATCCAGGTTTAGGAGGTGTACTCCTTGCCTGGACGGGTTACACGTCTTTAAACCGTGTTTTTATTTAAGTCTTTTGTTGTGACATGTGAACACGTTTAAATTATGTCATGGTTGTAACTTATTTTATGTGTCATCATTTTTCAAACAATGTCGTTATGGTATTTTTCAACTTAAATGAATGGATGAACATCTTATGTTTTTATTATATATCATTGTTATGATTGTTGCTATGGTATTAAGAAGTCACACCGAAATAAACCCACGCTTCCGCAAAAGCCAGGGTGTGGCAGCTTGGTATCCGAGCCTCGATCATAGCGAACTAGGATTCTTTCTCGAGTCTAGACTGTGATCATTAGGGCTCTCACAAAAACGTTTTCAAAACAGTTTTACATTGCATTCAATAAACGTCCAGATCTAGGACACAAAACATTTTTACAAATAAAAGGCACAAATACACGTTTTCAAAATTTATATTTCAGTCTTAGAAACTGAGGGAGTTCAGTTTTAGAGACTGAGGGGTTCAATCTTAGAGATTGGGGAGGTTGGTCTTAGAGACCAGGGTGTTAGTCTGAGAGGCTAGGAAGTTCAGTCTGAGAGGCTGGGAGGGATAGTCTGGGGAAGACTAGGATGATTACTTGTTTGTTTTATTGTGACTTACATGTTTATTCGATTTCATGTTGATATATGGGCATATGTGTGGTTGTGTTACAGACACCATGCCATCATCTTCAGATACAGGAGTATCGGACACAGTGGACCCTATGGCGGTTGTGTCAGACGACGAGATACCATCAGAGGGAGACGTATACACATCAGACACCACTAGCACTAACGACGATGATTTTCAGCCGTTCGCGCTGCCGGACATCGGAGTTGAGCCTGCTGATGGAATTCCTCCTGGGGATTTACCTCTTGCGGTGATCCCTGCTCCCGTTCCGCTTGCTGCTTTCCCCGTGGTAGATATGCCACTCGATGTCGTATCTGACGACGACGTTGATCTGTTCGAGGAGGGTCTTCCTGAGGACGACTATGAGGGCGAGGCCCCGATCGATGTCGATGTTGTTCTTCTTATTGCCGAGGCCCCTGTAGAGGAGGCTCCTATTGGTTCACCTGTCCCAGACTCATTGGAGTCTGTGGCATCTGCGTCTTTGCACGACCAGGGCATGCAACATCACTCTCCTAATGCTGACCCCGACGCAGCGATGTCAGCTGCACCTGGTCCGTCACACGAGTTTGAGTTCGACCACGAGTTCGATGACGATTCTGATCCAGTTTTTCCTCCTGGCTTCGATCCCGATCACGAGATCGAGTTTATTCACATGGACCAGCCCTTAGAGCAACTGTGGCTCTTGTTGATCCATTGTTTGATATCCCTGCCGACTTCGATATAGACCTTGTTGACCCCGAGCCTGTCATGGCCCCAAAGCCTGTTGTTGCTCATGATCCTGCATTAGAGCATGACCCCGTTCATGATGATGCACCGGCCATTGCACCTCTTGTTGATGATATACCCATTGCTGACCTACCCGTTGTTGCTCCACCAGTGGTGGATGATCCTGTTGTTGATGCACCATTACCTGATCCCGTGCCGGCACTAGTTGACCGTGCACCTTTCGCCGCACACATAGATCCTCGCTACGCTGACACCCACAACGGGTGGATCGAGGACGATGACGATTACCCACCGTTTGTGCTACCTGTCACCCCTCCCGTAGCACCCATTTCTGCACCCAATGATATTCCATTGTTTCACCCACACACCACAGACGCCCATCGCACTGATCTACCCATTACGTTCCTCCAGGACATACCGCCACCTGTTGATGCATTTATTGTCTATCGCCTTCGTCAATTCGAGTCGTAGTGAAAAGCCGGAAGAAATCAAGCTCATAATGTCACAATTAGTTAGAAATAGCAAGGTGGCATTTTGGTAATTAATGAGAAGTCTCATTAATTACAAGGCCTATAAATAGGAGATTATGTCATAACTTTTAGAAGATTTTAGTGAAGATTCTTTCAAGACTTTCCTCCACATTTAGAGTTTTGGAGATCCAAGTTTAGAGAGAGAAAGTCTAGAGAGAGAAAGTTGTGTAATTGTGATTCTTGTACCGTACACGTCATATTTCTCAATGGAATCACGTTAGTAGTACGTTATTGTGTGTTCGGTCATGCACGTTCACGGATTCCGCACGTGAAACGTTCGTTACGCAATCGAACGGCGACAAAACCGGTCCTACAATTGGTATCAGAGCTAGGAGCTCGATTGCAAGATCAAACACATCGTTTTCGTACCAGATTTCAGCGATTTCAGAGCCGATTCAGATCCGATTTCATCGATTTCTTCATCTTCTACTCATTTCTCACGGTTTTTACAGAAATTCGTCAAATTGAACGTGATTTCACGGTCCGTTTCGTCTGAATTTCTAGTATATTGTGCGCACATCATTGAATCACAACCCTACCAAGTTTCAGATCGAAACTCCAAGTCGTTTAGGAGAAATCGAGGTTTTTCGGGTCGAATTCGCGTCAAACAGCAGACAGGTTCGCTCCAAGTTACTTGTATGGTTCGCTCTTTTGGTTTTACATAGGTCCGCTCGTAAGAAATTACACAGGTTCGCTCAAAGGGTAAACAATTGGAGGTTCGCTTATAATAACCTATGTTGGTTCGCTTATTCAAACAACTTTTGATCCGCTTATTTGACATTATTGTGGTCCGCTCCAAATGTTGATCAATTGTGGTTCGCTTTAGTGTCATCACTTTCACGTGATTCTCTGATCTTACAGGTTGTCGGCAACATAAAAAGTTCACATTGATTGACTGATCACTGATTAAATCGGCCCAATCAGGACATTTAGACGACATGATTTAATCAGTTGTGGCAGGTTGTTGTCGTTTGTTAGTTACACCGTCCAATTAATTCAAATCACAGCCCATGTCACCGCCCCACTAATTCATAAGACCCAATCACTGTTTGCCGTTCACTTTATACAAAGGCCCATACATTGTTGTTGTGCCGCCCATTAAACATCGGCCCAGTCACATCTCTTAGTTACACCGCTCCATGTGATTTGCAATTAGTTGATCTAGTGACCGCCCCACTAAGGTTTGAGGCCCAATTAAAGTTGCAGCTCCATTACATCATCGCCCCACTTGTTTTGAATTGTTTAGAAAGGTCCAGTAATTCAGGCGGCATGTAATGGTGTTTGTTGTTGTTGTCACAATCGATATCACCGCCCATGTGACCCAATCCCAATCTTAGGTACACCACTCTTTAAATCACTGCCCACATGTGTTGATTGATTCCTTGCACCGCCCAAGACCCAATGCAGGTTATTTTTTTAGTGCACCGACTCAAGATATCGGCCCAATAAATCCAACTTCCACCGCCCCACTATTAACTTGAAGGCCCAATCAAAGGTTTTACTTGCCCATTAAACCGACCCACTAGGCTTTTTGGCCCACTCTTTGATTGATCATCCATTTGCACCGTTCTATTAAAAGAAAGGCCCAATCACATGTAAAGGCCCACTAAAAGATTTGATGTTATTTGTCATTTTTGAATAGTTATTGTCAGCTAACATTAAGAGTATTGTCGGCCGATCGAACGACAAGTTGACTTTTTGTTGACTTACTCTATCGAACAACGTTTTTGTCCAATCGACCAGCATACTATCCGTTCGATCAACCTTCCGTCCGATTCAGTTGATGGATATTTTTACTGATCGTTTATTTGTGTGTTTGCAGGTAATTCGAAGTGATTTGTTGTCACCGGATTTTTATCAATCGGATATTCATCAGATTTTTGTTTGTGTGAAATTTTCTAATTGATTGAAAATCTGTTGTTGTGTATTTCTTATTACTAAGACATGGATTCTGAAATTTATATTGCACTGAACAAGTTCAATAATTTTTCAGGTATCGATGGAGAATCAATTGAAGAGTTGATCAAAAGATATATCAAGTTGTATTGGGAGATGGTGAGATTGAAGATAACCAAGACCAATGAGGAATTGGTTAACAAGTTAGCAAATGTTTTACCGGGTGACATGTGGAGAACGTATGTGTTAGATTTGAAGAAGATACATTTAAACTTGACTTTGGCTTTCTTTATCGAGAAGATTGAAGAACGAGAACTTGAACTCCGAAAGAATAAAGCAGCAACTGATAAAGTAGAATTCAAATCTGAGGAAAATGTTCGAGAGGAAGAGGAGCAGGTTAAAGAAATTTCAGCTATCAAGGTGGAGAAGAAAGCTGAATCTGTAAAAACGATCGAGAAGTGCTCAAACTATGAAAATCTGAAATCTGAAAATGCCAAACTCTTGAGGGATTTAGAGAGTTTGACATTAGAAAACAAAAATCTTAAAAATCCAGAAAATGTTTTGAAAATTCAAATAAAAAATTCAGAAATTGAAAAAGTAAAAATTGAAAAAGATTTTCAAAGTCAAATAAAAATTCTTGAAGATGGGAGAGATGCGTTCAGTAAAAATAACATCGAAAAGCAAAAAATGATAAATTCTCATCTTCAGAAGATTATCCAACTTGAAAAAGAAGGAGAGCAAGCTCGAAAGAAAATCAACGAGCTTGAAAATAAATTGAAAGGTTTTGTGATTTCTTCAGCGTATGTGAATATTTCATGTCCAAAACCGATCAATTCAATTCCAATAAGTGACAGTGTCACAAACTTTGACAATGTCAAAGTTGAAGATTGCAATGAGAAATCTGATGATGAAAATGAAAAAATTGAAAAACAAAAATTATTTTTGGAATTAAAAGAAAATTTTAAAAATATTGTTCTACAATCGACTGAAAAGGGAGAATGCTCTAAGCAAAAACCTTTGAAGAAGAAAGTGGAACAGAAACAGAAAATTAAAACTGAGAAAATTGTACAAAAGGAAAATAAAAGCTCATCAGATCGATCATCTAATCGCAATAAAAAATCACAAAAATTGAAAAATCAAAACTCAAAAATTGTTGGTAATAAGTGGTGCAGGTTTGACCACAGTGCTCAAAAGACAAATCCAACAATCAAGAAGAGGAAAGAGTATCACCAAGCCAAACAGTGCTTTGATCTGAGCGTTTGGTATGAAGATGGTGATTGGTATGATAACAGAGTGTGCTACAAATGTGGTTATCAAGGACACATTGCTGTTAACTGCCAGAGACAGAGATTTGAGACGAGAAGATGCTTTAACTGTCAAATCAAAGGTCACATTGCAAGAGATTGCCCGAGGAGATCAAATGAAAGATTGAGGAAATTATCAGAAATTGGCAAAGAAACCAGTCACTGTCAAGCCCAAGGAACTGAGAGTTTCAGAACAGAAAGTCAAAGAACAGAAGGTCCAAGAACCTAAAGTTCAAGAAAAGAAAGTGAAGCTTTCTCAAGGGTAAAAAGACAAACTGCGAAAGAAGAGGAAGAAGGCCAGAGAATATCTGGAGAAGATTTTGTCCTCGGGTTCACCCGACAGATCAAATAAGAGTGCTGATGAATCGATTCACTCGACAACAAAGTCAAGTAAACCGAATTCGTCAGATGCAAATCTGAGGACAAAAGAGGAGATAAAGAAGAAGGTAACATTTTGTGGCAATGAATCTGTTTCTTCGGAAACAAAAGAGACACATGTCGGCGATGAATCTGGCTTGTCAAAGTCAGACAAGCCACATTCAGGCAATGATTCTGGTTCGTCAAAACCAGAAGAGCCGGTTGTTGAGATAAAATCTGAGAATTCAGGTTTAACAATGGATGATACAAACTTTCCACCATTGCTGAACAAGAATTCAAAATCACCCAAGGACAGTCAGGCTTGGGTGAAACTTTTCAAATAGAAAAACCTGACTTGCCGGAGTTCCCAGGTTGGTAAGCGTGGAACATGAATCGGCACATTTCTTGAGAAATTTCACTCTGGTGATTTTTCGTCTTTCAAAAGATAAATCAGGGACATTAAGTTGTACTTGATTCATCTTTCCTACAAGTGGTAATTTGAAAAACAAAGTGATGAAACCCCGAGTTTATGAAACGACACACAAAACTAATTTTCCGGAAAAACCATTTTGATTAAAACAAACTTAAGTGTTTTGAAATCATAATGGGAAAATAGTTTGTTGTGAGGGGGAGTTCTGATTGTTTACGCCAAGTGGATGGAGAACTGAAGTGATTCTCATCAAGTTGTCAAGTTTGTACAGTTTGTTTTCAAATTTTCCTAGAAAATCAAAATTGAAACATATTTTGATTTTAGGGGGAGAAAAATTAAAAAAAAATTAGAAAATTTGAAAAAGTCAAAAACATGATAAAAGTTAAAAATGAGTTTTGTTGCGAAAAAGAGGAAATGATAGTACATCAGTAGACTATCACAGCACGCTAAAGATATGGAATGTTAAATGTGATAAACAATTTTATTGTGGATTTGTTAGTAAATTCTTACACATTCAGTAGATTGTTTTCGAGATATAAACATAAAACGTCAAACTTGCTTATCTCGTGGGGAACATATCTTGGATATATGGGTAACCCCTCGAAATCTCGTTTGAAAGATTCTATAAGATGTCAAACTTTCTTATTTTGTGGGTAACATTTCACGGATATATGGGTAACCCCCGAAATCTCGTTTGAAAGGTTTCTCTTTCTGAAATACTAGGTTTGTTTATACTCAGTGATATCTGGGGTATTATCCCGGGACTTCTGCTGAATGGAAGTTCTGACCTAGTCCTCGGATAATACTTGCTGCAAATGCTTGAAACACAGCATAAGCCCTCAGCAAAATGAGACAATAAAATTGATCATTCTTGTTGTTGTAAAAAGATCCTCTAAAGGGGACACAAAACAAATCCTGATCTCTCTACTGAACGGTAGTTCTGACCTGAGCTCTCATGATTTCAATCTAACCCTTTACAGATATCATCTTAGTATACTTGCCTGTAATTCTGAACATTGAGATCTGGATACAGGAGTATATTCTGAAATGGGATACTCAATTAAGTTTGTAAGATTGAATATTTGAATCTGGATACGGGAGTATATTCAAGTGATGGGACACTCGAATAAGTTTAAGTATCTAAAACATTAATCTCGTATCTCAAATCGGTTAAACTTTGTGTAAAGATATAACTGACAATCTAGATAAATTGTTTAGAGCGTACAATGTTCAAAGCTTAACGGTGTTAGTGATTTGTCTCAAAAACTGATATGATCTTCTTGCACAAACTCACAAAAATATGTTTGTACATATTTCATTTCTGCATTTAATTTCTGTCTTTGCATTTATGTTTCTTATGTTGAAAAATCCAAAAAGATTTTCGACAACTGATGTTGGAGAGCTGATATTCAAAATCTCAAAGGCTAAACATGATGAACAGACAGGTTGGTTAATTGATTTGAAATGTTTAAGATGATTCATTAAGTTGAATCAGAATTTGGAATGTTTCAAATTTTGAAAAGTTTTAAATGTGAAAGATAATTCTCAAATGTTTAGTTGATTCATTAAGTTGAATCACAACTTTATTGGTTTGTAATAGAGAGGTTGAGATGTGCAGGTTTCTAAATCTGTTGATACGGAAAGCCAGGCGTCGATCCCAAAAGCACGGAAGCTTGATGAAAGGGGGAGCCTGAAGAGTCTGAAGAAAGAGAGCAATGGAAGCTAAAGACAGATCCACCGGGATTCTGTTCAAGCAAGAGGGACTCAAGAGGGAGAGAGAGAGACAAGTCGCTATGAGTTTCACCACGGATTGACTAGGACAATATCCAAGGGGGAGTTTGTTGATGCATTTATTGTCTATCGCCTTCGTCAATTCGAGTCGTAGTGAAAAGCCGGAAGAAATCAAGCTCATAATGTCACAAGTAGATAAAATTAGCAAGGTGTCATTTTGGTAATTAATGAGAAATCTCATTAATTCCAATGTCATATAAATAGGAGGGTTATGTCATAACTTTTAAGGTTTTGGAAGACTTTCCTCCTTTTTGGTGATTGTTGGTGATTCAAGCCTAGAGAGAGAAAGTAGTTGTAAACGTGGTTTTTGTACCGTACAAGTCGTATCTTTCAATAAAATCACGTTTCTAGTACGTTATCGTGTGTTCGGTCACGCACGTTCACGGATTCCGCACGTGAAACGTTCGTTTCGCAATCGAACGGCGTCAAAACCGGTCCTACAATTGGAACAAATTGAAACATATTTTGATTTTAGGGGGAGAAAAATTTTAAAAAAATTAGAAAATTTGAAAAAGTCAAAAACATTAAAAAGTTAAAACGAGTTTTGTTGTGAAAAAGAGGAAATGATAGTAAATCAGTGGACTATCACAGCATGCTAAAGAAATGAAATGTCAAGTGTGATAAACGGTCTCACTAAAGATGTGACGATAGGCTCAGCTAGACTAGTAGATTTGCGATGACGATACAAACTTAAATGTAAAAGCCTAGTTCTAGTGGGAAACATGGTTGAAAGCATAGTACTTAGTTTTGTCCTTCTTGACTGTGTGCCTACTCAGTAATCGTTGAATGCCAAAAAGCATAAAACTGGTTAAGTTTGTGAATTTTCACTACTTTGCTGAAAAATCGCTGTGATTGTGCATTTCATTTTGCAAAGATTTAAACTTGTTTGATTTCTTTATTTTGTTTAAGCATCGGACATCCTCTGCGTATACGGGAGTATCGACCTGGATGTTGTTTCCTAAACGTTCTGCTTTATTTTGTTTGGTGTTTCGTTTAAGCTTTGGACCTCCTCTGCATATACGGAAGTATCGACCTGGTGGTTAAAGCCTAAACAACTTCAACTTGTTTTATTTTCTTATTTTGTTTAAACATTGGACTTTCTCTGCGTATACGGAAGTATCGACCTGATTGTTAATGTTTAAACATTCTGCTTTATTTTCGCACATATCACAGTTGATGAAAGTTTAAAGGCATTACTTGAGTTAGTGTATTGCATGATGAGGGGATATGCTGAGATCGTGGGGTCCATAAGAATTTTAGTGCAAAATTAATATACCTTAACGTATCAGTAAGCATTTCGAAAGTTTTTAGATTGAGTTTAAGTGGACAACAATATCGTCAATCAACGTGAATCGTTTTGAACTTAAAACGATTAAAAGCTTAACGGTGTTGGTGATATGTCTCAAAACTGCTATGATCCTCTTGCACAAACTCACAAAAATATGTTTGTACATATTTCATTTCTGCATTTAATTTTTGTCTTTGCATTTATGTTTCTTATTTTTGAAAAATCCAAAAAGATTTTCGACAACTGATGTTGAAAAGCTGATATTCAAAATCTCAAAAGGCTAAACTTGATGAACAGATGGGTTGGTTAATTGGTTTGAAATGTTTAAGATAATTCATTAATTTGAATTAGAAATTGGAATGTTTCAAAGTTGATCAATTTTTAGTTGTAAAAGATTCTCAAATGTTTAGTTGATTCATTAAGTTGAATCACAACTTTATTGGTTTGTAATAGAGAGGTTGAGATGTGCAGGTTTCTGAATCTGTTGATACGGAAAGCCAGGCATCGATCCCAAAAGCACGGAAGCTTGATGAAAGGGGGAGCCTGAAGAGCCTGAAGAAAGAGAGCAACGGAAGCTGAAGACAGATCCACCGGGATTCTGTTCAAGCAAGAAGACTCAAGAGAGAGAGAAAGACAAGTCGCTACGAGTTTAACTACGAATTGACTGCGGCAATATCCAGGGGGAGTTTGTTGATGCATTTATTGTCTATCGCCTTCGTCAATTCGAGTCGTAGTGAAAAACCGGAAGAAATCAAGCTCATAATGTCACAATTAGTTAGAAATAGCAAGGTGGCATTTTGGTAATTAATGAGAAGTCTCATTAATTACAAGGCCTATAAATAGGAGATTATGTCATAACTTTTAGAAGATTTTAGTGAAGATTCTTTCAAGACTTTCCTCCACATTTAGAGTTTTGGAGATCCAAGTTTAGAGAGAGAAAGTCTAAGAGAGAGAAAGTTGTGTAATTGTGATTCTTGTACCGTACACGTCATATTTCTCAATGGAATCACGTTAGTAGTACGTTATTGTGTGTTCGGTCACGCACGTTCACGGATTCCGCACGTGAAACGTTCGTTACGCAATCGAACGGCGTCAAAACCGGTCCTACACCACCTCGTCCTGGAGAGGGATCATCGAGACAGCCGCCTGTTTCTATTTCACCCATGATGTCATCATCTTTTCCGTTCACGTCTTAGTTTCCTCATGTTGCACCACCTACTGCACCATCTTTCATACCATCGAGCGAGCCATTTTTATGGACTACGCCCCCTGTTATGCCATTATCTGATCCGTACCACCCGTACCATGTTGGGTACACTACGGAGGACATACTTACATCCCTGATGATGCAACAGGATGCATTAACACGCCGTATTCAGGAGTTGGAGAGAGCTCCACGTCCCCCGATTCAGACGTTTGTTTCTTGACATCTGAGCAGCAGATTACATATTTTCTGCGCGTCTGTCGTGCCTTAGAGGAGGATTGGTTACACATGCGTCACTTGCTTTTCTCTCGCTTTCCTCCTCCTCCTCCGCCATCAGCATAGGCATTTTGGTTTATTGCCTGTAGACTTTTGGTGAGAAGACCGCGATTGTGCCGACTGTACAGCATCTTGAAGACCGCATTTTGATGTCATGACTTTTGATATTTAGTTTTTGGTTGTTGTAGATGACTAGATAGTTCAGACAAGGGCGATGTGGCCCTTAGTCACTTTTGATGTACGATGCAGTTATAAAACTTGTAAACATTGTATTGTGGTCTTGATTTTATGATAGCTCAATCGCAGTATTCTCATTATATGAATTGTTGGATTATTTGTTTTAATTTTATAACATGAGATGTTATGTGCTTGATGAATGTTATTACGTACGCATACTATTTACTCACTACGACCTGACTAATATGATCGCCTTTTAGAAGATGCCTCCGCGACGGGATACCCGCATGCCTACTACTGAGGCGGAACTCCAAGGGATAATTGCCGCAGCTATAGCGCAGTACGCGGCCTCCCAAAATGACACAAGTACCTCCAACAACAACAACAACAACCCTCCAAATGGTAATGATAAGTCACTGGAGACACATTACACTATATTTGGACATTTCTTGTGCAATTATTAATAATTCCTATAAATTACATTGCTTGTACAGGGTGTACTTTCAAGCAATTCTTAGATTGCAAGCCACTAAACTTTGATGGCACTGGAGGTGCCGTGGCTTTTACCCGTTGGACTGAAAAGACTGAAACGACAATAAGAATGAGCAAATGTGCGCCGGGACAACAAGTTACATACATCTCTGGGCTTTTTACTGATGGTGCCCTATCATGGTGGAATCTCCAAGTTCAAACCTTAGGAGAGGCTGCAGCATACGCCATGACTTGGACCGAACTGAAAGAGCTGATGCACAAGAAGTATTGCTCCATAGCTGAAATCCAGAAACTGGAAACAGAATTTTGGAACTTAAAGATGGAAGGCCCAAAAATCGCTGAGTATGTTCAAAGGTTCCATGATCTGTCCCATGTGGTGCCATACATGGTCACGCCCGAATTCAAGCGCGTAGAACGTTTCATCTGGGGATTAGCACCTCAGATTATGAGCATGGTTACAACGTCAAAACCGACAACCATTACTGAAGCCATCGATCTGAGCATATCTCTGACCGAAGAAGCCATCAGGCTAAACAAGTTTTCTAATGCCGATCAGAAAAAGAAGGAGACTCATGTGGAGTCGTTTGGTGAAAACAAACGGAAATTTTCCAACTTCAAGCAAGGAACCAGTAGTGTGAGCAAGAAGGGTGAGTCAAGCACACCGGCCAGGGCCAAAACCAGTGTCGAAAGCAAAGGGAAGGGTTACATGGGCGCTTTGCCCAAATGTGACATATGCCTGTACCATCACTCTGGTCAGTGCAGGTTGAGGAAATGCGAGTCTTGTGGTAAGGAGGGCCATTCGAAGATATCTGCTGGGTTGGCACAGGTGCTGGTCGTGGAAACAATGGTCATAGGTGTTTTGGTAACAACAATCGCGGTGGGAACGGAAATGGGAACCGCAATGGTGGAAATGGTAATCGGGGAAATGTTGGAAACCAAACTGGGAATCGGGGAGCAAACAATGCTCAAGGTGGTAATGGTAACATGCTAGGACCGGGATGTTTCAACTGCGGAGAAGTCGGGCACTTTAAAAAGGAATTCCCTAAGCTCAACCAAGCTCGTGGAAGGGTATTCAACATTGGAGCTAGGGAGGCACGCCAGGACCCGAATGTTGTCACTGGTACGTTCCCTATAAATCAAGGCTTTGCATCTGTTCTGTTTGATACTGGTGCCGACTATAGCTTTGTATCGCTAGAATTTAAGAAAATGCTTGAATTAACTGCTAGTAAGTTAGACGTTCCGTACTCGATCGAACTGGCTAATGGAAAGCTAGTTGAAACGAATGAAGTCATCAGAGGATGCGTGATCGAATTGGGAGAACACGAGTTCACTTTGGATCTACTGCCAGTCAAGTTGGGAAGCTTCGACGTGGTAGTAGGGATGGATTGGCTGTCTAGCAACAAAGCTGAGGTGGTTTGTCATGAAAAGACCATTCACATCCCAATGGCCGATGGAGAGATGATTGTGGTTCATGGAGAAAAGCATGATACGCCATTGAGGATCATTAGCTGCCTGAAAGCTAGGAAGTGTTTGAAGAAAGGATGTGTTGCCATCTTGGCACATATCGTTGATAAGGAAGCCGCTGAACCAAAGATCGAAGACATTCCAATCGTAAAGGAATATCCTGAAGTCTTCCCAGAAGACTTGCCAGGATTGCCGCCTCCAAGACAAGTCGAATTTCACATTGACTTAGTTCCAGGCGTCGCGCCTGTGGCAAAGGCGCCTTATCGACTTGCACATTCAGAGATGCAAGAACTGTCAACACAAGTTCAAGAGCTGTTAGACAAGGGATTCATCAGACCAAGCTTCTCGCCTTGGGGAGCTCTAGTTTTATTCGTCAAGAAGAAGGATGGTAGTTTTCGCATGTGTATCGACTACCGGGAGCTAAACAAGTTGACCATCAAGAATAGATATCCTTTGCCGAGAATTGATGACTTATTCGATCAATTGCAAGGTTCAAGTTTCTACTCAAAGATCGATCTACGATCAGGTTACCATCAACTGAGGATACAAGAGGAAAGTATTCCCAAGACTGCTTTTAGAACTCGATATGGACATTACGAGTTCCCGGTTATGCCGTTTGGGCTAACAAACGCACCAGCTGTTTTCATGGACTTGATCAACAGAGTCTGCAAGCCGTACCTCGACAAGTTCGTAATCGTATTCATTGATGATATTTTGATCTACTCGAAGACTAAGGATGAGCACGAACAGCATTTAAGAGCTATTTTGGAGCTACTTAAAGAGGAGAAGTTGTATGCCAAGTTCTCGAAGTGCGAGTTCTGGTTACGCGAAGTCCAATTTCTTGGACATGTGGTTAATGGAAATGGAATCCATGTGGATCCCACCAAGATCGAAGCGATAAAGAACTAGGAGACTCCAAAGATGCCAACCGAGATTCGACAAGAAGTTTGATTGGGGAGACAAACAAGAGGAAGCATTTCAGTTGTTAAAGAACAAGCTTTGTGACGCGCCAATTTGGTCTCTACCCGAAGGCACTGATGACTTCGTGGTTTATTGTGACGCTTCGCGCCAGGGCTTAGGCTGCATTCTAATGCAGCGATAGAAGGTTATAGCATATGCTTCTCGCCAATTGAAAGTCCATGAGAAAAATTACACCACGCATGATCTGGAATTGGGCGTAGTGGTATTTGCTTTGAAGATCTGGCGACATTATTTACACGGTACGCGATGCACGATCTACACTGATCACAAGAGCCTACAGCACATTTTTGATCAAAAAGAACTTAACATGAGATAGAGACGCTGGGTTGAACTACTGAACGACTACGATTGTGAAATCAAGTATCATCCAGGGAAGGCGAATATGGTCGCCGATGCCCTAAGTCGGAAGGAAAGGATTAAGCCCATAAGGGTTAGGGCTTTGGAAATGATCGTTCAAACGGACCGCTCGTTGCGCATTCGTGCCGCGCAGAGAGAAGCACTTAAATAAAGGAATATAGAGAATGAGTATCTCCGTGGGATGGAGAAGCAATTGGTACCAAATGGGGAAGGAACGTTGTGCTTCATGAAACGAATATGGGTTCCTTCGTTTGGTGGTTTGCGGAATGTTATTTTTAATTAGGCTCACAAGTCACGGTACTCAATCTGATGTGTGTAAAATGCAACATATAAATCACATCAATTAAGGCATAAAACTAACCCTTTTTAAGTACTAATGTTGGAAAAAGAGTGTTTTTGTCTTCCTTTTGTATTTTCAGGATGAAATGAGCTCAAAATCACAAAAGAAGCAAAAAGACAACTAATTCTACCATAAATACAAGAAAAGGAACAAAAGTAGACTGCCCGGACCCTCAACGGCACCTCCCAAAGCAAAGGAGAAGAAACAGAGTCTGAACACGCCTCGTGTCCAGCGAACACGGGGGCGTGCCCAGGAAGCAGCAGAAAAGACAAATCAGTAGAAGCTTCCATTGCCCACCACGGGGCCGTGTCCAGCGGGCACGGGGGCGTGGTGAAAGTACAGCAGGAGCATTAATTGTAATTGCGAATTACAATTAATGAAGAGAGAGAATGTCAGACGGGCACGGGGCCGTGTCCAGCGGACACGGGGCCGTGTCCAGCCTTCTGTTCAGCCTATAAATAGAGGAGCTTGGCTTCATTTTCTCTCATCCCTTGGCACACCACCTCTCTCACACCTCATCCACCACCCACCACCACCATAACACCATCATCCACCACCATCATCCATTGTCCATCGTAGAGTGTGTGAGTCGTCTCGGGATCCAAGATTGATCGTAAGAGTTCTTGACAATCAAGGCCATGTTTGCCTAAGTCTCTTACATCACTTGGTGAAGACAAATGTTTAGTATAATACTTTTTATTTTTAATCTTTTGCACTTTTTATTTGGTTTTGTATTAATGACTTTAATAACTAGTTACTTATGTTGAAGGTGATCTTTCCTTATCGTTTGTCCGTGGTGTCTTGGCATTATTTTACTGTCTATATAAAATAAAAGATTTTCACCATTCATATCTCCACGATCTATATGGAGGTATGTTGGCTACCTGGTCGGGGGTTAAGGGAACGGTTTGGTAAGGGTCTTGCCCTTGTTCAGCGTTTAGAGGTCCTGCTTGGGACCTGGGTCAAATTTAGTAGGATCTCCTTCAATGCCCATAGGTATTGGATGGCGGGGATCCAAACTCTTTGACCCCCTCATAAGTTAACTACTATTAATACTATAACCCGGCTATTTAGGACTGTATCCCTGCTGACTCAGACTACTTAGCCGAGGGTAACGTCACCGCCAAAAGCGGGGCCTACCACAATTTGCATTAATAACTTAATTCATTATCTTTCAATAATCCGACCCTTTAGGATTGTATCCTTGCTGACTCAAACTACTGGGTTGAGGGTAACGTCGCCTTCAAAAGAGGGGCCTACTACAATAACTAAGATAATCTCTTAAACAAGTGCAAAAGTGCGAAAATAATCAAAGGTTATACTAATACACGTGTCGGATCCAAGTGATTCATCTTGTCTATCTGTTTTTATTTTATTTTTATTTTCAGCATTTAGTTAGTTTTTATTTTTCTTAGTTTAAAACATTTTTCTAACCTTTTGATTTGATTAGACGTTGAGGATAAACCGGTATTAAAAGCTCTTGTGTCCTTGGACGACCTCGGTATCTTACCAACACTATACTACGTCCACGATGGGTGCACTTGCCCATATGTGTGTTTAGTGTTAGTAAATATCGTGTTTTATAAATTTAAAACTTGGCTAAAAGTGTAAAAAGGGGCTTAAATACTCATAAAAAATATAACACACTTCACGCACATCAAGTTTTTGGCGCCGTTGCCGGGGACACAAGGATTTTAAGAAAGTTAGGAATCAACGGCCTAATCATATTTTTATTTTTCTTTAATTTTTTAGGATTTTTTCTTAGTTTTTCAGCTTCTGCAGAGCTCAGCACGGGGCCGTGCCTGGTCGGACACGGGCCGTGCTCAGCATCGTTACTGGCAGTTTTTGTTTTTCAAGTTACAGAAGGCTGACCACGGGGCCGTGCCGGTGCAACACGGGGCCGTGTCCAACTTCCAGTAACTGGGATCTGAAAAACAATCACTGTAATTCCGACCACGGGGCCGTGTTCGCTCAACACGGGGCCGTGGTGAACATTCTGACCAACATTCTTTTCTGTTTTTATTGCAAGACTTGGAACCCGACGCCAACCTCACGTAGTGTATGAGCTCCAGTTCCAATAAAGACATAAAAGAACCATTAGAAGAACCCGAACGCTTTCTCAGAAAAAGGTTAAAAGCCAAAAACCAAGAGAAGGTTTCGGGTGATCCACCTCAAATGGCGGACCAACGTACCCTTATGGATTATCTACGGCCCACCGTAGGTAATCTGGGCGCCGCTATCAATGCTCCGAATGTCGAAGCCAATAACTTCGAGCTTCGACCGCATTTGATACAAATGCTCCAAAACTCCGCAACCTTCCACGGGCTTGCGGACGAGGATCCCCATCTACATATAACTAATTTCTTAGAAATATGTGATACCTTTCGGATCAATGGAGCATCGAACGACGCCATCCGCCTCCGTATGTTTCCATTCTCACTAAAAGACCGAGCGAAAGCTTGGCTCAACGCCCTCCCAGCTGGTTCGGTAAACACCTAGGATGAACTAGCCCAAAAATTTCTATATAAGTATTTCCCTCCTGCTAAAACTACTAAATTAATGACTGAAATTAATACATACTCACAAGAGGACGGGGAATCCTTATATGAAACTTGGGAAAGGTTCAAGGAGCTATTACGCAAGTGTCCCCATCACGGCCTCGCAATATGGCAACAAGTATCCACTTTCTACAATGGATTGTTGCCACACACTAGGCAGACACTTGATTCTAGCTCCGGGGGACTTTTAGGTAACCGACGCCCGCATGAAATATATAATCAGATTGAGGAAATTGCTCAAACCAATTTTCAATGGCACACCCCCCGGGGAAATAAGTCTATCGCCCCGGGCGCCCACAAGGTCGACGAAAGCACTTCTTTACAAGCCCAAATCGAGGCCCTTTCTTCAAAAATAAAAAAAATTAGAAATGACAAAAACCGTCTCGTTTATGGCTTGTGAAGGGTGTGGTGGGTCACACGAAAATTGGAGTTGTATGAAAGAAACGGACGATCAACAAGAAATGGTAAACTACATTGATAATAGACCTAGGCCGTCGGGTCCTCCAACGGGAACTTACAACCAAGGATGGCGAAACCACCCAAACCTTGGTTGGAGGGAACCCGGCAATAGTAGTAACCAACAAACCCAACGAACAAACTTTCAGCAATCAAGAAATGAGTCACAAAATTTCACTCAACAACAAGGTGGACGAGAAAGGCTCGAAGATACTATATCTTGCCTCGTCTCTGACACTGATAAGAAAAACTCGGAAAGATTTCTACAATTAGAGTCTAATTTTAGGAATCAACAAGCTAGCATTCAAAACATAGAAAAACAAATAAATCAAATAGCTCAAAACTTTTCCGAGAGACCGCAAGGCGCATTACCTAGCAATACCGAAACAAACCCAAAGGCGCAAGTTCACCTCATCACACTACGAAACCACACCGTAGGGCCTGCAGAAGTACCGCCACCTACTGAAGAAACAATGACAACACCTCTGCAGGAAAAGAACTCTCCTCCATCACCAGAGCCTACCAAGGCTCCTCGAGTTCCGTACCCCGGTAGGTTAATTCGTCAAAAGACCAATGAGCAATTCGCAAAATTCGAAAGTCTGTTAAAACAATTGCATGTCAATATTCCTTTTATAGAAGTCCTAACCCAAATGCCCAAATACTCTAAATTTATGAGGGACTTCCTTACCCATAAAAAGAAAATTGAAAATTTGCAATTAGTTAATTTAGGCGAAGAATGCTCTGCCCTCGTACTCAATAAACTACCCCAAAAGAAAATCGATCCCGGAAGTTTCACGATTCCATGCTCAATAGGGGAATCGCCCGTTCGCAATGCCTTGGCCGACCTAGGGGCTAGCATTAACCTCATGCCCTCATCAATGTTCAAAAGGCTTGGCTTGGGAACCACGAGCCCTACAAAAATAAGCATACAACTCGCTGATCGATCCGTCAAGTTCCCACAAGGTGTCATCGAGAATGTCTTGGTAAGGGTAAGCAGATTCGTTTATCCAGTTGACTTTGTCATACTCGATATGGAGGAAGGCACCGAGGTCCCCCTTATACTAGGGAGACCCTTCCTTGCCACAGCACAAGCGGTGGTAGACATGAATGACGGGACACTCACTTTGAGGTATGGGGATGATGAAGTGAAGTTCGGAGTTGGGAAAAGAATAGAGGACGACGACCCAGTAAACTACATGAAGGTTATTGATTCCAGCTTGGATGCTGCTCTCCGACGGTGTAACATGGGAAGCAAGGCATCCCACTCAGAAGATATATAACCTCAAATCGGGTCTAGCCAAGGAACCTTATAAACGTGGCGCACCACGGAGGCATTCCGCGGAACTATCCTTAGTTTAGTTTAATCTTTTAGTTTTTGCAGAATAAAACACACTCATGGTGGTAATGGATGAAAAAGGGAACGAGAAAAATGGAACCATGCACGAAGAACAGAGCAACCCGACAAAAATCTCCATCACAGAAGGCTCAACACGGGCCGTGCCCAACCAACACGGCCCCGTGCTGAGCCCCTGCAGAAAATCACCCAGTTCAGGTAACTGGACACGGGCCGTGTTCAGCGGACACGCCCCCGTGTCCAGGCTTCTGTTTCAATTCTCTAATTTTTGTTACTGGCACTTGACCACGGGGCCGTGCCCGGTCAACACGGGGCCGTGTCCAGGATGCCAGTAACATAAATCTTTGCTTTTTAAACCCACTTTTACACATTCTAATCAACCAAAAACATTATTTTTGGACACATTGAGGACAATGTGTAATTTAAGTATGGGGGGGATGCTAAAACCTTGAAATTTTGCAAAATCCTAAACACAAGCCTTACACAAAACTCTATTGGAACCGCTAAACACCCCAAATTTTTTCAAAAACTTTTTCATTTTTTTTTATTTACTTGTCTTAGTTTAAGTTGGGAATAACAAGTTCTAAAAAGGTTATATTTTTACAAGTTTACAACCGATAAGCGTCGTGATAAAAAAAAGAACCAACATAAGAAAATTATGAAACGGCATGACAAGCTTAGTTAAAAATTCGATTATATATACTTGGTCACATAAAAAACCATTCCCACAAAAGTGAGTTTTGAGCCTTTATTGAGCATAAAAATATACATATTTAGATTAAATGCTCATTTTTCGTTTCTTGTGTGAATAGCCGCTTGGTTCTTACAAATCTAGAACTTGCCACGACGATACATTCCCGGTCCTTACCAACTTAAACCCAAGTAAGTAAATGATGGAGGCATTAGGACTAACCATTTTTCTTTCAAAACCATTATTTTTCATTTTTTTATCACCTACCCAAAATCCCCCTAGATAGCCCCTTTGAGCCTAAACCTTTCATTTCATTACCCCAAAACCCTTTTTACCCACCAAAAACCTTTTTATTTTTTTTCACCCTTTATTTTAGTAACAAGCTCGGTTTTTCGTAAACTCACCTTTTTATGTGACGATCAAAAAAAAAAAAATGATGATGAAGTCAAAAACAAACAAAAGCTATAAAAAAAGCTTGTTTGGAGAAATACTTCAAAATAAAAAGTCACTAAAAACAAGGTATTTTATGAAAACCGACGTTTTTTTACGATTTTCGCCCTTTTTACTAACCACTAACCCAACCACCCACCTTTTACCCAAGCCTAACCCTTCACCCCAAAAGTCCTCTTGATATTTACAAAGGTAAAAAGTTAAAAAGGAGGAGGATTGATTGCTTGGCAAGCCTATGGAAGGCGTAAGTTCCATGCCGCTCTCGAGTGATTCACTAAAATATACACCTTCGGCCGAGTGTTGAGTGATCTCCCGTGAGGTATGTGAACTTGTATATAAATGGAAGTTTAATAAGGCATGCTATGCCCAAATAAGTAATTTATCTTATGAAACGTTCAAAATAAATCATGACGAATAGGATTGTAAATACATAAAAATAAAACTTATAAAGACCTTGGATTCCCGACACTCTAGGACAAGCTAAAAAACTTCTCTTCTACCTATTCCATTTGGGAGTGTAAGCCACATTTAAAGAGTTTTGCTTGAGGACAAGCAAAAGTTCAAGTGTGGGGGTATTTGATGTGTGTAAAATGCAACATATAAATCACATCAATTAAGGCATAAAACTAACCCTTTTTAAGTACTAATGTTGGAAAAAGAGTGTTTTTGTCTTCCTTTTGTATTTTCAGGATGAAATGAGCTCAAAATCACAAAAGAAGCAAAAAGACAACTAATTCTACCATAAATACAAGAAAAGGAACAAAAGTAGACTGCCCGGACCCTCAACGGCACCTCCCAAAGCAAAGGAGAAGAAACAGAGTCTGAACACGCCCCGTGTCCAGCGAACACGGGGGCGTGCCCAGGAAGCAGCAGAAAAGAAAATCAGTAGAAGCTTCCATTGCCCACCACGGGGCTGTGTCCAGCGGGCACGGGGGCGTGGTGAAAGTACAGCAGGAGCATTAATTGTAATTGCGAATTACAATTAATGAAGAGAGAGAATGTCAGACGGGCACGGGGCCGTGTCCAGCGGACACAGGGCCGTGTCCAGCCTTCTGTTCAGCCTATAAATAGAGGAGCTTGGCTTCATTTTCTCTCATCCCTTGGCACACCACCTCTCTCACACCTCATCCACCACCCACCACCACCATAACACCATCATCCACCACCATCATCCATTGTCCATCGTAGAGTGTGTGAGTCGTCTCGGGATCCAAGATTGATCGTAAGAGTTGTTGACAATCAAGGCCATGTTTGCCTAAGTCTCTTACATCACTTGGTGAAGACAAGTGTTTAGTATAATACTTTTTATTTTTAATCTTTTACACTTTTTATTTGGTTTTGTATTAATGACTTTAATAACTAGTTACTTATGTTGAAGGTGATCTTTCCTTATCGTTTGTCCGTGGTGTCTTGGCATTATTTTACTGTCTATATAAAATAAAAGATTTTCACCATTCATATCTCCATGGTCTATATGGAGGTATGTTGGCTACCTGGTCGGGGGTTAAGGGAACGGTTTGGTAAGGGTCTTGCCCTTGTTCAGCGTTAAGAGGTCCTGCTTGGGACCTGGGTCAAATTTAGTAGGATCTCCTTCAATGCCCATAGGTATTGGATGGCGGGGATCCAAACTCTTTGACCCCCTCATAAGTTAACTACTATTAATACTATAACCCGGCTATTTAGGACTGTATCCCTGCTGACTCAGACTACTTAGCCGAGGGTAACGTCACCGCCAAAAGCGGGGCCTACCACAATTTGCATTAATAACTTAATTCATTATCTTTCAATAATCCGACCCTTTAGGATTGTATCCTTGCTGACTCAAACTACTGGGTTGAGGGTAACGTCGCCTTCAAAAGAGGGGCCTACTACAATAACTAAGATAATCTCTTAAACAAGTGCAAAAGTGCGAAAATAATCAAAGGTTATACTAATACACGTGTCGGATCCAAGTGATTCATCTTGTCTATCTGTTTTTATTTTATTTTTATTTTCAGCATTTAGTTAGTTTTTATTTTTCTTAGTTTAAAACATTTTTCTAACCTTTTGATTTGATTAGACGTTGAGGATAAACCGGTATTAAAAGCTCTTGTGTCCTTGGACGACCTCGGTATCTTACCAACACTATACTACGTCCACGATGGGTGCACTTGCCCATATGTGTGTTTAGTGTTAGTAAATATCGTGTTTTATAAATTTAAAACTTGGCTAAAAGTGTAAAAAGGGGCTTAAATACTCATCAAAAATATAACACACTTCACGCACATCACAATCCATCCAGGAGCGGATAAGATGTACCAAGATCTTAAGGATTTCTATTGGTGGCCAAGGATGAAAGGCGATGTTGCGGTATACGTTAGTAAATGTTTAACTTGCGCCAAGGTAAAAGCCGAATACCAGAAGCCTTCAGGTCTTCTGCAACAACCTGAAATACCCAAATGGAAATGGGAACAGATTTCTATGGATTTCATAACGAAATTTCCAAGAACGCCCAAGGGCCACGATATAATTTGGGTAATAGTAGACCGTTTAACGAAATCTGCACACTTTTTGCCCATCAAGGAAAAAGACAACACGAGTAAACTTGTTGAGATATATATGAGAGAGATTGTTGCACGGCATGGAGTGCCTCTCTCAATCATCTCTGATAGAGATGGAAGATTCGTGTCAAGGATTTGGCAGTCCTTTCAAGAAGCATTTGGTTCTCAGCTAAATCTAAGTACAACATTTCACCCGCAAACTGATGGACAGAGTGAACGAACGATTCAGAAATTAGAAGACATGCTGCGAGCTTGCGTAATGGATTTAGGTGGAAGTAGGGACACTCACCTACCATTGGTCGAATTTTCCTACAATAACAGTTATCATGCTAGCATACAAGCCGCACCGTTCAAAGCTCTCTATGAACGCAGATGTCGATCACCAGTTTGTTGGGCTGACGCAGGTGATAGACAGTTAGTGGGTCCGGAATTGGTTCAAGAGACAACAGACAAGATTTTTCAGATCCGAGAAAGCATCATAGCGGCTCGCGATCTACAAAAGAGTTATGCGGACATAAGAAGGAAACCTCTGGAATTTGAGGTGGGAGATATGGTTTTATTGAAGGTTTCACCCTGGAAGGGTGTGGCGCGCTTTGGGAAGCGCGGAAAGTTGAATCCCAGATACATTGGCCCATTCAGAATCCTGCAAAGGATTGGGCTTGTAGCATACAAGTTGGACCTACCTGCTGAACTTAATGGCGTTTGTCACACCCCCAAAATCCACACGCGGAGCACTACCGCTTGGAGGCGTGACTGACCAGGATCAAGCCACCAATCATATTGAACATAATAAGCCATATATGTAATTCAACCAAACAATATGAAAGGTGTTCGAAACAAAGCATAGTAAATGTTTAGCGGAAGCATAATTGTGAAAACCCAAACGTAAGTAATAAGTTTAAAGTGTTATATTGTTTTAACATGGTATCCACTGTCCATGTCCCACAACGACTGCGCTTCCCAGTGCAAGCTCCATGAGTACCTAACGTCCTGCAAGGCATGTAACAGAGAGTCAACAACAAAGTTGAGCGAGTTCACAGTTGGTTGTTTAGTTATACTATTCGTTTCGTAAATCATTTCTTCGTTTGGTACCAGGTATCGTATTAATTCGTATCACGGTCCCCCAGACATGTATTAGAAGGTTAGTGGGGGTTTCCCATGTATCCTAGACTAGTTGTATTTGTATTTGTATCGCGGTCTCCCAGACATGTTTGCGAAGATTAGTATTTGTATCGCGGTCCCACAGTCATGTGTGCGAAGATTAGTGGGGGCTTCCCGTGTTTTACTAGTCTAGCTGTATCTATAGGTGTCCTACACCTAACGAGGTCAGTGGTACGTATTTCAGTAGTGATGTAAGTACAGGTAATCATTCAATCCCATTCCCAACCCCGGGAATCCCATGCCTTGGTAAGAGTGTGAACTCACATTGGTTTGCTCGGCAGATAAACAAAAGATAAATCGAGCTGCTAGTGGTCAACCACGTCCTAACATGGTTACCATACAAGTCAGGTCTAGATTCAAGTAATGCACGTATATGTTCTACACGTATTCTAACAAGTTGTGTACAAGTATTGATCATGGCATACACATGTAATTATGACAGTTAACATCAGTTCATACGAATTCAACAGTTAGCATACCCACAAATATACACAACCCAAATGTGCGGCCCAAATAGTTGGGCTCGTAACCGTATGTGTAGGATCGAAGTCTGACCCGAATGAGTCGTTCAGAGGAGTTTTACTTCGTTTCAGGTGCGAAATAACAAGAAACGAAGGTAGAAACAGCTTATTCTTCACTTAATCTACTGATTGTATTGATTTGACAACGAATACAGCTCGATCTTCACACCGGCAGCACTTCGGTATGGAATACAAGGCTATCATATTGATTTGGCTCATTGAACCCCTATATATAGGGTTGATGATTTCGCTCCAAGGTACATGGCCTTATGAGCGAAACCCTAACATGTACACATAAGCGAAACCTCCTCTCTAAGTCCCTATGAGCGAAATCAGCTCACTAAACACAATACACTTCCTATTTTCTCGTAAAATGCGCCCTAATCTATACAATTTCAATATAAGACTCGATACAAGACAAAGTCGACAGATGTAGTGCACCAACAGACTCCCCCTCAGATGTTGACGAGTCGACTATCGAGCCACGACAATGCTGTGTCTTCACATCTTCAGTCTTGATCAGTCTCTGGGCTTTTTTCTCTCTCTATTTTCTTCAACAGACTCTCCTTTAACAGCATCTGCTTGAATATCTTCAGACTCCCCCTCTCGATTTGCTGGCATTCCTTTGTTCTTCAGCAACATCTGCATCAGAATCATTGTCTGGCTTTCACAGGTTCAAGATTGATGCCTGGCTTTAACTTTGACCACAGAATCTGAAACCTAGCACTCGCTCTGTTCACAGCGTTTAATTTCCAGGATCGAAACTTGGCTTCCCTCAATCAGAGTCCTCAGGTATTGTAACCTGGCTCTTTATCTTTAGGTCCAAAATCGAAACCTGGCTATTCCTGCAGATTCTTAACCCAGAAGTAAATTTTCTAAATTTAACATTTTGTATGCACCAACACGCTGATATAGTCAGACGACTCCCTCTCATAAACATATGCACCAACAACAACTCTCCCTCAAATCACTTTCTCTATGATGAACCACTTGTTGATTTCAAAGTACAATTTGATATTCAATATACACTCCCCCTCACAACAATGTCATCATGTTTAGCACTTGGAATTTTGAAAATTAGCTTTCCAACATCAGTTGTCGAAAATCTTTTTGACTTTTTCAAAAGTTTATGCTAAAACACACACAAAATCTTTTTGGATTTTCTGAAAGAAAGTAACTATCACCACTTGAAGAATTAAAAAAAAATGAAGAAATGAAATATTTACAAACAATATTTTTGTGAGTTTGTGTAAGAGGATCATATCAATTTATGAGACATATCACTAACACCGTTAAGCTGATTACATTTTAAGCTCTAAACAATTCACCTAGATTGTCAGTATATTTGCCCACTTAAATTTTCACACAAACTTCAATTGATCCGAGATACGATATTAATGTTTTAAGCTCTTGAACTTAATCGTGTGTCCTACTACTTGAATATACTCCCGTATCCAGATCCCAGTATTCAGTCTTACAGGTGAGTATACCACAGATAATATCTGTTCAGAGGTTAGGTGCGAGGGCCGTGAGAGCTCAGGTCGATACTTCCGTATACGCAAAGAGATGACGGCTTCGACTTTTGGTATGTCCCCCTTAGAGGATCTTTTTGATTTCAACAGCAGCGACTATCAATTTTATTGTTTCATCAGCATGCTGAGGGTGAAGCTATGTTTCAAGCATTTGCGGAAAGCATTATCCGGGGACTAGGTCAGAACTTCCATTCAGCAGAAGTCCCGGGATAATACCCCAGATATCACTGAGCATAAAGACCTAGTATCTCAGAATAAGGGACCTTTCAAACAAGATTTCAGGGGTTACCTATATATCCAAGAAGTTGTTAACCCATAGAACAAGCAAGTTTGAATTTTATGTTTATATCTCATCACAATTTACTAAGTGCGTAAAAACCTACTGACATATCCACAGCAAGATTGTTTATCACATTTTATCTTTACATTTCTTTAGCATGTTGAGACAGTCCACTGATGTACTATCATTTCCTCTTTTCACAACAAAACTCATTTTTGATTTTATCATGTTTTTGTCTTTTTCAAATTTTCTAATGTTTTTGGATTTTCTGAAATATTCTACTCCCCCTAAAATGCAAACAAATTTCAAAGGAAATTTGAAAACTCTTGACCCAATTACAGAAAAATTCAACACAAACTGTACAAAAATTCACTATGCATAAACAATCAGAACTCCCCCTTTCAACAAACCATTTTCTCATTTAGATTTCAAAACACTTAAGTTTGTTTTAATCAAAATGATTTTTCCGGAAAATGAGTTTGTTTTTACCACTTGTAGGTTAACCACATGTTAAGTATGGGGATAGAGTTCATCATCTTGTCTATCTTTATCATGTATAGTAAATCAAGTACAATTTAATGTCCCTGATTTACCATTTGCAATTAAGCAACCTCTGTACCACTTGTAAAACACAAACAAATACCACTTGTAAGTATAACCAACAAATACCACTTGTAGGAATGAGTCATCTACATGCAACACTTTATCAATCAGGATGCCGATTCCTACTTCACACTTACCAACCTGGAAGCTCCGGCGTAGTCCTTTACCTGTAAAATTTTAACAACTTTTAATCCTTTTCAAACAAACTTTTCAAACACTAGAATGATGCTGATTCCTGATCCACGATATAAACTTGGGATCTCCGGCAAAGTCATAAGACTTCAAGGGAAACAGACTTCCATCCAAGTCTTTTCAGACTTGATGGCTTTCAATTCTTGCGCAGTGGGGTTGTATGTTGCCTTTTTAGTTGCATAAAAATCTTTAACCCCCTTTGCTTTCCCATTCAACATTTTCCCAAAAATTTTCTTAACACTTCCGTTGAAAGTTTTCTCGGCATCAAATTCATTTTTCTCTTTGTAAAACTGATTCGAGATTTCAACCTTGCCAACTTTCTTTTAAACCTCTTCAAACTTCAGTGATAGAAATTCATCATCATTCACTGAAATTTTCACCTCACCTTGTGGCTCTTCTGGCTTTGTGGAACCAGATTCATCACCGACTTTCTCATCATTCTTTTTAACAACCCACACTTGGTTGTCTTTCTCTTTCTTTTTATAAAAATTCTTTTTCGAACACTCACCAACCTCACAAGTTGAATTTTCAAAAATTTTAAGTCTATTGGTTGGTGTTTCAACATCACCAATCTTTTCTTTCAATTTCTGAGAAACTCCCTGTTTTGTTTTGGCGTTTTTCTGACAATTCCATGCAATGTGACCAGCTTCATTGCACTTGTAACAGGTTCGAGTTTCCTTTGGATGACAAACTTCAGTTCCATTCTTTCTCTTCTCAGTAAGAAACTCCTGATTTGACTGTCTCCAGAACGGTTTCTTCTGTTCCTCCTCAGCACTTCCACCTGACACAAATTCTGTTTTTGTTTTAGAATTTTTCATATTTTTATGATTTTCTGGTGGAATAAAACCAAGACCTTTCTTTTTGTAGCTAGGATTTTGGTTAGGTTTCTTTTGAAAACCAGAACCAGAATTATAGCCCTTTTTCTTTTTTAAACGTTGTTGAACTCTTGAAGTGTATTTTTTAGATTTTTCAGTAAGATTTAAATCTTTTATTTCAGAAATATTACTTTCTGTCATTTTGAAAACCTTTTTGATCATGTCAAAGCGAACACTTCTTATTGGAAACTCTTTGTCAGAGTATAATTTGTCAGAATCATTTAAAGTGTATGCGACGTCAAATGTTTCATCATCCAAATTTGCTTTCGATAACAAAAATTCTTTACTATAAGACCGTTTAACCAACGAATTTTGACTATTGACTGAAGAATTTGACCCTCCAGACTCAGACTTTGACTCGGACTCCTCATCAGTATCCAACACCTGATCGACCACCTTTTTGATTAACCCAGACTCATGATCAGTATCGAACGAGGTAAACGTGACGTCAATGTTATCTGGTAAAACGTCAGTTGTGTCGGTTTTTAGCTTTATATTGACTGCTTTTTCAAGTTGCTCCTCGTTTGGTTTTCTAGGAGAATACCCTTCCCAAATTGGAGGTGGACACTTGTTATAGCTAACAGTCTGTTTCTTACCACTATCTTTCTTTTTCTTCGGCTTCTCGTCTTGAAAAGCTTCCATACCTGCAACATTTGGGTAAATACGGTCAATGAGATAATCAGAACTAGAATAACTTTGTAACAAACGTCTAATTCTCTCATTTTCAATCTTCTCTGTCTCCAACTCTTGCTTCCACTTAGCACTCTCTTCGATGTAGAAATTTATAGCTTTCTGTTTTGTCATCATTACAGCATTCATCATCGTTAGTGCTTGTTCTCTTTCAGAATTTGTCTTTTGAAGACTAGTTACTGTTTTGTTCAAGACATCATAAGATTCTTTTACATAGTTGAGATTCATATTCAGCAATTATATCATTTTTTGCTGCACATTCCTTGCAAGCTTCAAGACACTTTGTGCAAGGCTTGACAACTTTAACAATCTTTTCAACTTCGATTGTTTTCACCACTTCAACCACCTTCTCTGACTCATTCACCTTTTCAGCTTCAGCAATCTTCTCAGCAACACTTTCAACGTTCTCATTCTGAGCAACATCTTTAGTTTTCATTTGTTGTTGTTCTTTAG
The DNA here is from genome assembly GCF_002127325.2 of Helianthus annuus. Classification (NCBI taxonomy): domain Eukaryota; kingdom Viridiplantae; phylum Streptophyta; class Magnoliopsida; order Asterales; family Asteraceae; genus Helianthus; species Helianthus annuus. The sequence goes on from NC_035442.2 coordinate 35,689,619, forward strand.
TAGCTCTTTTCTCCTTTAGTGTAGGATCGTATGCTGACCCGAACGAGTCGTTCAGAGGTTATCTCTTGTGTTTCAGATGCGGAATAATAAGAAATACAAGTAGAAGTAGCTTGTTCTCCTTTCTAACTGCTTGTTTTATTGATATCAAACGTTTTACAGCTCGATCGTCACACCGGCAGAGCTTCGGCGTGGAATTTCACATATGCGTCCTGAGGATCGCTCTAAAGACCCCTATATATAGTGATTTGGGACCGCTCATATGACACATGTTCATAAGAGCGGACCAGACATGTTCACATAAGCGGTCCTAACATGACAAATAAGCGATCCAAGACTCTAAAGACCCTATGAGCGATCCTAGACTATAAATCACATACCGACTCATGTTTTCTCGTATTTCGTGCCCTAAGCTATACAATACGACATAAGACCTGATCCTAGACACCTAGACGTAATCAACAGATGTAGTGTACTAACAGACTCCCCCTCAGATGTTGATGGAGTCGTCAACACACCTTGACAGTAAAACTGTGTCTTCACTTCTTCAGTCTAGATCAGTCTCTGGGCTTTTCTCTTCTTTCAATCTTCAGACTCCCCCTCTCGATTTACTGGCATTCTTTTGTTCTTCAGTAACATCTCAGGATCGTTGTCTGATCTTCACAGGCTTTCAGAATCAAATTACCTGGCTCTAAAAACACTTTAATTCTCTTGATCAGATCTCTTGATTCCTTAAATTCATTAGCATCAACAATAAACGTGATCTTCAGGATCAGAATCTGTCTCTACTCATTCTTTCAGCCTGGCTCTAACAGATCTTCAGAAATTGATTTCCAGGATCGAAACTTGGCTCTCCTCCATCAGAGATCTTTAGAAATCGAAACCTGGTTACCTGCACAATCTTAACCCAGACATAAATTTTCTAATTTCATCATTTATCAAAAACCTGTGTACCAACGCATGACTCTCTCTCAATCAATCTATGACGAACCACTTGAAGAAGGTTAGATTTAACGAAAACAGGTAGATTTACACAAAAACTCCCCCTCAAATTCAGCTCATCATGTTTAGCACTCGGAATTTTGAAAATCAGTTTTCCAACGTCAGTTGTCGAAAATCTTTTTAACTTTTTGTTAAAAATTATGCTAAAACACACACAAAATCTTTTTTGGATTTTCTGAGAGATATTACCTGACACCACTTGAAAACAAAATTATACAGAAATATAATATTTAAAGACAATATTTTTTGTGAGTTCGTGCACGAGGATCATATCAGTTTTTGAGACATATCACTAACACCGTTAAGCTTTAAACATTTTAAGTTCTAAACAATTTACTTAGATTGTCAGTATGTTTGTCCTCTTAAATTCTCAACACAAATTTCAATCAATTCGAGATACGATATTAATGTTTTAGAGACTTAAACTTAATTGTGTATCACTCCACTTAAATATACTCCTGTATCCAGATCCCAAATATTCAGTCTTACAGGTGAGTATACCACAACTGATATCTGTAAAGGGGTTAGGTGCGAAACCGTGAGAGCTCAGGTCAGAACTTCCGTTCAGCAGAGAGATGACGGCTCGACTTTTGGTGGGTCCCCTTTAGAGGATCTTTTGAATTACAACAGCAATGACTATCAATTTTATTATTTAATCAGATTGCTGAGGGCAGCGCTTTTGCAAGCATTTGCAGAAAGTATTATCCGGGGACTAGGTCAGTACTTCCATACAGCAGAAGTCCCGGGATAATACCCCAGATATCACTGAGCATAAAGACCTAGTATCTCAGAATATGGGACCTTTCAAACAAGATTTCGGGGGTTACCCATATATTCAAGAATAGTTACCCACAAATTAAGCAAGTTTGAATTAGATTTATATCTCGTTTCAATTTACTAAATGTGCGAAAATCTACTGACACATCCGCAGTAAGATTGTTTAACACTTTTTAGACTTTCCAAATCTTTAGCATGTTGTGATAGTCCACTGATGTACTATCATTTCCTCTTTTTTGCAACAAAACTCATTTTTGAATTTTATCATGTTTTTGGCTTTTTCAAATATTCAAATGTTTTTGGATTTTCTGAAAAACTTCCCTAAACTTCCCTACTCCCCCTAAAATTCAAACACATTTTAAAGAAAATTTGAAAACTTCTAGACTTTTGACCCACTAGAAAAATAAAATGCAAAACAAACTGTACAGAAACTTGACAACTGACACTGAATCATATCAAATCGCCATTCACTAGGCATAAACAATCTGAACTCCCCCTATCACAAACCATTTTCTCATTTTGATTTCAAAACACTTAAGTTTGTTTTAATCAAAATGACTTTTCCGGAAAATGAATTTATGTTAATAACAACCACTTGTAGGTCTATCTTTTAAAAACGGGGATGTGGTTCATCATCTTGTCTATCTTTTGCCATTGATAGTAAATCAAGTACAATTTAATGTCCCTGATTTACCATTTGCATTTAAGAACCTTCTGTACCACTTGTAAATGTAACCTCTTCAAAGTATACAAACATCTCAAAAATTTAGCCACAAATACCACTTGTGAGATCAAGATTACCACTTGTAGGAATATTACGTCTACATCACCATTTCATCAATCAGGATGCCGATTCCTGCTTCGCAATTACCAACCTGGAAGCTCCGGCGCAGTCCTTCAACCTGTAAATACATCCAAACATTAATCACAATCATTCAAACAAACACTTCAAAAACTAGAATGATGCCGATTCCTGATCCACGATATAAACTTGGGATCTCCGGCATAGTCCTTAGACTATCATGGAAAACAAACTTCCAACCAAGTCTTTTCAGACTTGATGGCCTTTAGTTCCTGAGCTGTAGGGTTGTATGTTGCCTTTTTAGTTGCATAAAAATCTTTTACCCCCTTAGCTCTCCCACTCAACATTTTCCCAAAAATCTTTTTCACATTCCCGTTGAATGTTTTCTCGACATCAAATTCATCCTTTTCTTTATAAAACTGATCAGAAATCTCAGTTTTTCCCACTTTCTTCTTTACTTCCTCAAACTTCAATGATGGAAATTTCTCATCATTCACTGAAATCTTCTTCTTCACCTGTGGCTCTTCTGGCTTTGTGGAACCAGATTCATCGCCGACATTCACTTCACCTTTCTTCGCCACCCATACCTGGTTGTCTTTTCCTTTCTTTTTGTAAAAATGCTTTTCCGAACACTCGCCAACCTCAAATTTTGAATTTTCAAAAATTTTAGATCCATTGGTTGGTGTATCAACATCAACAACTTTCTCTTTCAACTTCTGAGAAACTCCCTGATTTGATTGTGTACTTTTTGAGCAATTCCATGCAATGTGACCAGCTTCATTGCATCTATAACAGGTTCTAGTCTCTCTTAGATAACATATATCATCTCCATTCTTCTTTCTCTCAGCAAGAAACTCTTTATTAGACTGTCTCCAGAACGGTTTCTGCTGCTCCTCCTCAGCACTTCCACCTGACACAAATTCAGATTTTGTTTTAGAATTTTTCATATTTTTATCATTTTCTGGTGGATTAAAACCAAGACCTTTCTTTTTGTAGCTACGATTCTGATTAGGTTTCTTTGGAAAACCAGGACCAGAGTTGTAACCTTTTTTCTTGTTTAAACGTTGCTGAACTCTAGAAGTATATTTTTTAGATTTTTCAAAACTTTTCAAAACTTTTAATTCTGGAATATTAACCTCTATAAGTTTGAAAGTTTTGTTTATTAGTTCTGTTTTAATACTCATAATTGGGAGCTCCTTATTGTAATATAATTTGTCCGAACCATTCAAAGTATACACAACTTCGAATGTTTCATCATTCAAATCTGCCTTTGACAATAAAAATTCTGTACTATAAGACCGTTTTTCCGACGAATTTTTACTGTTGACTGACGACTTTGACTTTCCAGACCCAGATTTCAACTCAGACTCCTCATCAGTATCCAACACCTGATCGACCACCTTTTTGATTAGAACAGACTCATGATCAGTATCGGACGAGGTAAACGTGACATCAATGTTGTCTGGTAGAACGTCAGTTGTGTCGGTTTTTAACTTTATATTGACTGCTTTCTCAAGTTGCTCCTCATTTGGTTTCCTAGGAGAATACCCATCCCAAATTGGAGGCGGACATTTGTTGTAACTAACAGTCGATTTCTTACCACAGTCGTTCTTCTCTTTCAGCTTCTCATCTTTGAAAGCTTCCAAACCTGCAACAGATGGGTAAACACGATCAATGAGATAATCAGAAGTAGTATAGCTTAACAATAACCGCCTAATTCTCTCATTTTCGATCTTTTCGGTTTCCAACTCTTGCTTCCATTTTGCACTCTCTTCAATGTAGAAATTTATAGCTTTTTGCTTTGACATTAAAGTTGCATTCATCATTGTCAGCGCCTGTTCTCTTTCTGAGTTTGTTGTTTGGAGACCAGTTACTGTTTTGTTTAACACGTCGTACGATTCCTTCACATAATTAAGGTTGAACAGTAACTGCTCCTTCTTCTTCTCATACTCAGCTATGATGTCGTTTTTAGCTGCACAATCCTTGCAAGCTTCCAAGCACTTCTCACACGGCTTGACGACCTCAACAATCTTCTCAACTTCGATTGTTTTTACAACTTCAACCACTTTCTCTACTTCAATCACCTTTTGTAACACCTCGAAAAATTTCGTCCAATAATGCATTGACACGTGTCATAGGCTTTGCATATGCGAAAACATACTTTAGAGGGACTAAAGTTAACAAACAGTGAAAACTATGGAACGTAAGGGTCCAAAGTGTCAACAATGGATAAATAGACTCTATAATAACCCTACATGGTGTTTATAACCCTAAACGGATAGATCATGGATCATACGAAGCGGAAAATGCACGAAAGTGAGGAATTACAAACTACAGGGACTAAAAGTGTCAACATGTTGAATTTATACCTCTGAGTGATCTTTTAGCAGCCCCGAAGCTTTGTGATGCTAGAATATACTCACTAGAATATGTGGTAAAAATTTCATGAAGTTTCGTTATCGTACGAGAAAGTTATGGCCAAAACCGTACTTGAGGGGTTAAAAGCATCAACGTCGAATTTCATGACTTTTCGGGTGAGCGCAAAGTTAACCGAGGACTTTACCATGTTGGTAAATGTCCCAAGGTTCCTAAAAACCAAGTTTGAGGGTTTACGAGTCAAGATAAGCAGCAAAAATCTCGTTTACGAAGACCAGGGACTAAACTGCAATAATTATCAAACTTTGTTGGACCTGCAGACCCAGGCGGCCCGCCTGGGCAGACTTACGCGGGCCGCGACCCACGCCCAGGTGCAGAACTTCGCGAACTGTAACCATTTGGTCCGAATTTTGAGTGGAAAACAGCTTTCAGCACCTCCAAAACTCACCAATGGATGGACATGCATGTTGGGACACCTGTGAGCCTCTCATAACACCTGATTTCCCTTATAATCTGATCAATTCTTCACATTTTGGGTCTTGAGTTAGAGAAACAAGAACACCACAAACTTTCAAAACTCACAAGGCATCTCCAGGAGCATTCTGATCGACAAGGCTACTTCCTAGTACTATCTAAGCTTCATTAGGACTCTTGTAAGCATCCATAACTTCTCTAATTCGTTCTAGCTTTGATTATTAGCCAAAAGTCAATCCGTCATAGTTATAGTTTGACTTTTCGATTAAACAAAAATGGCTCGGTCATTTCTCAAATTGAAAGTACCTAAATGTTTGTATTTATGTGGGAAACAAACCCTCAAAAGGGTATTCTCTGATTCCCACTCTAAGCATGCTATTTGTCGAGTCAAAGATGTTCTTAAAAAGTCAACAGGAAGTGTTTTTGCAAAATATAGCATAAATGGTAATGTAGATGACATGCAATCAGTTTGATCATCAAAAATAACTTTATAATGAATATAAGAATATGTTTTATCATGATCAACTCGACAATCTTTAGTATAAACTCGGATCGGAACCGAAAGTCTTATAAAACGACTTTTTCTTTGACTATCGATTCGGATCCGTGCATGCATGTTTGAGATCTGCATTAGAGCTTATTTTGAACCATTTATAATTATGTGTAACTCTCTGGAATTTTACTACTTGAGTCTATGTTTAACCGATTCATATGCATGTTTCCGATTTATGCTTAAAGTTGACTATTTTTCCCTTTTTGATATAAAACGTGATTTTTGGAAAAGTGAAAGAGTAGAAATCTTTATTACTGATTTATAAACTTGCACCGAAAATTTGATATCAGTTGGAGGTCCAGATTTCGAGTTATGGCCGATATCGTAAAACTATAGCTTTATGTTAAATAAACGGCGCATTTAGCGTATAACCTATTTAAGGCCACTTTTTGATATAAAACTTTTACCCACTGATGTTATATAATATTTTGGGATTTTTGAAGATTTTTATTTAATTTTTGGCTGATCGTATCATAGGTCTCTAAGTTTGATTCGGTTAATACCGGTTTTGACCTTTTAAGCCATAAAATGAGTTTTATAAATCCTTTTGACCCCAAACCTTTTTCTACTGATTTTATTTGTTAAATAAGTTATTTTGAGCATTCTGGAAATATAAAAATCTCAGCTTTCTTTTGAAAACCCGGAAACGGCTCTAAATCGCCTTTCTAAGCGTTTTTAACGCATAGTATGCGTTATACCCATATTAAACATATAAGGATTATACCTACTGATGTATTTAGCATATTTTTATAAAATAACAGTAAGTATAAGTTTTTGAACTCAGATTTCCAGTTTTGACATTTTTAGCCCTTGTGAAATTACCAAAATACCCCTAAGGTGCATAGTTTGATTTTAAATGATAAGTTTTGTATATGGGTCATACCCTACTGTTATAATATGTCAAATTAAGTATATTTACTGTATAAATCAGACCTGTAACTCAGATTTCCAATTTAACCCTTTTATAATCTTTTAAATGACCAAAATGCCCTTATAAGGCATAAATTGAGTTTAAATTCATTCGGGGCATAATGGAACATAACTTGCTGATATTATATCCTATTTAAAGCATATTATCTCAGGGAACTTGCATATGACTCTTTTGGCTACCCGTAACGCTCTTTTAGCGCTCGGTTCGGTTTATGTAACTAGTTTGCATAAATTGACCGAAACGGGTCAAACGTTATCATTTTTTTCTCAAAATCCAGAATGTATTTTGTATACCCATACTATACAAGTGCTCAAACTTGTCGGGTCTAAATCACATTCTATCCGGTCTTCGCTTAATCGTGCGCTTGAACTGTATCGTCCTTAAACTAACCGGTCTAAGCTTAGGCTTAAATAAAAGACCCGTTAGGAATCTAATAGGTTATTATAAACCTTTGTTCCAGAATAGGAGGCCCAGTAAAAGCTATCTTCACTTGCCAATTGTGATTCATACTTACTAAGGTAAATACTTTTAACTTATTTTCCCTATACGGGCTTGGGTTACGGTATATAGAATACCGCTTGATCGAGCGTACAAATCTTGCACCCTTGGGTGTTCAATTGAATAATTTGATCGGCTCGTTTAAACAGTCTTGTTTTACTTTAAGCCTTTGGGGGGTTAATGACCATGTCCCGGATATCCTTGGCATCATCTTACGAGATGGCCACGACCAGAGCACGAGGTGTAGGCGTACACCTGTCAGTGTATAACTCTTTAATGTGGTGTGTCTATTGATCTTTAACCCAGACAAGATCCGGGCTGCTGAACGCACGAGTAACATGTAATTCGTTCACAAGATTATATTGCATAATTATCCCAAGTTATAAAAATATTTTATGCCATGTGCATTTAAATAAATTTTCAATCATTTTCAAAATGAGTCAGTTAATTTGTATTTACCAGTGTAAACTGACGTATTTTCCCAAAAGGTTAAGTGCAGGTACTACACGTACTAGGCTGGCTGTCTCCTAGAGCGTCCACAATAGTCTCGCAAGCTCGGACGACAATAAAACTGTTGAACAATTATCTTATTTTATTTGATCCGCCTGTGGATCCGTTTCAACTACTCGTGATATTTAATATTACATTTTATTTAAAGTTGAAATGAATCTATTTCTGCTTCCGCTGTGCATTATTATATTGTGTTGTTTGTCTATGATGATGTCAACTACGTCACCATACCCTCCACCGGGCCCACCGGTGACACGTGGAAATTGGGGGTGTGACAGGTTGGTATCAGAGCCAACTCTGAGTGAATTAAACACTAGCCTTTGTGTTTAATCTCAGTTACACAATTGCACATTCCTCGATTCTCGAGTCTAGACAAAGAACTTAGGAAATGTTCAAATTTCTTTTATTTTCTAACTTTGTCTTATATATTTTGTTGTGCCACTTGTTTGGTTTTTGACAGGTTCAAGATGCCGCCACGTGTAAGAGGAAGGGGACGAGGAGCATTCGCAACCTCGCATGATCATGAAGCAGGGCCTTCGTATAGGCGAACCCCTTCAGGATCCCAAAACACTGATGCCCGAGATCTTTGGAGATCGTTCGCTGAACCCGCCAGGCACTCAGCATCACTGAGTACCACACCTTCCCTACCACACTCTTTTGGGCCTCATTCTGAAAATGAGCCCCACAACTCCCACCAATCCTACATTCCTCTTCACCAGTCACTTTATGATTACCCAGCACCTGTCTATCAGGGCCTGTACAACCCGGATGAATACTTGAGAGAACCAGTGGGTCATAACCCACTTGGACCTGAAGACCACTTCCCGGGTGGCAATGAGATGGATGTCGATGAGGATACCGATCCTTCCATGCCACCGTCCGGTACACCGAACCACCCCATCGAGATTTCAGATGGGTCACCGTTTTTGGGATCACCTTACAATGGTCCTGACAGTTTCGAGGAGAGATTCAAGCAACACGACTGGGTTTATACCCCTAGTTACCATAACTCTCCCATGCACCAGTCCTACCACAGCTCTCCCGTGCACTCCCAGCATCACTCCCAGCAGCAGCTTCAGCAGCAGCCTCAGCAGCAGGATCCTTCAGAGGGTTTCTGGCGCGACGTAGTCACTCCGCCGCCGCCACCACCTCCGGTTTTGCCTCCTCCGCCTCAGAGGCGAAGGGGAAGGAACGCCCGGATGTCCACACGAGGAGGGATACGCATCGGCACCCCTCCGCATTCAGGTAGCAGCCGATACTCGCCCCTTCATGAGGAGCCAGAGATGGGAGAATCTTCGCATCCCGTCTCAGAGGTAACATCTGCGCCAATCGCGCCACCACCACCTCAGGATTTTGGGAACCCAATCCCTGCGTATGCTAGCGCGGCCGCATTTAATCCCTTCGAGCCGACTTTTCCCCCAGGTTATGACTATACAGGGGATCCTTACTGGATAGCTTCGGGCTACAACCCTCTCAATCAGGAGAGTGCTTTTGGAGGTCCCTGGGCTACGGGACAATCGACTTTTGGATACTTATCACATGGATACCAGCAGCCGCAGCCTCCTCAACCACCGCAGTATCCGCCACCGCCGCAGGCGCCGATGATGTCGCCACCGCAAGTTCAAGAAATCCTTCAGGGGATAAACGATGTGCGACGTGAATTGCGACATGAAATGCGGGAAGATCGCCGACATAACCGCGGAATGTTTAAGAAGATGGTTGATTTGATCAAGGGGAAAGGCAAGAAGGATTATTGAATCCTTTGTTTGTTAGCTTATTTACTCATGTCCCTGCGAGGACATTTATTCCTGTATTCTACCCCTGCGTGGGTATATCTCTTTCCTGTTCTACCCCTGCGTGGGTATGTTTGTTTCTGTTTAACCTCTGCGTGGGTTTGTTTGTTGTTATTTGGTTTAGCCCCTGCGTGGGCATGTTATTTGAGTAAAAGTCCCGTTTAGGGCAAACTGGTACTAGTCTATTTTATCTAAAATGGTTAATTTAAGTTTTTTTTTCATTTTATCTATATGCATGAACATAATATACAAATAAATGAAAAATATCAATTATTATTTTAATTTACCATTTTAATAAGAATCTTAAGAAGGTAAAACCTAGCTTGAATGTCTTATTAAAAGGCCTGGCCAATATGGTAAAACCTGGTTAAAAAGATTCAAATCTCTGTTAACATCTGTAAACATGTTAACATTCTTGGCTAGCGTGATCTGTAAAATCACACATGTCACCATTTTTAATAAATTGTCCAAAATTATATTGTATACATGTCTGATTATGACTTGATGCCTACGGGTTATGACTAATGTCATATAAAACAAAAAGGCAGCCGTGGTTTATAGACTCCCTGCCAAGCAAAGGATTATTTGTTTTAATTATACAATTCTAATCCTATAAAAATTCTAAATTTAAAATTTAGAAGTTTGTCCAAGTGACTAGGCCTATTGTGCCAATATATATATTTCATTCTATGATAAAGTTGCTAATAAAAGTGCTGAATGAAATTAAATAAATTAACTAATATGGCTTTTATTACCATGGTTAATAAATCGTCAAGAACGATAATACTGTTAGGTTTCTAAATAGACCTTGTCCTTACTTTTATGTAGCTCCTAAAGCTACATGGCCAAGTCGGAAGAAACAAACAGTCATTCTGAGGAAAACCCAGATAATACTAAGATTCATGTAACTGGTGCGGAGCTACAAGCACTGGTAGAAAATGCTGTTGCCAAGGCAATGGAAAGGCAATTCAGGGAATCGAGCGGGACCCGAAGTAGGACCCGAACCGCATCGCACGTCAAGCCCAAGACTCATTCGGAGGCTCATAGCAAACCGCCTTCTAAGAAAGATGTAACTAAGAAGGATGAGCCGAAGAAGGATGATGAGGATAATCACTCCTCCAACCACAGCAGTATCCCGAAACAGGAGATCAAGCAGAAACATGAAACGCACAGCAAGTCCTGTACGTATAAATATTTCGTTTCATGCAAACCCAGAGATTTTACTGGGGAGAAAGGAGCGGTCGACTGTATGACCTGGTTAGATGAGATGGATACGGTTGTAGATATCAGCGGGTGTGCTGATCGGGACGTAGTGAAGTACGTGTCCCAATCATTCAAAGGGGACGCTCTAGCGTGGTGGAAATCTCTTTTGCAAGCTGCCGGTAAGGTCACACTTTATAGTATGTCATGGGATCAGTTTGTAGCCCTAATCAAAGAAAATTTCTACCCACAACATGAGGTGGAAAGGATCGAATCAGATTTCGTATCCCTAGTGATGAAGAACCTCGACTGCCAGGCATACCTTACCACTTTCAACACTCTATCTCGACTAGTGCCATACCTGGTAACCCCAGAGCCGAGAAGGATCGCCCGTTTTATTGGGGGTTTGGCACCAGAGATCAAGGCGAGCGTTAAGGCATCGAGGCCTACGACGTTCAGATCAGTAGCTGATCTATCTCTCTCTCTCACCCAAGATGTAGTCAGGTTGAGAGCTCTTAAGAACTCAGAGGAGAATAAGAGGAAACGTGAGGATGACACCTGACGAAGATCGGAGAAAAGACACCAAGGGAACAACGACCACAGGAAAGGGTCGGGATCTAAGAGAGATTGGCAACCATCAGGGGATAAGCCCCGATGCAAGACCTGTAAGAAACACCATTTTGGGAAGTGTCGTTTAGAATCAAAATCCCAGTCTCACGCAAAACAATGTGGAATCTGCAAATCCACGGACCATAAAGCCTTGGAATGCAAGAAGCTAAAGGATGCAACTTGTTATGGTTGCAATGAGAAAGGGCACATCCGACCTAATTGCCCAAAGAATGCTAAGAAAGCCGATGAGGGAAAGAAGACCAATGCAAGAGTCTTCAAAATGGACGCTAAGGAAGCAGTTCAGGATGACAACGTCATTACAGGTACTTTTCTTGTAAATGATGTTTTTGCTAGAGTTCTATTTGATTCAGGAGCAGATAAGTCATTTGTAGATGATAAGTTCTGTAAGTTGTTAAACCTACCTGTTAAAACCTTAAGTGTGAAGTATGAGGTGGAATTAGCCGATGGAACCATAGAAACCGCCTCGACTGTCCTAGATGGGTGTGTTATATCCATTAGGAATCATTCTTTCCCGTTATCCTTGCTTCCCTTTAAGCTAGCTGGATTCGATATAGTGATAGGCATGGATTGGTTATCGCGTAACCAAGCCCAGATTGTGTGCAACAGAAAGCAAGTGGTAGTTAAGACTCTGTCTGGTGAGTCACTCAATATCCAGGGAGATACCCAGCATGGATTGCCGGAGCAAGTGTCCATGCTCAAAGCATCCAGATGCCTGCAGAAGGGTTGTGTCATTTATATGGCACAAGTTACTATTGATGAGCCAAAGCCCAAGATCGAAGACATCCCTATCATCTCAGAATACCCTGAAGTATTTCCTGAAGAACTCCCCGGTTTACCACCAGATAGGCAAGTGGAGTTTCGAATAGACATCATTCCGGGTGCAGCGCCTGTAGCGAGAGCGCCATATAGGTTGGCACCAACGGAGATGAAGGAGTTAAGGACGCAATTAGATGATCTGTTAGCTAAAGGTTTCATTAGACCTAGCTCATCTCCTTGGGGAGCACCAATCTTGTTTGTTAAAAAGAAGGATGGATCGATGCGTCTGTGCATCGATTACCGTGAGCTTAACAAAGTCACTATCAAGAATAGATATCCATTACCCAGGATCGACGATCTGTTCGATCAGTTGCAAGGAGCAAGCTATTTTTCAAAGATCGACTTGAGGTCAGGCTATCATCAGTTGAAGGTCAAGGATGAAGATGTGCACAAGACAGCGTTTAGGACTCGTTATGGACATTACGAGTTCCTAGTGATGCCATTTGGGCTCACTAACGCACCAGCCGCATTCATGGATCTCATGAATCGTGTCTGCAAGCCTTATCTAGACAAATTCGTTATCGTCTTTATTGACGACATCCTGATCTATTCAAAGAACCAGGCTGACCACGAGAAACACCTTCGTTGTATTCTCAAACTTCTACATCATGAGAAACTCTATGCCAAATTTTCAAAGTGTGAATTTTGGCTTCGAGAAGTCCAATTCCTTGGACATGTGGTAAGTGAGCGTGGTATCCAAGTAGATACCGCAAAGGTAGAAGCAGTCATGAATTGGCAGGAGCCAAAGACTCCTACCGAGATTCGCAGTTTCCTAGGATTAGCAGGATACTATAGGCGATTCATCGAGAACTTTTCGAGGATTGCTGCGCCCCTAACTTCGTTGACTCGTAAGAAGATTAAGTTTGATTGGGGCCCTAAGCAGCAGGAATCCTTTGACATTTTGAAGAAGAAGTTGAGCAATGCCCCAGTGTTAACATTGCCTGATGGTATAGAGGAATTTGTGGTGTATTGCGATGCATCACACACTAGTATGGGTTGTGTACTCATGCAGAGAGGCAAGGTCATTGCCTATGCTTCTCGACAGCTAAAAGTGCACGAAAAGAACTACACCACCCACGACTTGGAACTGGGTGCCGTTGTATTTGCATTGAAGCTATGGAGACATTACTTGTATGGAACCAAGTGTATAATTTATTCGGATCACAAGAGTCTTCAACACTTGTTCAATCAGAAAGAATTGAACATGCGACAAAGGCGATGGATGGAAACTTTAAATGATTACGACTGTGAGATAAGATACCATCCAGGCAAGGCAAATGTGGTTGCCGACGCCTTAAGCAGGAAAGAAAGAGTGAAACCAATCAGAATCAATGCCAAGCACATTGAAATAAGGAATAATTTGAACGAAAGGGTGCTAGCTGCACAGAAGGAAGCTGTGTTGGAAGCCAACTATCCTGAAGAGAAGTTAGGAGTAACTGAGGAGCAGTTATCCTACGACAAAGATGGAATGCTAAGACTAAACGGACGAATATGGGTTCCAGTTTATGGAGGACTTCGGGATGTTATCCTCCAGGAAGCCCACAGCTCTAAATATTCTGTTCATCCTGGAGCTGATAAGATGTACCAGGATCTAAAGGCAAACTACTGGTGGATTGGTTTGAAAAAGTCCGTAGCAGAGCATGTAGCTAAATGTTTGACTTGTGCGCAAGTCAAAGCTGAGCACCAGAAGCCGTCAGGTTTGCTTCAACAACCTGAAATTCCCAAGTGGAAATGGGAAATGGTGACAATGGATTTCATCACCAAGTTGCCAAAGACGAGAAAGGGAAATGATACCATATGGGTCATAGTAGATAGACTGACAAAGTCAGCTAATTTTCTACCCATCAAGGAGACGTATAGCTCCGATATGTTAGCTCAATTATACGTTGATAAGATTGTAGCGCTACATGGTATACCTGTATCTATTATCTCCGATAGAGATACTAGGTATACGTCACATTTTTGTAAGAGTTTCCAACAATCATTGGGCACTCGTTTGAATTTTAGTACGGCTTATCATCCTCAGACCGATGGTCAGAGTGAGCGTACTATTCAAACTTTGGAAGACATGCTGCGTGCATGCGCGATCGACTTGGGTGGTAGTTGGGATAAGAACCTACCACTGATTGAATTCTCCTACAACAATAGCTACCATTCCAGCATAAAAGCTGCGCCTTTTGAGGCCTTATACGGTAGAAAGTGTAGATCGCCCATCTGTTGGGCAGAAGTTGGAGATGTCCAACTATCAGGACCAGAAATCGTTTTTGAGACGACGGACAAGATCGTTCAGATTCGCGATCGTTTGAAAGCTGCCAGGGATAGGCAGAAGAGTTATGCGGATCCTAAGCGCAAAGATTTTCACTTCGAAGTAGGTGATAAAGTGTTACTTAAGGTATCACCCTGGAAGGGGGTGATGCGGTTTGGTAAGAAAGGCAAGCTAAGCCCGAGATACATAGGACCTTTCGAGATTGTCGAACGTGTCGGGTCAGTTGCTTATAAGTTAAACTTGCCTGAAGAACTTAGCGCTATCCATAATGTGTTCCACATCTGTAATTTTAAGAAGTGTTTCGCTGACGAATCACTGATTATACCGCATACAGATATACACATTGCTGAAAGCTTGAAGTTTGTGGAAAAACCATTGTCGATTGAGGATCGACAGGTTAAGAAGCTCCGAAGAAAGTACATACCTATTGTTAAGGTCAAGTGGGATGCCCGTAGAGGTCCCGAATACACGTGGGAAGTGGAATCCACGATGAAAGAAAAATACCCTCATTTGTTTCAGTAAATCTCGAGGTCGAGATTTCTTTTAAGGGGGTGAGGATGTAACACCTCGAAAAATTTCGTCCAATAATGCATTGACACGTGTCATAGGCTTTGCATATGCGAAAACATACTTTAGAGGGACTAAAGTTGACAAACAGTGAAAACTATGGAACGTAAGGGTCCAAAGTGTCAACAATGGATAAATAGACTCTATAATAACCCTACATGGTGTTTATAACCCTAAACGGATAGATCATGGATCATACGAAGCGAAAAATGCACGAAAGTGAGGAATTACAAACTACAGGGACTAAAAGTGTCAACATGTTGAATTTATACCTCTGAGTGATCATTTAGCAGCCCCGAAGCTTTGTGATGCTAGAATATACTCACTAGAATATGTGGTAAAAATTTCATGAAGTTTCGTTATCGTACGAGAAAGTTATGGCCAAAACCGTACTTGAGGGGTTAAAAGCATCAACGTCAAATTTCATGACTTTTCGGGTGAGCACAAAGTTAACCGAGGACTTTACCATGTTGGTAAATGTCCCAAGGTTCCTAAAAACCAAGTTTGAGGGTTTACGAGTCAAGATAAGCAGCAAAAATCTCGTTTACGAAGACCAGGGACTAAACTGCAATAATTATCAAACTTTGTTGGACCTGCAGACCCAGGCGACCCGCCTGGGCAGACTTACGCGGGCCGCGACCCACGCCCAGGTGCAGAACTTCGCGAACTGTAACCATTTGGTCCGAATTTTGAGTGGAAAACAGCTTTCAGCACCTCCAAAACTCACCAATGGATGGACATGCATGTTGGGACACCTGTGAGCCTCTCATAACACCTGATTTCCCTTATAATCTGATCAATTCTTCACATTTTGGGTCTTTAGTTAGAGAAACAAGAACACCACAAACTTTCAAAACTCACAAGGCATCTCCAGGAGCATTCTGATCGACAAGGCTACTTCCTAGTACTATCTAAGCTTCATTAGGACTCTTGTAAGCATCCATAACTTCTCTAATTCGTTCTAGCTTTGATTATTAGCCAAAAGTCAATCCGTCATAGTTATAGTTTGACTTTTCGATTAAACGAAAATGGCTCAGTCATTTCTCAAATTGAAAGTACCTAAATGTTGGTATTTATGTGGGAAACAAACCCTCAAAAGGGTATTCTCTGATTCCCACTCTAAGCATGCTATTTGTCGAGTCAAAGATGTTCTTAAAAAGTCAACAGGAAGTGTTTTTGCAAAATATAGCATAAATGGTAATGTAGATGACATGCAATCAGTTTGATCATCAAAAATAACTTTATAATGAATATAAGAATATGTTTTATCATGATCAACTCGACAATCTTTAGTATAAACTCGGATCGGAACCGAAAGTCTTATAAAACGACTTTTTCTTTGACTATCGATTCGGATCCGTGCATGCATGTTTGAGATCTGCATTAGAGCTTATTTTGAACCATTTATAATTATGTGTAACTCTCTGGAATTTTACTACTTGAGTCTATGTTTAACCGATTCATATGCATGTTTCCGATTTATGCTTAAAGTTGACTATTTTGCCCTTTTTGATATAAAACGTGATTTTTGGAAAAGTGAAAGAGTAGAAATCTTTATTACTGATTTATAAACTTGCACCGAAAATTTGATATCAGTTGGAGGTCCAGATTTCGAGTTATGGCCGATATCGTAAAACTATAGCTTTATGTTAAATAAACGGCGCATTTAGCGTATAACCTATTTAAGGCCACTTTTTGATATAAAACTTTTACCCACTGATGTTATATAATATTTTGGGATTTTTGAAGATTTTTATTTAATTTTTGGTTGATCGTATCATAGGTCTCTAAGTTTGATTCGGTTAATACCGGTTTTGACCTTTTAAGCCATAAAATGAGTTTTATAAATCCTTTTGACCCCAAACCTTTTTCTACTAATTTTATTTGTTAAATAAGTTATTTTGAGCATTCTGGAAATATAAAAATCTCAGCTTTCTTTTGAAAACCCGGAAACGGCTCTAAATCGCCTTTCTAAGCGTTTTTAACGCATAGTATGCGTTATACCCATATTAAACATATAAGGATTATACCTACTGATGTATTTAGCATATTTTTATAAAATAACAGTAAGTATAAGTTTTTGAACTCAGATTTCCAGTTTTGACATTTTTAGCCATTGTGAAATTACCAAAATACCCCTAAGGTGCATAGTTTGATTTTAAATGATAAGTTTTGTATGTGGGTCATACCCTACTGTTATAATATGTCAAATTAAGTATATTTACTGTATAAATCAGACCTGTAACTCAGATTTCCAATTTAACCCTTTTATAATCTTTTAAATGACCAAAATGCCCTTATAAGGCATAAATTGAGTTTAAATTCATTCGGGGAATAATGGAACATAACTTGCTGATATTATATCCTATTTAAAGCATATTATCTTAGGGAACTTGCATATGACTCTTTTGGCTACCCGTAACGCTCTTTTAGCGCTCGGTTCGGTTTATGTAACTAGTTTGCATAAATTGACCTAAACGGGTCAAACGTTATCATTTTTGTCTCAAAATCCAGAATGTATTTTGTATACCCATACTATACAAGTGCTCAAACTTGTCGGGTCTAAATCACATTCTATCCGGTCTTCGCTTAATCGTGCGCTTGAACCGTATCGTCCTTAAACTAACCGGTCTAAGCTTAGGCTTAAATAAAAGACCCGTTAGGAATCTAATAGGTTATTATAAACCTTTGTTCCAGAATAGGAGGCCCAGTAAAAGCTATCTTCACTTGCCAATTGTGATTCATACTTACTAAGGTAAATACTTTTAACTTATTTTCCCTATATGGGCTTGGGTTACGGTATATAGAATACCGCTTGATCGAGCGTACAAATCTTGCACCCTTGGGTGTTCAATTGAATAATTTGATCGGCTCGTTTAAACAGTCTTGTTTTACTTTAAGCCTTTGGGGGGTTAATGACCATGTCCCGGATATCCTTGGCATCATCTTACGAGATGGCCACGACCAGAGCACGAGGTGTAGGCGTACACCTGTCAGTGTATAACTCTTTAATGTGGTGTGTCTATTGATCTTTAACCCGGACAAGATCCGGGCTACTGAACGCACGAGTAACATGTAATTCGTTCACAAGATTATATTGCATAATTATCCCAAGTTATAAAAATATTTTATGCCATGTGCATTTAAATAAATTTTCAATCATTTTCAAAATGAGTCAGTTAATTTGTATTTACCAGTGTAAACTGACGTATTTTCCCAAAAGGTTAAGTGCAGGTACTACACGTACTAGGCTGGCTGTCTCCTAGAGCGTCCACAATAGTCTCGCAAGCTCGGACGACAATAAAACTGTTGAACAATTATCTTATTTTATTTGATCCGCCTGTGGATCCGTTTCAACTACTCGTGATATTTAATATTACATTTTATTTAAAGTTGAAATGAATCTATTTCTGCTTCCGCTGTGCATTATTATATTGTGTTGTTTGTCTATGATGATGCCAACTACGTCACCATACCCTCCACCGGGCCCACCGGTGACACGTGGAAATTGGGGGTGTGACACCTTTTCTACTTCTTTCACATTCTCAGTAATCTTCTCAGCAACATTCTCAGCGTTTTGAATATCACCTTCAGATTCAGCTTGTTGTTCTTTAGCAGCTCGTTTCTCCTTCAGTTTCTCCATCCGATCTGCAAAATAGAAATGAAAACTTTTAGGAGAAAAATGAGATTTAGCAACATCTATATGTTTTTCTTCCTCATCATCACTACTGCTGTGATCTGGTGATTGATCAAACTTTACAGATTTTTCAGAATCAGCATCTGATACATCAGAATCAGACGGTGTTTTATCAAATACAACTGCTTTTTCTGAAACAACCTCAATCTGTATACTCTCATCAGAACTTGATAAACTCTCATCTGAACCCTGTAAAACTTCATCTGAACTTTCAGAAACATCCCCAGAATGTTCTGAAAGTTTATCAATACTGTCTGAACTTTCAGATGACATAGACTTTTCATCTTCACTAGACACATTCACACCAATCGATTTCATCCAAGTAGCAAACAAATCTGGTTCTCGAACGATTTTGGCAATGAAAGCTTTAAACTCTCCCTTCTTATCCATAAACATATCCCAACTGAAACCTTCTGGTAGTTTCTCATCATCTTGATCGATAATGCGTGCTGCTGTGTCTTCAGATGATATGTAATCACTCCAGCTGAAATCTACCAAACATGCTCTCTTGGGATCTTCAATCTTTCTCCCATGAGCTGTCTGAGGTTCTTGGGATTGACCGACTTGCTGATAGATAGCTCTATGGTAGTAGTCATCTTTCCCGAATGGATTCTGTGCTCCGCTAGCTTCTCTTCCTTTGCACTCCCGCTTGAAATGGCCTTTTTCCCTGCATCGAAAACAAGTAACTTTAGATTTATCAAAACCTAAAGTAGATACATGAGTATCTAGAAAGTCATTTCTCCCGGTAATGGTTTTGAATTTCTCAGCTCGTCGAAGAACACTAGCAAGACACCATTTAATATCCATGAGTTCCATTTCTTCTGCGTCTATCTGATCGTAATCCTCTTTGGTAAGCATAGGATTTCCGATCCGACCAGCAACAAGACCGTCATAGGATAACAGAACTGAACCCAGAAGTGCCATATGATCTTTTGCAGTGTCTTCAGAGAAGCTTTGACCTTCTGGAAGGTTAAGAGCTATGTTGCACTGAATCACATATCCGTTTCCGGTTTTTGTACTCTGAGACTGAAAACTCGTGTTAGTCTCTTTCGAATTCACACTCGGAAACGATGAAAACCCGCTGCTGCTCTTGTTTGAACCCTGATCAACTTTTTCTGATGAATCTCCAGCACTGAAAGCGGTTTGAATCTTTGGGCTTCTTTCAGCTTCAGAAACTGGAATACTACCTTTATGGTACATTTTAACATCCTGTTGACTACTAGGATTATTCATCCTCGCGATCTTTTGCTGCTCAAGATCCTGACTCTCAATTTTCTCAATAAACTGTCCGATTGTCAGTCTGTCATAAACACCCGTGTTTTTCAGTATCATCAAATACGTACCCCAATCTTTCTGAGGTAACGCATCAGCCAACTTTCAACATATTCTTCACGAGCTTTATCAACACCCAACATTGACAATGATCGCACCAAATGACAATATCTCTCGATCAACTTCTTAGTGTCCTCTCCCGGCAAACTACAGAACAAGTCAAATTCTTTCTTAAGCAATGCCTTCTTGCTTTTGATCATACTTTCACTACCCTCGATTTTAACCTTAAGAGCATCCCAAATTGATTTTGCAGTTTTGTCGTGTTGTAGCAGAATGAAAATATCTTCTTTAATCGCCTGTTGTAACAAACTGATCATCATTTTCTCTGCTCTGTACATTGCACGTTCTTGTTCTGAGAATTTGGATATTTGTTTAACAACTTGCAATTCTGTTCGAGGTAATGTGTATTTTTCCAATATGCACTCCCATGATCTGAGATGATTTGCTTGAACCCAGTTTTCAAAGCGATCTTTCCACCCGTAGTATTCTTCAATACTCATCAGTTTCGGGGGTTTCTGGGTGGTTCCTGTCTCGTTTTCAAGATTCATGGCTTGAGCAATCGCAGCTGGTGATGACGGTGTTGCAAACGCATTGTAGAACTCGGAATCCATATTGACTTAACACGTTTTTTATAATGAAGATGACGGAAAAGCGATCCAACAGTAAACAAATAAGCGGTTCAGATAAGTGTTCGTTCGAGCGAACAAGCTTCACTCGACCGAATAAGCGGATCAGAGAGCAAGGTGTCAAATAAGCGGTCCAAGTACTGTCCGTTCGAGCGGTTCAAGCAATGTTCGTTCGAGCGGTTTACAATTGTCCGAAAAAGCGATCCAAGTTACTAATTTGGAGCGAACCAGAACCAAAAATATACGAATAAGCGGTCCAAAACGTGACCTAAGAGCGGTTCACGATGACGTCACTTCGAGCGGACCATATTTCGAACATGATTTGACCTGTTAAAACTTCGAATTTTGGCTTCAAACTTTCCAGGATTTATCTTGATACTATTGCGCACAAGCTGTGAAAATTTGAGCGAATTCCGACCGTGAAATCTTCCCGAATCAGAAAAAGAAAGTATAGAAGTGAGAAGAAACGACGAAAAACAGCTACAATCTGCAGAAAACCTCCTCCCAAGCTCTGATACCACTTGTAGGATCGTATGCTGACCCGAACGAGTCGTTCAGAGGTTATCTCTTGTGTTTCAGATGCGGGATAATAAGAAATACAAGTAGAAGTAGCTTGTTCTCCTTTCTAACTGCTTGTTTTATTGATATCAAACGTTTTACAGCTCGATCGTCACACCGACAGAGCTTCGGCGTGGAATTTCACATACACGTCCTGAGGATCGCTCTAAAGACGCCTATATATAGTGATTTGGGACCGCTCATATGACACATGTTCATAAGAGCGGACCAGACATGTTCACATAAGCGGTCCTAACATGACAAATAAGCGATCCAAGACTTTAAAGACCCTATGAGCGATCCTAGACTATAAATCACATACAAACTCATGTTTTCTCGTATTTCGTGCCCTGAGCTATACAATACGACATAAGACCTGATCCTAGACACCTAGACGTAATCAACAGATGTAGTGTACTAACATTTAGTTTCTCCAAGCGATCTGCAAAATAAAAATGAAAACTTTCAGGAGAAAGATAAGATTTAGCAATATTGATATGTTTTTCTTCCTCATCATCACTGCTGTTATCTGGAGGTGACTGATCAAACTGTACAGATTTTTTAGAACTAGCATCTGATACACCAGAATCAAATGGTGTTTGATCAAATACAACTTCCTTTTCTGAGCTA
Source organism: Helianthus annuus (assembly GCF_002127325.2). Classification (NCBI taxonomy): domain Eukaryota; kingdom Viridiplantae; phylum Streptophyta; class Magnoliopsida; order Asterales; family Asteraceae; genus Helianthus; species Helianthus annuus. Next base: position 35,711,654 of record NC_035442.2, read on the forward strand.
ACATCATTTTGTGCTCTCTCATCTGAACTCTGTGAGCTTTCATCAGCACTTTCTGAACTTTCCTCAGAAACAACAGACTCTTCATCCACACTCTTGACCGTCTCTCCAATAAACTTCATCCACGTGGCAAACATGTCTGGTTCTCTGACAATCTTAGCGATGAAGGCTTTGAATTCTCCTTTTTCGTCAACAAACATATCCCAGCTAAAGCCTTCAGGTAGTCTCTCATCATCTTGATCGACTAAACATGCTTTGCTTTCAGGTGATATGTAGTTGCTCTAGTTGAAGTCCACCAAACATGCTCTCTTTGAATCCTCAATCTTTCTACCATGAGCCGTCTGTGAATCTTGTGATTGACCAACCTGCTGATAAATGGCTTTCCGGTAATAGTCATCTTTTCCGAACGGATTCTGAGCACCACTAGCTTCCCTTTTCTTGCACTCTCGCTTGAAATGTCCCTTCTCCCTGCAGCGAAAACAAGTAACTTTAGATTTATCAAAACCTAAAGTAGATACATGAGCATCAAGAAAGTCATTTCTCCCAGTAATCGTTTTGAATTTTTCAGCACGTCTAAGAACACTAGCTAGACACCATTTGATATCCATTAATTCCATCTCTTCGGCGTCTATCTGATCGTAATCTTCCTTTGTGAGCATAGGATTTCCGATCCGACCAGCCACTAGACCCTCATAAGATAACAACACAGAACCAAGTAGAGCCATGTGGTCTTTAGCAGTGTCTTCTGAAAAACTTTGACCTTCTGGAAGATTTAGAGCGATATTGCACTGAATCACATAACCATTTCCCGTCTTTGTGCTTTGAGACTGAAAGCTTGTATTTGACTCTTTAGGATAGACACTTGGAAATGATGAGAATCCACTGCTGCTTTTGTTTGATCCCTGATCAGCTTTTTCTAATGAATCTCCAGCACTGAATGCAGTTTGGATTTTCGGACTTCTCTCAGATTCTGGAACTGGAATACTACCCTTGTAATACATCTTTATGTCCTGTTGACCACTCGGACTGTTCATCCTCGCAATCTTTTGCTGTTCCAAATCCTGACTCTCGATCTTTTCAATAAACTGAGATATAGTCAATCCATCATAAACTCCGGTATTCTTCAGGATCATTGTAGGACCGGTTTCTCGACCGCTCGATTGCGTAACGAACGTTTCACGTGCGGAATCCGTGAACGTGCGTGACCGTACACACGATAACGTACTACTAACGTGATTCCATTGCAAGATTTGACGTGTACGATACAAGAATCACAAATACACTACTTTCTCTCTCTACTTTCTCTCTCTAGAAGTCTTCTCCTCCAAGTCTTCTAAAAACTCAAACCCTAAAATCTCTTTCCAAATCTAACTAACTCATGACATAATCCCCTATTTATATGGTTAAGGCACTTTAATGATAGTTATCATTAATTACAAGTTTGCCACCTTGCCATTTCTATCTAAATAAGACATTATGCGCTTGATTCCTTCCGGCTTTTCACTACGACTCGGATTGACGAAGGCGATAGACAATAAATGCATCAACAATCTCCCCCTTGGATATTGCCGTAGTCAATCTCGTAGCGACTTGTCTTTCTCTCTCTCTCTCTAAGACTCGAACAAAGATGTAGTCAACAGACAACTGCACTAACAAACTCCCCCTTGGATGTTGACGGAATCTTTAGTGAGAGTCTTCAAATACTCTTGCTCGAACAGAATCCCGGTGGATCTGTATTTTCTTTAGGCTCCCCCTTTCGTCAAGCTTCCGTGCTTTTGGGATCGACACCTGGCTTTCCAGATACAAGCTCCTTTAGCGTTGAGCTCGTCTTCAGACTCCCCCTTAGACTCGGCTGTCGGGATCGTAGTCTGGCTTTTCGTAGCAACAAAAATTTGAAACCTGCACATCTCAAACACTCTATTACAAACCAATAAAGTTGTGATTCAACTTAATGAATCAACTAAACATTTGAGAATTATTCGTAATTAAAAATTGATCAATATTTGAAACAAGTTGTGATTCAACTTAATGAATCAACTAAACATTTCGAACCATTTAACCAACCAGTCTGTTCATCTTGTTTAGCCTTTGAGATTTTGAATATCAGCTCTCCAACGTCAGTTGTCGAAAATCTTTTTGGATTTATCAAAATAAGAAACATGAATGTAAAGACAAAAATAAAATGCAGAAATGAAATATGTACAAACATATTTTTGTGAGTTTGTGTAAGAGGAACATATCAGTTTTTGAGACACATCACACGCACCGTTAAGCTTTTAGACATTTTAAGTTCTAAACGATTCACGTTGATTGACGATATAGTTGTCCTCTTAAATTTTCATACAATTTTCAATCTATTTATTCAGGATACTATTTAAGTGTTTTATGAACTTAGTTCAATTCATGTGTCCCACCTCTTGAATATACTCCCGTATCCAGAATCCCAATATTCAGTCTTACAGGCAAGAATACTACAATGATATCTGTACATAAATTAGGGGTTAAATGCGAGAACTGAGGGATCTCAGGTCAGAACTTTCGTTCAGCAGAGAGATATCAGCTTCGACTTAGCAGTGTGTCCCCTTTAGAGGATCTTTATGCTATGTTTCAAGCATTTTGCGGAAAGTATTAGCCAAGGACTAGGTCAGAACTACCGTTTAGCAGAAGTCCCGGAATAATACCCCAGACATCATAGAGTATAAACACCTAGTATATCAGAATACGAGACCTTTCAAACGAGATTTCAGGGGTTACCTATATATCCAAGTAGTGTTCCCCACGAATTTCACAAGTTTGAAATTTTAGGTTTATATCCCGAATAAATCTACTAAATGTACAAAAACCTATCGTCACATCATCAGTGAGACCGTTTATTACATTTGACATTACATTTCTTTAGCGTGCTGTGATAGTCCACTGATTTACTATCATTTCCTCTTTTTCACAACAAAACTCATTTTTAAATTTTTAATGTTTTTGACATTTTCAAATTTTCTAATTTTTTTAAAATTTTTCTCCCCCTAAAATCAAAATATGTTTCAATTTTGATTTTCTGGGAAAATTTGAAACAAACTGTACAAACTTGACAACTTGATGAGAATCACTTCAATTCTCCATCCACTTGGCGCAAACAATCAGAACTCCCCCTCACAACAAACTATTTTCCCATTATGATTTCAAAACAATTAAGTTTGTTTTAATCAATATGATTTTTTCGGAAAATTAGTTTTGTGTGTCATTTCATAAACTCGGGTTTCATCACATTTTTTTTTTACAAATTACCACTTTTAGGAAAGATGAATCAAGTACAACTTAATGTCCCTGATTTATCTTTTGAAAGACGAAAAATCACCAGAGTGAAATTTCTCAAGAAATGTGCCGATTCATGTTCCACGCTTACCAACCTGGGAACTCCGGCAAGTCAGGTTTTTCTATTTGAAAAGTTTCACCCAAGCCTGACTGTCCTTGGGTGATTTTGAATTCTTGTTCAACAATGGTGGAAAATTTTTCTCATCCATTGTTAAATCAGAATTCTCGACTTTTACCTCAACACATGGCTCTTCTGGTTTTACCATACCAGAATCATTGCCTGACTGTGGCTTGTCTGACTTTGATGAGCCAGATTCATCGCCTGAAGGTGGCTTGTCTGACTTCGGCACGTCAGATTCATCGCCGACCTTTTTCTTTATCTTCTCTTTTGTCCTCAGATTTGCATCTGACGAATTCGGTTTACTTGACTTTGTTGTCGAGTGAATCGATTCATCAACACTCTTATTCGATCTGTCGGGTGAACCCGAGGACAAAATCTTCTCCAGATATTCTCTGGCCTTCTTCCTCTTCTTTCTCAGTTTGTCTTTTTGCCCTTGAGAAAGCTTCACTTTCTTTTCTTGAACTTTAGGTTCTTGGACCTTCTGTTCTTTGACTTTCTGGTCTGAAACTCTCAGTTCCTTGGGCTTGACAGTGACTGGTTTCTTTGCCAACTTCTGAGAATTAACCCTCAATCCTACACTTGATTTCCTTGGGCAATCCCTGGCAATGTGTCCTTTGATTTGGCAGATATAGCATCTTCTCGTCTCAAATCTTTGTCTCTGGCAGTTAACAGCAATGTGTCCTTGATAACCACATTTGTAGCACATTCTGTTATCGTACCAATCGCCATCTTCATACCAAACGCTCAGATCAAAGCACTGTTTGGCTTGTGATACTCTTTCCTCTTCTTGATTGTTGGATTTGACTTTTGAGCACTGTGGTCAAACCTGCACCACTTATTACCAACAATTTTTGAGTTTTCGTTTTTCAATTTTTGTACTTTTTGATTGCGATTGGATGATCGATCTGATGAGCTTTTATTATCTTTTTGAACAATTTTCAAATTTTTACCTTTTTGTTTTTGTTCTACAATCTTCTTAACAGGTTTCTGCTTTGAGCATTCACCTATTTCAGTAGATTGCAAAACAGTATTTTTGAATTTTTCTTTTAATTCTAAAAACAATTTTTGTTTTTCAATTTTTTCATTTTCATCGTCAGATTTCTCATCACAATCTTCAACTTTGACATTGTCAAAGTTTGTGACATTGTCACTTATTGGAATTGCATTGATCGGTTTTGGACACGAAATATTCACATACGTTGAGGAAGTCACAAAACCTTTCAATTTATTTTCAAGCTCATTTATTTTCTTTCGAGCTTGCTCACTTTCCTTTTCAAGTCGAATAATCTTTTCAAGATGAGAATTTATCATTTTTTGCTTTTCGATGTTATTTTTACTAAACACATTCCTCCCATCTTCAAGAATCTTTATTTGACTTTGAAAATCTTTTTCCATTTTTACTTTTTCATTTTCTGAATTTTTTATTTGATTTTTCAAAATATTTTCTGATTTTTTAAAATTTTCATTTTCTAATGTCAAACTCTCTAAATCCCTCAAGAGTTTGGCATTTTCAGTTTTCAGATCTTCACAGTTTAAGCACTTTTCAATCATCTTTACATTCTCAGCTTTCTTCTCAACCTTGATAGCTGAAATGTCTTTAACCTGCTCTTCTACCTCTTGAACGATTTCCTCAGATTTGCATTTGACTTCATCAGTTTCTGCATTACTAATCTTTTGTAGTTCAAGTTCTCGCTCTTTAATCTTCTCGATAAACATGCTCAAAGTCACTTCTAAGTATATCTTCTTCCAATCTGACAAATACGTTCTCCACCCATCATCCGGTAGAGCATTTGCTAACTTGTTAATCCATTCCTCATTTGTCTTGGTTATCTTCAAACTCACCATCATCCAATACAGCTCGACATACCTTTTGATCAATTCTTCAATCGATTCTCCATCGATACCTGAAAAATTATTGAACTTGTTCAGTGCAGTATAAATTGCAGAATCCATTTTCGGTGTCAAAAGATTCACAATGATGAATTCTCAATCAATAATGAAATTCGAACAAACAGACGACTATTCGATCGAATAACAAAGATTAGGCAACAACAAATCGAGTGAGGATTCTCTCGGGCGAGGATCCTATTCTTGACAAATACCTTGGATTACCTGCAAACATACAAGTAAACGATCAGTTTAAACTGAACTGAATCCGTAAAAGTGTGTTGATAATCCCAATCTAAGACTCGTTGTCAAAGATTCGTCGATTCAATCCAAAATTTTTCGGGTGTGTATCCGATACTTGACAAATCACTCTGAATCACCTTTGATACTTGGGCTAATGGACAAAAATATCACACCTTCACATGGACCTTCACATGCAATTTTTTATGTAACCGACAACCCTCACATGCAGACAAATAACAATCAACCTAGCTTATGATTGGGCCTTTTTGTATTGATGAGTCGGTGACTGGGCCTAACAATGTCAATGACTCAATAATGTTGGGCGGTGATTTAAAATCAGATAATGGGGCGGTGGCACTTAACAGTCAACAACATATCACATGGGCTATTTCATTGATTGGCCAAAAATAGTGAGTGGGTCGGTTGTAACAAAAAACTGCAATTGGGCCGAATTTTAAATGGGCGGTGAACTTTATTGGGATTGGGACTAAATGTAATGGGCGGTGACATAGGCTAAGACAACATCATGTGATATCATTTATTTAATGTCTAACAAATTTTCACAAGTTGATTGGGTCGAACTTGAGTAATGGGGCGGTGATAAATGTCTTTGCTTTTAATGGGTTTCACGTGCAACTTGAGTCATATAAGCATGCCGTAAGTCTGTTACTTGTGATTGGGCCTTTACCTAGTACCAATGGCCGACAACATACAAACATCAACTAACGTTCTATTGGACCATTCAATAAAAGTAGCCGACACCTTCACTTAATTGGATTTTGATTAGGCCACTCAGATGTGATCACGTGCAGCCTTGAAAACGATGACAAAAGAGCGAACCTAAAATTAATGAACCAAATGAGCGAACCAATAAGCACAGACCTTTTGAGCGAACCAGAATTAAGACCAATAAGCACAGCATATCCAAAAATCAGACGAAACGGACCGTATTTACCTGTTCAATTTGATGAAAAACGATGAAAAACGTGAAAAGTAGGTAGAAGATGAAGAAATAGGTGAAATCGGATCTGAATCGCCTCTGAAATCGCTGAAATCTGTACGAGAACGATGTGTTTGATCAAGCAATCGAGCTCCTAGCTCTGATACCAATTGTAGGACCGGTTTCTCGACCGTTCGATTGCGTAACGAACGTTTCACGTGCGGAATCCGTGAACGTGCGTGACCGTACACACGATAACGTACTACTAACGTGATTCCATTGCAAGATTTGACGTGTACGATACAAGAATCACAAATACACTACTTTCTCTCTCTACTTTCTCTCTCTAGAAGTCTTCTCCTCCAAGTCTTCTAAAAACTCAAACCCTAAAATCTCTTTCCAAATCTAACTAACTCATGACATAATCCCCTATTTATATGGTCAAGGCACTTTAATGATAGTTATCATTAATTACAAGTTTGCCACCTTGCCATTTCTATCTAAATAAGACATTATGCGCTTGATTCCTTCCGGCTTTTCACTACGACTCGGATTGACGAAGGCGATAGACAATAAATGCATCAACAATCTCCCCCTTGGATATTGCCGTAGTCAATCTCGTAGCGACTTGTCTTTCTCTCTCTCTCTAAGACTCGAACAAAGATGTAGTCGACAGACAACTGCACTAACAATCATCAAATACGTTCCCCACTCTTTCTGTGGTAACGCATCAGCCATATTGTCTACCCACTCTTCACAATCTTTAGTAATACTTAACATTGACATTGATCGCACTAGGTGGCAGTATCTCTCAATCAGCTTCTTCGTATCCTTTCCCGGTAAGCTACTGAACAGATCAAACTCTTTCTTTAGCACGCCTTCTTCCTTTTAATGATATTCTCGCTACCCTCAAATTTTACTTTAAGTGCATCCCAGATTGATTTTGCAGTTTTGTCGTGCTGAAGCAATATAAAGATGTCTTCTTTTATAGCTTGCTGAAGCAGACTGATCATCATTTTTTTCTGCTTTGTATATAACCCGTTCTTGATCTGTAAACTCTGATAACTCTTTGAGAACTTGCAAATCTGTTCGAGGCAACACGTATTTCTTTAATATACATTCCCAAGACCTAAGATGATTTGCCTGAACCCAGTTCTCGAATCTATCTTTCCACCCGTAGTATTCTTCAATACTCATCAATTTAGGGGGCTTTTGGGTGGTTCCCGTCTCATTTTCTAAACTTATGGCTTGAACAATGGCAGCTGGACCAGAAGGTGTTGCAAACGCGTTATAAAACTCGGATCCATGATGACTTAGCACGTTTTTCAAAATCAGTGACAAATAAGCGAAATCAGGAGTTCTTGGTTGCCTTATGAGCGAAATCTTATGATCCTTATAAGCGAAATTAGGGTTTGGGCACTAAAAGCGAAATCACCAATGTTCACAAAAGCGAAATTAGGGTTTTGGTTGACTCAAGAGCGAAATCTGATGATCACAAGAGCGAACTCAGGTGCAATTTTGAGCGAAATCAGGGTTTTGGGTGGCCTTATGAGCGAAATTAGATGTTCCAAAAAGCGAAATCACCAAGTGTCTATAAAAGCGAAATCAAGTCCGAGGTCAATTTCGTCCATTTTTACTTTGAATTTAGGTCTCAAACTCTCAGGGATTTGTCTATGTCCAATTACGCACAGTCTGTGAAATTTTGATCCAATTTTGACCGGTAAAACTTCCTAAAATGATGAAAGAAGGTGTAGAAGAAAGAAAACTTGATGAATTCCAGCTAATCTCTGCAGAACTCCTCCTCCTGAGCTCTGATACCACTTATAGGATCGAAGTCTGACCCGAATGAGTCGTTCAGAGGAGTTTTACTTCGTTTCAGGTGTGGAATAACAAGAAACGAAGGTAGAAACAACTTATTCTTCACTTAATCTACTGATTGTACTGATTTGACAACGAATACAGCTCGATCTTCACACCGGCAGCACTTCGGTATGGAATACAAGGCTATCATATTGATTTCGCTCATTGAACCCCTATATATAGGGTTGATGATTTCGCTCCAAGGTACATGGCCTTATGAGCGAAACCCTAACATGTACACATAAGCGAAACCTCCTCTCTAAGTCCCTATGAGCGAAATCAGCTCACTAAACACAATACACTTCCTATTTTCTCGTAAAATGCGCCCTAATCTATACAATTTCAATATAAGACTTGATACAAGACAAAGTCGACAGATGTAGTGCATCAACAGTATGCAAGTCTAAAACAGTGTGCACGTGTATATGGTCTCAAGTCGAGACTAGAGATCCCGAGTCGAGACTGTGCGGTCTCGAGTTGTAGCCTACGAGTTCTCGAGTCGCACCTGAGGAGGTCTCGGGTCATACGTTCATCACTCGAGACTAGGCGGTCTCGAGTCATGTCTCGAGTCACAACAAGACTCGTAACTATGATCTCGAGTCATGCTGTTTGTGCTGGTGTGGAGTGGTCTCGAGTCAAGACAGTGGGGTCTCGACTCACAACCCTTGTCGAGATCAGAAGATGCAACAACTTCCTTGATCTCAGCTTCTTAATTCCGTAACAATTGCAAACAACTTCGGCAGTTTCAAACCGGATCAAACAACATTCAATTCAGAAATCAAACATATTGACATTACCCTAATCATCACCAATTCAAGAACAATCGATTTAATCATAATAGCCGATTACATCTGTTAGGTTCTAGGTTTAAATCATGCAATCCGGTTTATAAGACATCATCACATAAACTCTAATTCTAAACCAAACACTAATCTCATGACCAACATGTGAGTTCGGATCAATCATTCAAAGACAAAAATCAAACATACATCATGTATTCATAGTTTATCACAACTTCAATGATTAAATCATTATGCATAACATCGAGTTTCATGTATTAAGCAAACTAACCATGATGCAACACTAACCTTAACACTGAATAACTAGGCCAAATCAGATGGGGCTTCGGCTGTGATGATTTCCGTCGAACAAGAGAGGAGAGAAGGAAACTAGGGTTAGGTGTGTGTGTGTTTAGTATTTGCAAGTTATGAGAAACAAACCCCTAAGTTGGATATGTGTATTCGCATAAGGGAGTGGGCCGAACCCACCAATGGGTTGCCCTCTTGGTCTAGAGTCAATCAAGTGGTTGGGAGTGGGGTTGGGCCGAGAGAAAGATGTGCGGCCAAAAACAAAGTGTGCGGCCCATATTTGATAACACGTAACATAATAAAACTCATAACATTCAATGTAATCATACACATCAACTAGTCACGTAATGTTCATACAAGTTTCAATAAGCACAAAGAAAGGTTCTGGAATACGGGTTGTCACATTATCCCCAAGTTGAAAGAAATTTCGTCCCGAAATTTAGCACGTACTCACTGAGGAAGCTAGTTAAGTTGCATGGTTTTCCTGGTTTTCCTGGGGTGTCACATCCTTCCCCCGTTGGTTTGGAATTTCGTCCCGAAATTCCGCAGTAGCTACAGCCTCAGTAGTGGTTGTACTGTTCTCGAACAATTGGGGATACTTTTGTTTCATTTAGTTTTCGCGTTCCCAGGTGAACTCTGGGCCACGACGGGAGTTCCACCGAACTCGAACAAGAGGTATTCTGGTGTGTTTGAGGACCTTAACATCCCGGTCCGTGATTTCGACTGGTTCCTCGACGAAATTTAACTGTTCGTTGATAGTGAGCTCCTTCAAAGGAACTACTAGGGTCTCATCTGACAGACACTTCTTCAGATTCGACACGTGGAAAACGTTGTGAACTGCGCCGAGTTCTGCTGGTAGGTTCCGTTTGTAGGCCACCTTGCCTATTCTTTCTATGATTTTGAACAGTCCGACATACCTCGGATTGAGCTTGACTCGTTTGCCAAAACGAACTACACCCTTCCAGGGTGAGACTTTGAGTAGCACTTGATCCCCAACCTGGAACTCGAGTGGTTTTCTGCCCTTATCAGCGTAGCTTTTCTGACGGTCATGAGCTGCCGCCATTCGTTGCCGTATCTGAGCAATTCTTTCCATTGCGTCTACTACAAGTTCTGGACCTGTGATCTGACTATCACCCACCTCTGCCCAACAAAGAGGTGATCGGCATTTACGCCCGTACAATGCCTCAAATGGAGCGGCTTGGATGCTGGTGTGGTAACTGTTGTTATACGAAAACTCCACCAAAGGGAGATGCCTCAAATGGAGCAGCTTGGAAGCATGTCTTTGAGAGTCTGGATAGTGCGCTCAGACTGCCCATCCGTCTGAGGGTGGTAAGTTGTGCTCATGTCTAGTCGTGAGCCAAAGGATTTGTGCATCGCTTGCCAGAGTTCTGAAGTAAATCGTGCATCACGATCCGAGATAATGGAGGTTGGCACCCCGTGCCTCGAAACCACTTCTTTCAAGTAGATGTCTGCTAAGGTAGAGAACTTGTCTTTTTCCTTAATAGCCAAGAAGTGTGCAGACTTTGTGAGTTGATCCACGATCACCCAAATAGTATCGTTTCCACGCTGGGATCTAGGCAGGCCAGTAACGAAATCCATGGAAATTTCCTCCCATTTCCATTGTGGTATCTTTGGTTGCTGGAGTAGGCCTGATGGCTTCTGGTATTCGACCTTGACTCTCGCACAAGTCAAACACTTGCCGACGTAAGTTGCTATGTGGGCCTTCATGCTAGGCCACCAATACGTAGTTCTGAGATCGTGGTACATTTTATCTGAACCTGGATGTACCGAGTAGCGAGACTTATCTGCTTCATCCAGTACCAGCTCGCGTAAGTTGCCATAAAGTGGGACCCAGATGCATCCTGTTACGTAGTAGGCGTCGTCTTCCTTTTGTTCTAACTGTTGTCTTGAGCCGTGTAGGGCTTCAGCCCTAATGTTTTCTGGTTTCAATGCTTCTACTTGAGCATCTCGTATCTGTGCAGGAAGATCAGACTGAATGGTAAGTTATAGCGCCCGCACGCGTCTAGGTGCAGTGTCTTTTCGACTGAGGGCGTCGGCCACAACGTTGGCTTTACCTGGATGGGACTTGATGGCACATTCGTAATCATTTAAAAGCTGGACCCATCGTCGTTGTCGCATGTTCAATTCCTTTTGCTTGAAGATATGCTCGAGACTCCTGTGATCGGTGTAGATGGTGCACTTGGTACAGTACAGGTAATGTCTCCATATCTTAAGCGCGAAAACAACAGCTCCCAGCTCTAAATCATGCGTAGTATAGTTCCGTTCATGAACCTTAAGTTGACGTGACACATAAGCAATGACCTTGTCACGTTGCATTAACACACACCCAAGACCTTGAATGGATGCGTCGCAATAGACCACAAAATCGTCCGTGCCCTTTGGCAATGAAAGGATAGGTGCACTGCAGAGTCTATCTTTTAGATGCTGAAAAGCGGTTTCCTGAGTACTTCCCCAACGGTAGGTGACACCCTTCTGTGTCAGTAGTGTAAGCGGCTGCGCAATCTTTGAGAAGTCTTTGAAAAACCTTCTATAGTACCCTGCCAAACCCAGGAATTGGCGTATTTCCGTTGGTGTGCGAGGTGCAGGCCAGTTCTTTATCGAATCTACCTTAGACGGATCAACATGAATCCCATCCTTGTTTACCACGTGGCCTAGAAAGTGAACTTCACGAAGCCAGAAGTCGCATTTCGAAAACTTGGCATATAACTGTTCTGTTCGAAGGAGTTTCAAAATAAGCCGCAAATGTTGCTCGTGTTCCTCCTGACTCTTGGAGTAGATCAGAATGTCGTCGATAAATACGATCACAAACTTGTCCAAGTAAGGCTTGCATACTATGTTCATAAGATCCATGAAAACTGCAGGCGCGTTCGTTAACCCGAATGGCATGACCAGGAACTCGTAGTGGCCGTAGCGAGTTCTGAATGCTGTTTTGGAGACGTCCTCGTCCCGGACTCTCAATTGATGGTAGCCTGACCTCAGATCAATCTTCGAATAGTAACTCGACCCTTGCAACTGATCAAATAAGTCATCAATACGTGGAAGAGGGTAGCGGTTCTTCACCGTCACCTTGTTGAGTTCGCGGTAGTCTATGCACATCCTAAAGGTTCCGTCTTTTTTCTTCACAAATAACACTGGAGCTCCCCAAGGCGAAGAGCTAGGACGAATAACGCCCTTATCCAAGAGCTCTTGTAGTTGTGCGGATAGCTCTTCCAATTCTGATGGAGCCAAGCGATACGGTACACGAGCTATGGGTGCTGCTCCAGGAGCTAGCTCGATTTGAAATTCGACCTGTCGATGAGGCGGTATCCCAGGTAAATCTTCAGGAAACACCTGAGGAAAGTCGCGCACTACTGGAATATCCTCGATCTTCTTCTCCTTCGTTGACGCGTCAGTAACGAGTGCTAAAATAGCGGTGTGGCCCTTTCGTAAACACTTCTGGGCCTTAAGAAAGGAGATGATGCCTACCACAGCACCACTCTTGTCGCCTTGAACTTCTAGAGGTTCTTTACCTGGACGGGGAATACGAATCATCTTCTCTTTGCATAGGATCTCTGCTTGCTGTTGGGATAACCAATCCATCCCAATGACGATATCGAAACTACCCAAAACTATAGGAATGAGGTCGATGGAGAACGTCTGACCAGCTAGGGTGATGTTACAACCCTTGACTGTGTGTGTCGCCTCTAAACTTTTACCATTGGCTAATTCTACGACATGTTTGATGTTTAAAGGAGTTGGTGTACGTTTAAGCATTTGACTAACTTTCAAAGACATATAACTGGTATCCGCACCCGAATCAAATAATACAGTAACATAAAAGTCGTCGAGAAGAAACTTACCCATCACCACTTTAGGATTATTCCTTGCTTCGCCCTGCCCTAGCACGAACGCACGACCTCTAGCACCATTGTCATTATTGTTCCCCAAATTGTTGGTCCCATTGCCCTGGTTATTGTTGTTGTTCTAGTTCTGGTTTAGCTAGGGGCAGTCTCGCTTGAAGTGGCCTTCAGCACCACACTAAAAGCATCCTCTATTGCCTCGCTGCTGATGCTGCTGCTGGTTCTGTGGGGCTGGTGGTTGTTGTTGCTCGTTCTGATTCGCAGGTCGTGAACTCCTGCAATCTTTAGCTTCATGACCCATCTTGAGACACCTTTGACAACGACCCCGGTTGCACTGACCACTGTGGTGTCTGTTACATGTATTGCACTTAGGATGGTTTCCTCAGTATCCACCCTGTCTTTGACTACCAGAAGATTGCTGACCAGGACTCTGGTAGTTATCAGTCTTTCGCTGCTGCTGTGCCTGGGACTGAACTGTGGTCGAACCCCTGCTGGAATCCCCATCCCATTTTCTCTTGCTGTCACTGGGAGTAGCAGTAGTGGTAGCGGTAGTAGTAGAATTGATACGTTTAGGCAGCCTGTTCTGTTCCACTGCCTGATCTGTGAGGCGATGAGCAAGACGTGTAATATCCTGGATATTATCAAGGTTGTCCGATGTCATATGACTTTGAATTTCTAGTGCTAGCCCTTTGAGATACAACTCAATACGCTTGATAGGAGGGTCCACCATAGTGGGACACAAGATGGCCAACTCGTTTGACCTTTTCGTATAAGCCTCAATCTCTGACCCCGTCATTTTCAGATTGAAGAACTCCACTTCTAACTTGTGGATGTCATCTCGTGTGCAGTATTCCCGCTTGATTAGTTCCTTGAAATCATTCCAAGGGGTGGCATTAGCAGCTGCCAACCCTAACATCTGAACTTGCGCATTCCACCAAGTCAGCGCAATGCCTTCTAGAGTACCAGTGGCGTACTTCACCCTGCGAGCCTCAGGGCATTCACACATCTCAAATACGGACTCGAGCTTTTCAAACCGATGGAGGAGTCCAACTGCTCCTTCAGTGCCACTGAATGTGCTAGGACGACAGTCCATGAAGGTCTTGAAAGTGCAAACAGGTTGCTGTGCGTGTTGACCTCCTGCTTGTGCGGCTGTAAGTGCCGCAGCAACTTGTTCGTTAATCAGAGCCGTCAACTGGGCTTGAGTCATGTTAACGCGTCCACTCATGATCTTGATAACAACAGGGAAACATGAGTGAGAGAGGTTCGCGAAAGTGCGATGACAGAAGAGATTAACCACTCATTTATTTCAAACAATAGTCGCTATGTTTATCTAAGCATACCATGAGCAAGTTCTATGTAACTAACAAGTAGGTAATAAAACATAAACCATATCACCTAGAATGTTGAGTCTTGCACGTGGAGCGAAGCGTCGTTGTGGATCGTTGAGCACTGTACAGGTTATAGTCTGGTTTTAACAAAAACTTTTTCCCCTTACTAAAACCAAGTTCACTATAACCAATGGCTCTGATACCAATCTGTCACACCCCCAAAATCCACACACGGAGCACTACCGCTTGGAGGCGTGACTGACCAGGATCAAGCCACCAATCATATTGAACATAATAAGTCATATATGTAATTCAACCAAACAATATGAAAGGTGTCCGAAACAAAGCATAGTAAATGTTTAGCGGAAGCATAATTGTGAAAACCCAAACGTAAGTAATAAGTTTAAAGTGTTATATTGTTTTAACATGGCATCCACTGTCCATGTCCCACAATGACTGCGCCTCCCAGTGCAAGCTCCATGAGTACCTAACGTCCTGCAAGGCATGTAACAGAGAGTCAACAACAAAGTTGAGCGAGTTCACAGTTGGTTGTTTAGTTATACTATTCGTTTCATAAATCATTTGTTCGTTCCGTACCAGGTATCGTATTAATTCGTATCGCGGTCCCCCTGACATGTATGCGAAGGTTAGTGGGGGTTTCCCATGTATCCTAGACTAGTTGTATTTGTATTTGTATCGCGGTCTCCCAGACATGTTTGCGAAGATTAGTATTTGTATCAAGGTCCCACAGACATGTGTGCAAAGATTAGTGGGGGCTTCCCGTGTTTTACTAGTCTAGCTGTATCTATAGGTGTCCTACACCTAACGAGGTCAGTGGTATGTATTTCAGTAGTGATGTAAGTGTAGGTAATCATTCAATCCCATTCCCAACCCCGGGAATCCCATGCCTTGGTAAGAGTGTGAACTCACCTTGGTTTGCTCGGCAGATAAACAAAAGATAAATCGAGCTGCTAGTGGTCAACCACGTCCTAACATGGTTACCATACAAGTCAGGTCTAGATTCAAGTAATGCACGTATATGTTCTACACGTATTCTAACAAGCTGTGTACAAGTATTGATCATGGCATACACATGTAATTATGGCAGTTAACATCAGTTCATACGAATTCAACAGTTAGCATACCCACAAATATACACAACCCAAATGTGCGGCCCAAATAGTTGGGCTCGTAACCGTATGCAAGTCCAAAACAGTGTGCACGTGTATATGGTCTCGTGTCGAGACTAGAGATCCCGAGTCGAGACTGTGTGGTCTCGAGTTGTAGCCTACGAGTTCTCGAGTCGCAACTGAGGAGGTCTCGGGTCATACGTTCATCATTCGAGACTAGGCGGTCTCGAGTCATGTCTCGAGTCACAACAAGACTCGCAACCATGATCTCGAGTCATGCTGTTTGTGCTGGTGTGGAGTGGTCTCGAGTCAAGACAGTGGGGTCTCGACTCACAACCCTTGTCGAGATCAGAAGATGCAATAACTTCCTTGATTTCAACTTCTTAATTCCGTAACAATTGCAAACAACTTCGGCAGTTTCAAACCGGATCAAACAACATTCAATTCAGAAATCAAACATATTGACATTACCCTAATCATCACCAATTCAAGAACAATCGATTTAATCATAATAGCCGATTACATCTGTTAGGTTCTAGGTTTAAATCATGCAATCCGATTTATAAGACATCATCACATAAACTCTAATTCTAAACCAAACACTAATCTCATGACCAACATGTGAGTTCGGATCAATCATTCAAAGACAAAAATCAAACATACATCATGTATTCATAGTTTATCACAACTTCAATGATTAAATCATTATGCATAACATCGAGTATCATGTATTAAGCAAACTAACCATGATGGAACACTAACCTTAACACCGAATAACTAGGCCAAATCAGATGGGGCTTCGGCTATGATGATTTCCGTCGAACAAGAGAGGAGAGAAGGAAACTAGGGTTAGGTGTGTGTGTGTGTGTTTAGTATTTGCAAGTTATGAGAAACAAACCCCTAAGTTGGATATGTGTATTCGCATAAGGGAGTGGGCCAAACCCACCAATGGGTTGCCCTCTTGGTCTAGAGTCAATCAAGTGGTTGCGAGTGGGGTTGGGCCGAGAGAAAGATGTGCGGCCAAAAACAAAGTGTGCGGCCCATATTTGATAACACGTAACATAATAAAACTCATAACATTCAATGTAATCATACACATCAACTAGTCACGTAATGTTCATACAAGTTTCAATAAGCACAAAGAAAGGTTCTGGAATACGGGTTGTCACAGCGTTCACGATACATTTCATGTATCCAATTTGAAAAAGAGTCCAACTCAGGAAACCGTAGTCATTCCTACCGACGAAGTTCATGTTGACGACACACTCCACTTTATCGAAAAACCCGTCGAGGTTACTGATTGGAAGGTTAACAAGACACGCCGGAGTAGTGTCAAATTCGTCAAGGTACGATGGAATGCACGACATGGGCCAGAATTCACGTGGGAGCGTGAGGATTGCATGAAGGAAAAGTACCCGCATTTATTCCCCAAGACCCCTGCATCTAGTAGCAGAACTAAAATTTCGGGATGAAATTTCTCTAACAGGGGGAGAATGCGACAACCCTCAAAAATATCAGGTATCCAGACAATTAATTAATGTTTAATTCATGCTTAATGACTGTGCTTGATTACAACTATTAAATTAAACTGCTTACTGATTTATGTTACATACATACATGTGCATCACTTTACATACAGTCACTCCATTTATTTCATACAGACTCTTAGTGACAAACTTGATGCCCAAAGCACAGTTAGCACAATGAGCGGATAACTCAGACACATGCTGATAATGCCAGCACATAGACAGACACTATATTGAGGCCAGTATGAGCCAGAGACAGGATACTACACTAGTATGGAGTGTAGGGAAGTGAGGACCATAAAACTATGTCACTAGGTGATAGTTTAGGTGCCGGGAAGTGCCTAAAACCCACTTTAACTGCAAAATTCTGCACTTATAATTAAAATTCAGCATTCAAATTTGCTAGTCACTTGCAAAAATATGGTAAAATGGTCCTGTATGCTTTCCTAAGTGTCGGGAATTAAAAGGGTCACTAAAAGTTACATAAAGGACACTTTACGTTATCACTTAGCACTTTAACGGGACGGTATATAACCGAACAACCGAACATTACCCGGAACACAAAAATATTATTTAAAACATTGTTACACTTTCTCTGAGCTACTTATGGTGCCCGAGCACTATAACACCTTACATAATACCCGGTACGTGCTAAACACTAGACATAACATTAAACTCCCACTAATTAATTTATTTACCCACAAAGTTACATCTACCCCCCCCCCTTTTGCAAAATTACCGCCCATAGGGGCCCCCTTAACCAAAGATGGTTAAAATCCTCCTTGTTCCCAATGCAATTTTTCTTGGGCATGTTGAGATTTTGATAAGATGTGCTTGTACTTCCACAAACATCATGCCCATTGGATAATAAAGGTGAACTATAATAATCATCATCACCTCCAACATCTAACACCACAAAATCACTCTTTCTTCCCCATTAAAGGCTACGGCCGAAACCCTTTTGTCCACACACCACCCACTTTCAATTTTTGTTCAAGTATTCTAATCCCACTACAAGGTGCACCAAGGTGAATCACGAAGAGTGGAGCTCACGGATCGTCAAGGACCTCTCTCGTTTGTCTTTAACCACTCATTTTTCGCCTAGTTTCTTCCCTAGCTTCAAAGCTAGTAGTAAGTCCCTTTGATCATCTTTTACTTCTCATTTATGGTGGTTAATAGCTATGTTGTCACGTAACCACAAGAACACTAAAAAGATCATGAACACAACATGAACATAAAGCAAATATAAAGATGAAATAAGATGAACTCTTGTTAAAATAAAGTTTTTTGATGTTGTTATTATTTATTTGATGATTACTAGTAATAGGGTGTTTAACATCATAGTTAAACTTGTTAAAATAAGATTAAAAACTTATGTTAACAAGTTAGGAGGTGATTAATGTTTTACATAAAAGAATCACCTCAATGTCTCAACATAAGCTTGGTAACAAAGTGAGTTCTTGAAAAATAAAAAAACTAATTGAGTAGATGGTCGTATGGACCCGAGGTCTACAAATGATTTTTCTAGACACACCAAGTTCAAAGATGGGTCTTTTGAAAAGTCATGATTCTTACACCAATTTTGTAAGGAATAAGTATATGAATACTAGTAAGATATGAAAATGTAGTAAATGGATATTTTTGTAAAATAAGTTCACAAGTTGTGAACATCTGAAAATCCCGAGAACGAGAGTTTTACAAAAATAAACACACTTTGGAGGGTAACTAAACCCACTATACACACCACTAAATTACTACGCGTTTTTATGAAACACCAAGTTTATGTTGTCATGAAAATTGCATTGTTTTTACATTTGACTAGTGTAATATTGTTTAATAATTTGTAGTTGATTGGTTGAATGATTTCCGAAAAGAAAATGATATGCTAATAAGCATGGACACCTCCGTTTACAAAAGAAACTCTGGCGAAATTTTCTAAAATTCCAAACACTTAGAAAATATTTTTTTTAAACAAGCATTACAAGTATAATTTATAACTTGTGCCTCAAATATAAACTTCGCCATATTTTTGTTACAAAAATATAAAGTAACGGAGGTCGATTTTATAAATAAAACGGATAAAAATATATTTAGAGTATATATTTTACACTGATACACATGTGTGAGTATTTGCATACTTTGTGAACTAGTTATATTATTTTTAGGGTAAAATAATATAACTTGACAAATACCATGAAAAATACATATATTTTAGGAATAGGATATTTTTTTGGACACATAAGTTAAATATATTTTTCCTAAGTGGGACTTAAAATATATTTCTCGGAATCACAATAATACATGTATAAATGCCCCCTTCCTTGGGAAGGAAATACGAAATAATTATTTTAACTAACAATTATAACTTGGAATAATATTCGGAAACTTAAGAGTAGCAACTCAAAAATATTAAACCCTAAAGCCAAGGCACGGCCCGTTCGTCTAATAGACATTAGTACGTGTAGGTCGTCGCGTAGCAGACCGAGTTTGGGTTGACGATTCTATTTAGGAGACGCAGTACTGTGAGTTCATGTCCCCCCCCCCTTTCTTTTAACTGTTTTCAGTTTTATACTTCGGGGGTGAAATACATGTCACAATTATTACAGAAGCTTTTATAAATGGTATGGTTAGCTTAAGGAGGGTTTAGATGCTTAGATCATGTGAAAGGTGGGTACAACACTTAAGGCCATTAATCCTCGTTGTTAGGACCGAGGGACATGAGTGATAGATCTATTTGGGAGTAGCGAGCCCACATCCATGAGGACGGGCGACCCATAGTGGTGACTGTGTCTTACAGCCGGAGGCCTGGTACAAATTTGCTAAGTTTGAGTACTTCCTGCACCGTTCACACATACCAGTGGTCTTGCAACCCATTGGTGATCTCTTTTATTTTTCCTTAATTGCTACATACCAGGGTTTTTCATACATACAGACACATTTCAAAGGTTTATACAGACTCACTTACACATGAACTCGCTCAACTTTTGTTGATTTTTCAAACTACATGTATTTCAGGAAATTAATGGATCTGGCAAAGTGTGCAAAGTGTCAAGCTGCGTAAGGAATAACGATGTCATCCAGGTTTAGGAGGTGTAACCCTTGCCTAGATGGGTTACACGTCTTTAAACCGTGTTTTTATTTAAGTCTTTTGTTGTGACATGTGAACACGTTTAAATTATGTCATGGTTGTAACTTATTTTATGTGTCATCATTTTTCAAACAATGTCGTTATGGTATTTTTAACTTAAACGAATGGATGAACATCTTATGTTTTTATCATATAGCATTGTTATGATTGTTGCTATGGTATTAAGAAGTCACACCGAAATAAAACAACGCTTCCGCAAAAGCCAGGGTGTGACATGGTTTTCCTGGTTTTCCTGGGGTGTCACATCCTTCCCCCGTTGGTTTGGAATTTCATCCCGAAATTCCACAGTAGCTTCAGCCTCAGTAGTGGTTTTGCTTTTCTCGAATAAATGGGGATACCTGTGCTTCATCTGGTCTTCGCGTTCCCAGGTGAACTCTGGGTCATGACGGGAGTTCCAACGAACTCGAACAAGAGGGATTCTGGTGCGCTTGAGAATCTTTACATCTCGGTCAGTGTAGGTCCCTCGGAGGTTGAGGATAAACCTATTCCTTGTTATGTTTAACACTCTAGCAAGTGCGGAATCCAAGCTAGAGTGCAAACCGATAGTTTAGATGAAAGCAAAGTTTACAAAGAGAAAGAGTAGACAAGCAATATATCAAAGTTTTCTCTTGTATTTCAGTGGACACGGTTACAGCCCTTGACCAAACTGAAATGCTCTCTTACAAGACCTTGGGTTCACTCACAAAATGCTCTCAATATGAACTTGAACAACTTTCTAAGAACTTGCTGTGAAGTGAAACCTACATGGGATATATATACCCACATCAGTTAACATGCACGAAGGATAAGGATTTCTGGTCGAAGGATCATCTATCGACCAGAAAGTCCATCGAAAGATTCCGAAGGATCCATATGTACCTCGAAGGATGATATATCCTTCGAGGTCCATAAGTTTCCAACGAAAGATGTCTTTCGAGGTCATCGAAGGATAGATAACATCCTTCGATGACATCCTTCGAACCATATTATCTTTCAAACATAATGTTGACTGTTTGGCCAAGTCAAACCAGGAGGATGGTTGACTTGGTCAAACATTTAGCCAAACACTTAAACAATTACAACAAAAGACGTAAACACAATAGACAAAAGACATCGTTTTATACATTACAAAATACAGACAAAGTACAGACACAAGTGCACCAACAAACTCCCCCTTGGCTGTAGCTTTGTCTCGGTCTTCGTGTCTTAAGTCTCGGACGTCCTTTCCACTGTCAGATGATGAGATGACCATGCACTTCCTGCGTTGACCAGCAGATTGAAGCAGTATCGGGCCATCCTTTGAAACTTCATAGCTTGATCTCGATCCTGAACTAAGTAGTTTATCTCATGATCCTTCAGAACAATAATATCCGATCTGGACATGTTAGTAATCCACATCGGATCTATTATCCTGAAGTTCTCCTGACTATCTCTGAAGAGGATCACCGCTTCTCCAGTATCAGCATCGTAAACCCAGCAACGGAAGTTTCCAAGAAAGTCGGTCTTCATCTTCAGCAAGGGTATCTTCTTCATCACTTTGGGAGGATCATATACCAAACGATAACGAGCTGTGTTTGTCTCTGGATCAAGTGTAAACCTGATCTGCTCGTATCTGGGAAACTGTGGCTTGTACAGAGGATCCTTCCAACCCAATCTCCTTTCCAACCTGATTTTCTTAGCAAACAGATCCACCATCTTTTCTTCATCTCGATTGATTACATCTAGTTGGGCTAACACTGCAACATCATAATATGGAAGTGTGAGAATACTGAGGAGAGTTCTAAAATACTGAAGACCCGTTTCTCTTTTCACGACCATGCAGTGAAGATCTTTGACAAACATCCAACTAATAATGCGACCCCGAGCCCGATTCTTCTCCAGCATCATATAGTTAACCTGTTCCAAAGGAGCGAGCGGAGGAGGATTCCTAGCAAGGAAATCCGCTCGCCATTCATTCACGGTTTTCTCACGGTTTTCTTGAGCTGATGGCGAATCAGAAGAAAGATTGGCGAACTCTGCAGTCTTTTCAGCCACAAAATCATCATCAAGGGCATTCACCTCCGCATTGTCCTTTCCAACATATACAGGACGTTCAGGATCAGAACTGATGAAGATTTCTTCAATTGAGGAGAAATCAGTTTGATCCTGTACCAGCGGAGTAGCATCAATCATACACACAGCAACTTCATCCAAATCAGTCAAGATCAGAATTTGTTCATCAGACATTTCAGAAATAAACTCTCCCTCTTCTAGCAGTTCACCCGTCACAGGATGATACTTCGGAGCACTTGAGGATTCAGGTTGATCAGTGAACATTTCTGGTTCCAGACTAATCTGTTCAGGCCCTGTAGTTGTTTCCAGTGTTTCTGTCTGCTCAGTTGGGCCGGTAGTAGCTGTAGGAGGAGCAGAAGGAGTGTCTTGAGGTGTACCAGATCCACCTGCAGCACCGGATGCAGTTGCACCGGAACCTGAGGCAGTTGTTTGATCTGGATTAGCAGCATCATCATCTTGATCATCCTCACGCCTTGGGGGAACTATCCCTAAGGTTTTGCACCTTTCATTCCACAATGTACCAACCTTGGAATGAATCTTGTTGAAGTTTGCATACATGGGTTTGAAGGCTTCCATCAGTCTATCATCACGACTACTTACCTTCTCCCTCAACGCTTTCGCCTGAGTCTCCAAGTTAGTACTATGCCTTTTCATAATTTCGACCTCCCTATCTCTTTCCTTGTTTGCCTGTTTTAACCTTTCAATTTCCTCAGCCTGTTCCTTGATTTTGATATTCTGAGCTTCAACAATTGAACACAAATGATTGTGTGCCATTACATCCTGTTTACGCTGGACACGATATTCTTCAATAGTTCTTGTGTGTCGACCAACTATAGATCCCAATTAACTGACTTGTTCAATCAGGAATTGTATCTTGTCAGCTTCAGAAAATCCAGACAAGGTTTCTGCCAGAGTGGGCCTTGAAGGCTCAGGTCTTGAAGAACCAGACTGACCAGCCTGACCCGAAGCACCTGTAGGACCAGTAATAGTGAGAGGGGTCGGGCATGTGTACCTGAGGTGGGAGTTGCAGGCGGTTGTTGATCAACAGTCACCGTGCGCGGCCCAGAAGACCTCTGAGGAGAAGACATTAGCTCCAACGTCTCTTTTTCAGTAAATTGATCACCAGAGGGAGGAAACTGCTGCTCAGGAGTAGATGAAGGCTGAACAGAAACTGGAATAGAGGAATCACCAGCAGCTTTCTTTGACGCACGAGTACCTTGTCGTTTAGCTTTCCTCTTTCTGATAAAACCCGGAGAAGTAAGGACATAATCCTCATCCCTGTCAGATTCTCCAGTTCTAGCTGTCTTCTCTATTCGCTCAAACCGGGGATTCCCGCGACTATCAAATACTTTCATCATCCCTGGAGGAGGAGGATTATCATCCTCAGACGATGAACCACCATCACCCGAACCTCCTTCCTCATCAGAAGATGAGCTGCTTTCATCAACTAGCTTCCTCGCCTCATCTATCTTGCCTTTACCCTTGTCAGTCGCAACAGTACCAGACTGACCTGCAGCACCACCATCTCCACCTGTACTAACACCTGTTTCAACAACCACAGCACCACCATCACCACCTGCACCAATACTAGCATCAGGCTCTACAAACTCTCCCTGAACTTCTTCAGTGGCAATATTAACATCCACTTCAACACGTGCTGGAGCACTAGAACTCCCAGCAGACTTCCTTGATGCTTTAATTCCATGTTTAGCCCCAAGCTGCGTGTCTGCCAAAGCGATTAACTTTGGTTCTTCATCGTCAGAATCACTTGCGTCATGTCGCCATTTGTTGTGCTGCGGTGCCTCATAGTTAGGAATATTAAGATGACCAATCAGTTTCCTAATTGGGTCCGATTCCTTATAGGCGGCCATAGACTTGAATATCAGCAGAGTGCGTTCGATCATCGGATTCACAGGAAGAACATCTGCCTCGGCTTTAGCAAGATCAGGAATCTGATCATCTATCATCATCTGCAGAAACCTGGGATATAACCAGAACTTGGTGGATGTTCGCTGTGTTGCAGACGGAAGTGGCCTTCGAGCGTTTTCCTTTAGGTTGTCGAAGATATAGCGAGATATGTTAAACGGCTTGTTCAGAATCAACGCCGTAAACAATCCAGTCAAATCGATCGGTGACAAGTCATACCCAGAACGCTTGTTGCTCAGGCAATGAATAAGAATATGCAGCAAGAACTTATACCGAAGTGGCATATACTTCTTGTTGATTTGATTAGCCAAAACATTGTCGCTGTACTTAATCCTCATCAGTAACCCCCGTTGACATTGTAAATCTATAGAAGTAGGATCTTCCGGTTGATCTCCAAGCCGTAGACGTTCTCTGATAGTGTTTTCAGTAATAACCACAGGTTTTTCAGCAACAGTAGCCCTGATCACTTCCTTATTCTCCACCGTTTCAATCACAGCTGAACTCCAAAACGCCTTGATGTGCGACTGATAGGCAACGTGCTGTGTTGTGATAGCATAATTGATGCGCGCCCGATGAAGGTACTCCATGATGCCAGTAAACTCTGGACTGATACTGCCTTCCGGTTGTAAATATGCTGCCATGTTATGTCTAGATTCAGACACAGCCTCAACCTCCGATTTCTCTTTCTTTGTCGGCTTTGCCCGCTCTTTTCTTACTTTCGGTGCCATTTCTGTATAATAACACATTGACACGTAATTAGAAAAGTCAAATTGTCAAGTTAGGGTTTCATACTTAGAAAAATTTCAATTTCTTGAAAATTTTCTAAGTGTTGAACCCTCGAAGGATCACATCTATCCATCGAAGGATTGATCATGGCACAAAGGATAGCAATCTGTTCGAAGGATGTTAATCAAGCTCGAAAGATGTCACTAATCTTGAAGGATGTCAACCTTATCGAAGGATCATCTTTCGAATAAAACAGAATTTTGAAAGATATCTTGATCATTCGAAGGATTGATCAATCGAAGGATGATCCTTCGAGATATCTAACATCTTTCGAGACTCAACTCGAAGGATGTTGTTCAGCACATCTATCGAGGAGATAGTCAACATCCTTCGTGTTGACCTCCGGCAGTACTATTCATCGACGCCTTTTCCGGTGGGTTTTAAGTTTTAATTCCGGTGATGTTTTTAAGTGTAGTTCAAGTATGTTTTGTGCCAAACAAAACAACATCAACCATCATTTCAAAGCATCAACAATTTAACCCATTCGGACATGAACATACACACACATGTACTGATTTGAACCATAAGCCACAACCATTCCCCTGTTTAACCCAAACCAAACACCCCTGTCATCAAGATTCAAAAACAACATTCTAAACACAAATAAACAGATAAAAGAACTTCATATGATCATCAAAACTAACATTGATTCATTTACAACATATTTATGTTTCACATTTTATCCTATAAATTAGGAAAATAGAAACATATGATCAAGTTGATGATTGAGCCGTTGTATGTTAAAACGATAATGATTATCCTACCGAGTGTTGTTAATGAAATCCGGATACTTTAATTTCTTGAAAAAATTTTGGCAGAGTTTTGGGGAGATGAGAGGGTTTTGAGATGAAATTTTGAAACTGATAAGAACAAATGAAGAAGAAGACCCTTTATATACCCTTACCTCGAAAGTCCAACCGCCTCGAAGGACCCAAATTCATTCGAAAGATGTAAAATTGTCTCGAAGGATGACCTTTAGCTCGAAGGATCCCTATTTGGCTCGAAGGATCCAGATATTTGAAAGATCTGGATCGAAAGATACCAGATATTTTGGAATCCTTCGAAAGATATCTTTCGACCTAAACAATCTTTCAAAGGATCTGGTCAACTCGAAGGATCAATTGGTCAAAACTTTCGTTGACCAGAACATCTTTCGACTGAGACAGTTGACTTTCATTGACTTTCTTGACCATCTGATCTTTCGAGGGCCATTGCTTCCTCGAAGGATCAGATTTCCCACCAACACTTTCGATTTTTGGGAATTTCAATTTAAACCCTTCAAATTTTGGAGGTTTTCAGAAATGACCATTTTGAAAAGTTGTCCGTTATGAAGTTCTGCAAAGGTTAGTTTTATGAAGTATCTCGGCTTGTCAGGTATCGGATCGAGCACCAACATCAGTTAATCAAAAATAATATTAAATGAAAAATCTTTTTGGATTTTGTGGTTTGATAAAATAAAAGGCAACAATTTTGATATCCTTTGAATGTTATCAAACGACATCACCGCTAATGTCGTGCTGATATGCACCAGATGACAAAAACTGTTTAAAATGAAAGCAGTAAGTAAATATGTACAAACACAACAATATTTTTGCGAGTTTCTGGCGAAGAGAATCATATCAGCTTGCGGTCTTTTGTCAAAACACATTTCCTTTTAAAATTCTTTTACAGAGGTGGATAAGTATTCTACCACAATTACCGATATTGTTGTCCACTTAAACTCAGCGATCAAGTGTAATCATAATACAATGAGATACGTTTAAGGTATGATTTATACTTACCGACCGGTGTTCATCCACTCACGACACATTCCCGTATCAAGGTATGCACGAGAGTTCATCTTACTGGGGAGTATACCATTTATCATCCGGTTTTTAACGTATATATATACAATGTGAACAAGTCACTTATTTGAGTTGAAAACAAGCCCTATGTGATAGAATCACTTATTGATGAGGAACTTGATTTTCGATGCATGAGGACAGAGGAGCAAGTCCGTGAACAGGTCAGTACTTCCGTACAGCAGAGAGACGAACTTGACTCCCGGATAAATGTGATATTTTATCACTTATTTTGATGGACATGTGATTGTTTATCACTTATTGAGGTCGAATGCAGTATGAGATATGTACACGTATGTATGGTATCATGGAAGAACTTAGACTTTGTCTTTTATAGAAACAACCATGATACCCAGATGATAAACAGCATAAACCCCGAATATCTCAGAACCTCGGCAATCTATCAAACGAAATTTCGGTACCAAGACCATATGCCAATGAACGGTTCCCACGCGGTTTTCAGTCTGTTATGTTTATATCTCCTGCATACTTTAAAATGATCGTGAGTCTACCGGTACATCATTAGTAGAGCTACTTATCATTTTCTTTTTCTTTTGATTTCTAGAAGCATGTTTCAACCGACCTCTGATGTAATATCACTTTCTCTTATATTACCAAGAAACTCATTTTTGTTTTTCTATTGTTTTTGTGTTTTTCTGAATTTTCTCCCCCTTAAATGCAGAAAGTAACTAAATTAAAGACATATTTTTGTATTTTTGTGGTTTTTCAATGTTTTTGTATTTTTCTTGAAACTTTCTCCCCCTAAAATTCAAAAATAAAGTGAAGTAAAAATATTTTTGGATTTTTGGTTTTTAGAAAAATATTTACAAAAACGATTTCCTGATGTCGGTTACTCTTGCTTCACCTTAATGCCGTTTACCAAAAGTAAATAATCAAATCTTGATTTATCAAATGCTTTGGTAAAAAGGTCGGCACGTTGGTGGTCGGTATGAATATGAACCACATCGATAAGTCTCTTCTCAAAACAATCACGTATGAAGTGATATTTAATATCGATGTGCTTCGTTTTCGAGTGCTGTACAGGATTTCTAGTGATCTGTAAGGCAGCTTCATTATCAACATAAATAGGAGTAGTTAGGAATTCAAAACCGTAGTCCCGCATCTGTTGTTGGATCCATAGAACCTGGGAGCAGCAACTAGACACAGCAATGTATTCTGCTTCACATGTAGACGTAGCCACACATGTCTGCTTCTTACATTGCCAAGTGACTAGGCGATTGCCTAAGAACTGACATCCTGCTGTAGTTGATTTTCCATCTTTCTTGCAGCCGCCGAAATCAGAATCACTGAAAGCTTTGAGATCGAAGTTATCATCCTTAGGGTACCATAACCCGGTGTCAGGGTAACTCTTCAGATAACGAAAAATCCTTTTGACAGCAGCATAGTGAGAGACCTTCGGATTCGCTTGATACCTAGCGAGAAGACAAGTTGGATACATAATGTCGGGTCTTGATGCGGTGAGATACATTAAGGATCCAATCATAGCACGATAAAGTGAAGAATCCACAGCATCCCCTTCTTCATCCGGAGTAATCCCGTGATTCTGCGGAAGAGGAGTAGAAATTGGCTTCGTATCGGACATCTGGAACCGGCTCAAGATGTCTCCGACGTACTTGGTTTGATGAATGAAAATTCCAGATTCGGACTGATTAACTTGCAAACCCAAGAAGAACGTCATTTCACCCATCGCACTCATCTCAAATCGATCTTGCATCACCTTTTCAAATTCCTTGCATAACTTATCATCGGTAGAACCAAAGATAATGTCATCGACATACACTTGTACCAACAGAAGATCTTCACCTTTTTCCTTGATGAAGAGGGTACAGTCGATCAAACCTCGTCGAAAACCATTGCTGAGCAGATAGGTAGACAACGTTTCATACCAAGCCCGAGGTGCTTGATGAAGACCATATAACGCCTTGTTAAGCAGTAAAACCCTGTCAGGATGTAATGGATCTTCAAACCCCGGCGGTTGCTCGACATATACTTCCTCTTCGACTACTCCGTGTAGAAAAGCACTTTTAACATCCATCTGGTACACCTTGAATTTCTTGAAGGATGCGTAGGCTAGAAAGATTCTAATAGCCTCCAGACGAGCAACAGGTGCATACACTTCATTGTAGTCAATACCTTCGATCTGACTGAAGCCTTGTACCACTAACCTTGCTTTGTTTCGGACAACAATCCCACGGTCGTCCTTTTTGCACTTAAACATCCAGCGAGTTCCGATCTTTTTGTAGTTGTCGGGCCTATCAACCAATTTCCATACGCCCAACTTCTCGAACTGCTGAAGTTCTTCTTGCATGGCTTCCACCCAGGAATCATCTTTCAATGCCTCCTTCCAAGATTTAGGCTCTTCTTGGCTAACATAGCAGGCGAAAGACCAATCATTTTGTTGTCCCGATTCTCGTATCTTAGCATACAAGCCAGCATTTTCATTATTTCTGATTTGATTCCTTGTCCTTACACCACTGAGAACATCACCTATTATATTCTGCTGAGGATGAATGTTATGAATTCGGGTTTCAGTAACTGGATGAACTTCAACATTTGACCTCAAGTTATTGATATTTAAATTCCCGATATCATTCTGAAGCTGGTGAGTTGTAGAAGATGATGCATTTTCTTCTTGGATAATTGGCGCAGACACCGGATCCGTTGCTTCTGAAGTACCTTGAACCGGACGCAGTGCTTCACCATCATTTGCATCAACATACTCCTCATCTTCCGATGACAAATTGTAATCGACAGCATCATTAAACACCTCATTTGAAACGAGATTGTTGACAGAAGAAGATGCTTGTGAGTCAACAATGATTGGACGAGCTAACTGAGAGCCAGTCGCATTCTCGCTTTCAGACAACATTTGAGCAATTGCATTGTCATCATCAAATGTCGGCAGATTAAATGAGTCGAAAAGACCATCATAATCGAACATCCATGGATCTCCAGAAGGCTTCGGAGGATTAGAATATCTTTGAACTCTTACTTCACCCCATTCTTCAATCCTTTTGGTAGTCAGGTTCCATACTCTCAGATTAGGAGTAGCATACCCAAGGAAGTAACCTTCGATAGCTTTGGCACCAAACTTCCCGTCAGGCTCAATCATGGTACATGGTGCACCAAAAGGTTCTAGATATTCCAAGTCAGGAGTCTTCTTGTGTAGGAGTTCGAAGCACGTTTTTCCATGTCTTTTCACTGTGAGAACCCTGTTTAACGTGTAGCAAGCCGAGGCAACAGCTTCAGTCCAGAATCGAACTGGAAGCTGAGACTCAACCAACATGGTTCTTGCAGTCTCAATTAAAGTTCTGTTCTTTCTTTCAGCGACTCCATTTTGTTGTGGCGTGTACCGAGAGCTGTATTCATGAAGGATTCCTTTTGCAGTGCAAAACTCATCCATAACCCTGTTTTTGAACTCGGTACCGTTGTAGCTTCGAATTCGCCTCACCTTTAGATTATACAGATTTTCCAACAAGGTGATCAAATTCTTTAGAATTTCTGGAGTCTCACTCTTGTGGACCATGAAGTCAACCCATGAAAATCTTGAGTAGTCATCAGTAACTACCAAGCAGAAAACTTCTCCGTGCACACTCTTGTGTTTGACTGGGCCGAAAAGGTCCATATGTAAACGCTCGAGTGGCATGTTGACAGTGTTAACCTTCTTCAATGAATGAGATTTCTTGGTCTGCTTTCCCTTTTGACATGGCACACAGACATCTTGAAGTTGAAAATTTTTCACATTAACACCTCTCACCAGATTGTTTTTGACTAGGTGATTCATTTTTCTGAGGTGAATATGACCCATTCGTCTGTGCCAAGAGATCGTCTCCTTTTCAGTGGCTTTTGAAATAAAGCAAGTAACTTGTTTTGACTGAGTTATTGCTTGGCTCATATCAAGGACATACAAATCATTAACTCTTGGTGCTGATAAGAGAATCCATTCAGCGGGAATCTTGAATCCTGGCTTCAGCACATAACAACCGGCATCATCAAAATGCACGGTGAACTTCTTGTCGCAGATTTGAGAAACACTCAGGAGATTGTGATCCAACTGTTGCACATAATTGATCTTGTCGAAACTCACAATCCCATTAGAGATCATTCCCTCGCCGGTGATATACCCTCCTTTGTCTCCAGCAAACGCAACATATCCTCCTCTTATACTTCGCACATCGAAAAGAAGACGATAGTCGCCAGTCATGTGCCTGGAAGCCCCACTATCAACAATCCAAAGACTATTAATAGTTCCTCCTGGAGCCGCCTGCACATGCAATTAACACATCAGTTTGAGAGGGGGACCCAAGCCTTTGTTGACTTGGGTCGTCCTTGATCATCAAGGAAAGTGATTTCAATCACTTGATGATTAGGAAATAAAACCTCTGGTGCTCCCCCTGAATTAGTTACCTGTTTTTGTTTCCAAGCTTGTTGTCCTTTACCAGTATTTGGATTAATTGTTTTTGTATTTACTGGTTTTACATTTGTAGGTTTAGCTTGTACAGGTTTTTCATCCTTGACCTCTGATTTTAAGGCCTTCTCAATTACCTTTTTGTTCTTTTGTTTTACCTTCTTTTCCCTTTCTTTCAAGACACGTGGGTCTTGTTTCGGGGAAACCGGTTGTTTTTGGTAATTGGTTTCTTGGGAAGCACTTGTTTTTCCTTTCAATTTTTGCAAGTATGGGCAGTATCTTACAATGTGCCCAACTGTTCCACATTCAAAACACATTCTCCGCTCTACAAACCTCGGAGAAACGTGTTGATGACCAGACGAAGAACCAGATACTGAACTTTGTGATCTAGATGTGCTTGGACCTAAGTCACATCCATTGGTGTGTTGGGTATAATTGTTCTGATCATTTCGTTTTAAAATTCTAACTTGTTTTACAAAATCAATGTTAGATTTATTTTGAAATGTTTCAAGTTTGTCCGTACCCTTTGATCCAACAAAGTTCACTTTTTGTTCTCTTTTCTTAGCTGGAGCTCTTTTTTTCTGCACCCTTTGAACCTTAGGTTGCTCAACCTTAGATTGTTGAATTTTAGGTTGTGCAGCCTTAGATTGAGAAGCCTTAGACTGCTCAATTTTAGGTTGTTGAACCCTTGGTTGTTCAGTCTTAGGCTGCTGAACTTTTGGTGCTTGAGCATTCTTGTTTTGAGCCTTCTTTTCCTGTGCTTGGCCCTTACCCTTTCCAGAATTCACTTGTTGTTTTCGCTCAACTGGCAGTTTTTGGTTTCCGTATTGTTTTCTAATTAGCTCACACGGAATTGGTTCACATTGAGTGACCGTCACTTTGTTACCTTTGTTTCCCAAAAACTTATCAGTTCGTCCTTCAAAAATTTTCTCAATTAAATCTTGATTTACATTTTTGATTGGAAAATCTCTGTCAGAATAGATTTTGCTGTCTCCCTTGAGCGTATACAACAAGTTATTCTTTTCAATGCTCGGTACACTGGGCTTCATTGCCTTTGGTGTTTCAGCCTTACTCGGTTTCACTGGTGGATCACACAAGATGTGATTCTCAATTGGAATGTCTGGTGTAACCGAGTTAGGCTGTGGTTTCTCATTTTCTTTAGATTCATCATCCGAAGACTCAGCATCCTCAATAATCGGAGGACTCTGTTCCTTAACAGACGATGAATTTTTCACATTCTCAGATTCAGATTGCCCCGAGGATGATGTACCTGTTGTGAACCCGAGGCCTACTGCAAAGTCATCGAGACTGAGTGGCACATTAGGTTCAAAACGGGGCATATCCTCGTCATTAGGCAACTTGGAATAATTGTGATTCATCGGGGGAGGGCATGATTTGTAACCAATACATTTTGCATCCCCCTTTTTCCTTTGAACATCAATAATGTGATCCAAAACATAGCGGGAATTGGAATAGCTTTCCAATTTCTGCTTGATTGTTTCACATTCGCATCGAGCTGTAGCTAACTCTACCATTTGTTTTTCAATTGTGTCAATCAAGTTATTATTAGCATGTTGTTTTCTCAAAACAGCCTTTTGAAGTTCAGAAACATCATGTTTTAATGACGCAATTGTTGCTTTAAACTCTTTTTCATTTCTTGTTAAAAACAAGTTAGCCTCAGTTGCTTTCGAAAGATCAACAATCAATTCTTGATTGTGTTTGTGTGTGATTTCAAAAAGACTTTCCTTTTCTGCATATTCTAGACATTTAGCACATTCAACAGCAGCAGAAATAGAGTCAGAATCACATACCTGAGAGGTTTGTCCTTCAACATGAGCCATAAAGGCTGTATGAAAAGAAAAAGATCCATCTTCAGAGAAAAATTGAGAAAGCTTCTCGGAAGTTCCAGCAGCTTTCTGGCAAAGAATAGATCTTCTCTTGCATAATGCTTCAGCGTCAGCCAAGAGCTCATCAACCTCCAAGTCTAAAGCCTCACTTGATAAATCACCAGCATCAAGTGATTCCCCATCCAAACTTCCACTATAACCCGAGCTATCTTCATCTTCTGAAGATTCACCAGCAGACACGGGTTCTACAACCTTTTCAACATTCTCAACCACCTTAGCATAACATGCTGTTCCACCATTTCCTCCTTCACCAAGCTGAAGATTCCAGTTGCAAATCTCATCAGCTTGAACAACTAATCCTCTGTGGGAATTAGAGTTTGTGGGTCCAGATGTATTTCCTCCCACGGGAACTATTTGTCTGTCAGAATTGTTCTGTTGTTGCTGAGGCTGTCTTTGATTCCTGAAAGGATTCTGATTGCCTTGCTTGGGTGGCTTCTGACATTCCCGCTTGAAATGACCCTTTTCACCACAGTTGAAGCAGGTGACAGCATTCTTATCAAAACCATACTTGGTGTTGTTGTTGCTTTCCAAGTTGGTTCTCCCCGTCCTTTCCATGAACTCTTTTGCTCTTCGAATAGCACTAGCAAGAGCCCATTTTATATCCATCATCTCAAACTCTTCTTTATCAACTTGCTGGTAATCTTCGTTGGTTAGATTGATATTTCCAATCTGACCTGCAACCAACCCACAGTAAGCACTAACCAAGGTGTTCAACATCTCCATATGCTCCTTGGCTATCTCGACACTGACTTTTGAAAAGTTTGAAGTGTCCAATCTGACAGTGTTCGGATTGGAAGTAGCTTGAAAGCTTGAAGAACTTCCATAAAATCCTTGCTGTTGTGGTTGTTGCTGTTGAGCTCTGTTTGGATCCAAGAAAGGCGGTGGTGTGAATTGTTGAGCTGTCTGTTGTTGTTGTTGTTGAGAAGAAGAATCTGGTCTTGAATACATCATCGTGTATGCTGAAGGATCAAATTGATTTGTTGTTGAAGGTCCGGTGTTGGAGATGAACGCTGTTTGAAGCTTAGCATGCTGAGAAGCTGGCTTTTCTCCAGTAATACCACCTGCAATCCCAAAATACATCTCTGGATTCTGAGGAGTGATTGTTCTTTTCGCCTTGAGCTTTTCTTCAACATCTTTGTTTTCCAACTTCTGAATTAGCTCATAAACGGTAATTGTATCCAGAACACCGTTTTCCTTGAGAATCTCAAGATAACTGCTCCACTTTGCTGGTAAGCCATCAGCAAATCTCTTCACCATTTCTTGTGGAGTGGCAGTGACTCTGAAGGCAAACATTTCACTCAACAGATGGTGAAATCTTGTAGACAACTCTGCTAGACCTTCATTCTCCATGCAGGTAAAACCTTCAAACTCTTTCTTTAGCAGCTCCTGCTTGATCTTCCTTGATTGAGCATTTCCTTCACATCTCAATGTAAGCATATCCCACAAGCTTTTAGTTGTTGTACAGTAAACAAACTGGTGGTATATATCTCTGTGAAGGGCTTGCGTGAGAATCATGAATGCTTTCTTTTCCAACTCAAATTTCTTCTTATCATCATCAGACATTGTGCTGTAAGTTTCTGGATTTGATCCTGCAACTTCCAACTCGTTTTCAAATGGAGTAAAGAAACACATCCATAGATCTTGACCTTGCCCCTGAACATAAGTTCTCAGCCTTTCTTTCCACCATCCCCAATCATTGATGTGATTTAGTTTTGGCGGTTTTGTGCTTGTACCAGTTTCACTATCGTTCTATATCATTGCTTGAATGCTGCTGCTTTGATTTGTGACCAATGCCCATTGATTTGCAGTTATCATTGCAGCTTGAGGTGGGGCAATAGCCTGCATCCATGCAGTTTTGTTGAACTCTGGCGCGGATTGCGTGGTTGATGATTGCGTAGATGATGACTGTGGAGTCAAAGTTATTGTAGTCCACGCAGATGGATCCCATTGACCGTTTGTTCCCATTTTATATTTAATATATTAGGTGAAAATTGATTTAGAAAAATTGATTTTCACAAACTATGTTAAAAATCGAAGGATAACAAACAGCCGAAGGATCAAGGATCGAAGGACCTGAAAATCACAAATTGTTAAGTCTAAACAGATAAGACTCGAAAGATGCTCGAAAGATGACACTTGTTGGAAGGATCAACAGTGTTCGAAGGATCACTGTTGAGTTTCGAACAATCACTTCGAAAGATTCTCCTACACGAAGGATCCTTATCTTTCGAATGGAAACAGTAACTCGAAGGTTGTATCTTTCGAAAAGATTCCTTGACTCGAAAGACAACACACTGACTTCGAAAGATGTTCGAAGGATGGTTATCTGTCGAATCTCCTTGATCGAAGGATGATCTTTCGAGTTCGAAAGGTATCTTTCGAACACGTCTGACACACAGACAGAAAGGACGACTGGTTGGTGAAAAGGTGATGTGTTGGTGAACCAACTTTCGGCAGAAGGGATGTTTCTGCACCAACTTTTCACCAAGTCAGATTTGACTTTGAAAATAATGCCCAAAAAGGAAGTTTCTTATCCACAACCAACCACCGGATTTTAGCCGGAATATTGGCCGGAAAATAGCAAACCTCTTTGAACAAGATTTTTAAGTTACCCAAACCTTCCCGTAACACACCCGGTTAGTTTAGAACACGTTTTTATGGTTAAAAATGCAAGAAACACACTAAAAACGAGGGCTAAACCAAGAAAGTTTTTGTCCAAACACAACCAAAATCTTGCACAAACCAGGTTTTAACAAGGAAAAGAGCCACGGCTCTGATACCACTTGTAGGTCCCTCGGAGGTTGAGGATAAACCTATTCCTTGTTATGTTTAACACTCTAGCAAGTGCGGAATCCAAGCTAGAGTGCAAACCGATAGTTTAGATGAAAGCAAAGTTTACAAAGAGAAAGAGTAGACAAGCAATATATCAAAGTTTTCTCTTGTATTTCAGTGGACACGGTTACAGCCCTTGACCAAACTGAAATGCTCTCTTACAAGACCTTGGGTTCACTCACAAGATGCTCTCAATATGAACTTGAACAACTTTCTAAGAACTTGCTGTGAAGTGAAACCTACATGGGATATATATACCCACATCAGTTAACATGCACGAAGGATAAGGATTTCTTGTCGAAGGATCATCTATCTACCAGAAAGTCCATCGAAAGATTCCGAAGGATCCATATGTACCTCGAAGGATGATATATCCTTCGAGGTCCATAAGTTTCCAACGAAAGATGTCTTTCGAGGTCATCGAAGGATACATAACATCCTTCGATGACATCCTTCGAACCATATTATCTTTCAAACATAATGTTGACTGTTTGGCCAAGTCAAACCAGGAGGATGGTTGACTTGGTCAAACATTTAGCCAAACACTTAAACAATTACAACAAAAGACGTAAACACAACAGACAAAAGACATCGTTTTATACATTACAAAATACAGACAAAGTACAGACACAAGTGCACCAACAGTCAGTAATCTCTACTGGTTCCTCGACGAATTACAGCTGATCGTCGATAGTGAGTTCCTTCAAAGGAACTATGAGGGCCTCAT
The DNA here is from genome assembly GCF_002127325.2 of Helianthus annuus. Lineage (NCBI taxonomy): Eukaryota > Viridiplantae > Streptophyta > Magnoliopsida > Asterales > Asteraceae > Helianthus > Helianthus annuus. The sequence goes on from NC_035442.2 coordinate 35,748,570, forward strand.
CTGACAGACACTTCTTCAGATTTGACACGTGGAAAACGTTGTGAACTCCACTGAGTTCTGCGGGTAGGTTCAGTTTGTAGGCCACTTTGCCTATTTTCTCTATGATTTCGAAAGGTCCGACGTATCGTGGGTTAAGTTTGCCTCGTTTGCCAAAACGAACTACACCTTTCCAAGGTGAGACTTTGAGTAGCACTCGATCCCCAACCTGGAACTCTAGTGGTTTCCTGCGCTTATCAGCGTAGCTTTTCTGACGGTCACGAGTTGTCGCCATTCGTTGTCGTATCTGAGCAATCCTTTCTGTCGTGTCTACCACGAGTTCTGGGCCAGTGATCTGGCTGTCGCCAACCTTTGTCCAACAAAGAGGTGATCGGCATTTACGCCCGTACAATGCCTCAAACGGATCAGCCTGGATAATGGTGTGGTAACTGTTGTTATACGAAAACTCCACTAACGGGAGATGCTTTTCCCAGCCGTTACCAAAGTCAATTACACATGCCCTAAGCATGTCTTCGAGGGTTTGGATGGTGCGTTCAGACTGCCCATCCGTTTGCGGATGATAAGCGGTGCTCATGTCTAAACGTGAGCCAAAGGATTTGTGCATAGCTTGCCACAGCTCAGAAGTAAAACGTGCATCACGATCAGAAATAATGGAGGTTGGCACTCCGTGCCTTGACACTACTTCCTTTAAGTAAACGTCTGCTAGAGTAAAGAACTTGTCTGTTTCTTTGATAGCCAAAAAGTGTGCAGACTTAGTCAATCGATCCACTATCACCCAAATAGTGTCATTTCCGCGTTGAGATCTAGGCATGCTAGTAACGAAATCCTTGGAAATTTACTCCCATTTCCATTTCGGGATCTCTGATTGTTGAAGTAGGCCTGATGGTTTCTGATACTCGCTCTTGACTCTCGCGCAAGTCAAGCATTTGCTAACGTACGTTGCTATGTGGGCTTTCATGCGAGGCCACCAATACGTAGTTCTTAAGTCGTGGTACATCTTATCCGAACCAGGATGTACTGAGTAACGAGACTTATGCGCTTCATCCATCACAAGCTCGCGTAAGTTTCCATAAAGTGGGACCCAAATGTGTCTCGTTACGTAGTATGCGTCGTCTTCCTTTTGTTCTAACTGTTTCCTGGATCCTCGTAGGGACTCCACCCTGACGTTCTTTGCTTTCAAGGCTTCGACCTGGGCATCTCGTATTTGCATATGAAGACTAGATTGGATGGTAAGTTGTAATGCGCGCACTTGTTTAGGGGTAGTATCCTTTCGACTGAGGGCGTCAGCCATAACATTGGCTTTGCCCAGATGGTACTTGATCGCGCGTTCGTAATCATTCAAGAGCTCGACCCATCGACGTTGTCGCATGTTTAACTCCTTCTGCTTGAAGATATGCTCGAGACTCCTGTGATCGGTGTAAATGGTGCACTTGGTACCGTACAGGTAATGTCTCCATATCTTAAGACCAAAAACCACTGCTCCTAATTCTAAGTCGTGTGTAGTGTAGTTCCTTTCGAGAACTTTAAGTTGACGTGACGCGTAAGCAATGACCATGTCACGTTACATCAACACACATCCAAGACCCTGAATGGATGCGTCGCAATAAACCACAAAATCGTCTGTGCCCTCTGGCAATGAGAGAATAGATGCGCTACAAAGTCTATTCTTTAGGTGCTGAAATGCAGTTTCCTGTGCATCACCCCAAGGATAGGTGACGCCCTTCTAAGTTAGCGACGTGAGGGGTTGCGCAATCTTGGAGAAGTCCTTGACAAACCTTCTGTAGTAGCCCGCCAAACCCAACAATTGACGGATTTCTGTTGGTGTACGAGGTGCAGGCCAGTTCTTGATCGAGTCTACCTGTAGGATCGTGTATCTGACCCGAACGAGTCGTTCAGAGGAGTTTTACTTTGTTTCAGAGGCGGAAACTAAGAAACAAAGGTAGAAACAGCTTAATCTTCACTTTAAACACCGATTATATTGAAATAACAACGATTACAATCAGTCTTCACACCGGCAGCACCTCGGTATGGAATTAGACAATCGTTACAATGATTTCGATCGAGACCCCTATATATAGTGTACATGATTTCGCTTGAACAGGACAAAAGCATTTCAAGCGGAATCAGAATGTAGTGATTTCGCTTGAAATTGGCAACTACCATTTCAAGCGGAATCATGTCCTTCGAGCGAAATCAGCTTCTAAACAACATAAAACCTGATATTTTCTCGATCTACGTGCCCTGATCTAATTTATCTAGACTAAGACTCGATACAAGACGAAGTCGACAGATGTATGCACTAACAGACTCCCCCTCAGATGTTGACGAGTCGCACATGTGTCGAGTCTTTGCAACTTCAGTCTTTATCAGTCTTTGGGCTTTACTATTTCTCTATCTTCTCTTGCATGTCTTCAGACTCCCCCGTGCGATATGCTGGCATTCCTTAAGTTCATCAGCATTATCAGCTTCAAGATCGTAATCTGGCTTCCACAGGTTCAAGATCGTCTGCCTGGCTCAAACTTTGTTCACAAAATCGAAACCTGGCTCATTCTTCTATCTACAGAATTCTCCGGTATCGGAACCTGGCTTTCTAGACACAAGCTTTTCAGGATTGATCACCTGGCTCTACTGATGTTGTTCCAAGATCGTAACCTGGCTCTCGTTCTGCTCAGGATCATCACCTGACTCATACTTAAACCTGCACACACTCTACCTCAAAGTAAATATAAACATTTAAACTATTTCAAATTCAGGTGTATGCACTCAATCAGACTCTCCCTCAACATTAACTCTATAAGCTTGATGAACCACTTGAAAATTGGATAAACACATTTTGATTTTAAACACATACTCCCCCTCAAAAAATGTCAACATGTTTAGCACTTGGAACTTTGAAAATCAACTTTCCGACACCAGTTGTCAAAAATCTTTTTGTATTTTCAAAAGTTTATGCTAAAACACACAGAAAATCTTTTTGGATTTTTTTTTAATAAGAAACACTGACACCACTTGTAAATACAGATAAAAGCAGAAATGAAATATTTACAACAATATTTTTGTGAGTTTATGTAAGAGGATCATATTAGTTTATGAGACATATCACCAACACCGTTAAGCTTCATTGCATTTTTAGCTCTAAACAATTCACCTAGATTGTCAGTATATTGGTCCACTTAAATTTTCACACAAAGTTCAACGGATCCGAGATACGATATTAATGTATTAAGAACTTAAACTTAATCGCGTGTCCCACTACTTGAATATACTCCCGTATCCAGATCCCAATATTCAGTCTTACAGGTGAGTATACCACAGATGATATCTGCAAAAGGGTTAGATGTGAAACCGTGAGAGCTCTGTTGGTGCATAATTGTGACAACAGCTTAGATTTGGTCTTTGGATATCTTGTAATTAGTTAAACGATAAACAGTTAGCGGGTTTAGCTTTGTAATAGTTAGTTGTAATGTTTGGGCTAACTAAACCCAAAGAATTGGGTGATGGGGGGCGAATTGGGCCTGTCCAATTCGCAGCCCATGAGGTTTAACCTAGTCCACCTTGTAAACCTTGTGGTATATAAACAAGGTTAGACATTAGGGTTAGAGGTTAATCAGTTAGTCAGCCAAAACATAGTTGGAGAGACATTGAAATTCGTGAGAACTTGGGTTTGGACGAATTTGAGTGTGTGAGGATCTTGATTGATTGTAATCAGTTAGATAGTTAATCAATAAAGATCCGGTTTGAAAGTGATTGCTGATTTCTGTTTCTACACGTTTTCTGCTAATTCTGATCAAGAGGATTCCGCACTCTTGATTGGAAAGATGATTCTGTAAAGATCCATATACATCAAGGGGACCTACAATTGGTATCAGAGCATTAGGCTCTTGAAGGCTCGGTTCAGAATTGTTTGCTGCAGAAACAGGGAGATTTTTCGAAATTTTTGAAACCTGAAAATTAGGGTTTTTAAAATTTTCGAAATTTGTGTGTTTTAGTTTGATAAAATTTTCGAATTTTTTGGCTGTTTGATCTTCTGGTTTGTTTGTTTGGTGGTTTGCAGGATTTCTGGAAAGATTCGGTTGATTCTGGAAAAGTTTTCGGCTGATAGACTTGAAGATTCGAAGACTGTTCTTCGTGTTTATTCAATCAGTTCTTCATAATTTTCGGTTTTACGTTACTGATTTGCTTGTTTTGATTTTGCAGAAAGTTGTTAGGAGAATCAGGAAGATCTTCAAAATTTCGAAAAGATTGGATTTCCATACTGATCTGGCGAATTTGATTAATTTTGCTGACTGACCAGCGAAATTAACACACGGCGAATTTGGGAAGAAATAACTCGGTCATCGGCGAACTTAAATCCAAAGGCGACTTTGGTAACCGAATAATTTTCCACAGCAAAATTATCTCGGTTTCGGCGAATTTACTGGTCGTTGTAATAGCGAATTTGACCAGCGAATTTGGCGAATTTGGAGCGAAGTCGACCAGCGAATTTGTGAACTTAACAGCGAAATAGACCAGCAAAATTAACAGATTTGTCAGCGAATTTGACCTGCGAATTAAAACCAACAAAATTAACCTAGCAAATTTAAACCTAGCGAAATTAAAAGGAGGGGTGGAATTTCAGTTGGCAAGCGTCGGAAAATTTTCAGTGTTTTACAAATAGAAATTGATCCGTAGCTCGTTTGACAGAACCGTTTGCACCGTTGAATTCGTGTGATTTTTAGGACAAAAAAAATCCCGAATTCGGTTTTTGACATTATATATCATTGGATTCTTCTTTTCGAGACGATTCTAACGGTGTAATTTAGTAATCACTGCTTTCGGAAAATTTTGTACGGTTTTCTCAGTCTGTTACGTTAAAAATGTCGAACATGTCTACTTTGAATGAGCTGTTGAAGATGGAGCATGAGGTTGGTACTACCAACAAACCACCTAAGATGATGAAGGTGGAAAACTATTTGACATGGAAGGATCGTTTTCAGTCCTTCATTGAATATCAGGATACGCGCATGTGGATATGCATCGAAGATGTGTACGTGAATCCTACACACGGCTTTGAGGGCAGACCACGTAGAACAGAATATGTGAACATGCAAGATAATGATAAAAAGATGTATGAGGCTGAAAAGAGAGCCTTGGCTGCAATCAAAATGTCGTTACCTGATAGCATCAAACATACCTTCAAGAAGTACACTAACTCAAAGGATATGTGGGATGCTTTGGAGAAAAGATACGCTGGAAATGCTGATGTCAAGAAGAACAAGATTGATCTACTGAAGAAGCAGTTTGCTGTTTTCAAGTACATGAAGCATGAGTCACTTGAAGACGTCATCACTCGTTACTACCATCTGATGTCAGAAATGGACAATTATGAGATCGATTGCTATTCTGACGTAGAGAAGAATGACAAGCTGCTAGATGCTTTGCCTACTAAGTGGGATATCTACACTCTTATGATCAAGGGTGAAGCAGATTATGAAACAAAAGAGCTTGAAGAGGTGGTAGGAAAGTTGAGGGCTTATGAGCTCAGCATGAAGAAGAAAGATACTGGATATGATCAGGTTCAAGATCCGGCGGTTTACAATGGGCTTACATCTTCTTCATCTCACAACGCTTCTAGCGACTCTGCTACTGCATTTTTATCATGTGAAAATGAGCAGGTTATGGTGAATCAGGATGGTGATGTGTGTTTTGTTGCTGCTTCAGGAGGATCGTCAGGAGTAAAGAAATCGTCAGCTTCTAAGCAGAGTAGTAGTGGCTAAGTCAATGCCAATGAGTGTGAAGTCTGCTGAAGAGCATCTGGCTCTACTTGCTTCGTTTGTGGCTTCTTATGAAAACTACATTCAGGGAAAGATATCTGATCCTGCTACTTTAGATGAAGACTACGATCAGATTGACCCTGATGATCTTGAGGAGATGGATTTGCAATGGCAAATGGCCATGATTTCTAGGCGTGTGAAAAGGTTCATGAACAGAACAGGAAGGAAGTTTGTAGGAAGAAGTGTTGGTTTTGACAAGACCAAAGTAAGGTGCTTTAATTGTCAAAGTTATGGGCATTTTGCTAGGGAATGTCAGAAACAAAAGCAAGAAAATTCGAGTCAGAGTTCAAACAACAGGAATGCATCAAACAACTCTAGCTCAAAGGCATTGATCTCTACTGCAAGAGAGGGTTCATATGATTGGAGCATTCACTTAGAAAATGATGGGAATGTCACTCAAGCATTCATGGCAGAGATTACTCCAGTCGATGATGGTGAAGCTAAAGTAGATGATGCTGAAGTGAAAGTGGATGCTGAGGTGAAGGTAGAGAATAAAGCTGAAGAAAAGAAGGCTGATCAGACAACAGGTGCTGAAGATGAAAAACAAAAGTCTGAACATGAAAGAGTAGCTGAGGAAAAGGATGCTAAGTATAAACAATTGGAAGCTCAGCTTGCAGCTCTAATGGCCAACCTTGACAAACAAACATGAGAGGTAAAATCTAATTCTCTGTGTTTAAAATGTCGTGAGCTACAGGGTGAGGTTGACAGGTTGTCTGCACAAAACAAAAGTTTTGTAAGCGAGATGTCTAACATTAAAGAATCCAACTTTTTTGCTAAAAGAAATGAAACGTCATACTTGAAGAAAATAAAAGGTTATGAAAGTGAAATTGACGCCGTAACCTGCAAATTAAATGAAAAACTTCAAGTCATAGACTTAGCTCATGACATGATGGCTGAAAAAACAAAAGAGATTCTGATAAAAACAAAGAGTTGTCAGATGCACAACTCAAAATTGTTGAACTTGAAAAGAAATTGGGTCAATTCAGGGATTCTACTTTTGTTATGAAACATATGATGGGTGGGTTAAAGAAGAGTAATGACAAGACTAGTGTGGGATTCCAAGGCTTTAATGAAGTCCCACCTCCTCTTAGTCATGATTAGTCATTCCTACCTGATGAAGATGAGCTAACAAAGTTTATGTCAACAGCACCAAGTAGTTCCACAGCAAGTCGAGGTCATGAGTCGTGTGATGATGCTAAGAAGAATGATAACAGCAAACCAGCTTTCAAAAAGAAAACTTCACATCCTAAGAATAAGAATCCAACTGTTATTAAACAGATTAATTTTGTTCAAGGAAGTGACATGAATCTAATGTAGAGTTTGCTAAAAACAAGAACAAAGAAAATTCTGAAACTAAGCAAACTGAACCAGATTCTTCTAAAGCATCATCATCAAAGCCTGAATCTAGTTCAAAGGCTTCAGATAAGAAGTCTTCGAAGAGGATGTCGTGCTTCAAATGTCACACCAAAGGACATGTAGCTAGCTGCTGTCCAAACAAAAAGAATGAAGCACAAGTGGAAGAGAGGAAGAGAGAGAAGTCACCAGAGAAAAGTGGTGATAAGCAGGAGAGAGAGTCAAACTCTCCAAAGAAATCTGCTCCTAAGCAACCAGAGAAAGTTGCTGTTGGTGTAGATAAGGCTGGAACAGGAACTCCACAAGTTCCACGTTTTCAAAGAAATCAACCTAGATTTCAGCCTAGATCTCCACCAGGCAGATATCAGAGACCTAGAAGCAGTTCACCAAGAATGAACAACCAAAATACAAATAATTTCAGAAGTCAAGGTCAATATCAAAATCGATACCAAAATAATGGTGGTCGAAATTTTTATAACGATGACTTTAGAAATTATAATAATAATGCTTCTTGGAATCAAAATCAAAATTATCAAAGGTCAAATAGTCCAAACACACATAGGAACCCTCAGGACCAAAGACCTAGTGGAAATCAAAATCAAATTCCAACAGGTCTACGATCCAAGACTCCAGGTAGGACTAATGGATATTGGATGGATGTTCCAGTGGTTGGTGAATTTGGACGACCCAAGACCATTAAGGCTTGGGTCCCCCAATCTAACTAATTTCTTGGTTGGTGTGTGCAGGAGCTGCTAAGGAGGATTATCAACTTGTGGTATGTTGATATTGGCTGCTCCAGGCACATGACGGGGGATGCGAGGTTGTTGAATGAATTTGAAGATTATGATGGAGGACATGTGAACTTTGCGGGTGCGAAAGGTGGTAGAATTACTGGACGAGGAAAGGTGACCAATGGGAAGATCACACTGGACAAAGTGAACTATGTGGAGCAGCTTAAACACAATCTCATGAGCATGTCACAAGTCTGCGACAAGGGTCACTCGGTCCATTTTACCAAGAATGAAGCATTAGTGTTGAAACCAGGTTTGGAGATACCGGACGATTGGATAGTGATGCGAGCGCCAAGGAGAACTGACACTTATGTCATGGACATGGGTGCTAAGGATCCAACTGCAGTGGTGGCGTGTTTACTATCAAAAGCATCTGAAGCTGAATCGATGTTGTGGCACAGACGCATGGCCCATATTCACTATCGCAAAATGAACTATCTTGTTAAAAATGAGCTAGTGAAAGGGGTTCCATTGCGAAGGTTTCAAGTGGAAGACAAATGTCTTCCATGTCAAAAGGGAAAACAACATAAGAAACCTCATAAATAAAAAACAGTAAATTCCATAGATGCCCCTTACGAATTACTTCACATGGATTTATTCGGTCCAGTGAACGTGAGGAGAATAGGTGGAAAGTACTATTGTTTAGTTGTCACTGATGATTACTCACGTTATTCATGGGTTTTCTTTTTAGGTACAAAAGATGAGACAGCAGAGATGTTGATAGATCTTTTTACAAAATTGGAAAACGTCCATGATGCAAAGATCAAGAGGATAAGGAGTGATAATGGCACGGAGTTCAAGAATCGTATTCTGGATCTCTACTGTCTTCGCAAGGGAATTGAACATCAATATTCTGCTCCTTATACGCCTCAACAGAATGGAGTTGCTGAGAGGAAAAACAGGACGTTGATTGAAGCCGCTAGGACGATGCTTTCAGATTCTAAGCTACCAGTTCTCTTCTGGGGAGAAGCTGTGAATACAGCTTGCTATGTCCTAAACAAAGTTTTGACTGTTAAACGTTTTAACAAAACTTGTCATGAATTAATGTTTAACAAGAAACCAAACTTAGAAGGCTTTGAACCATTTGGATTACCCTGCACCATTGTGCGAAATAAAGATAAACAAAAATTCGGTGAGGTGGCTGACGAAGGCTACTTTCTAGGTTACGTACCTGGCGCACCGAATAAAAGGGTTTTTAATCTAAAAACTGGTAAAATTGAGGTTGTGTTTAATGTTGAAATTACTTCTTACAAACCTCAACAGTCAACGAGTGGACCAGCTATATTATATGATTATGAAAGTGTTTTTAAATCATTTAATATTCCTGAGTTTTCCAATGCAGATGAGTCTCAGCTGATTCACACAGTGATAAATGGAGATGATGAAGGTGAGTTCATGCCTAGATCAAATGTTGATATGACAGATGCTCCGGAAACTTCCCAAGATGCTGCTGATACTGATTCAAGTGATGGTGAACCCGAACCCAATCAGGGGGAGGATTTCATTAATCCGTTTGCAAATCAGAACATTCAGGGGGAGGTTGGATCAAACCTGGGTGACAATCTAGTAGTCGATGCGGTTGCTACTACACGAGCAAATAGAGATCATCCAGTTGACATGATACTTGGAGATCCTACTGCAGGTGTTCAGACGAGAAGAAGCATAGCAGCGAATACTGGTTTGTTTGTTTCGATTGAGAAGACTGGGATTGTAAACGAGTGCTTGTATAGTTGCTTTATTTCCCAAGAGGAGCCGAAGAACATTCATATGGCTCTTAAAGACAATTCATGGGTCGAAGCTATGCAAGAGGAATTGGCCCAGTTTGCTAAGTTGAAGGTTTGGGAGTTGGTTGATCTTCCTAAAGGTGAAAGAGAGATTGGCACTAAATGGGTGTTTAGGTGCAAGAAGGATGAAAGAGGTATAGTCACGCGAAACAAGGCTCGATTGGTTGTCAAAGGTTTCAATCAGCAAGAAGGGATAGATTACAATGAGGTGTTTGCACCAGCGGCAAGGTTGGAGGCAATTCGTTTGTTTCTGGCTTTCGCAACATTCAAGGGTTTCAAAGTTTACCAACTAGACGTGAAGAGTGCGTTTCTTTACGGGAAAGTCCAAGAAGTGGTGTATGTCTCACAACCAGATGGGTTCGTTGATCCAGATTATCCAGATCGAGTGTACAAACTTGATAAGGCTTTGTATGGGTTACATCAAGCTCCCAGGGCGTGGTACGAGACACTGTCTACACATCTGATAAAGAATGGTTTTGAAAGAGGTCAGATTGATAGTACACTATTATCAAGAGGAAGAAGGAAGATTTTCTGCTGGTACAGGTGCACGTGGATGACATCATCTTTGGGTCATCTGATGAAAGCATGTGTAAAGAGTTCGAGCAGGTAATGAAGAGCAAGTTCGAAATGAGTGCTATGGGTGAGCTGTCTTACTTTCTAGGATTACAAGTTGAACAGAAGGAGGATGGGATGTTTATTCATCAAACAAAGTATGTGTATGACATTTTGAGTCGGTTCAAAATGAATGATTGCTCTACTTCCAACACACCCATATGTGAAAATCACAATCTTGGCCCAGATCATGAAAGTACTGAAGACGTTGATCCTACTCAATACAGGGCAATGATTGGTTCTCTAATGTACTTGACTGCTTCAAGACCCGACATCATGTTTGCCGTATGCTTGTGTGCCAGATATCAGGCAAATCCTAAAGAGTCACACATGAAAGCAGTGAAGCGGATTCTTCGTTACTTGAAGGGGAAACCTAAACTTGGGTTGTGGTATCCAGCTGATAGTGATCTGACGTTTGTTGCTTACACTGACTCAGACTTTGGAGGATGCAAGTCGAACAGAAAGTCTACCACAGGTGGTTGTCAGTTCTTAGGAGGCAGGATTGTGTCTTGGCAATGCAAGAAGCAATCTTGTGTGTCTACCTCTACGTGTGAAGCTGAATATATTGCTGCTGGAAGCTGCTGCTCTCAGGTTCTCTGGATACAACAGCAGATGCGCGATTACGGTTTGGATTTCACTCGTACTCCTATTATGATAGACAATAATGCCACTATTTCAATAACTAATAATCCCGTGAACCACAGTCGCACAAAACATATTGACACACGTCATCATTTTATACGGGATTGTGCTGAAAAGAGACTAATTGAATTACATCGAGTCGACACAGAGGATAACCTGGCAGATCTTTATACTAAAGCATTTGACAGGGCTCGCTTTGAACATTTTGTCGAACTCAACGGGATGAGGAATCCTAAATAACTGATTTTTCATAAGAATTTTGTAAATAGTTTACTACTTTTTCTAAAAAAAAAAAATCAAAAATACAAAAAAAAGATTGAAAAATCAAAAACATAAAAAAAATTGAAAAATGAAAAATGAGATTTCACTGTGTGAAAAAGAAGAAGTGATAATACATTGGCAAGTTAGACTGTCACACTGAAATTGAATCAAAATTGCTTAAGTGTGATAGCAGCTTCATTATACGATGTACCAGTAGGCAAAAGCATGAAATAATCAACTTACCAATGTGATATAAACTTAAATGAACTGAATATGAGTGGGGAACACATCAGTGGTGTATGGTTTAATGACCTTAATTCTTGCGTTGATAGATTGCCAAAATCTGAAGTTTTGGGTCTTTATACTGTTGTTTCAACTAGGGATATCTTGGATGTCTGTCTGTTAGAACTAAAATTGTACATGACCTCAGGAAAGAAAGTCACTTGGAATTAACTCATTTCTATTTGAACGTCTGTATGTTTTCCCGATACACACAATTTTGATCTGATTCTGAAATCTTCTCTGAAAAAAGTCGTGTACCTCCTCTGCTGCATCCAGATATATGCTGACCTGGAGGTGCTAGGCAACGACAGCTTCTGCTGCATCCAGAAACATGTTGACCTAGCTGTACGTTGTCGCGCTATAGATCTAATACACCCGAAAGAGGCCCTCAAGTGCCCAAAAGAAACCCAAGAAACCTATATCAAACTGAGAAAATCTCATTTGATCTGTATATTATACCATCTCTACTAAAGATCTATTATGTTCTCTTCTCAACCTATTCCCAGTTAAGATTTCAGAACTCTGGATTGGACTTGTGAAATATGTGGTAGGGAAGATACTTGCATGATAGAGTGTGTTGTTTATATTTCCAGGATTTGATTAGTATTTATTTGGGTGTTCATAGTTAAGCAATCAAAACATGATAAAACAGATTATATGCAGACCTAGACATAGTCAGGATATCTTAAAGGATGAATTCAGTATACTCACCTACTACGATGAATCTTTGTGCATACCTTGATCGTGGGGGTATATCCTGAAGTGGGACACACTAGTATTTCAGTAAATAATATTACCTTAACGTATCATATGGTAATGGTACTTGAAATGTTCATGCATTTTGTTTAGGTGGACAAACATACTGGTAATCGTCTTGAACTGCTTTTCACTGGAAATTAAACAAAGAATTATCTAATTGTGTGAAACAGTTTTATTGAGCTGATATGATCTTCTTACCAGTGATTCTCACAAAAATAGAGTGTTTATTGCTTTTGTATTTACTTGCCTTCAGAAAATATAAAAAATCCAAAAATAGTGTCATTTTCTGTTTAAAATTCTTAACGTACTGAAAACTGTTATTCTTGGAGGAATTGTTACTGATAGGGGGAGACGGTGTTAGAAAGTGAGTTCAACATTTTCATCAGGCAGGTTCTTTTGTGTTGGACAAAAGTTTTGCGTGTTGGTGATGAAGTTGGAAAAGCTTAATCTGTTATACAATTTAACTAATCTCTTGAAAAATAATAATTTATTTAACTTATGTTGAAAAATTCTTATGGTTTCTCGAGATGTTTGTTTTATAGTATACAGATTGAAGCAGTTTGTTGCTGAGAAGTTGCTGTGAAGTGTGAAGATGAGAGTTTGATTGGATGCATGGTAGAACCTCCTTTCTATATTGTAGACAAGATTGAAGAGTTTGAAGATTGTTGTGCAAATGCTGAACTGGAGTTTACTCAAACGCTAACGTGTTGAAGATTTGGTGATTGGATGCATCAGCTTAGGGGGAGTCTGTTGCTGACAGAAGCTATTGAAGCTGAAGCTATCCAAAGACCAAAGACAGTGCAAGACTACTTGAAGATTGCAAGAAGACTGAAGACAAAGTTTTGACTCAAGACAAAGTTTTTATGAAGCTATTGTCATGGGGGAGTTTGTTGGTGCATAATTGTGACAACAGCTTAGATTTGGTCTTTGGATATCTTGTAATTAGTTAAACGATAAACAGTTAGCGGGTTTAGCTTTGTAATAGTTAGTTGTAATGTTTGGGCTAACTAAACCCAAAGAATTGGGTGATGGGGGGCGAATTGGGCCTGTCCAATTCGCAGCCCATGAGGTTTAACCTAGTCCAACTTGTAAACCTTGTGGTATATAAACAAGGTTAGACATTAGGGTTAGAGGTTAATCAGTTAGTCAGCCAAAACAGAGTTGGAGAGACATTGAAATTCGTGAGAACTAGGGTTTGGACGAATTTGAGTGTGTGAGGATCTTGATTGATTGTAATCAGTTAGATAGTTAATCAATAAAGATCCGGTTTGAAAGTGATTGCTGATTTCTGTTTCTACACGTTTTCTGCTAATTCTGATCAAGAGGATTCCGCACTCTTGATTGGAAAGACGATTCTGTAAAGATCCATATACATCAGGGGGACCTACAAGCTCAGGTTAGAACTTCCGTTCAGCAGAGAGATGACGGCTCGACTTTTGGTGTGTCCCCTTTAGAGGATCTTTTCTTCAACAGCAATGACTATCAATTTTATTGTTTCATCAATTTGCTGAGGGCGGCCCTTTTACAAGAAATTGCGAAAAGTATTATACGGGGACTAGGTCAGAATTTCCATTCAGCAGAAGTCCCGGGATAATACCCCAGATATCACTGAGTATAAAGACCTAGTATTCAGAAAGAGGGACCTTTCAAACAAGATTTCAGGGGTTACCTATATATCCAAGAAGTTGTTACCCACGAATTAAGCAAGTTTGAATTTTAGGTTTATATCTCGTCACAATCTACTATATGTGCAAAAACCTACTGGCATATCCGCAGTGAGATTGTTTATCACATTTTACTTTCCATATCTTTAGCATGTTGTGACAGTCCACTGATGTACTATCATTTCCTCTTTTTGACAACAGAACTCATTTTTGATTTTATCATGTTTTTGTATTTTTCAAATTTTCTAATGTTTTTGGATTTTCTGAAATTTTCTACTCCCCCTAAAATGCAAACACATTAATAAAATAGAAAAACAACTATACAGAAAATTGACAACCGATATCGAATTGCTTCAATTCGCCATCCACTAGGCATAAACAATCAGAACTCCCGCTTTCAATAAACCATTTTCTCATTTAGATTTCAAAACACTTAAGTTTGTTTTAATCAAAATGATTTTTCCGAAAAATGAATTTTCTTTTTACCACTTGTAGGTTCACTTGTGAGTTAGGGACATGGTTCATCATATTGTTCATCAATCACTAGTATGAAGATTACATCAAGTTCAACTCAATGACCTTGACGAATCCTTTGTATCACTTGTAAGAACACAAACTATCTACCAGTTGTAGTAAATACAGGTACAACTAAATGACCCTGATTTACCATTTGTAGTAAGCATACGCAACCTCTGTATCAGTTGTAAAAACACAATCACCTGTATCAAGTGTAGGAATAAAACCTCTACACCCAATCAATTTACCAATTAATATGCCGATTCCTGCTTCGCTCTTACCATCCTGGAAGCTCCGGCGTAGTCCTTCACCTGTAAAAATTTCAACAAATTTCAAATCTTTCACAAAAACACTTAACAAGAATGATGCCGATTCCTGATCCACGATTACAAACTTGGGATCTCCGGCGAGTCCAGATTTTCAGGGAAAGAGAATTTCCACCCAAGTCTGACCAACTGAGAATGTTCAGACAAAACTGAGATTGAACAGTAATTGCTCTTTAATCTTCTCAAACTCAGCCAACTTCTCATCTTTTGCTGCACATTCTTTGCAAGGTTCTAGACACTTTTGGCATGGTTTGATTACTTCCACAATCTTTTCTACTTCAATTGTTTTCACCACCTCAACCACCTTTTCTGCTTCAATCACCTTCTCAGTTTCAACAATCTCCTCAACAACAATTTTAACTTCTTCCTTTTGAACAGTTTCATCCTTTTGAGCAACATTTTTAGACTTCATTTTCTTTTGTTCTTTTGTTGCTCGTTTCTCCTTCAGATTCTCCAAGCAATCTGCAAAATAAAAATTAAAACTTTCAGGAGAAAGATGAGATTTTGCAACATTAATATGTCTTTCTTCTTCATCATCACTACTGTCATCAGTTGGGGATTGATCAAACTCAATTGACTTTTCAGAATTATCATCTGAAAAACTAGAATCAGATGGTGTTTGATCAAAAACAGTTGCTTTTTCTAAGCCTTCATCTGAACTAGGTGAGCTTTCATCTGATGAAACAGATTTTTCATCTTCATTCTTCACATTAACACCAATAGCTTTCATCCACTCGGTAAACATATCCGGTTCTTTCACAATTTTAGCAATGAAAGCTTTAAACTCTTCTTTTTTCATCCACAAACATATCCCAGCTAAATACTTCTGGTAACCTTTCATCATCTTGATTGATTAGGCATGCTTTGTTGTCGGATGAAATGTACTTGTTCCAGCTGAAATTCTCTATCACTTTTCTACCATGAGCCACTTGTGGTTCTTGTTGTTGTTGTTGACCAACTTGTTGATATATGGCTTTCCGATAGTAATCATCTTTTCCGAACGGATTCTTTGCTTCACTTGTTTCCCTATTTTTGCATTCCCTCTTGAAATGGCCTTTCTCCCTGCATCAGAAACAAGTAACTTTAGATTTATCAAATCCTAAAGTCGAAACATGTGCATCAAGAAAATCATTTCTTCCAGTAATCAATTTAAAGTTTTCTACTCTTCTTAGAACACTCGCTAAACACCATTTGATGTCCATAAGTTCCATTTCTTCAGCGTTTATCTGATCGTAATCCTCCTTTGTCAGCATAGGATTCCCGATCCTTCCTGCCACCAAACCTTCAAATGATTGTAGCACAGTAGCAAGCAACACCATATGATCTTTTGCAATTTCTTCAGAAAAGCTTTGACCTTCTGGAAGATTCAATGCAATGTTGCATTGTATCACACAACCATTTCCAGTTTTTGAGCTATGAGAGTGAAAACTTGATGTTGAACTCTTCGGATTCACACTTGGATATGAAGAGAAACCACTGCTGCTATTAGGACCTTGTTCAACCTTTTCAGATGAGTTTCCAGCAATAAACGCAGTTTGTATTTTCGGGCTTCTTTCAACTTCTTGAACACTGCCTTTGTAGTACATTTTCACGTCTTGTTGACCACTCGGATTATTCATCCTCGTAATCTTTTGTTGTTCAAGATCCTGACCCTCAATCTTCTCGATGAACTGAGAAATTGTCAAACCATCATATTCTCCAGTATTCTTCAAGATCATCAAATATGCACCCCACTCTTTCTGAGGTAAAGCGTCAGCTAACTTGTCGACCCATTCCTCTCGATCTTTGGTTATGCTTAACATAGACATAGATCGCACTAAGTGGCAATATCTTTCAATTAACTTCTTTGTATCTTCCCCGGGCAGACTGGTGAAAAGATCAAATTCCTTTTTAAGCAGTGCCTTTTTGCTTTTAATCATCTTCTCACTTCCCTCATATTTGATTCTAAGAGCATCCCAAATAGATTTTGAAGTTCTGTCATGTTGAAGCAATATAAAGATGTCTTCTTTAATGGCTTGCTGAAGTAGACTGATCATCATCTTTTCAGCTTTGTACATATCACGTTCTTTGTCACTGAATTCTGATATTTCTTTTTCAACTTGCAGATCAGTACGTTGTAGAACATACTTTTTCAAAATACACTCCCATGATCTTAGATGGTTAGCTTGAACCCAGTTTTCAAATCTGTCTTTCCATCCGTAATACTCCTCATTGCTCATTAGCTTTGGGGGGTTTTTGCATTGTTCCAGTCTCATTTTCCAAGTTCATGTTTTGAGCAATGGAAGCCAGAGTAGTCGGAGATGTGGCAAACGCATTGTAGAATTCTTCACTCATGATTTGGTAACACGGTTAACAAAAATCAACACTTTTCAAGCGGAATCTAGCTTTAAGCGGAATCACCTGAAATAAACACTTCAAGCGAAATTAAGAGTTTAAGGTTTCAAGCGGAATAACAGATTCAAACGGAATCACTTTGATTTCGTTTGAATTTCAAGCGGAATTAAGTTTGAAGCGAAATCACTGATTTCGCTTGAACTTTCAAGCGAAATAGCAACTTTGAAGCGGAATCAGACAGTTTCAAGCGGAAACAGCCAAGCGGAATCTCAATCTCGAGCGGAATCACTGATGATCGTTCAAGCGGAATTAGCTATTCAGTCCATTTTAGCAACTTTTAATCCGAATTTTAGTCTGATTCTTTCAAGGGTTTGTTAAAATGTAGTTTTCCACAATATCTGAGAAAATTGGCCGATTTTAACCGTGAAAACTTGTTCATATGATAAAAGAAGGTGTAGAAGTAAGAAAACACAACGAAAACAAGCTGAAATCTGCAGAACTCCTCCTCCTGTGCTCTGATACCACTTGTGGGATCGTGTGATGACCCGAACGAGTCATTCAGAGAAGTTTTGATCTGTTTCAGATGCGGAAAATAAGAAACAGACTTAGACACAGCTTGCAATTCACTTTAAACACTCTTCTGATTGATATAACAACAATTACAACCACAGGATAAACCGGCAGCACCTCGGTATCCGAATCAAGAACTCTATTAAATGATTTCGCTCGAAACACCTATTTATAGACTTGGGATTCCGCTTGAAACAGCTTCAAGCGGAATACAACTCAAGCGAAATCACTCACATCATAACTCAAGCGAAATTAACACATTCTGATTTCGCTTGAACATTCTCAAGCGGAATCACTTACAATTGCACTTTCAAGCGAAATCATCTATAAAATCTCCTATTTTCTCGATCTACGTGCCCTGATCTAAACACTCTAGTGTAAGACTCGATACAAGACGAAGTCGACAGATGCATGCACTAACAAAGTTTCATGAAGAATAATGCGAATACATGACTACATGATAAATTGCCTTTGTTTGCATATACTGATTGTTAGTGGTTACTATCTGTATATATGTTAGGATTACGACGTTGCAGGCACACATGTTATCCTCAGAGAATGGATTGTCGGATGCCCGCGACCCGATGGCAGTCGCATCAGACAACGAGGCCATGCCCGGGCCAGAGGTATATACGCCAGCCACTGCGAGTGATCCTGACATGCTGTCCAAGGACGAGGACGACTTCCAGTCGTTCGCGCTACCAGACTTTGGTGATTATTTACCATTGCTGATGGTTTCCCTGATGAGGATCCTTATGTCATCCCTGTTCCAGGCCATGTATAACAACCCTCCTAAAATAATCCGACACCCTAAAAATGATTAGAATGTCCTAAAAACGTCCTAAAATACACCCCGTATGCAAAAACGGGCCCCGAATACCTTTATTTATATTAAAATTAAATAAAAACGATTTTTATTTGTTCCTGGCGGGCCGCGAAGACCTCTCCTTGGTATTACGCGCGTCCCGACAGCTAGTCACAAGGGCCGCACCCTAAGGTGCCACGTGGCATAACGCGTGTGGAAGCTATCGGTCGAGTCAGCCAAGCTAGGGCCTACCCTAGTTAGCCTCGCGGGCCGCGAAGCCCCTTACCGATTCTTACGTGGGCCGCGACAGGGTGGTCGATCAACCCTATAAAAGGGGTCCTCAGCCTTCAATTTTCGTCGTTCATTTTCTCGATCTCTCTCTCTATATTCTACATAGCTATTATAATTTTCGGGCATAATACCCCCTCAATTAACGAAGTTCTGCCTCGTTGTAAGTATCATAACCCCGGTTACGTATTAGATACATTGCTCGATTGATCCAGGGTTCCGTAACGACTATCGTGGTTCTGCCCGACGTAATCGTTGGAATGCCGTCTCGGGGACGGTATTGATAATGTAAATATTGGGTTATTATACTAACACACGTGCATTTGTGTATTTAATAGATAATCACCAGGAAACCCTAAAGGAAAACCTAAGACAGCAATGTGAGTAATCTCCTTTTTGTTAATTGTTTTTACAAAATCTCACATAATTAATATTATATTAAACAGTTATTGAGTATTTGTATTCTACAATTATCGTCAGTATGTTGGAGTTTTGGATACAAAATTTGTTACTACCTTGTGAGGAGTAACATGACCACAAGTCGGGTTGACAGTACCGTGGGTGGTAATTAAGTAGATGGAAACAAATGTAAATTGCGCGACCGCCCTCAATACAGTACAATGGTTTTTACTAAACTTGATTAAACTGAGATTCACTCACCAGTATTTCCCACTGACAAAATGTTTTTAAACGTGTTTCAGGTAACAAAATGTGAAAGCCAAATAGAAGCCAGCTGGACAGCACTGAAGGCTTGGAAAAGTGGTTATAAAGTTACCTAAAATAAAGAGATGTTTTATTTAAATAAAATAGGGTTTATCCTATGAAAGTGTGTGTACTTAAAACTTGGAATTTTCCCACGTGTTTAATATTATGAAAGTGTGGTATTTTACTCTGATAAAATATTTCCTTACTACGATCCTGATGTGATTTCCGCTGCCAAAAAGGATAAAACACAGATACCACCGAAACTGGCCGCGGCCGCCCGTTCCCGGGTTTGTTAGGGGACGGGGGTTGCGACAGAAGGTGGTATCAGAGCTAACCCACTGATTCAGCCACAGAAGTGTTCTACTGACACCAAGATATTATTCAAAGTGTTAGGAAATAAATTATGGAACTAAGTGCATAATTATATTTTATTGTTGTGTGTTATTTAACTATTTGTTAGTTTACAGTATGAGCGACCAAGGACCTTCCGACGCCTACCGTCAGTTGTCCAGCTCACCTAGGAGCGAAGGCACCTCTTCACAGCATGCCCTCTTAGGGTATTCAGCTAACAATGAAGATGGGATATTCGTGTTTAAGGCTCAGTCTGAAGAGCCACTCCCTCCTAAAAAGAGAGGATGGTTCAGTAGAGGAGGGCATGAACGTAGGAAAAGAATGAAAAAGTTACAACAACAGCGAGCCCTAGCGGCCGCTAAAAGAGAAACAGATGCCCACACACAGGATATGCTTAATAGGAGTTTAGCCAATTTCCATATCCTAGCAACCACAGCTGCCGACCCTAACCTGGAGCAACTGATAGCACCCCAACCATTACCACTATTCCCCACACAGCCAATGGAAATAGAAAACAACCCAGAAAATCAAATTCAAATGCATGATTTTAACCCAGAGGAGATACCTAGGATACCATCACCTAATCCCTTAGACCCAGACTACGACCCGTGGTTAGATGAACATAGGGATTACCAGCAGTGCTACCCAATACCAGAAGATGAACCCATGCCGAATCTAGTAGCCTACCCAGGTTTGGACCCTCTAGATCCCTACTTTGATAACGATGAATACATTAGGGAAATTTTAGAGAATCCATACCCGTAGCAGAAACCCATGCCCCAATTCCCAAACCCAGTCCCAGCACCTGCACCCCCAATGAGTGCAGAAAATGTCCAAGAGCTCCGAAATTTCGGAAAAGAGATTTTAGAAAGTAGCGAGAGGATGAGACGGGTTGGAGAGCGACTCGTCTGGAAGTATGATGAGCGCAATATGGAGTTCTGGATGAACCCATATCCGTGATGGTGGTGGTGGTAATAATAATAATAATAATAATAATAACAATAATAATAATAATATATAATATATGTGTATGTTTGAAAAAAAATCTAAGACAATAGTTATGGACGCATAATAGTATTGTAATTTTTAAATTTCAGTATCAGTTTTTATTAGATGCATATTATATATATAAGAAAGAGTAAGTCGAAATGTTCGACGTTTTTGATCAATACGCGTGTTGTGTGATTGGTTGTATTAAATATTATTTTGTGATATTAATACGTGGTAAATCTTTAAAATTCAGATGGACAACGAAGTGAACCAGGAAAACCAGAATGACAATAACCCGAGTAATGATAATCCGAACAACTATAACAATGGAAACCAAGTAGATAACAGTGTCATCCAACACATAGTGACACAAGGGATAATAGATGTAATGCCATATATTATCAGAGCTTGATTTTTCTCTTTTATCAGAATTTGTCTTGTTATAATCTGAAAAACACACCCCGTATGCAAAACAGTGTCATCCAACAACTTAGTACACTATGTAACCATAACAACTTATGCATATTTCTTAATATATATTATCAAATATATTGCTTAATTATAGAATTATAAAATATCAGTTTATAGTAACAAATATCAGTTATTAAAAACTTACATAATCATAATTAGTATCAATTAATTATTTACTTAAATTATATGCTATAATTTATAATGAATTTGCCTAATTTGTCGATCGACTTTCTATAAATGATCAACTACTTGTGTATAAGTGTGTGTCATCAATCATTTTGTTTATTCACTTTTATGTGGGTTTAGTCTATTCACTTTAATTGTGTGTTTTTTTCTTGTGAATCCTTATAACAAGAAGTTTACATGCATTTACCTATTGTTTGACTCTTGATTTACTTATCATATCAATCCTTCTGCTTAATATTTATTCTCAAGTATGTTTACCACTCTTATTATGTTACCTGCTCATCTTATAGACAATGGTTTATTACATTTTATTATTTATGTACAATATTTTCGTTAGTTTAATGCAACACAGAAACAAGATGATTAACATTCATATATATTCTTATATATTGTTCCACTAACTTAACATAATCCATAGATCTACATGTTACCTATTCATGTAGCAAAAAAACTACCACCAACGTCTTCATACCCAAATATATGGATATACCAAAAAACCCTAAACATTAACAATCCATAAACCATCAAAATAGAACACTACTACCATACTTTCACACATTACTATTTTCGATCCACACTTCTTAACTCGAGCACCTGTTTTGAGGTAACAAAGTTGAAGTGTAGAATGTCACCATTCTTCAAACTATTTGCAGCCATGAATTGACCCCACTTCACCATTTTGTAACGCGGTGCGTCACCATTTTGTTCTGTTTCCACTTCATTAACCATCACTTTGCCTTCCAAAGTCTGAATCTTCAATTCATGAAGTTCTTGAGTAAGGCCTGATCTCCTGGCAACCTCAACAGGAAGTCGCTACATAAAATATGTTACATAGCATTAATATAATGTACCCTATAAAATACTTAAATTTCGTATACTTTAGAATTTAAATTTTCATACCAATCAGTTTTCTCCTTTTCGAGTAAACTCATAATTTTCAGGATCAACTTCAGCCTTTATTCATGTTCCACTATTACGCTTCCTTTTCTTTTCTTCTCCAACTTTTGATACATTCTCATTGTAGTTTATACTCTGTCATTTTAAATATTAATGAAATTCATTAAATAGTTGTAATTGATGGTATTCAATAATCACTGATAAGTGTATTATACATGTGATTAAAATAATGGTTACCTCTCTTTTGATTGATGATCGACGATAGTTTGGAACTTCGGGTGTCACAACTTCTGGAGTTTTGTCAATCTCCTTTCCTTTTTTTGATGTTGATTCAATCACTTTTACAACGTCTTTGTCTTTCTTGTAAACCTATTAAAGATATAATTATAGAGATCAAAACTATAAATATATATATACTAATCATATGTAAAGCTGTAGTAATGTATAATAAATTTTTATGACCTCATCTTTGACGTTAACCTCAGAAGTTGAAGCATTAATTTTTTGTGATGTCAACTGGTCACAATTTAGAAAGCTTGTGTGGTATTCAACATCTGCTCATTTTCATTTCCAATAATGTTATCCTTATAGTTAATGTATGTTCAATTTCATTTATATACCAAAAAAATGCAACAATACTATAATACTTCATTAATCAATCTAATATTAACAACATGTAAATTATAATCCAGTACCTCATTCATCAATGTATCTCCACTTGTATCCCTTTCATTTTCAGATTCAATAAACTTCTGTTACAAAAAAATTAAAATATAAGCAATCTTAATTATTTGATATATTATGTGTAAGAATAAAATACTTACAAAACAAACACTTTCTTGGAATGTTGTTTTAGATATTATTTCACAAAAATCACTATCTTTGGATTTTTCATGAAAACCCAATACAACTTCAATGCCATTCTGAATACCCTCAATTGAAATACAACATTATCAATCTTCTCAAAGATCATTGTGTCACCATCCATAATTTCCAGCCTCTCACACAGTTTCGGCCATCCGTCCGTAAAAGCATAGGTAACATGAACATTGGCTGCCATCACATCCCAGTACTTACCAGCTGTATATAGTTGGTAAATGCCGTTTAGCTCGTGATTTTTGTAAAACATGCTAACAAACTCAGTTGGAATTACCTGCAAGTTATTAAAATAAGTATATAAATATTATTATTAGCATATCTATTACAAATCAATTTTTGTTAATGTCTGTCAGACAATTAATTATCAAACAGTATGTTTACCGTAAGACCCAACTTTGCGTAGTTGTTCATTGTTATGTACGATTCACCACACACGTTATTTAGGAAATGATAAACCTCCAACTCTTTGTCCCCTATGCTTCTAAAGAGCAGCCAAGTGTTTTTTAACAAATTAAGATTGTTAACAACAGCCCTCCAACCATCTGTTAACACTGGTAGCTTATTCATGTGTCTAAGTCTTACAGTCCAATGTCTACCGTCTTCATGATGAACCTCTATGTTCATGTGTTGCCAATCTTTTCCCCATTTTTTGTTAACAAATTCAGCAGGTACCAGCTGGATTAACATTGTTAAATTATACAAAAAAAAAACTTATGTCAATATTACATATTTTATACAATGTTTAATTTAATCAAAATAGAGATGGAAAGTACACATACCAATGAAAGATCTTTAGGTTCTTCCATCAGTTGAACAAATGATAATACCATCTTCTAAACTGCAATGTAGCATACATATTATTTCATATTCATAATTTTTATGGTTCGTTTTGGTATTATAAAGTTATTTTAAAACATGAAGAACAAATAAATGTAACTTATTCCAAATAAATATCATATTCTAACTAAAATTCAAACTTGAGAATATTATGAACATTTAATAATTAAACATTACTTACTTATAAAGTAAAGTATTTCAACAAAATATGTAGGAAAAATACAACTTAATCATGATTTATTCAAAAAATTAAGTATTTCTTTTTAGACATTCACTATTAACTTATGTGATGCCTAAATGTATTTTGTAACTTAATCTCATATTCGGTTACCTACTTGTATCCAAAATTAATAACTTTAACCATTATCAACGTTATTTAAACATGTATTTAATCCTCTTTTGAGTTAGATCATATATAAAGTTTAGCAACCCACTAAATCATTGATACTCAAAACATGCAACCTATAAATACTACTGATTTATGATTTCAGAATGTTACCCTGTTCTAACTCCATCTGAATTATAGTTATTTATATATTTAACTGATTATTATGATTCAAAGAATACTCACTGATTAGTATATCGATGATAAGAATCTTACCTTTTTGTTTAAAATTATCCGAGAAGGTATCTTCCAAACCCTTTGATTATCTTCGAAGTTATGTAGAAAGCTTCTTCAAAACCCTAGCTGTTGAAGAAGACGATTTTTTGTGGTATAGTTTTTTAGAGAATTGATGTTTTGATGGTAATAATGAGTTGTTTTTGGGAGAAGATATTGACTTGATGGTTTAGGCTAATAAACGGCTATGTCATGATTATTGTTATTTTTTTATTTTGTATTATTTTAATTAATTCTTATATATGTTTTCAATTATATAATATAGGAAATGGCAAATAAGAGAAGATTAGAAAATACTCCGTTGAGTGATACTGCTTTAGTTCGGGAATCATTTAACAGTAAGTTTTGTCTGAACATTATCTTTTTCGTTAACAGTTAAATATACTTCATTTTTTATTAAATATCTATTTATTCCCTTATTTTATGATATAAAATGTAATTCGTTCACTCTGTCCGTCTGTTTGCGGGTGAAATGCGGTACATAGATTCAACTGAGAACCAAAGTCTTCTTGAAAGGATTGCCAAATCCTTGACACGAAGCGTCCATCTCTATCAGAGATGATTGAGAGTGGCACTCCATGCCGTGCAACAATCTCTCTCATGTATATCTCCGCAAGTTTACTCGTGTTGTCTTTTTCCTTGATAGGCAGAAAGTGCGTAGATTTCGTTAGACGGTCTACTATCACCCAAATCGTATCGTGGCCCTTGGGCGTCCTTGGCAACTTCGTTATGAAGTCCATTGAAATCTGTTCCAATTTCCATTTTGGGTATTTCAGGTTGCTGTAGAAGACCTGAAGGCTTCTGGTACTCGGCTTTCACTTTGGCGCAAGTTAAACATTTCCCAACATATACTGCAACATCGCCTTTCATCTTTGGCCACCAATAAAAATCCTTTAGATCTTGGTACATTTTATCCGATCCTGGATGGATCGAGTACCGTGACTTGTGCGCTTCATTGAGAATAACTTCTCTCAAACCACAGAAGAGGGGAACCCAAATTCTTCCCAAGAAACACAATGTTCCATCCTCCTTAGGTACCAATTGCTTCTCCATTCCCCGGAGATATTCGTTCTCAAGATTTTCCCTTTTAAGAGCTTCCCTTTGTGTAGCACGAATGCGCAATGTGAGGTCTGTTTGAACAATCATTTCCAAAGCCCTAACCCTTATTGGCTTGATCCTTTCCTTCTGACTCAGGGCATCGGCGACCACATTCGCCTTCCCTGGGTGATACTTGATCTCACAAACATAATCATTCAGCAGTTCTACCCAGCGTCTTTGCCTCATGTTAAGTTCTTTTTGGTTGAAGATATGTTGCAGGCGTACCGTGTTGGTGCACTACATCTGCTGATTACGTCTTGTATCGAGTCAATAGTCTTAAGTGTTAGATCTGGGCACAATATACGAGAAATAGTGAGATTGTATAGGTTTATAGGGTTTGGACCGCTCATAGGTACATGGTGATAGTGGGCCGCTCATGTGTCAACATGTGGACCGCTTTTCTGACATATATATGGACCGCTTATTGGGCATGTCCAATAAGCGGTTCCAGTCGCCTATATATACCCTTAGAGCGATCTCATTTGTAACGGTTCCTGATTTTCGTACCGAGGTGCTGCCGGATCGAAAACAGGTTGTACTCATCGTCAAATCAATAGAAAAGGAGTTTAAAGTGATATACTAGCTATTCCTACGTCACTTACTTGTTTTCCGCACCTGTACTTGACGAAAACACCTCTGAACGACTCGTTCGGGTCAGCATACGATCCTACAAGTGGTATCAGAGCTTCAGGAGGAGGAGTTCTACAGGAATTAGCTGAAAATTTCCGAAAATTCTATCTTCTACTCATTCTTTTTTCAGTTTCAGATATTTTTCACGGTCGAAACTTGCTCAAAATCCCTGAGATTGTGCATGATGGTATAAAGTCAAACCCTTGAAAGTTTGGGGTTGAAATTCAAAGAAATAGTGGGTCAAATCGTAGTCCGAAGTAGGATCGCTTTTCGGGAACAACTCTGAACCGCTCTTAGATCACTTCTGGAATCGCTCATTCGTACACTTTTGATCTGGACCGCTCCAAAGTAGCTTCTTGAACCGTTCTTTCGAACATTCTTGGATCGCTCGAACAACTCACCTTGAACCGCTCATCCGGACGATTGAGGATCGCTCATTCGAACGATCAGGAACCGCTTATTCGGATTATCAGGGATCGCTTTTTCGGACAAAGTGTGGATCGCTTAATTGACATTTGTGTTGGACCGCTCAAAACACATTGCCTGGATCGCTTATTTGCTCACTGATTGAATCGCTTTTCTGACTGTTATCTTGAAAACGTGTTAAGTCATCATGAATTCTGAGTTTTACAACGCCTTTGCTACATCGACTACTCCAGCCGCGATTGCTCAAGCCATGAATCTTGAAAATGAGACGGGAACCACCCAGAAACCCCCGAAACTAATGAGTATTGAAGAATACTACGGGTGGAAAGATCGTTTTGAAAACTGGGTTCAGGCAAATCATCTCAGATCATGGGAATGCATATTGGAAAAGTACACATTGCCCCGAACAGAATTGCAAGTCACTAAACAGATATCTGAATTCTCAGAACAAGAACGTGCAATGTACAGAGCAGAGAAAATGATGATCAGTTTGTTACAGCAGGCGATTAAGGAAGATATATTCATTCTGCTACAACACGACAAAACTGCGAAGTCAATTTGGGATGCTCTTAAAGTGAAATTCGAGGGTAGTGAAAGTATGATCAAAAGCAAGAAGGCATTGCTTAAAAAGGAATTTGATCTGTTTAGCAGTTTGCCGGGAGAGGATACTAAAAAGCTAATTGAGAGATACTGCCACTTAGTGCGTTCGTTATCGATGTTGGGAGTTGAAAAAGGTCGTGAGGAATGGGTTGATAAGTTGGCTGACGCGTTACCTCAGAAAGAGTGGGGAACGTATTTGATGATACTGAAAAACACGGGTGTTTATGAGAAACTTACAATTGGTCAGTTTATTGAGAAAATTGAGAGTCAGGATCTTGAACAGCAAAAGATCGCGAGGATGAATAATCCTAGTGGTCAACAAGATGTTAAAATGTACTATAAAGGAAGTATTCCAGTTTCTGAAGCTGAAAGAAGTCCGAAAATTCAATCCGCCTTCAGTGCTGGTGATTCATCTGAGAAAGTTGATCAGGGTTCAAACAAGAGCAGCAGTGGATTATCATCGTTTCCAAGTGTGAATCCAAAAGAGACTAACACAAGCTTTCAGTCTCAGAGTACAAAAACTGGAAACGGATATGTGATTCAGTGCAACATAGCTCTCAATCTTCCAGAAGGTCAAAGTTTTTCTGAAGACACTGCTAAAGACCACATGGCACTTCTGGGTTCAGTTCTGTTATCTTATGAAGGTCTAGTTGCTGGTCGGATCGGAAATCCTATGCTCACCAAAGAGGATTACGACCAAATAGACGCTGAGGAAATGGAACTTATGGATATCAAATGGTGTCTTGCAAGTGTTCTTCGTAGAGCTGAGAAATTCAAAACCATTACCGGGAGAAATGACTTTCTTGATGCACATGTTTCTACTTTAGGTTTTGACAAATCTAAAGTTACTTGTTTTCGATGCAGGGAGAAGGGCCATTTCAAGCGGGAGTGCAAAGGAAGAGAAGCTAGCGGAGCACAGAATCCATTCGGGAAAGATGATTACTACCGCAAAGCTATTTATCAGCAAGTTGGTCAATCCCAGGAACCTCAGACAGCTCACGGAAGAAAAATTGAAGATTCCAAGAGAGCATGTTTGGTAGATTTCAGCTGGAGTGACTACATATCATCTGAAGCTACAGCAGAACGAGTTATCGATCAAGATGATGAGAAACTACCAGAGGGTTTCAGTTGGGATATGTTCATGGATGAAAAGGGAGGTTTTAAAGCTTTCATTGCAAAGATCGTCCGAGAGCCAAATTTGTTTGCTACTTGGATGAGATCTATTGGAGAGAATGTATCAAGTGGAGATGAAAAATTTGTATCATCTGATGAAAGTTCAGATAGTACTGATGGACTTTCAGAACACTCTAGGGATATTTCAGATAATTCAGATGAAACTGTTCAAGAAAAGGAAGTTGTATTTGATAAAACACCGTCTGATTCTGGTGTTTCTGATGATGATTCTGAAAAATTTGTACAGTTTGATCAATCACCTGATCATAGCAGCAGTGATGATGAGGAAGAGAAACATATAAATATTGCAAAATCTCATCTGTCTCCTGATAGTTTTAATTTCTATTTTGCAGATAAAATAGAGAAATTGAAGGAAAAACGAGCTGCAAAAGAACAACAATCTGAATCTGAGGGTGATGTTCAGAATGTTGAAAGTGTTGCTGAGAAGATCACCAAGGAAGATAAGGAAGAAGAAGAGATTATCAAAGAAGAAAAGGTGATCGAGGTAGAAAAGGTGATTGAAGTGGAAAAGGTAATTGAAGTAGAAAAAGTGGTTGAAGACATTAAAACAATTGAAGTTGAAAAGATTGTTGAAGTTGTCAAGCCATGTGAGAGGTGTTTGGAAGCATGCAAGGATTGTGTAGTCAAAGACGACATCATTGCTGAGTATGAAAAGAAAAAAGAGCAGTTATTGTTCAATCTCAACTACGTGAAGGAATCGTACGATGTATTGAACAAAAAAGTAACTGGTCTACAAACAACAAACACTGAAAGAGAACAGGCGTTGACAATGATGAATGCAACTTTAATGTCGAAGCAAAAAGCTATAAATTTCTACATTGAAGAAAGTGCCAAATGGAAGCAAGAGTTGGAGAAAGAAAAGATTGAAAATGAGAGGATTAGGAGGTTATTGTTGAGCTATTCTACCTCTGATTATGTTATTGATCGTGTTTATCCAACTGTTGCAGGTATGGAAGCTTTTCAAGCAGAGAAGCCGAAAGAAAAGAAAGATTGTGGTAAGAAACAGACCGTTAGCTATAACAAGTGTCCGCCTCCAATTTGGGATGGGTATTCACCTAGGAAACCAAATGAGGAACAACTTGCAAAAGCAGTCAATATACAGCTTAAAACCGACACAACTGACGTCTTACCAGAAAACATTGATGTGACGTTTACCTCATCTGATACTGATCATGAGTCTGAATTAATCAAAAAGGTGGTCGATCAGGTGTTGGACACTGATGAGGAGACAGAGTCAAAGTCTGAGTCTGGAGGGTCAAAGTCGTCAGTCAACAGTCAAAATTCGTCGGTTAAACGGTCTTATAGTAAAGAGTTTTTGTTATCAAAGGCAGATTTGGATGATGAAACCTTCGAAGTTGTTTATACTTTGAATGGTTCTGACAAATTATATTACAACAAAGAATTTCCAATTTTAAGTGTTAAAACGAATCTAATCAACAAAACTTTTAAACTAATAGAGGTTAATATTCCTGAGTTAAAAGTTTTGAAAAATTTTGAAAAATCTAAAAAATATACTTCTAGAGTTCAACAACGTCTAAACAAGAAAAAGGGTTACAATTCTGGTCCTGGTTTTCCAAAGAAACCTAACCAAAATCGTAGCTATAAAAAGAAAGGTTTAGGCTTTATTCCACCAGAAAATGATAAAAATATGAAAAATTCTAAAAAGAAATCTGAATTTGTGACAGGTGGAAGCTCAGAAGATGAACAGCAGAAACCATTTTGGAGACAAACTAACAAAGAGTTTCTTGCTGAAAAGAGAAAGAATGGAACTGGAGTATTTCATCCGAGAAATGCTCAAACCTGTTTAAAATGCAATGAAGCTGGTCACATTGCATCGGATTGTTCGAAAGATATCAAAGCAAAACAGGGAGCTTCTCAAAAGATGAAAGACAAAGTTGAAGAAAAAGCCGAGAAATCCAAAATTTTTAAGAATTCGAAAAATGAAGTTGGAGAATGTTCAAAGAAAAAATGCTCAAAGAAAAAGACAACTTTTTACAAAAGACAAGGAAATGACAACCAAGTGTGGGTTGCGAAGAAAGGTGAAGTGAAAGTCGGCGATGAATCTGGTTCCACAAAGCCAGAAGAGCCACAAGTTATGGAGAAAAGTTCAGAAAATGATGATGTTCTTCCATCATTGAAGTTTGAGGAGGTTATGAAGGAAATTGGAAAAATTGAAATTTCAAATCAATTTTATGATGATGAAAAGGAATTTGATGTTGAGAAAACATTCAACGGGAATGTTAAGAAGATATTTGAGAAAATGTTGAGTGGAAAAGCTAAAGGGGTAAAAGATTTTTACGCAACTAAAAAGGCGACATACAACCCTACAGCTGAAGAGTTGAAAGTCCTCAAGTCTGAGAAGACTTGGAGGGAAGTTTGCTTCCCAGAATAGTCAAAGGACTACGTCGGAGATCCCAAGTTTATATCGTGGATCATGAATCGGCATCTTTCTAGTATTTGAGAAGTTTGAATGTTTGTGTTTAATGCTTGAATGTTTTGTTTACAGGTTGAAGGACTACGCCGGAGATCCCAAGTTTATATCGTGGATCATGAATCGGCATCTTTCTAGTATTTGAGAAGTTTGAATGTTTGTGTTTAATGCTTGAATGTTTTGTTTACAGGTTGAAGGACTACGCCGGAGCTTCCAGGTGGGTAATTGTGAAGCAGGAATCGGCATTTTGGTTGAAAAATGGTAATGTAGAGGTCACATTCCTACAAGTGGTAACCATTGTATCTACAAGTGGTAATCTTGATCCCACAAGTGGTATTTGTGGTTAAATTTTTGAGATGCTTGGATACTGTGAAGTGATTACATTTACAAGTGGTACAGGAAACTATTGAATGCAAATGGTAAATCAGGGACATTAATTTGTACTTGATTTACTATTCATGACAAAAGATAGACAAGATGATGAACCACATCCCCATTTTAAAATTGATAGACCTACAAGTGGTTGTTATCAACACAAATTCATTTTCCGGAAAAATCATTTTGATTAAAACAAACTTAAATGTTTTGAAATCTAAATGAGAAAATGATTTGTGATAGGGGGAGTTCAGATTGTTTATGCCTAGTGAATGGCGATTTGATGTAATTCAGTGTCGGTTGTCAAGTTTCTGTATAGTTTGTTTTATTTTTTATGTTTCTAGTAGGTCAAAAGTCTAGAAGTTTTCAAATTTTCTTTAAAATGTGTTTGCATTTTAGGGGGAGTAGGGAAATTTCAGAAAATCCAAAAACATTTGAAAAATTTTAAAAAGCCAAAAACATGATAAAATTCAAAAATGAGTTTTGTTGCGAAAAAGAGGAAATGATAGTACATCAGTGGACTATCACAGCACGCTAAAGAATTGTAAAGTTAAAAAGTGTTAAACAATCTTACTGCGGATGTGTCAGTAGATTTTCACACATTTAGTAAATTGAAACGAGATATAAACCTAAATCAAACTTGCTTGATTTGTGGGTAACTATTCTTGGATATATGGGTAACCCCCGAAATCTTGTTTGAAAGGTCCCATATTCTGAGATACTAGGTCTTTATACTCAGTGATATCTGGGGTATTATCCCGGGACTTCTGCTGTATGGAAGTACTGACCTAGTCCCGGATAATACTTTCTGCAAATGCTTGAAAAAGCGCCGCCCTCAGCATGCTGATGAAACAATAAAATTGATAGTCGCTGCTGTTGAAATGCAAAAAGATCCTCTAAAGGGGACCCACCAAAAGTCGAGCCGTCATCTCTCTGCTGAACGGAAGTTCTGACCTGAGCTCTCACGGTTTCGCATCTAACCCCTTTACAGATATCATCTGTGGTATACTCACCTGTAAGACTGAATATTTGGGATCTAGATACGGGAGTATATTCAAGTGGAGTGATACACAATTAAGTTTAAGTTTCTAAAACATTAAATATCGTATCTCGAATCGATTGAAATTTGTGTGAAGATTTAAGTGGACAAACATACTGACAATCTAGGTAAACTGTTTAAAGCTTAAAATGATATCAAGCTTAACGGTGTTGGTGATTTGTCTCATAAACTGATATGATCCTCTTGCACGAACTCACAAAAAATATTGTTTGTAAATAGTTTATTTCTGCATGTGGTGTCAACAAATGTCTCTTAGAAAATCCAAAAGATTTTGTGTGTGTTTTAGCATAATTTTGAAAAAATCAAAAAGATTTTCGACAACTGATATTGGAAAACTGATTTTCAAAATTCCGAGTGCTAAACTTGATGAACAGCATTTTGAGGGGGAGTGTTTGTGTAAATCTAAATGTTTTCGTTAATTCTAACCTTCTTCAAGTGGTTCATCATAGATTGTTTTTGAGGGGAGTCATATGTTGATGCAGAAGTTTTTGATATGTAATAAATCTAGAAAAGTTTATTTCTGAGTTAAGATTGTGCAGGAATCAAGAGATCTGATCAAGAGAATTAAAGTGTTTTTAAAGCCAGGTTATTCGATTCTGAAGGCCTGTGTAGATCAGACAACGATCCTGAAGATGTTGCTGAAGAACAAAGTAATGCCAGCAAATCGAGCGGGGGAGTCTGTAGATAGAGAAAGAAAAGCTCGAAGACTGATCAAGACTGAAGATGAGAAGATACAGCATGGTGTGACTCGATAGTCGACTCCATCAACATCTGAGGGGGAGTCTGTTGGTGCACTACATCTGCTGATTACGTCTTGTATCGAGTCAATAGTCTTAAGTGTTAGATCTGGGCACAATATACGAGAAATAGTGAGATTGTATAGGTTTATAGGGTTTGGACCGCTCATAGGTACATGGTGATAGTGGGCCGCTCATGTGTCAACATGTGGACCGCTTTTCTGACATATATATGGACCGCTTATTGGGCCTGTCCAATAAGCGGTTCCAGTCGCCTATATATACCCTTAGAGCGATCTCATTTGTAACGGTTCCTGATTTTCGTACCGAGGTGCTGCCGGATCGAAAACAGGTTGTACTCATCGTCAAATCAATAGAAAAGGAGTTTAAAGTGATATACTAGCTATTCCTACGTCACTTACTTGTTTTCCGCACCTGTACTTGACGAAAACACCTCTGAACGACTCGTTCGGGTCAGCATACGATCCTACATACCGTATAAGTAATGTCGCCAGATCTTCAAAGCGAATACCACCGCGCCTAATTCCAAATCATGCGTGGTGTAATTTTTCTCGTGGACCTTCAACTGGCGAGAAGCATATGCTATTACCTTCTGACGCTGCATTAGTACACAACCCAAACCTTGACGCGAGGCGTCGCAATATACCACGAAGTCGTCCATGCCTTCGGGTAGAGATAAGATCGGTGCGTCGCAAAGTTTGTCCTTCAACAATTGAAACGCTTCTTCTTGTTTGTCTCCCCAATCTTTCTGCGTAAGTGCGGTCAAAGGTTGAGCGATTTTTGAGAAATCCTCAATGAACCTTTGATAATAACCAGCCAAACCTAAGAATTGTCGAATCTCGATTGGTGTCTTAGGAGTCTCCCAATTCTTGATCGCCTCGATCTTTGTGGGATCCACATGAATTCCATCCCCATTAACCACATGACCAAGAAACTGGACTTCACGCAACCAGAACTCGCATTTTGAGAACTTTGCTTACAACTTCTCCTTTTTAAGTAGTTCTAAAATGGCTCTTAAATGTCGCTCATGTTCTTCCTTTGACTTTGAGTAGATCAAAATGTCGTCAATGAAAACGATCACAAACTTATCAAGGTGGGGCTTGCAAACTCTGTTCATCAAATCCATGAATACAGCTGGCGCGTTTGTCAGACCAAATGGCATAACCAGGAACTCGTAATGTCCATAACGAGTCCTAAAAGCAGTCTTGGGAATACTTTCCTCTTGAATACGCAGCTGGTGATAACCTGATCGTAGATCAATCTTTGAGTAAAAACTTGAGCCTTGTAGCTGGTCGAATAAGTCATCAATTCTTGGCAGAGGATATCTATTCTTGATGGTCAACTTGTTTAGCTCCCTGTAGTCGATACACATGCTAAAACTACCATCTTTCTTTTTGACAAACAAAACTGGAGCTCCCCAAGGCGAGAAGCTTGGCCTGATAAATCCCTTGTCTACCAACTCCTGTAGTTGCGTTGACAATTCCTGCATTTCCGAGGGTGCAAGTCGATAAGGTGCTTTAGCCACAGGCGCAGCGCCTGGTACTAAGTCAATATGGAACTCGACTTGTCTCTGTGGCAGCAATCCTGGTAAGTCTTTTGGAAAGACTTCAGGATACTCCCTTACGACCGGAATATCTTCTAACTTCGGCTCAGCGGCTTCTTTATCCACGATATGTGCCAGGAAGGCAACACATCCTTTCCGTAGACACTTTCTAGCTTTCAGGCAGCTAATTATCCTTAATGGCGTATCGTGCTTTTCTCCATGAACCACAATCGTCTCTCCATCCGCCATTGGGATGCGAATGGTCTTTTCGTGACATACAATTTCGGCCTTGTTGCTAGATAACCAATCCATCCCTACTACCACGTCGAAGCTTCCCAACTCGACTGGTAGTAGATCCAGTGTGAATTCGCGTTCTCCCAGCTTTATTACGCATCCTCTGATGACTTCATTGGTTTCAACTAGCTTTCTATTAGCCAGTTCAATTGAGTATGGAATATCTAACTTACTAGCAGTTAACCCAAGCATATTCTTAAATTTTAGCGATACAAAACTATAGTCGGCTCCAGTGTCAAACAAAACAGATGCAAAGCGTTGATTTATAGGGAACGTACCAGTGACAACATTCGGGTCCTGGCGTGCTTCCCTTGCTCCAATGTTGAATACCCTTCCACGAGCTTGATTTAGTTTTGGGCATTCACGCTTGAAATGACCGATGTCTCCACAGTTAAAACACCCCGGACCCCGACCGTTACCATCTTCATTACTGCCTTGATTGTTGTTCTGATTGCGGTTACCACTTCCTGCTTGATTTGCAAAATTTCCCCGGTTTCCATTTCCGCCATTTCCTCCTTGTTGGCGGTTCCCATTTTCGTTACCTCCGCGGTTGTTGTTACCCAATCCTCTTTGGCCACCACGGCCAGTACCAACCCTGCAAGTGTCTTTTGAGTGACCCATTCTTCCACAGGATTCACATTTGCTAAGTCTGCACTGGCCAGCATGATGACGTTGGAATAAATCACACTTGGGTAGAGTGCCCATGTATCCTTTCCCTTTTTGTTCACTGCCAGTCTTTACCTCAGCTGGCGGGTTTGTATCCCTCTTCTTGCTGGCACTGCCGGTACTTTTCTTAAAGTTCGAGAATTTTCTCTTGTTTTCCCCTGATGATTCGACATGTGTCTCCTTCTTCTTTGGTTCCGAAATTGAAAACTTGTTCAATCTGATGGCTTCTTCGGTAAGTGCCACGCTGAGATCAATGGCTTCAGTAATCGTTGAAGGCTTCGAAATCGTTACCATGCTCATGATCTGGGTGCCAATCCCCAGATGAAACGCTCCACGCGTTTAAATTCGGGCGTGACCATGTACGGCACCACATGGGACAGGTCATGGAACCTCAGAACATACTCTGCGATTTTTGGGCCTTCCATCTTTAGGTTCCAGAGAACAATACTTCTTCCTCATGAGCTCTTTCAGCTCATTCCATGTTAACGCATATGCCGCCGCTTCTCCCAATGTTTGCACTTGCAGATTCCACCACAATAGGGCACCATCAATGAAAAGCCCAGAGATGTATGTAACTTGTTGCTCGAGAGCACACTTGCTCATCCTTATTATTGTTTCAGTCTTTTCCGTCCATTGAGTAAAAGCTACGGCACCTCCGGTGTCGTCGAAGTTTAGCGGCTTGCAATCTAGGAATTGCTTGAAAGTACATCCTGTGTAGGCAACGTCATTTGCAGGAATTATTAGCAATTGCTCATGAAATGTCCAAATATAGTGTAATGTGTCTCCAGTGACTTATCATTACCATTTGGAGGGTTGTTATTGTTGTTGTTGTTTGAAGTATTCCTGCTTGTTTCTCCTTGGGAGGCCGCGTATTGTGCTATAGCTACGGCAATTATCCCTTGGAGTTCCGCCTCAGTAGTAGGCATATGTATGTTCCATCGAGGAGGCATCTTCTAAAACATGATCGTATTGGTCAGGCCATAGTAAGTATAATAATATGCATACATAGTAGCATCCATCAACCACATATCATCCCATGTTATAACATAAAGCATATAATTCAATCAAAACATGCAGTGAGAACGTTGCCATTGAGCTTTTCATTAATCACGACCACAATATAGTTTTACATGTTTCACAGTACATCATACATCAAAAGTAAGATCATTAGGTTACATCACCCCCAAAATACCAGTCAATCTACACTAATCATATACAAAAGTGTGATCTTCCAAAAGTCTTCATCTGTTGGCTCAATTGCGACTTTCTCACCAAAACATCCTACCTACACAAAACCAAAATGTAGCTACGCTAATGGCGAAGGAGGAGGAGGAGGAAGATAAGAGAAAAGCAACCGGCGCATGTGCACCCAATCCTCCTCTAGGGCATGAATAACGCGCAGCAAATAGGCAATCTGCTGCTCAGATGTAAGAAAACGAATGTCTGAATCTGGGGGTAGCGAGAAGGGAGCGTGCGGTGCTGAAAAGGGGGTCTGACAGTGATATGGCGGACGTGGAGCTCTCTCTATCTCCTGAATGTGATGACTCAGTGCATCCTGCTGTAGCTGCAAGATTCGGATTCTATCTACGAGGTTCACCGATTTCGGGTTAAACGCTAAACTACCGATCCGAACAAGTTCACCGGCCGGACTTGGGTGATTCCTGTCCGAATCGGTTAAGCAAGTAAGAACCCACGTTCTATGGTTTAACTCGCTGTCGAAATACCTTGAAATCATAACAAATAATCAAACAGCCAAGTGTTAGACGAAAGGCCGACCAGGTCAGAATTGCTGGCCGAACGGCTAGGCTGTTCAAACGAACAGCCCAGCCAATCGGACATACCAGCCGATCGACCGGGCCAGCCGATCGGCTAGCACATGGTCCCACACTTTTCATAACTTCATGAAGTATGATATTGGCGAAGTGGTGTTAGATCGAATATGCTACTCGATTGGTAAACATTACTCTTCGGATCATGAGATACTATGCTTCAACACTTAATCGATTTTACAAACTCGTTCGTAGTATGGAGTGCCACCCGATCGAGCATGTTGTTCGATCGAGTGACATCCTGCTGAGGACTACTCCTGAAGTTCCTAACCGATCGGTTAAGCCGGCCGATCGAACAGGCCGTTCGATCGATCGACCTGAAAGGTAAGAACACTTCAGTGTTCTCAAATACTACAACGAAAACTTCAAAAGTTCAAACCATCATACACAAACACATCAGAGGAAGAAACAATCCACTCGAATGGCCCAGCCGATCGAGCCTACCGGCCGATCGAACAGGACTGTTAACCGAACGAACAGCCCGTTCGATCGAACCTGCTGTTCGATCGACCGGGTTCGATCCATTTACCCTCGTTTGCATTTCCGCATTACTCATTGTTGTGCTATCGAACTATTCAGGCTAACCCTACTCTCAGCGCTCCCTTCAATCCATAACCAATCACTGTGAGTATACTCGAATCCCTTTTTGCTTTAGCACTTTTGGGTGTTACATACGTTACCTATCAAAATCACAATCAAACACACTATTCAAACTACTTGAACGCTAACCGATTGCATGTATTACGTGACTAAATGTATACTTGTTGTTATGTTTACACGTGGAATGCTGTCTACCTGCCTTAGCAACGTAGTACTATAGTTTGGACTCAGCACCCGTTCTCACGGGGGTTGTTAAGGACAATTACTTGCATGGATTACGGTGGTAATCATGTATTGCGAACTGTCTTGGACAGTCAACCCGTAATCGTTGGTATCGATAGATCCATGTCGATAATTAACATGCATCATTTCCCTCTGTGTACGTGCTGGTTATGCGTAAACTATTCGAACTCTATATGCTATTATTAAACTTGTATGCTCACCTTTACATTTTATGTATTGACTTTATTTTAACGTATGTGACAGGTGTTTAAGATGTTTGCTTGCTAGGGAAGTGAAGCTAGAATAAAGCTTTAGAAGCCCCCAACAAATAGTTGTCTGTCAGGAACAAGCAACTAGGGTATAGTTGTCTGTAGATCTTGTCAGGCTGGGTCTTTATGAGCATTTGAACAATATTTATGTTTTGTAGTAACTTAAATCTGAGTTGTCGGAACAGAACTACTCGTTTGGATGTTATCTGTAATAATGAATTTGTTTATTTGAGATATGGTATGACACGTATCTTTAACTGGATTATATAGATAGTTGTTATGGAAACTTCTGAACAATTTGTTTCGCTCAGTGCCATGCCCTGATGATTCCGCCATCGGTTGGGGTGTGACACGTGAGGTGGACCATGTACAGCTGACATCGCTACATCTGAGTCAGCGTCAGGAGAGTAGTGTTGTACGCCCTGGTCGTGCAAAGGAGCGGATGCCACAGACTCAAAGGAGTCTGGAACAGGTGAACCAAGAGGAGCCTCCTCCACAGGAGCCTCAGGAAAAGGAATGACGGCATCGTCAGTAATCGGGGCCCGCCCTCATGGTCGTCCTCAGGGGGACCCTCAACGAAAAGATCGATGTCATCATCAGCCATAACATCGAGTAGCAAATCCTCTACGGGAAATGCGGCAAGTGGAACAGGAGCAGGGATCTCAGCAAGAGGTAGATCCCCAGCAGGAATGCCATCAGCGGGCTGAACCTCATCCCCGAAGTCGGGCAAAGCGAAAGGCTGAAAATCATCATCATCCGTGCTCGTGGTATCCGATATGTAAACCTCTCCCTCAGATGGTATCTCATCGTCTGATACAGTCGCCATGGGGTCCAATGTATCTGATACTCCGGTATCGGAAGAAGAAACCATAGTGTCTGTAACACAACCACACATATACACATATATCAACATATAATCAAGTAAACAGGTAAGTCACAATAGTGCAAGCAAGTAATCATCCTAGTCTTCCCCAGACTATCCCTCCCAGTCTCTCAGACTGAACTCCCTAGCCTCTCAGACTAACTCCCTCGTCTCTAAGACCAACTCCCAGTCTCTAACACTAAATCCTCCCCAATCTCTAAGATTGAACCCCTCAGTCTCTAAGACTGAATCTCCCTCAGTCTCTAAGACTGAACTCCCTCAGTCTCTAAGACTGAAATAAATGTGTAATTGTGCCCTTTGTTTGTAAAATGTTTGTGCCCCCGGATCTGGACTTTTAGTGTATGCAATGTAAGAATGTTTGAAAACATTTTCGTGAGAGCCCTAGTGATCATAGTCTAGACTCGAGAAGGAATCCTAGTTCGCTATGATCGAGGCTCTGATACCAAGTTGTCACACCCTGGCTTTTGCGGAAGCGTGGGTTTATTTGGTGTGACTTCTTAATACCATAGCAATAATCATAACAATGCTATATGAGAATAAAACACAAGATGCTCATCCATTCATTTAGTTTAATAATACCACAACATCATTGTTTGGAAATGTCGACACTTACGAAAAAGTTACAAACCATACT
The DNA here is from genome assembly GCF_002127325.2 of Helianthus annuus. Taxonomy (NCBI): domain Eukaryota; kingdom Viridiplantae; phylum Streptophyta; class Magnoliopsida; order Asterales; family Asteraceae; genus Helianthus; species Helianthus annuus. The sequence goes on from NC_035442.2 coordinate 35,788,814, forward strand.
TGTTTTACGTGTTCATAAGACACCACAAAAGACTCTAATTAAAGGGGTTGGAGACATGTGACCCGTCCAGGCAAGGGTTACACCTCCCAAACCCATCAAACTTGGATGACATCTTTATTTAGTACGCAGCATTAAAGTGTATTGCCCGCCAGATCCGATCAATTCCCTGAAATACATGTAGTTTGAAAAATCAACAAAAAGTTAAGCGAGTTCATGTGTATGTGAGTTTGTATAATCCTTTGTAAACGATGTATGTATAAAAGTCCCTGGTATGTAGCAATAAGGAATAAAAACAGATCACCAATGGTTTGCAAGGCCATTGATATGTGTGAAGTGATGTAGGAAGACTCAAACCTAGCAAATTTGTATCGAGCTTCGGCTGTAAGACACAGTCACCACTATGGGCCGCCCCGGCCTCATGGGTGTGGGCTCGCTACACCCAAATAGATCTATCACTCACGCCCCTTGGTCCTACTATGAGGATTAATGGCCTTTAGTAGCAGCCTACTCATTCACATGATCTAACGGTGTATGAAAGTCCCTCCTTAAGCTAACCATACCATGTATAAAAATGTCTGTATAATTGTAACATGTATTCCACCCCCGAAGTTATAAAACTAAAAACAGTTAAGAGAAAAGGGGCACATGAACTCACTGAAGTGCGTCTCTTGTATCGTACTCAAATCACCGGTCTCGTCAGCAAATACGACCCCCTACAATGTACTAATGTTTATTAGACGAACGGGCCGTGCCTTGCCTTTGTATCTACGGGTTTGAGTTATGTTACTTTGTTATTATTCCAAGTCTTAACTTCTTGTTAAAATAATAATAATTATTTTAACCTAAGTTTTGTTTTTAGGGTTTTGGAATAATAGTTAGGCAACTATTTTGTATCCGAATTTCTCAAGTATTTTATACGCGTATTTCCTTCCCAAGGATGGGGTATTTATACATGTATTTTGTGATTAAAGTACTGACATTATATATTCCTAAGTCCCACTTTAGAAAAATATAATAACTTATTTATCCCAAAAATATCTATTTTCCATGTATGCTTGGAAAATATATCATAACTTCTCAAAATAATATATTTCTACTTGTTTCCAAAAATATGTTATACATTGTGATAATTCATATTTTTCGTTATCAAAATATTATCCATCCAAAACATACCAATAACGGTATTTTGTTAAGTTATATTATTTTTCTCTAAATAATATAACTAATTCCCCAAATCAATAAGTTATCTTACAATCGGTTTATCAAAATATATATATATATTCTCAATATATATACTTATCCATTTTTACTTAAGAAAATCAACTTCCGATACTTTTATTTTGTTACAAAAATTATGGCGATGTTTATATTCGAAACACAAGTCATAAAATATACTTGTAATATTTGTTTGGAAAAATATATTCTAAGTCTTGGAATTTTTAGAAAATTTCGCCAGAGTTTCCCCTAAAAATGGAGGTGTCCATGCTATTAAGCATATCATTTTCTTTTCAAAATCAATCAACAACAATCCTTGAATCATTTTTACATTACCAAGAGCAAAATATATGCGTTTCACACTAGTCATGAACTTGATATATTTCGAAAACACGTAGTAACTTGGTAAAGCTCTTAGTAGACTTAGTTACCTTCCGAAACGTATTTATTTCTTTAAAAATCATTTTCTTGGAAATATTTAGCGTTTACAACTTGGAAACAATTTTAACTAAAATAAAACTCTTGAACTCTTCTTGTAAATAAAACATTTTCATACTTGTCGTATCTCTAAAAATAGCGTAAGTGTTTGTAATCGTCATGGTTTTCCAAAAACCGCTTTTCTAACTTGGTTTCTTACAAAAATCCTTTGTAAACTCTTGGATTTACAAACTCATCAACTTACTAGTTAATTTATATTTTGTGAAAAATCATTTTTTATCAAGTTCATGTCTAACTAGGAGGTGGTTATTTTTCGTAACACATAACCACTTCCTGTTCTTGTTAGATCATACTTCTACCCATCATTTAACTAGATTCACATGGTGATCAATATCACATAACCAAGAATCAATAATAAACCAACAACATGTTTACTACAACATCATACTAGTAACTTTTCACTTTCATGTAAACTTTTATGTTCATGATTCTTGTTTTAACCCTTTTAGTGTTCTAGTTCTTGTGTGCTTCAAATATAACCATCATACTACCATTTTTAACAAAGAAACAAGATGAACAAGGGTGCACAAGGAACATACTACTAGCACAAAGGCTAGGGTAGAATCTAGTGAAAAAGATGATGAGAAATGATGATGAACAAGCAAGAACAAAGCCCTTTTGAAGCTCCACAAGTTTGCACTTCCTTGAATCACCTTAGATGCTTGAATGGAACTTGAACAATGGAGGATAATGGTGGTTTAGTGGTGGTGATGGGGGTGGTTGTGGGGAGCCGAGAAAGAAGGAGAGAGAGTGAAGGTAAGGGGTGTGATAAGTGAGGTATGGTTGTGATCTATGAAGCCTTACTTATAGGATTTGTTCATTATGTTTAGTCATCACAACAAGCAACATCTATTAAAGAAATGGAATTAAATCAAGTTAGAGGATATGAAGTATGGTATGGTGTTGTGTGGGTCCACATGCGGACCGAAATCGGTTTAGGGGGGGTGGGTGTAACACTTAGGAACTAGTAAGGAAATGGATAGTTAGATTTAAAGTGTTGTGATGATATATGTTAGTTAGTTGCTTTTTAGTGTGTGTTAGGGTGTTCGGGGATCACGACTAGTCAGGAAATAGTGAAACAATGTGTTTGGCAAAAATTTAGTGTTCCGGGTAATGTCCGGTTATCCGGTTGGGTACCGTTCCGTTAAAGTGTTTAATTATTCCTTAAAGAGTCTCTTATGTGTATTTTTGCAACAATTTTAATCCCCGGCACTTAGGAAAGTATACAGGACCATTCTGCCATATTTTTTCACTTTACTAGTATTTTAGAATGCTGAATTTTATTAATGAGTGCAGAATTCTGCATTTGAAGTGTGTTTTAGGCACTTCCCGACACTGTAACTAGCACCTAGTGATGCAGTTTTATGGTCCTCACTACCCTACACTCCATACTAGTGTAGTACCTTATCCCTGGCCCATACTGGGCCTTAAAAACACTATCTGTCTATTGCTGGCATTGTCAGCATATTTCTGAATTATCCGTTCGGTGTGCTAACTATGCTTTGTGCATCAAGTATGTCACTAAAGTTTGTGTGTAATATACGGAGTGACAGTATAAAATATGATGCATATGTATGTATGATGCAGAAATCATAAAGCAGTTTAAACTGTCAGTTATAATCAAGCACAGTCATTAAGCACATAATTAAGGTTAATTAATTGTACAGTACCTGTAATTGTGAGGGTTGTCACAATAAAGTCTTGTAAATTTATGATTTCAAGAATGATTTTTCAAGAAACCAAGTTAAAAATACAAAGTTTACTTAAGGTTGGTTCTTAAAGAAATTAACCATATTTTTAGTGGTCAAACAAGTGTAGAAACATATACTTAACAAGAAAAACTCAAGAAGAAACATTTTTAGAAAAATGAGTTACAAGTTGTAAAGAACTAACTTCTCCAAAAATGAAGTTTTTAAATAAACAACCACACTTTAAAGGGTAACTAAGCTTACTAAACACACTAGTAAGTTACTATAAATTTTTGTAAACTTTCAAGTTTATGAAGTGGTAATTTATGCTTGATTTTTGCAAATTGGTAAGTGTTGATTGGTTTATTGTCGATTGTGGTGATTTATAAAAGAAAATGATATGCTTTGAAAGCATGGAAACCTCCACTTTTAAGGGGAAACTATGGCAAAATTTTTCTAGAAATGTTACACTTAAAAAAATATTTTTAAACAAATATTTACAAGTGTATTTTAAACCATGATTTTTATATAAAGATTGCCAGAATTTTTGTTACCAAAATTATAAATATTGGAGGTTGGTTTTTGTGAATAAAAGTGACTGAATATGTATTTAGGAAATATATTTATTTAGAAGTCACCATGTGTGTGATTATTTGTATATTATGTGTATTAGTTATATTATTTTAGGACTTGAAATAATATAACTCACCAAAATACCAAAAATTACAATCCAAAATTTCCAAGAGAATGAATATATAAATTATACCCAAAACATTGGAGAAGCCGAACAAGGAATATAACTTACAAAATATTCCGGAATTTAATTTATAAGTATATTTTGCTAATTAGCATTTTGGAGACCAAGAGAACAAAAATATGATTTTTACAATTGTTACAAAAATATATCATATTTTTACAAGGAGAAAATATATTATTTTTGGGTAAATAAAAATAAATATGTTTTCTTGAAAATTATTAGAAGATATATTATTTTTGTGAGAAAATATATATTTTCTTGAATAAACATGAAATACATTATTTTTGGGTGAAAAATAAGTTTATATATATTTTTCAAGTTAAACTTGAAAATATATTATTTTTCAGACTTATATGAAATTATAAATAATTTTGCCAAGGGAAAAATTATAAATATTTTTTCTATGTAATATTTCTTAAAATATAGATATATATATATAGAATATATATATATATATTGATGGATTTTATTAGAAATATTAATCCGAAAAATTTTTACAAAAATTAAGTATAAGATACTTAATAAACACAATAAAAATACGTATTCTCGTACGTATAAATACACACCGGAATACGCCACCGATACTTGGCAAAAATACGCAAGGTTAAGAATACGAGTATGAATACACCCATCTTTGGGGAAGATATACATGTGCAAATACGTTATGTGACAAGTTAAAATATATTATTTTAACTAATATTCCAAAATTTAATAAATATAATTTAAGTTAAAATATTTTTTATTTTAACAAATAATTATATACTTGGAATAACATTGATGACACAAAGAAACGTAACTCAAAAATACTAAATAAGACCAAGGTCAAGGCACGACCCACCCGTCTAATGAACCGTAGCACGCATGTAGGTAGTCGTGCGATCTAGAGGAAGCTTTGTGTTACATTGGATACGAAGAAAGCAAAACGGTGAGTTCATGTCCCCCTTTTCTTTTAACTGTTTTCGGTTTTATAACTTCGGGGGCGAAGTACATGTTACAAACTGTTTACAAACGTTTATATGTGGTATGGTTAGCTAGGGAAAAGTACTGCTAGATCATGTGAGAGGTGGGTAAAACGCTTAAGACCATTAATCCTCGTAGTAGGACCGAGGGACATGAGTGATAGATCTATTTGGATGTAGCGAGCCCCACCCATGTGCCCGCAGGATGGACCATGTGGGGATTATGTCTTACAGCCGGAGGCTGGTGCAAAATCTGCTAGGTTTGAGCCTTCCTTCATCACGTAACATATATTAATGTATTAGCTACACATTAATTGATCTGTTTCCTTGTTGCTTTCATACCGGTTTACAAGTTCATACATACATACTTACAAATGTTTTCAAGGATGTTCGTGCACACATACAAAACACATGAACTCACTCAACTTTTGTTGATGTTTTTAAACTACATGCATTTCAGGAAATTAAGTATGGATATGGAGGGCGATGCAGTTTACAAGTCATGTTTCTAATAAAAGGTGTCATCCGAAGTCGAAGGGTTTAGGTTATGTATTTTATCTTGGATAAGATACATGGCTCAAAACCTAGTTTGATAGTGTCTTTTGTGGAGTCTTTATGGAACTTAAAACTTGTTGGTATTGTATTTTGAACATGAAGTCTGTGTGGATTTTAAGACAACGTTGTTTGTAATGTTTTAAAACTATCTATGGATGAACATCTTGGGTTTTATCGTATAGTTGTTTGTTGTGGTTAAATGCAATGATTTTAAGCAAGTCACACATAATCACGTTTCCGCAAAAGTCAGGGTGTTAAATAATCATAATATATGAAAATTAACATATATTATAAAAATAAGTAATAACCCAAACTAAAATAATCCTGGGCCGGTACCGGTATTACGTTTCAAACCGGTATACCGGATTTTACCACCGGTACAAACCTTATGCCGTTTCACTTATTTACCGAGGTGTTTCATACCAGATTTACATCTGAAAATGGTAATACCAGTATAATTGGTCTGTATTTACCGGTTTTTAAAACATTGATTTCTTATATGATCCGGTCCATTTGGGTTTCTATGTCATAACCAAGACCACAAAGTTATGAATATACATTAAGAACAGCAAATATAATAAATTACTAGGGTAATGAGCGAGATCTAGATGAAAGTCAGAAAAACATAATTTTAAAAACTATGTGTTTTGTAACAACTAGCCTATTAACTTTATAGAGATAAGAAAGAGAGATTGGAGAGATGGATATATCTTATTCATGTATAAAATGGATCACATATGCCTCTATTTATAGGCTTACAAGATGGGAGTTAAGTATATAAAGAGTCATAACACAAGTGGATAGTCACACAATAAATGCATAATAATTCATAACACTCCCCCTTGACTATCCACATGACAAAATAATATATTATTCTTATAATACGCTTGGTGATGCTGCCTCATTAAAAACCTTGCCAGGAAAACCCAGTGTGATAAAACCATAGCTAAGAGAAAAAGAGTGCAGCGCGTATTATTCTCCCCCTGATGATTTAAGCTCCTTGAGTTGACGCATCCCGATCCCATGAACCAGTTTCTTGAATGTAGAGGTCGGAAGTGATTTAGTAAACAAGTCTGCCAAATTGTCGCTAGAACGAACTTGTTGGATAGTAGTATCTCCATTCTTTTGCAAATCATGTATGAAAAAGAAATTTGGTAAAATGTGCTTCGTTCTGTCACCTTTGATGTATTCTTCCTTAAGTTGAGCAATGCATGTTGCGTTGTTTTCATGTAAAATTGTCGGTCCCTCATCTCTCATAGAAATACCATAAGACCCACGAATGTGTTGTATTACACTTCTTAACCAAACACATTCTCGACTAGCTTCATGAATCACCAATATTTCTGCATGATTAGATGATGTGGCTGTGATGGTTTGCTTTACAGAACACCATGAAATAGCAGTGCCTCCACTTGTGAATAAATATCCAGTTTGAGATCGTCCAGTATGAGGATCAGACAAATACCCTGCATCTGCAAAATCAACCAAACTTGTTGTCGATTGGTTAGTAAAATACAACCCCATATCTTTTGTACCTTGATGGTATCGAAATATTTGTTTTACCCCATTCCAATGCCTCTTCGTAGGGCATGAACTATATCTTGCCAATAAATTTACAGAAAATGATATATCTGGTCGTGTATGACTAGCAAGAAACATTAGTGCACCAATTGCACTTAAATATGGTACTTCTAGACCAAGAATTTCCTTTCCATCATTCGGAGGTCAGAATGGGTCTTTCTCGACATCAAGAGATCTTACAACCATTGGGGTACTCAATGGATGTGATTTTTCCATATAAAACCTTCTAAGTAACTTTTCTATGTAGTTTTGTTGATGTATAAGGATTCCACCCTTGAGGTGTTCGATTTGTAACCCAAGATAAAATTTTGTCTTTCCAAGGTCTTTCATTTCAAATTCTCTTTTCAAGCATTCAACCGCCTTTTGGAGCTCACTTGGCGTTCCAATTATATTCAAGTCATCAACGTATACAACAATTATAACATATTCAGATTCTGACCTTTTTATGAAGATACACGAGCATATTGAATCATTTTTGTAACCTTCTTTCAACAAATACTCACTAAGGCGATTATACTATAATCCTGTTACAAATCCAGTAGTTGGTATTGAAAAACTTAGCACTGTAAATTATCAAGGTAAAATCATGGGGACATATGAGCTGAACAAGTATACATTGGTCAGAAAAGATGGAACTACAACAACTGTTACTGATGGAGATCTGGCTGATCAAATTCATCCACTGAGCATAGTAAAGATGAAACATATCATTGATCAACAAAAGGGCAACACAATACACATTAGAAGAGCCCTTCACAGCATCAAGGAAGCAGGAAAGAAAATATATCTCAGAGCTGCACTGGCAAACTTTGACTTGTGCATCAATTTTGAGTACAGCATGAAAGTACAAACACCTCATCCTAATACCACCATTCCAGCTGAAATCATATCCAAAGCAAGAACTGGAGCTATCTTTGATACACCTGAAATGTCTATAGTATTCAAAGATGCTAATGATGAAAGAGCTTTGTTTAGAAGCAGTGAAATTAGCATGTATTCAAACCAGATCCTGAATTATATCAAGGACTGTATGAATCAGAAACAAGAACAGCTCAAAAAGAATGGAAAGGAGAATGAACAGCTGAGGAAGACAATTGAAGATATTATTGAAAGATGGAAGGAAGCCAGAGGATGGTTCAATGAACTATACAGAGCAACTCACAAGAAAACTGATTACAAGAAAAAGTTGAAGACAGGAGACACTTACAAATGTGGTCTGAAGATAAACTGATAAATTCATTCATTTATAATCTGTTTGGGAAACACTATTTTTGTTTTTGAACTTGTTTGGATTTTCTTAATTTGGTTGTTTGAATTATATTTGAAGTTTGATTGAAATTTGTTGATGTTTGACATAAGTAGTTGTTTTTCTTACAATACTTAGGAGGAAACTGTTGGGAAACTTTTTATGTAAGTATTGAAGAACTACTTATTCAGCCTGATCTAAAGAAGAAGATAAAGTATTGAAGATCAAACAACAAGAAGAAACAAGATATGACACTTGAAAAGAACAAATCTTCATCAAAGAATCAGAAGCTGATCAAGAACAAGAGAAGATTATCAGAAAAGACCATTCTGATGGATCTGATGATATTTCTGATGAAATATCATCAGTTTCTGGTAAATCTGATCATCGGACTTTCTGATGATTTGTTCATCAGAATTTATAATTTATGATGAATTGGTTATCAGAAATTCTGATAAACCCCATTTGTCTAAACGAGTTCTATCCTGTCACAATAACCAAAGCAACTTGCTAATTGGATTCAATGAATATGTTAATAAGCTACTTTATGCAGGACATATGCATGAATAAACAAATGTTTATTCATGCCCCTAGGCTTTCTATAAATAGAAAGCTCTTCAAGTAAAGGACGATGAGTTAAGCCAAGCATTCAATACATACAACAAAAACTCCAATGTCCTTTCACCTCAGAATTACACAAGTATTTTTTTTGTAATAGACAATAACCTCACAATCACCTTGTAAACTATTTTGTTTCAAAGTGATATAAACTTGAAAATTCTGTAGGTCTTGTTTCTTGAAAGTCCGATTTCTATTTCCGCACACTATTTTCATATTTGTTGAAGTCACTTGCCATATTACCTGAAAAGAAAGTTTTTAAGTCCAACTGGGACCAACAGTGGAGTAAAGATGTTTTTCTTCAAGTGGTATAGGCTTTTTGACCGATGGTTTACATCGGTGTAGATTTAAGAGTTTTAGATACATGATTGTACTGATACCGAACCGTACTGTCTATTTTCAGTACCCGTATCGATTTTTGATGATTTCAATACCGGTATCGGTTTTGGTACCCAGCTCATCCCCATGTGAGTTAGTTGTATTATAAAGGTAAAATAGAAATTACTTCATATTTTAAAATTAAATATTTTTAATTATTTAGATTTTTAAACAAAAAAGAAAAATAGTTATTTAAATTGGATGTTGCACATCTAGTTATTGGTTGTGAAGGGTTAACTTGAGAACTATAAATACTTAAGAACGGTGAGGACTTGAAAACCAAAAAAAAAAAAAAAATTATATCATCATCATTATTTTTAAAATACAACACTATAAAAAAATTACTCCCTGATTAATTTATCTTCGCTCTTTAAATTACTCTTAACATTTTTTTTACACATGTGTAAATGGTAAGAATCTACACATATGTAAATGGTAAAATTAGACATGTGTAGTTTTTATTTTTTTTATTTTTATAAAAATAATTAAGTAAATTCAAACTCGTAAATTTCTATTATTTTTTTATGTTGAATTTTAGTAATAAAGTTTTTTTTTTGTAAAATGTCTTTTTGATTTTGATTGGTTTTTGACTGTAGGTTTAGGTTCCTGTAAAAATGACATTTTCATGAGAAGTGTAAGAATGTATAGGAAATGACATGTAGACATTATGTTTTGGACTTAGTCATGAAGTTTTGGGTTGTTTTGGCAAGAAAAACAACAAGCATAACAATTTAAGACACAATGCAATGATTCTAAGCTTAAAACTTAAAACATTATGCCAAGAATGTTAAGTAGTATGTTTTAGCTGTGTTTTAAATTTCATGTCTATAATACAATGCATTATTGTGTTTTAAATTTTTTTTTTCTTGTCAAAATAATCCAAAACATCATGTCTAAGTCCAAAACATGATACATACATATCAATTCCTATGTTTTCTCACATTTCTTACAGAAAAGATCATTTTTATAGGAACCTCACCCACTGATTAAGTTCTCGTAGTTATCACGAAACATATGGTTTCTCATTTTAAGTCAACCTTGTATCCATGTTAATTAGAAAAGTTAATAATAGTTTACCTTAATTGAAAATTCAAGCATACTATTTTACCCATCTTTTTTTTTCAATTTTCTTCAAAATAAAAATAGAATACCTAAATATAAGTGAAGAGGGTTGAATGAATTTCGTCTCCGCTGACAATTATCTTTAATGGTGGCATCACTGAAGTATCCTTTTTTACATGTACATGTGTAGTTCCCCCTCAGTATTCTTACAATCTCCATAACATGGAAACTGTTTCACATCACCACACTGGTTGATATCTTCTTCTTTTTTTTTTTTTTTTAATGGGTTGCACACCATAGAGATTGAACCCCTAACCTCTCCTATCCTAAGCTCTATCTAAACTCACCAAAACCACTGGGCTATTCTCAAATGGATCACTGGTTGATATCTATGAACAAAAGAATATCATGTTTATTGCAACGTCATAATATACAGTCATATCAAGGAAATTATTTAATTTCAACGGTTAGATACATACAATATATGCCTCTACTCACATCAATCTATCAACCTACACAAGTGTATTTAATCAGAAGTCTAATTTATTTTTATGTTATCCTCATTGTATATATTGAACTACTTTGTATTAGCATTTGATATAAATAAATAAAACGTTATCACGTCCCATCATCAACAAGTTAAAACTTGATGTCTAGTCTTTTTTTTTTTTTTTAATTTGTTATATAAACTTTACAATCGCCACTAGGGTCACAAGTTCATTTGATTCTTTCAAAGTCAATGGTGCATGTATGTGAATGGATTTATTTATCACAACTGACTATTGAATCAAGAGATAAATGCGTATTATGTAAGTTTTCACATTATAGTTTCTTTAATATTATTTGTCAATTTTGGGTAAATATTATAGCACTTGTGAATTATATATAACTAGTAAAATTTGGGTTCAACGTTATCATGTCCCATCATCAAGAAGTCAAAACTTGATGCCTAGTCTTTTTTTTTTTTTTTTTTTTTTTTTTTTTTTTTTTAACTTGTTATATAAACTTTACAATCGCCACTAGGGTCACAAGTTCATTTGATTCTTTCAAAGTCAATGGCGCATGTATGTGAATGCATTTATTTATCACAACTGACTAAACCTGGCAAACCGGTCGAGTTGGGTCGGGTCAGGTCATGGGTCAAAACGGGTTCAGGTCAAAACGGGTCAATTAAAAAGGGGTTGTTTTGGTTTGGGTCGAAACGGGTTCGGGTCGGAACGGGTTTCGGATCGGGTTGGTCAAAAATATTTTTTAAACAGATTTTACATCAAGGGGCAATTTTGTTTAATGTAATACCGTAGGTGCAAAACAAAGGTAATACCGTAATACGCAAATAAAAAGAATGTCCCAGCATATATCTCTAGTTGCATCATCGTCAAATAACACGCATATTTAAGGCTTCATGAATTGCTTTATGTAAATAACATTTCAAGTAACATCAGCATAAATATTATTATCAATTCCTGTAATGTATTACAAGTCTACAATGGTGGTAAATAGCAATAATGCTATCAAATTCTAGTCAGCTGTACAACAGCAGGATTGATATCGTATATCCAATTTACTAAAAGATAAAGTGTGTAGGTTTACGTATTATGGCATTACCTTTTTATTTGCGTATTTGGTCAGAATTCATGTTTAGGTTCGCGTCGAAACGTACGCGTCGAAACGGTTCGGGTCGAAATGGTTCGGGTTGAAACGGTATTGGTCGAAACGATTTGGGTCGAAACGGTTCGCGTCGAAACGGTTCGATTCGAAACGGTACTGGTCGAAACGGTACGGGTCGAAACGGTACAAAACTCGTCCCGACCTGAAACTCGTCTCGTGCGAAAACTCGTGTTGGCCCAAAACCCGTTGCGATCCGAAACCCGTCCCCTGCAGAAACCCGTGTCGGCCCGAAACCCGACCTGAGCCGACACCGTTCCGATCCAAAACCTGCGTCGTGCCGAAACCCGTCTCTGTCCGAAACTCAATTTTAACTGATCCCGTTCCAATCCAAAACCCGTTTCGTGTCGTAACCCGTCTCGTGCGGATACTTGTGCCGGCTCGAAACCTATTCCGATCTGAAACCTGCCCCGTTTCTTTAAGACACTAACCCACATCGACCAATTTCTTTAATGTTGTCGACCCGCTTTGACCCAAAAATAACAAGATAGAATTTCAAGTGTCCCATTGTAATCCATTTAGGTAAAATATCTTACCCAAACCAATCCATATAATTTTAAAAGCAACCCAAATTGACCCACTTGGAAAGCTTTGGGTCAAGATTGCCCCCTCTACAACTGAGTATTGAATCAAGAGACAAATGTGTATTATTTAAGTTTTCACATTATAATAATTTTATTTGTCAATTTTGGGTAAATATTATAGCACTTGTCATTTTAACGGTTTTGCTCCAAAAGTTTAAAAATAGCCATTTTCCTCCTTGGTCTTTCGAGTTTGTCGCCAGTTTGCTCCTTGACTCTAACTCAGTTAAAACGTTCAATTAAAAGTAGGGGTATTTCTGTAGTTTACTCCCTGGCTCTAACTCAATTAAAACATTTAGTTAAAAGTCGCGGTAGTCGTGGTCGGCAGGTAGTAGTTGCAGGTGGTGGTGGATGGTTGTGGATTGTGGTGGCCGGTAGAAAGAGTGGTTGGAAAGATGGGAGATCAGAAAAGAATTACTTATATACATGTAAATAAACAAGTTATAGGTTTATTTAGGTGAAAAGACTTACATGCCCTTGCTTTAATCTATAAAATTACCAAAATACCCTTCTAGTTAATGGATTTTTTGGATGGAGTTAGATGCATGAAGCAAAATGAGGATAAGTTAGAAAAATCAAGGAGAAAAATGGCTACTTTCAAACTATTGGGGCAAAATCGTTAAAATGACCAAATCACAGGAAGCAAAATGGAAGTTAACTCTTATATATAACTAGTAAAATTTGGGTTCAGCAAGACCTCTGGTTCTTGTTGAACCCAAATTTTCCATTCTTGGATTTCTAGGAGAGATCAACATCCCTCTTCCTCTTCTCGTCAGTCTCAGTTCTGACTGACTTCAATCTCACCTCATCATGGGTGAGTGAGAGAGATAGGTCCACAACACACCTAAAAGTAGTGGGCTTGGATGCTTTAACCATACCCCTAATTTCTGGTGCTAGCCCATCAATGAAACACGAAATGCATTTGGATTCAGGAGTGATCAGGTAGGGAACCAGTCTGGATAGTGAATTGTAGTCGGAGACATACTTCCGACAATCCAGATTTTTCATTGTGAGATTCAGGAAATCAGACTCTAATTTCTCTACTTCGTGAGGAGGACAGTATGTCTTCTTGATTAGGTCCACATATTTGGACCATTTCAAATTATACATGGACATCTTTCCACCATGTCAGGGCATCGCCCTTGAATGACTGTGATATAGACTTCACAATGTCTCGATCAGTACAGCCGTTGATGTCTATGACAGTCTCCATTTCATCGAGCCATTTCATGTCATCGATAGCGCCTTTTTCCCCCCGGGAAGTCTCGGGGTTTGCATGACACAAAGTACTTGTATGTACACCCGTCTTTAATAGTACGAAATTTTTCCTTGACAATCTGTCTGGGCTCACTCTTCTCATTTGAGGAATAGTGTGAGCTCTCGTTTTTATGTGTGGAAGAATGTTGGACTAATTGGGACTTTGGATGGGTTGAATTCGATCCTCTAAAATTAGTCATAAAATTTTCAATGGCTTAGCCGACATCAGCGGCAATCAAAGCTTGAAGGTTACTTTCTTCGCCTTCACGGGTAGCATTCATATTATCATTATGCCCGCCATTGGCACCATCAGAGTTCTGATTCACCATATCTATAGATTTTGGACTACAAGCCAAAAATAAATGATTGCTTAGTGCAATATATAATAATTGGTCACCGAATTTGATGACTTGAAAATTTTTATCGGCCCTGGTATTATTAAACCATATAGGCTATTGTCTCATTTGACAGTGTACCATAATGGTCACAACTGCCATTGTCTCATTTGACAAATTTAAAATTTAATAATATACGAGCCACGATCTTATTTGATCATGTGGCTATAAGGCTTGGACATAGTCCACCACCTTTGGACAGGGAGCCATATGGCCACAATTCTTATTATCTCATTTGACAATAAAATATAGACTGTAGGCAAATCAATTGACATCACATGGAAGTTAAAAATAATTTATCATCATATTGATGATATTAGCCATGATCTCATTCGATCATACAGGCTATGAGGCTTGGACATAGTCCACCACCTTGATGACTAGTGTGATTCCTCATTGCCACACTGCCAGGAATATTAATATTATTTGAATGTTAATATAGGAAGAATGTCTTAATGGTTTGACAATAATAACATATATCTTTAGCCATGGTCTCATTTGACCATTAATAGCCTCGAGTTGTGCCGGTGGCTGTAATTATGGTTGTGGCGCAATAGGATACCGGTACCCATAATCGGGATATCCAGCATTTGGATAAGCGGGAGGGAATGGAGATTGGTAAAGTGCATTGTGCATGACCGCCTCTAAGCTGAGGTCGTATGATGACACCGGATAATTATAATCCGTTAGCGCTGCCGAATGAAGTATCATATCCAGTCACATCTGGATATGTAGGGATGGGGTTATCAAAACCCAACGGTGGTTGTTGTTCAGATGATTGTGGAAGTGGCTCAAAAACAGGTTCAGTGTTAGAGGGTCCACCCATTTGTGGATCCTCTGGGACAGTGGGGTAATTTGGAGGCAATGGTGGAAGCAAACCCGAGCATTGTCCCGCACGTACTGACATACGTGCACCACGAGGCTTCCATGGTTGCGGTGGCGGATGAGGTTGCTCCGCGGGCTCCATCAGTTCGTCCTCTTATGGAGGCGGCAACGTTTGTGGAGGTTGATAAGGAGGAGTGTAAACAAAAGTAAATTGGTTGAAGTATTGGTCCTATTCATGAGGACCCTGGTATGGTGAACCTGCATAAGATGCAATATCACTTGTGAGTTCAATTGGGTGCATGTGGAACCCAGATGGTGGCGTCTCCGGATCAGAATCGTCATAGAGTTGATTTTGCTGATTTAGTTTGTTTTGGCTAAAAGGTGGAGTGTTAATTAACTGGTTTGGATCAAATGAGTCATTAAAAGGATGTGAGTGAGAATGGTGAGATTGGTGTGAATGGTGAGAGTGGTAAGAATGAGATGAATGGTGGGCTACATAATGTCTCGCTGATTGGGACGAGTGTGACTCGCTTAAGTACTGTGGGTGGTCCAAGCTATGGGACTGAGAGGGTTTGTGTCCATATGGTCCTCCCCACATTGGGCCTTTTCCTCGTCCTCTCAATCTTGGCGGCATATTTATAACCTATTATAAATCGAAAACAATAACAATAACTTAATAAAGATATGAGTAATCCTAGGTCAATGCCTAGACTCAGAAAGTCTAAGGATTATGTTAATTAACTCAAATGTTGGCTCCGATACAAACCTGTCACACCCTGATTTCCTGATGGGCCCGTACTTGGGGTAAATGACAAATTGATACAAATACACAAATAACACAGTGGAAGTCTTGGGAATTAAAATACTATTACAAATTATAAGTGTCCGAATGTTCAAAATAATATACAGACGGAAACGTATAAAAGATCCACAGGTGGATCGAAATAACCAAATGACTATGTAAACAGACTACTAGGCTTCAATGCTTGCAGGTGCAAATTCCACTTAAGATTTACTGGGCAGCTTCCAGCCTATATACGTAACTTGCAACCTAAGCTTAGTCTTTTGAAGATACGTCAGTTTACACTGGTAAATACAAATAACCGACACATTTTGAAAATATTTCAAAATCATTTTAAGTGCACTATGGCACATGTATTTTCATAAAAACCTTGGGATAAAATATGTCTCTTGTATTCAGTATCTACATGCTTGTCAATACATATGGGGCCTGGTACTAAACACCGATAACATGATTAACCGACATGCCACTTTAACCCATAAAAGGGTATCCCCAATATGGGTAAGAAAAGAATTTATTGTTGCATTAGCATCTGTCGGGTGTATGCCTACACCCCGTGCTTAAGTCGTGGCCATTTGCAATTAAATGAGCCAAGGATATCCAGGACACGGTCGCATTAACCCCCAATGTTTAAGTTATCAAGCAAAATGAATTAAACGAGTTATGTGGATTTTTAGACACAAGCTGTCATTGATCCTATACCCGACCAAGCAACAATAATTTACCGTATCCCAAGCCTGTATAGGGAAAATAGGTTAAAAGTATTTACCTGGCTTAATATCTTTCAATCCAAGATATATATATATATATATATATCTATATATATATATATATATATATATATATATATATATATATATATATATATATATATATATATATATATATATATATATATATATATAACCACATCCGTTCTTACAAAGTAACTAGCAAGGTTTGCAATTTACTGGACGCCCTAGTCTGGAATGAATGGTATAATAACCAATTAGAATATTAACGGGTTCTATTCAAGTCATAGACATGGACCGGTTAACTGTTATATAAAGAAAACGGTATGGTACGCTAAATTAAGCGGTGACCGGATAGAATGTAATTTAAACCCTCACAAGTACTAAGACTTGTATAATATGGGTAAACATTAATACATTCTAGAATTTATAAGAATTTGAAGGATTTTGAACCAATTCATTTAACTTACGTAAACTAAGTTACATAAGTCAATCATACACGCATAGGAGGTATTGGGTGATCGGATGAGTCATTAACAAGTTCATTATGCCAAAACACTATTATTATGTTACCAAGTCAATAGGTAATCCATATTATATGCACATTATAGTTTAAAATCAATTTATGCATAAAAGGGTATAATAGACATTTTTATGGCATAATTCAAGAATTTGCATAAAACCCGACAACTGATTATGATCAAATAGTATAACCTCAAAAGGTTATCCTATACATAAATATGATCATAATGCAACTTCAAATCAGTAGCTAACTTGGCTAATTCGGTACAGAATTAAAAGTCAAAGCAGAAGTCAAACTGCTTGACTTTTGGTTGCGAACTGAGCTATAAATTGGAAATGACGGGCTGAACATGCTTAGACATGTTCTAATATTATTTACCAACTAATATAATGCCAAAAACATGTGTTTAAACATTTATAAGTTTAATTTATACGTTTTCGGAAAACTGCGATTTGACTTTTAATTAAGCATACTTTGACCCGTCTTTTGACCAACTTAATGTGATCTTCCGGAGGTGCCCTCTTAGGGGATTATCACCTACCTAATTACGATTATGTAGCCATGTTCGATTAGAACAATGGCTGGATCATAATGGTCTTAACCGAAAGTCAAAGCAAAAGTCAATTTGCTTGACTTTCGGCTAATTACTTAGCCTACAAAAAGAAATAGCTAAAGAGGGAACACTTATTAGTATTCCAAAAGAAAGATCAACTCAAAGGGATGACTCTATGAAGAAGCAACTCCAGTAGAGAGAGTATAGAGAAGATTTTAGAAATGGTGCAAGAAAAATGGATGCACAATGAAGCTATTTATACCTGAACTTGAAGCATATGATCATGCCAAGTGTTATGGGGTATTCTAAGATCATCACAGGTGTATTTTGAGGTGTCAAGAGTTTCACAATGGTTTAGGTTTGCGAGATAGGTGGCACAAAGGCAGAATGCCTTGCTCTCCAAACAAAATCTGCCGGCTACCTGCCTTACGGACCGTAAGGGCCTCAGGCTTATGGTCCATAAGCCTTTTAGCTGCCCCTGGTTTTGAATGTCTTACGGACCATAAGACTCAAAGTCTTGCGGTTCGTAACCGCTTGCCAGTGAACATAAAATTCATTCCTTACGGTCTATAAGCACATAAGGCTTACGGTCCGTAAGAGTCACTCAGAGGCCAATAAAATGGCATGTTGACATAAATGGTCCCTCCACAATCATCCTTCCACAGTTTTACAAAATTAGTCCCTCTCATCTAACAATGTGCATAATTTGAGAGTTGATGGACACGTGTCATCACATAATTCAACACAAATTTCCGAGGTGTTACATGGGTCGACGTCCTTTGGCCTTCTTACCATCCTTCCGAGTGTATTCTACTCCTACAAAGAGAAAAATCTTAAAAATTAAAGCATTAACTAAAAGGTACACTAAAATTAAACTACATTATTAATGGATAATCCATGGAATGCCTCCATGGTGCGCCACGTATATAAGGGTCCTGGGCTAGTCCCAAAGTTGTCACACCCTGGCTTTTGCGGAAGCGTGGGTTTACTTGGTGTGACTTCTTAATACCATAGCAACAATCATAACAATGCTGTATGAACATAAAACACAAGATGTTCATCCATTCATTAATACCTTAACATCATTGTTTGGAAATGTCGACACTTACGAAATGTTACAAACCATACTTGTTTAAATGTGTTCGTAAGACACCACAAAAGACTCTAAATAAAACGGGGTTTGGAGACATGTGACCCGTCCAGGCAAGGGTTACACCTCCCAAACCCATCCAACTTGGATGACATCTTTATTTAATACGCAGCTTAAAGTGTATCGCCCGCCAGATCCGATCAATTCCCTGAAATACATGTAGTTTTGAAAAATCAACAAAAAGTTGAGCGAGTTCATGTGTATGTGAGTATGTATAATCCTTTGTATGTATAAAAGTCCCTGGTATGTAGCAATAAGGAATAAAAAGAGATCACCAATGGTTTGCAAGGCCATTGATATGTGTGAAGTGTTGTAGGAAGACTCAAACCTAGCAAATTTGTACCGGGCTTCGGCTGTAAGACACAATCACCACTATGGGCCGCCCCGGCCTCATGGGTGTGGGCTCGCTACACCCAAATAGATCTATCACTCATGTCCGTCGGTCCTACGACGAGGATTAATGGCTTTTAGTAGCCGCCTACTCACTCACATGATCTAACGGTGTATGAAAGTCCCTCCTTAAGCTAACCATACCATGTATGAAAGTGTTTGTATAACTGTAACATGTATTTCACCCCCGAAGTTATAAAACTGAAAACAGTTACGAGAAAAGGGGGACATGAACTCACTGAAGTGCGTCTCCTGTATCGTACTCAAACCTCCGGTCTCGTCAGCAAACACGACTCCCTACAATGTACTAATGTTTATTTAATGAACTGGCCGTGCCTTGCCTTTGTATTTACGGGTTTGAGTTACGTTACTTTGTTATTATTCCAAGTCTTAACTTCTTGTTAAAATAATAGTTATTATTTTAAATTAAATTTTGTCTTTACTGTTTTGGAATAATAGTTAGGCAACTATTTCGTATCCGAATTTCTCCAGTATTTTATACGCGTATTTCCTTCCCAAGGACGGGGGTACTTATACATGTATTTTGTGATTAAAGTACTGACACTATATATTCCTAAGTCCCACTTTAGAAAAATATAATAACTTATTTATCCCCAAAATATCTATTTTCCATGTATGCTAGGAAAATATATCATGACTTCTCAAAATAATATATTTCTACTTGTTTCCAAAAATATGTTATACATTGTGATAATTCATATTTTTCGTTATCAAAATATTAACCATCCAAAACATACCAATAACGGTATTTTGTTAAGTTATTTTATTTTTCTCTAAATAATATAACTAGTTCCCAAATCCACAAATTATCACAAAATCGGTTTAGCAAAATATATATATATATATATTCTTAATATATATACTTGTCCATTTTTGTATTACGAAAATCAACCTCCGATACCTTTATTTTGTTACAAAAATATGGCGAAGTTTATATTCGAAACACAAGTCATAAAATATACTTGTAATATTGGTTTGGAAAAATATTTTCTAAGTATTGGGATTTTTAGAAAATTTCGCCAGAGTTTTCCCTAAAAACAGAGGTGTCCATGCTTACTAGCATATCATTTTCTTTTCAAAATCAATCAACAACGTCAACAATCAATCTTTACTTTACCAAGAGCAAAAATATATGCGTTACACACTAATCATGAACTTGATATTTTTCGAAAACGCGTAGTAACTTGGTAAGACTTTTAGTAGACTTAGTTACCTTCCGAAATGTATTTATTTCTTTAAAAATCATTCTCACAAAATGGTTTAGTGTTTACAACTTGTAAATAATTTTTGCTAAAATAAAACTCTTGAACTCTTCTTGTAAATAAAACATTTTCATACTTGTCGTATCTCTAAAAATAGTGTAAGTGTTTGTAATCGTCATGGTTTTCCAAAAACCGCTTTTCTAACTTGGTTTCTCACAAAAATCCTTTGTAAACTCTTGGATTTGCAAACTCATCAACTTACTAGTTAATTTATATTTTGTGAAAAAATCATTTTCATCAAGTTCATGTCTAGCTAGAAAGTGGTTATTTTTCGTAACACATAACCATCTTCTTTTCTTGTTAAATCATGTTTCCTAACATTATTTAACAAGATCATATGGTGATTAATCATCACAAAACTAAAAATCATCATAAGAACATACTCTTGTTCTTGTGGTTTAAACATAATCATCATCCACATATTTTAACTAAGAAACAAGATGAAACAAGGTGTAACAAGACTTACTACTAGCACAAGGCTAGGGTAGAATCTAGTGAAGAAGATGATGATAAAAAGATGATGAACAAGCAAGAACAAAGCCCTTTAGAAGCTCCACAAGTTGCAAGCCTCTTGTATCCACCTTCTACACATGAATGAAGCTTGTAAAATGGAAGATGGTGGTGGATTTATGGTGGTGATGGTGGCGGTTGAAGGTGAGCCGAGAAAGGGAGGGAGGAGAGTGAGAGTAAGGGGTGTGATTGTGATGATGAGAAGTGATGAGGGTGATCTAGGCCATACTTATAAAGGATTGCTCACATATTTTGGACACCATCACAAGTAATATCTAATAAACAATTGGAATTAAATCTAGTAGAAGATAGGAAGCATGGTTAAGATGATTTGTGGGGTCCCTTGGGACCGATTTCGGTTTGTGGGGGGGGGGGTCAAGGGTAACATTTTGTAACTAGAAGGTAATGGATAGTTAGATCTCAAGTATTATGTATATATATGTTAGCTATTTGATTTCTAGTGGGTGTTAGGGTGTTCGAGGATCACGACAAGCCAAGAAATAGTGAAACAATGTGTTTGGCAAAAATTTAGTGTTCCGGGTAATGTCTGGTTATTCGGTTGGGTACCGTTCCGTTAAAGGGTTTAACCATTCCTTAAAGTGTCTTTTATGTATATTTTTGCAACACTTTTAATTCCCGGCACTTAGGAAAGTATACAGGACCATTCTGCCATATTTTTGCACTTTACTAGTATTTTAGAATGCTGAATTTTGTTAATGAGTGTAGAATTCTGCATTTAAAGTGTGTTTTAGGCACTTACCGGCACTGTAACTAGCACCTAGTGACACAGTTTTATGGTCCTCACTTCCCTACACTCCATACTAGTGAAGTACCTTATCCATGGCCCGTACTGGGCCTTAAAAACACTGTCTGTCTATTGCTGGCATTGTCAGCATATTCCTGAATTATCCGTTCAGTGTGCTAACTGTGCTTTTTGCATCAAGTATGTCACTAAAGTTTGTGTATTACACGGAGTGACAGTATAAAATATGATGCATATATATGTATAATGCAGAAATCATAAAGCAGTTTGAGTTGTCAGTTGTAATCAAGCACAGTCATTAAGCACATAATTAAAATTAATTAACTGTACAGTTCCTGAAATTGTGAGGGTTGTCGCATTCTCCCCCCGTTAAGAAAATTTTGTCCCGAAATTTTAGGTTCTGCTTCTAGTTGCAGGGGTCTTGGGGAACAAATGCGGGTATTTTTCCTTCATTCGATCCTCACGTTCCTATGTGAATTCTGGTCTGTGTCGTGCATTCCATCGAACCTTGAGAAGCTTGACACTACTCCGACGTGTCTTGTTAATTTTCCAATCCGTAACTTCAACTGGTTCTTCAATAAAGTGGAGTGTGTTGTCAACATGAATTTCGTCGGTAGGAATGACCACGGTTTCTTGAGTTGGACTCTTTTTCAAATTTGATACATGGAATGTATCATGAACGCCATTAAGTTCAGCAGGTAAATCCAACTTGTATGCTACGAGACCAATTCGTTCCAGAATTCTGAATGGACCAATGTACCTGGGGTTCAACTTCCCACGCTTTCCAAAGCGTGCCACACCCTTCCATGGTGAAACCTTCAATAAAACCATGTCTCCTACCTCAAATTCCAGAGGTTTCCTTCTTAGGTCCGCATAACTCTTTTGTCGATCACGAGCCGCTTTGATGCGTTCTCGGATCTGTGTAATCTTGTCTGTCATTTCCTTGACCAATTCCGGACCAACTAGTTGTCTATCACCCGCGTCAGCCCAACAAATCGGTGATCGACATTTTCGTCCATAGAGGGCTTCGAACGGTGCAGCTTGAATACTTGCATGGTAACTGTTATTGTATGAAAATTCAACCAATGGTAGGTGGGTGTCCCAACTTCCATCTAAATCCATTACACAAGCTCACAACATGTCCTCGAGTGTTTGAATCGTTCGTTCACTCTGTCCGTCTGTTTGCGAGTGAAATGCAGTACTTAGATTCAAATGAGAACCAAAGGCTTCTTGAAAGGATTGCCAAATCCTTGACACGAAGCGTCTATCTCTATCAGAGATGATTGAGAGTGGCACACCATGCCGTGCAACAATCTCTCTCATGTATATCTCAGCAAGTTTACTCGTGTTGTCTTTTTCCTTGATAGGTAGAAAGTGCGTAGATTTCGTTAGACGGTCTACTATCACCTAAATCGTATCATGGCCCTTGGGCGTCCTTGGCAACTTCGTTATGAAGTCCATTGAAATCTGTTCGCATTTCCATTTGGGTATTTCAGGTTGTTGCAGAAGACCTGAAGGCTTCTGGTACTTGGCTTTCACTTTGGCACAAGTTAAACATTTCCCAACATGTACTGCAACATCGCCTTTCATCCTTGGCCACCAGTAAAAATCTTTTAGATCTTGGTACATCTTATCCGCACCGGGATGAATCGAGTACCGCGACTTGTGAGCCTCATCGAAAATAATACTTCTCAAACCACCAAACGAAGGAACCCAAATTCGTTTCATGAGGACAAAGTTCCTTCCCCGTTTGGTACCAATTGCTTCTCCATCCCATGGAGATACTCATCCTTGATATTCCTTTCCTTAAGAGCTTCTCTTTGCGCAGCACGAATGCGCAATGAGAGGTCTGTCTGGACAATCATTTCCAAAGCCCTAACCCTTATGGGCTTGATCCTTTCTTTTCAACTTAGCGTATCGGCGACCACATTCGCCTTTCCTGGGTGATACTTGATCTCACAATCATAATCATTCAACAATTCTACCCAGCATCTTTGCCTCATGTTAAGCTCCTTTTGGTTGAAGATATGTTGCAGGCTCTTGTGATCAGTGAAGATTGTGCATCGCGTACCGTATAAGTAATGTCGCCAGATCTTCAAAGCGAACACCACCGCGCCTAATTCCAAATCATGCATGGTGTAATTTTTCTCATGGACCTTTAGCTGGCGAGAAGCATATGCTATAACCTTCTGACGCTGCATTAGTACACAACCCAAACCTTGACGCGAGGCGTCGCAATATACCACGAAGTCGTCTGTGCCTTCGGGTAGAGATATGATCGGTGTGTCGCAAAGTTTGTTCTTTAACAATTGAAACGCTTCTTCTTGTTTGTCTCCCCAATCAAGCTTCTTGTCTTTCTGCGTAAGGGAGGTCAAAGGTTGAGCAATTTTTGAGAAATCCTCAATGAACCTTTGATAATAACCGGCCAACCCTAGGAACTTTCGAATCTCGGTTGGCGTCTTAGGAGTCTCCCAATTCTTGATCGCCTCGATCTTTGTGGGATCCACATGAATTCCATCTCCATTAACCACATGACCAAGAAACTGGACTTCACGTAACCAGAACTCGCATTTCAAGAACTTTGCGTACAACTTCTCCTTTTTAAGTAGTTCTAAAATAGCTCTTAAATGTTGCTCATGTTCTTCTTTCGACTTTGAATAAATTAGAATATCATCAATAAACACAATCACGAACTTGTCGAGGTACGGCTTGCAAACTCTGTTCATTAAATCCATGAATATAGTTGGTGCATTTGTCAGCCCAAACGGCATAACCAGGAACTCGTAATGTCCATATCGAGTCCTAAAAGCAGTCTTGGGAATACTTTCCTCTTGTATCCTCAGTTGATGGTAACCTGATCGCAGATCGATCTTTGAGTAAAAACTTGAACCTTGCAATTGATCGAATAAGAAATCAATTCTCGGCAAAGGATATCTATTCTTGACGGTCAACTTGTTCAGCTCCCGGTAGTCGATACACATGCGAAAACTACCATCTTTCTTCTTAACAAACAGAACCGGAGCTCCCCAAGGCAAGAAGCTTGGTCTGATAAATCCCTTGTCTAACAACTCCTGAAGTTGCGTTGACAATTCTTGCATCTCCGAAGGCGCAAGTCGATAGGGTGCTTTAGCCGCAGGCGCGGCGCCTGGAACTAAGTCAATATGGAATTCGACTTGTCTCTGTGGCGGCAATCCTGGTAAGTCTTCTGGAAAGACTTCAGGATACTCTCTTACGACCGGAATATCTTCCAACTTCGGCTCAGCGGCTTCTTTGTCACACCCCCAAAATCCACCTGCGGATAACACCCGCTTTGAGGGCGTGACTGACCAGGATCCAGCCACCAATTATACTGAGCATTGAATTAATAGCAGAAATAATTACTATTCAGAGTAGTTAGCAACATAGCAGTTTGAGTTCGATAATTAGTTTAACAAAACAGCGGAAGCATAAACCAAATAGTTTTAAAGATAGTTCTTAGTTCCAGATAGTTAAACCCAACACGCGGGTTTTAACGAACACTACACATCCCCAAGCAGCAGCTCCTGAGTCACTGGTTACCTGCAAAGCATGCAGTAAGGGGTCAACAATAATGCTGAGTGAGTTCACTAGTTGTCCAGTTTTAGTTTACCAAAAACTTAAGTTGTTTAGATAAAGCATTTATAATCACGTTGTGGGGAGCTACCCCATCTGTTAGCTCACTAAACTGTAGATACCGAAACTGTTGACAGAATAATATCGTGCCCCGAGTCAATGTCTATCGTCATTGACCATGTTGCAAGGTCTACTAGTTCACACCCGATCTCCCCCGGTCACGGTGTGAGGTTGTCAAACCTAATAGCGCTATCAACTAATAACCCGTTCGCCCCCGGCGACTAATCGGTATTTTAAGCAGGGACTTAGAGTGATAGAGTTTCGTTTAGTATAGCTAGTTGTGATTTATAAATAATGTCCAAACGTATCTCCCCTGGAGATAGTAGTTACCCATTCTGTTTTCCCCCGGAGTAATGGGTCAAAAGTATTTTTCCCAAAGTTGGTAGTTTGTTCGTGTCCCTCCGCGGGACGCATGCTTTTAGTGGGTGAACTCACCTTGGGTTGCTCGGCAGATTAGGTTACTTGTCAAACACGTTGGTCACCACGTCCTAACATGGTTACCGGTATAGGTCAGGTTTGGTGTACAAGCAATCACGTAAAATCTACACATAACTAACACGTTGCATGCATGAAATCAAACAGTGGGTTATTGGGCCGGCCTTAACATTTACACAGTCAAACAGCAACACATAATCCAGTTAACAGGTAGCCCATATTACACATATCGGCCCAATAACCAAAATGGACAGCCCAGTCGCAACCAGGCGGTCTCGAGTCGCAACCAGGAGGTCTCGGCTTGTCACGCTGTGGTTGCGAGTCGCAACCGTGTGGTCTCGAGTTGTCTTGCCATGGTTGCGAGTCGCAACGGTGCGGTTGCGAGTCGCAATGCTGCCCCTTTCATGTTCACGTGATGATTCAGATACATCAGTCCCATTAGTACAATGTAATCAGGCCCAAATCGAGTAATAGCCAATAAGGTTCAACTAACAACTTTTCCTAATCAGTCTATTAGTAAAATTGGATCAAACATTGCCTTTTTGAAATCTTCAAACCACATTCAACAAGTTCATCACAAGTTCATAGTTTTCTAGGGTTTTCACCTTAACATAATCATACATTTGGACCGAAAATCACATATTTCTAACAAGATTATTATGCAAGAACAAATAAAACATACACTTTGTAGCCGAAATCTTGTGTTTAACAACCTCATATTGCAAGAAACTATGAAGCATAGATTGGTTGGCCATGAACCCTCTTAAACTACCATTTTCTAGCCATTTTAAACATGTTATCACATATTTTCAAACTTTACAAATCAACCTAAGAATCATGCATAACACTACTAACCAAGCATTTCATAGTTCATTCAACACAACATAAATCCTATGCATATAATAATAATTAACACTAACCGGTTGTGAAGAAGAAGAAGGAGCCGAAACAAAGGAAAGGAACCGAGAAGATGGAGTGTCCGAGTGATGATCTTGACCGAGTTTCTTGTCCGAGATTCTTGAGCTTGAACCGAAAGTTGGAGGAGAATGGAATGTTGTTTGGGGTTTTCTAGTTGAGAGAGAAGAGAAGTGTATGTGTGGATATGTTTGTGTAACAAATGAGGGAAGTGAGGAGAAGGTTGGGATTATATACCAAGTGTCAAGTTGGTTAAGGGGGGGGGGGGTTTCGGCCCAAACCGGTTACGGCCCGAGAGGCCCACTCGAGACCGAGTGGCCCACTCGCAACCGAGTGGTTGCGAGTCATGTTCTCGACTCGCATATACTTATATATATAATACATACACAACACATATCATGCAAAAAGATCACGTTTTCATTTAATAATATATATATACACAAAAATATTACAAGGTGTTCGTTCGGAAAAACCTAGAGTGTCACATTATCCCCAGGTTTTAAGAACTTTCGTCCCGAAAGTTAAAGCAGCCACTGCCAAGCTAGCGTGTTTCAACG
Organism: Helianthus annuus; assembly: GCF_002127325.2. Lineage (NCBI taxonomy): Eukaryota > Viridiplantae > Streptophyta > Magnoliopsida > Asterales > Asteraceae > Helianthus > Helianthus annuus. The sequence goes on from NC_035442.2 coordinate 35,816,357, forward strand.
GGGTGTCACATCATCCCCCCGTTAGTTTGGAATTTCGTCCCGAAATTCGGTTGTAGCTTCAGTGCTGGGGGTTTCATTAGGGAACAACTGGGGATACTTGGACTTCATCTGGTCTTCCCGCTCCCAGGTAAACTCTGGGCCACGTCGTGAGTTCCAACGAACTCGCACAAGAGGTATCTGGCTACGTTTGAGGGTTTTGATCTCTCGATCCGTGATCTCAATCGGTTCCTCAGTAAAGTGTAGCTGTTCATCAATAGTGAGTTCCTTGAAAGGAATTATGAGTGTTTCATCTGACAGACACTTCTTCAGATTAGACACGTGAAAAACATTGTGCACTGCACTCAGCTCTGCAGGCAGGTTCAATCTATAAGCAACCTTACCGACTTTCTCGGTAATTTCGAATGGTCCAACATATCGCGGATTCAGCTTGCCGCGTTTACCGAAACGAACCACACCCTTCCAGGGTGAAACTTTAAGTAGAACCCGGTCCCCGATCTGGAATTCTAGCGGTTTCCTACGCTTATCAGCGTAGCTTTTCTGACGGTCACGAGCTGTCGCCATGCGTTGCCTGATCTGGGCAATCTTTTCCGTTGTGTCTACCACCAGTTCTGGGCCTGTGAGTTGACTGTCACCGACTTCCGCCCAGCAAAGAGGTGATCGGCATTTACGACCGTACAATGCCTCAAAAGGTGCCGCCTGAATACTAGTGTGGTAGCTGTTATTGTAGGAGAATTCCACCAGCGGTAGATGCTTCTCCCAGTTCTTTCCAAAATCGATCACACATGCTCTAAGCATGTCTTCCAGGGTTTGGATGGTGCGTTCAGACTGCCCATCCGTTTGTGGGTGGTAAGCGGTGCTCATGTCCAAACGTGAGCCAAAGGATTTGTGCATAGCTTGCCACAACTCGGAAGTAAAACGAGCGTCTCGGTCGGAAATAATAGAAGTTGGCACCCCGTGCCTCGAGACTACTTCCTTTAAATAGATTTCTGCCAAGGTAGAAAACTTGTCCGTTTCCTTAATGGCCAGAAAGTGTGCAGACTTAGTCAATCGATCTACTATCACCCAAATAGTATCATTCCCGCGTTGGGATCTAGGTAACCCCGTAACAAAATCCATGGAAATTTGCTCCCATTTCCACTTCGGGATTTCGGGTTGCTGGAGTAGGCCTGCTGGTTTCTGATACTCAGTCTTGACTCTTGCGCAGGTTAAACATTTGCTAACGTAAGCTGCTATGTGGGCTTTCATGCCAGGCCACCAGTAAGTGGTCCTTAAGTCGTGGTACATCTTATCTGAACCAGGATGTACTGAATAACGGGACTTATGGGCTTCGTCCATCACAAGCTCTCGTAGATCACCGTAAAGTGGGACCCAAATGCGCCCTGCCACATAGTAGGCGCCGTCTTCTTTTTGCTCTAGTCGTTGTCTCGATCCTCGCAGGGATTCAGCCCTGACGTTTTCCGGTTTCAAAGCTTCAATCTGAGCATTTCGAATCTGGGTAGGGAGATTAGACTGGATGGTAAGTTGTAATGCTCGCATGCGCTTGGGCGTAGTGTCTTTTCGGCTGAGGGCGTCTGCCACGACATTGGCCTTGCCCGGATGGTACTTGATGGCGCACTCATAATCATTCAAGAGTTCGACCCATCGACGTTGCCGCATGTTTAATTCCTTTTGCTTGAAGATATGCTCGAGACTCCTGTGATCGGTGTAGATAGTGCACTTGGTACCGTACAGGTAATGTCTCCATATCTTGAGCGCAAAGATCACTGCTCCTAGTTCCAAGTCGTGCGTAGTGTAGTTTCTTTCGTGCGTCTTAAGTTGTCGAGAGGCGTAAGCAATAACTTTGTCGCGTTGCATTAACACACAACCGAGCCCATGGATGGATGCATCGCAGTAAACCACAAAGTCGTCAGTTCCTTCAGGCAACGAGAGGATAGGAGCACTACAGAGATTATCCTTTAATTTCTGAAACGCGGTTTCCTGAGCTTCACCCCATTTATAAACCATACCCTTCTGAGTAAGAGCCGTGAGAGGCTGAGCGATCTTTGAGAATCCCATGATAAATCTTCGATAGTATCCCGCTAGTCCCAAGAATTGGCGGACTTCGGTCGGAGTCTTAGGGGTAGGCCAATTCTTTATAGAGTCGATCTTAGCTGCGTCGACGTGAATTCCATCCTTGTTAACCACGTGCCCAAGGAAATGGACTTCTCGAAGCCAGAAGTCGCATTTCGAGAACTTGGCATACAGTTGCTCTTTGCGAAGGAGTTCGAGGATAAGGCGTAGGTGCTGTTCATGCTCTTCTTGACTTTTCGAGTAGATCAGGATGTCGTCTATAAACACGATCACAAATTTGTCGAGGTAAGGTTTGCACACTCGGTTCATGAGATCCATGAATACTGCGGGCGCGTTGGTCATTCCAAAGGGCATGACAAGGAATTCATAATGACCATAACGAGTTCTGAATGCAGTTTTGGAGATGTCTTCATTACGGACCCTTAGCTGATGATAACCTGATCGCAGGTCAATCTTAGAATAGTAGCTCGATCCTTGCAACTGATCGAATAGGTCGTCGATTCGCGGGAGAGGGTAACGATTCTTGATGGTAACCTTGTTCAGCTCACGATAGTCAATGCACATTCGGAACGTGCCATCTTTCTTCTTAACAAAGAGTACCGGTGCTCCCCAGGGTGATGAACTAGGGCGGATAAAACCTTTATCCAATAGTTCCTGTAGTTGAGTAGAGAGTTCCTTCAATTCTGCGGGGGCTAGTCGATAAGGCGCACGAGCTATAGGCGCTGCTCCGGGAGCTAGCTCGATTTGGAATTCGACCTGACGGTGGGGAGGGAGTCCAGGTAGTTCCTCAGGAAATACCTCGGGGTAGTCACGCACTACTGGAAAATCTTCAATCCTCTTTTCCTTTTCCTGCGTGTTGGTGACAAGTGCTAAGATAGCGGTGTGCCCTTTTCTTAAACACTTCTGGGCCTTCAAGAACGAGATAATGCCGGAGATTTCTCCGCCTTTGCCACCCTGTACAATAAGAGGTTTGCCAGAACGGCGGGGAATACGGACTGCTTTCTCTTGACAGAGGATCTCAGCGCGATGTTTGGATAACCAATCCATGCCGATAACGACGTCGAAGCTTCCAAGTGTAACAGGGAAAAGATCGATACTAAATGTCTGACCAGACAATTCTAGTTTGCAGCCTTTGATAACATGTGAGGCCTTGATGTTTCTACCATTAGCTAACTCGACGATATGAGGAGAACTTAGTAACGAAAGCGGACGCTTAAGCTTCTTACTAATACGTAGGGACACATAACTAGCATCGGCTCCAGAATCAAATAATACAGAAACATAACGATCATCGAGTAGGAACTTACCCGCCACGACATTGGGGTCATTCCTTGCTTCTCCAGCTCCAATCACAAAAGCCCTTCCTCTAGCACCATTCCCAGCGTTGTTCTGATCGTTGTTCCCAGCTCCCTGATTGTTGTTGCGGTTCTGGTTCAGTTCAGGGCAATTCTTCTTAAAGTGCCCCTCAGCTCCACACTGGAAACAACCCTTAGCGTTCCCGTGATGTTGTTGCTGCTGGTTCTGCCCCATGGGACGTGGGCTCCTACAGTCCTTGGCCTCATGCCCCATCTCGTTACATCGTTGACACTGACTTTTCCCACAAGGCCCACTGTGATGTCGATTGCACTTGTTGCACTTGGGGTGGTTACCGCGATAGCCACCCTGTTGTTGAGTGCCCTTGTTGTTTTCAGTTTTCCTTTGCTGTGCTGGGGCCTGAGTGGGGATAGCATCCTTGCTTTGATTTCCTTCCCACTTACGCTTGTTGTCACTAGAACTCCCGACAGTAGCACTGATCCTTTTGGGCAACCTGCCCTCTTCTACGGCCTGATCAGTAAGTTTGTGAGCAAGTCGAACGATCGGCTGAATGGCAGTGAGGTTGGCTGAAGTTACATGGCTGCGAATTTCTGGAGCCAAACCCTTGACGTACAACTCGATTCTTCGATACATAGGTCGAGACATGTTTGGGCAAAGAGCAGCATAGTCATTGGACAGCTTGGTGTAGGTTTCAATTTCTGACCCAACCATCTTAAGCGCATAGTACTCGTTCTCAAGTTTGTGGATGTCATCCCGGTGACAGTATTCCTCCTTAATCATGTCCTTGAAATCCTCCCACGCAGTAGCATTAGCAGTTTCCAACCCAAACATCTGAATCCGCGCCTTCCACCAGGAAAGCGCGTTTCCTTCAAGCGTAGCAGTAGCAAACTTTACCCAATTCGCAGGGGGACACTCACAGATAGCAAAGACAGCTTCAACTTTCTCAATCCAGTGCAGTAGACCTATGGCACCCTCAGTGCCGTTGAAAGGGAGAGGTTTGCAATCCATGAATGTTTTGAAAGTACACACGGGTGGTTGCGCAGGTGCATGCTGACCTGTTCGTGAGAAGCGAAGCGTATAGATTTAGGGATAAAAGGCGATGTGGCGGTAGGATCTAAACATCCTAGGATATCGAGTTTACCTCCAGGGTGAGCTGCGAAAGCTGCAGCCACCGTGTTAAGCAGGTTAGTGAATTGAGCCTGAGTCATGTTGATGTTTCCTCTTCCGCGTCCACTCATTGTCTTCATAACCAGAAAACACAGTATGAGTGTGATATCGTAATGTAACGAGAATGAGATAGAAGAGAGAGGCGTATCTATCTAATTAGGCACACTAGTACGTATAGTAAAACAGGAAACATAAGGTAAGCAAACAAGTAAACACTGGTCCGAGCTATGAGGTCTAATGTGTTGAGCCTTGCACTTGGAGTGTAGTGTCGTCGCGAGTCATAGGTTATAGTCTGGTTTTTCTCAAAAAGATTTTCCCCTTTTTTTAAAACCAAGTTCACTATAACCAATGGCTCTGATACCAATCTGTCACACCCCCAAAATCCACCTGCGGATAACACCCGCTTTGAGGGCGTGACTGACCAGGATCCAGCCACCAATTATACTGAGCATTGAATTAATAGCAGAAATAATTACTATTCAGAGTAGTTAGCAACATAGCAGTTTGAGTTCGATAATTAGTTTAACAAAACAGCGGAAGCATAAACCAAATAGTTTTAAAGATAGTTCTTAGTTCCAGATAGTTAAACCCAACACGCGGGTTTTAACGAACACTACACATCCCCAAGCAGCAGCTCCTGAGTCACTGGTTACCTGCAAAGCATGCAGTAAGGGGTCAACAATAATGCTGAGTGAGTTCACTAGTTGTCCAGTTTTAGTTTACCAAAAACTTAAGTTGTTTAGATAAAGCATTTATAATCACGTTGTGGGGAGCTACCCCATCTGTAAGCTCACTAAACTGTAGATACCGAAACTGTTGACAGAATAATATCGTGCCCCGAGTCAATGTCTATCGTCATTGACCATGTTGCAAGGTCTACTAGTTCACGCCCGATCTCCCCCGGTCACGGTGTGAGGTTGTCAAACCTAATAGCGCTATCAACTAATAACCCGTTCGCCCCCGGCGACTAATCGGTATTTTAAGCAGGGACTTAGAGTGATAGAGTTTCGTTTAGTATAGCTAGTTGTGATTTATAAATAATGTCCAAACGTATCTCCCCTGGAGATAGTAGTTACCCATTCTGTTTTCCCCCGGAGTAATGGGTCAAAAGTATTTTTCCCAAAGTTGGTAGTTTGTTCGTGTCCCTCCGCGGGACGCATGCTTTTAGAGGGTGAACTCACCTTGGGTTGCTTGGCAGATTAGGTTACTTGTCAAACACGTTGGTCACCACGTCCTAACATGGTTACCGGTATAGGTCAGGTTTGGTGTACAAGCAATCACGTAAAATCTACACATAACTAACACGTTGCATGCATGAAATCAAACAGTGGGTTATTGGGCCGGCCTTAACATTTACACAGTCAAACAGCAACACATAATCCAGTTAACAGGTAGCCCATATTACACATATCGGCCCAATAACCAAAATGGACAGCCCAGTCGCAACCAGGCGGTCTCGAGTCGCAACCAGGAGGTCTCGGCTTGTCACGCTGTGGTTGCGAGTCGCAACCGTGTGGTCTCGAGTTGTCTTGCCATGGTTGCGAGTCGCAACGGTGCGGTTGCGAGTCGCAATGCTGTCCCTTTCATGTTCACGTGATGATTCAGATACATCAGTCCCATTAGTACAATGTAATCAGGCCCAAATCGAGTAATAGCCAATAAGGTTCAACTAACAACTTTTCCAAATCAGTCTATTAGTAAAATTGGATCAAACATTGCCTTTTTGAAATCTTCAAACCACATTCAACAAGTTCATCACAAGTTCATAGTTTTCTAGGGTTTTCACCTTAACATAATCATACATTTGGACCGAAAATCACATATTTCTAACAAGATTATTATGCAAGAACAAGTAAAACATACACTTTGTAGCCGAAATCTTGTGTTTAACAACCTCATATTGCAAGAAACAATGAAGCATAGATTGGTTGGCCATGAACCCTCTTAAACTACCATTTTCTAGCCATTTTAAACATGTTATCACATATTTTCAAACTTTACAAATCAACCTAAGAATCATGCATAACACTACTAACCAAGCATTTCATAGTTCATTCAACACAACATAAATCCTATGCATATAATAATAATTAACACTAACCGGTTGTGAAGAAGAAGAAGGAGCCGAAACAAAGGAAAGGAACCGAGAAGATGGAGTGTCCGAGTGATGATCTTGACCGAGTTTCTTGTCCGAGATTCTTGAGCTTGAACCGAAAGTTGGAGGAGAATGGAATGTTGTTTGGGGTTTTCTAGTTGAGAGAGAAGAGAAGTGTATGTGTGGATATGTTTGTGTAACAAATGAGGGAAGTGAGGAGAAGGTTGGGATTATATACCAAGTGTCAAGTTGGTTAAGGGGGGGGGGTTTCGGCCCAAACCGGTTACGGCCCGAGAGGCCCACTCGAGACCGAGTGGCCCACTCGCAACCGAGTGGTTGCGAGTCATGGTCTCGACTCGCATATACTTATATATATAATACATACACAACACATATCATCCAAAAAGATCACATTTTCATTTAATAATATATATATACACAAAAATATTACAAGGTGTTCGTTCGGAAAAACCTAGAGTGTCACATTCTTTATCCACGATGTGTGCCAGGAAGGCAACACATCCTTTCTGTAGACACTTTCTAGCTTTCAGGCAACTAATGATCCTTAATGGCGTATCGTGCTTTTCTCCATGAACCACAATCGTCTCTCCATCCGCCATTGGGATGCGAATGGTCTTTTTGTGACATAGAATTTCGGCCTTGTTGCTTGACAGCCAATCCATCCCTACTACCACGTTGAAACTTCCCAACTCGACTGGCAGTAAATCCAGAGTGAACTCGTGCTCTCCGAGCTCTATTACGCAACCTCTGATGACTTCATTTGTTTCAACTAGCTTTCCATTAGCCAGTTCAATTGAGTATGGAATATCTAACTTACTAGCAATTAACCCAAGCATATTCTTAAATTCTAGCGATACAAAACTATAGTCGGCTCCAGTGTCAAACAAAACAGATGCAAAGCGTTGATTTATAGGGAACGTACCAGTGACAACATTCGGGTCTTGGCGTGCTTCCCTTGCTCCAATGTTGAATACCCTTCCTCGAGCATGATTGAGTTTTGGGCATTCACGCTTGAAGTGCCCGATGTCTCCACAGTTAAAATATCCCGGTCCTCGACCGTTACCCTCTTCATTACCCCCTTGATTGTAGTTCTGATTGCGATTACCACTTCCTGCTTGATTTGCAAAATTTCCACGATTTCCATTTCCGCCATTTCCTCCTTGTTGGCGGTTCCCATTTCCGTTACCTCCGTGGTAGTTGTTACCAGATCCTCTTTGGCCACCACGACCAGTACCAACCTAACAAGTGTCTTTTGAGTGACCCATTCTTCCACAGGATTCACATTTGCTAAGTCTACACCGGCCAGCATGATGACGTTGGCATAAATCACACTTGGGCAGGGTGCCCATGTATCCTTTCCCTTTTTGTTCGCTGCCAGTCTTTCCCTCAGCTGGCGCGTTTGTATCCCTCTTCTTGCTGGCACTGCCGGTACTTTTCTTGAAGTTCGAGAATTTCCTCTTGTTTTCTCCTGATGATTCAACATGTGTCTCCTTCTTCTTTGATTCAGAAATTGAAAACTTGTTCAATCTGATGGCTTCCTCGGTAAGTGCCACACTAAGATCAATGGCTTCGGTGATTGTTGTAGGTTTCGAAGTGGTTACCATGCTCATAATCTGGGGTGCCAATCCCCAGAAGAAACGCTCCACGCGTTTGAATTCAGGCGTGACCATGTACGGCACCACATGGGACAGATCATGAAACCTCTGAACATATTCAGCGACTTTTGGGCCTTCCATCTTTAGGTTCCAGAATTCCGTTTCTAGCTTTTGTATCTCGGCCTGCGAACAATACTTCCTTCTCATGAGCTCTTTCAGCTCATTCCATGTTAAGGCATATGCCGCCGCTTCTCCCAACGTTTGCACTTGCAGATTCCACCACGATAGGGCACCATCAATAAAAAGCCCAGAGATGTATGTAACTTGCTGCTCAAGAGCACACTTGCTCATCCTTGTTGTTGTTTCAGTGTTTTCTGTCCATCAAGTAAATGCCACGGCACCTCCGGTGCCGTCAAAGTTTAGCGGCTTGCAATCTAGGAATTGCTTGAAAGTACACGCATTTGGAGGGTTGTTATTGTTGTTGTTGTTTGAAGTATTCTTGCTTGTTTCTCCTTGGGAGGCCGCGTATTGTGCTATAGCTGCGGCAATTATCCCTTGGAGTTCCGCCTCTGTAGTAGGCATATGCACGTTCTGTCGAAGAGGCATTTTCTAAAAGATGATCATATTGGTCAGGTCGTAGTATAGTAAATACGCATATATAGTAACATCCATTAACCACATAACATCCCATGTTATAATAGAAAACAAATAGTCCAACAAAGCATGTAGTGAGAACGTTGCCATTGAGCTTTCATTAATCAGGACCACAATGTAGTTTTACATGTTTTATAGTACATCATACATCAAAATAGGTCATAGGGTTACATCACCCCCAAAATACAAGTCGATCTACACTGATCATATACAAAAGTGTGGTCTTCCAAAAGTCTTCGTCTGCTGGCTCAATTGCGACTTTCTCACCAAAATATCCTACCTGCATAAAACCAAAATGTAGCTACGCTGATGGCGGAGGAGGAGGAGGAAGATAAGAGAAAAGCAACCGACGCATGTGCACCCAATCCTCCTCTAGGGCATGAATAACGCGCAACAGATAGGCAATCTGCTGCTCAGATGTAAGAAAACGAATGTCTGAATCTGGAGGTAGTGAGAAGGGAGTGTGCGGTGCTGCAAAGGGTGTCTGACAGTGACATGGAGGACGTGGAGCTCTCTCTAACTCCTGGATGCGATGACTCAGTGCGTCCTGCTGTAGCTGCAGTGATGCAAGTGTGTCCTCTGTAGTGTACCCCACATGAAATGGGTGGTACGGGTCAGATAATGGCATAACATGGGGCGTAGTCCACAAAAATGGCTTGCTCGAAGGTGCAACGGGTGGTGCAGTATGAGGGAACTGTGACATGAATGGAACATATGATGACACAGGAGGCATGAAAGCAGGCGGCTGCCTCGATGAACCCTCCCCAGGACGAGGTGGCGGAATGTCCTGGAGGAATGTGGTGGGAAGATCGGTGCGATGGATATCCGAGACGTGTGGGTGAAAGAATGGAATATCAACGGGTGCAGAAACAGGTGCTACAGGAGGAGTGACTGGTAGCACGAACGGTGGGTAATAATCATCATCCTCGATCCACCCATTACGGGTGTCAGCATAACGGGGATTGATGTGAGCGGCGAAGGGTGCACGGTCAACCAATGCCGGCACGGGATCAGGTAATGGTGCATCAGCGATAGGAGCGTCCACCACTGGTGCGACAATGGGAAGGTCAACAATGGGTATATCATCAATAGGAGGTGCAATGGCCGGTGCACCCATATCAGGCGGTGCAACGGTTGGGGCATCATCAAGAACAGGGTCATGGTCAACAACAGGCTCTGGTGCTACGACGGGCTCAGGGTCGACAAAGTCCATATCAAAGTCAGCTGGTATGTCAAACAACGGATCAATAGGAGCCACTGGTGCCTCCAGGGGCTGGTCAACAGGAATAAACTCGATCTCGTAATCGGGATCGAAATCAGGGGGAAAAACTGGATCAAAATCGTCATCGAACTCATGGTTAAACTCAAACTCGTGTGATGGACCAGGTGCGGCTGACATCGCTACGTCTGGGTCAGCGTCCGGAGAGTAGTGCTGTACACCCTGGTCGTGCAAAGGAGCGGATGCCACAGACTCAAACGAGTCTGGGATAGGTGAACCAAGAGGAGCCTCCTCCAGAGGAGCCTCAGCAATAGGAAGGACAACATCATCATCAATCGGGGCCCCACCCTCATAGTCGTCCTCAGGGGGACCCTCCTCGAAAAGATCAATGTCGTCATCAGACATGACATCGAGTGGCACATCCACCATGGGAAAAGCAGCAAGTGTAATGGGAGCAGGGATCACAGCAAGAGGTAGATCCCCAGCAGGAATGCCATCAACGGGCTGAACCTCATCCCCGAAGTCGGGCAGAGCGAAAGGCTGAAAATCATCATCATCCGCGCTCGTGGTATCCGACGTGTAAACATCTCCCTCGGATGGCATCTCATTGTCTGATACGGCCGCCATGGGGTCCAATGTGTCCGATACTCCTGTGTCAGAAGAAGAAACCATGGTGTGTGTAACACAACCACACATATAGACATATATCAACATATAATAAAGTAAACATGTAAGTCATAATAAGTGTTGAGATTGAACCCTACCAGAGGAACAAATAATGAAAGCCAAAACCGGATCACTACAGTGGATTAGTCATAAGCAGCTATTTGCATTAAGCTTTCCCCTTGACAGTGACTCCAACATCTGATATGCTCCAAGTACTACCTTATCAACAACTGCTGATCCTCAATCTACTGTTAAGCCAAAGCACTGATGAAGTTTAAAGGCTGAAGCTCAATCTACTGACGGAATCCAAAGACTGCTGAAGAGTTAAAGCACTGCCCATTCAAAGTCTGATCACCCTTTGAAGAAAGCGCTGTTGCTCAAACAACAGTGGTTGACTACATCAGTGGAATGAAGAATCCGTGTTTATACATCAGTGGAATGAAGAATCAGTGTTTATACATCAGTGTTTAGAATGCAATCAGTGTATGTATGGTCAGTTGTTATAGAACAGTAGATAGAGTTTGTTAGTTTGTTAGATGTCACTTTCATGGTGACGTCAGCTGAGATGCCTCGGTGGTTTAGTTTGCCTATAAATGGAGCAGTACTCTGTACTGTTACATTTGATTGACTTAGTGGGTTCTTCTCCTCTAGTCCAATCATTTCATCTTGTGCAATCAACCTTGGAAGCATCAGGCTGAGGGGGAGTTTAGTTTTGTAAGCATGCTTTGTAATCTTTTGATTGACTTTGTAATCTTTCGACTAATGCAAATCATGTGTTTATTAAAACTATTTTCTTCTTTGATTGTGTTTACAAAGTTTGTTGTTCATTTCCGCTACACTTAAACTCTGCACATTTCTATTGATTTGTTCAAATTATACAGACAAGCACAATCATGACAGCCTCCGATCCTAACAATTGGTATCAGAGCATGGACAGTCAAATTCGATCTAACAATCAACTTGACATAGCAGTTCAGCTCAAAATTCATTGATACCAAGGTTGATTGTATTTAGTTGAAAAACAGAGTAACGAGAAATCATGTTTAAAATGATTATTCAGATACTCTGTAAAACAACCAAGATGTCATAAGACACACAAACTTCACATAACAAGTGATATCATGCATAAAACACCTATAGTGCTCAGATCTGAAAATATGTCTGATAACTATGGTATAATCATTTCCTTTACAAAATTGATTTCAAGTGTTAATATGAAGTTTGTGCTGTTTCCATCATGTTTTATACTAAAGTATGAACCTCCTGACAACAAAAACCTAGTTTCATAAAAACAATAGTGTTTTTGTTAATATAAAAGGAGGGATATTAGAACTTTAGTTATTACATCTTATGTGTTGAAAAACAGGTTGAGAATCCTGTTAAAAAGAATCAAATCAATTCTGTTAAGAACACATCGAGAAAATCAGATGAAAATAGACTAAATCATACGTGATGTGAGATTTGACATAAGCTTATGCAAAAATGTCCAGATTTCTCCAAACATTGCTGTAAAATGATTTTGGTCTGGATATCTCCTCAATAAAAACCTCCCAGTAAGTATTTTTGTACTTATGAATGGGAAGGGTAAAAAGGGAAGAAGAAAATTAACAAAACTCAAAAGTGTGTTTATCTCAAAACTTTTGAAATCAAAAGAAAGGAGTATAAATATAAAACACTTTAGAGTCCAAAGTTGGGTAAATAGTGGTCATCAAGCAATTTTTGTGCATTCATTGATTCAAGGAAGTTCAGGTAACAATGGTATCACCTATGATGAAACTGATAAGAGGACTAGACAAATCTCCTCACATGCTTCCTCTTCTTGCAATCAATTAACAAGGAAATGGTCACACAAAATAGTCATTTCAAATCATTGACCATTTTCTTAAAGCTTGAGACTGATATGACTATGAGTTTTAATTGAAAATATACCAGAACTCCTTTTTCTTGATTGTTTTCAGAATAACCTTTAATTATTTTTTTAAAAAGGTTTTTCTCAATAAAACAGGATATATTATTCTTCATTTTTTAGAATAATATATTTTGTATTTTTACTTGTTTTTGTTTGAAAAAAAAAAATCAATCTCCTATCAGGATATAGAACCTCTATTTTTGTTGGTGATATTATCCTTAAAAACTGATCAAAAGGAAAAGGTACTAGTGCCAATGTCATATCAACCTCAAGTTTGTTTTATCACAGATCAAAAATTGGTTGCTAACAGGCTTTAAACTACTGAGATACTCATGTTCTAATTCATATAATTAGATACAAAATCAGTAGCCTTAGTAAAAAGATTTTCATCATCTGGGATACTAAAACCACAGTCAGGAATTTATAAAAGTTTCAAATCTGGTAGAAAACATGTGGTAAAACCTAGAACATAAATCCCTAAAATACTAATTCAAGCTGGTTGCTGAAAATGGAGATTCTGTCAAAATGCACCCATCGCGTGCCGCCACGCCACCACCCTTATGTTGTGGCGCGACGCCACCCCCCTATCTGAGCCAGAAACTTGCACAAATTGGCAAGAATGGTCCCTACAGCATGTTTAAGCCATTTTCAACGCGTTTAAACCCCGTTAACCCATTTTAAAGGCTCTACAAGGATGTTAAAGCATAGGGGACTTGAAACATGCTTGAAAATATCTCAGATATCGGTTCGTTTGGTCGTACGATCACGTTGTTCGGTTAATTACGACGGAAGTCGTAACGAATGCGAAATCGATCCAAATTACGCGACGAATGGTATTTTTGCATTCCAATCACTAAAATAAAATATTTTAATGATTACAAAAATTTTTGGATGTCCAGATATGTTCAGAACGTAAGATATGCGCGTAAATGCAAACTTATGCGCTTTTTGACGCTTTTAGTCCCTATTGATCAAGTAAGTTTATTTTAGCATACCGAACCCCTCAAAGTCTATTTCTAAGCTACGTAAAAGATATTTAGGGTATGTTTAGCTTATGATCAAGTTCCGGAATGCACGTTACTATACGAATCAGTATAATTTCGCAGTTTGTCCCTGCGATCGAATAAACTTGAATTCGACATACCAAACCCTCCAAAACTTATTTCTAAGTTATGTAAAGGTTATTTAAGGTATGTTAAGCCTATGTCACTATTCCGGAGTGTTTGTTGCATTAAACTGATTATATTTACGCATCAGTTCGTGTATAACCTTCCAGAAAGCGATTTAAAGCTCGAAATCGAACAAGAATTGATATGTGCAAATGATACACATATTTATACAAATCCCAAGTATGAAACACAAGATTTCATTGCTTTTGTATTCGTATGATGGTCGTAGAGGCACAGGTGTCACAGTCTCCCCTACTTTAGGTAATTTCGTCCCGAAATTTAATTTTTAGAGGAAACCTTTGAAGACAACTGTGATTGTTTCGCTTTCGAATGAATCCTTTTGTTATTTGTCCAAATGATGTCCTTATAGTAACAAAACATTGAGTTTCAAACAACGGATAGAAGAATGTTTCCTATGAAGACTATTATAGGAAACTCGTGTGTGCTCGAAATCGGAGTCGGAGATTGTAAGATAAAATAACATTGGTCAAGGTCCAGGACTTCTAGTAACTTAAATAATGCTACGTTCGCAATGTAATAAGGAACACTTATATATAGGAAGTACCAGCGGCGTATCCACCATGCCCATTTTACATTGTTCCCGTTTCGTTATTCTTATCACTATAGGTCTTAACACATGACAAAATTTGTTGTGGTTTCTGTGCACTGAATTCCATAATTATGTATGCATCCATAATTACGTAATTCCTTGCACAGTCCGCACAGTTCATTCCAGCAATCAATCACAGACTTTAATTGGTACTTTAAATATCCCCAAGAATCTAACTATGAAGATAGGAGGATCTTATAAGGATTTGATTTTGTTTTTTGTCATATCGTGACATTCGTATTAGAGCACGCAAGGAATCCAATTAAGGATTCATTAAAGTACCTTTAGATATCAAATCAGGGATTTGAAATGGTATTTCAAGTATTTGTTTAAGAATTTTTAACTTGTACCTTGTACTTTGTTCCTTAAAAGAACAAGTACTTAGGATTTTTGGGAAGATCCACGAGTGATCATAAAAATGAAAGAACCACACGAGTAGTTTGTTTTTGCAAGGAACATAGTTCCTTGGCGTCGGCATCGTAGGGGTATGTCACATATACACGCAATCGAATCAGTCTTGTAAAATAAAATTGAAGCAACAAATTTATTTATATATTAACTGAATTGTTTCAAGAGTCAGAGATAACAACAAGGAAAATACAAAAGTCTAATTGTTCACTGCTGCATTGTCATTTGCATTTGCCTCGTTTATGTTAAACACTCGTCCATGCGCTGGATTTGCGTTAACAAGTCTTGGGCAATTGTTTCAGTAGTGAGTAAGATCACCACAGTTATAGCACGATCCAGGTGGAAATGGTGATTGAACAGTAGCAGGATTTGCAGCAGCTTGGTTTTGGATAGCATAACGGCAGGTATTGACCAAATGTCCCAATCGCCCACAGTGGGTACATTTGTGGCACTGTGTTTGTTCCAGATGATGACGGTTGCATTTGTTACACAAAGGTGCGGTACCAACGTAGTTTTTCCTAGTACGAGGTTGTGCTGATTGGTTTGGTGCAACCTGATTGTTCTGAGCAACTACAGCGAAGTTTTGTGAAGCCTTACACTTCTTCGACTTTTTAGAGGACTCAGTCTGTTTATCCTTTGGTTTTTCTTATGCAGCCTCATCAGATGTTTCGGGCCGCCCTTTCGGAAAAGCTTACCTTTCCTGATCTGGGATTCAGTCAGGGTAGCAGATAGTTCAATGGCCTGTCTGACGGTAGTAGGGTTGCTACCAGTAACAATGTCCTCAACTAAGTCAGGGAGACCATCAATGTACTTTTCGATCGCCTTATCCAAAGGCGTAACCATGGTAGGACATAACAGGCTCAGTTCCTCGTAACGGTCAGTGTAGGCTTGATGTTCACCGCTGTCTTGCTTAAGATCGTCGAATTCCCTTTCCAATGCCCTGAGTTCATGACGAGGACAGAATTCCTTCATCATTAGAACTCGAAGCTCTTCCCAAGTTGTGCCAATGGCACATCGGCACCCCTATCTCTCATTACACCGTTCCACCATGTAAGTGCTCTTTTCTGGAATACGCTCGATGCAAACTCAACCTTTCGTTCGTTTGGGCATTGTACATGACGAAACGTGCTTTCGAGACTCTCAAACCATTGTAGGAGCCCAGTGGCCTCTTCAGCCCAGTAAATGTGAGTGGCTTAGCTGAGTTGAACTGTTTATAGTTGCACAGAGCATTGTTGTTGTTGTTGTTTGCTTGGTTTACCTGGGTTATCAGGTTTGGGAGTACAACAACGATTTGCTGAGTGATAATAGCTGCGAGTTCGGCGTTAGTTTGAGGTTGTGCATCTCGTCGAGGAGGCATATTCTAAAAGAGCAAAGAAACATGAAAAGAAACGAGTGAGATGCTATCGGATAGTAAGAATTGAATGCTTAAACGATTAGGTGGATTTTTACGAACACTTTAGCCTTAGACAGAAAACTCGAGGTACAGGCATCCACCCTTCCGGATTGCACGTGTTCACATTATTTAGAGCCAAACTTTGACGAGATTTTGAAAACATTGAAGGTTCAAAACCTTATAATAAATCATCTAAGAAGAGATGATTGGTTTTCAAAAACGGATTCGTAATTTGTGTTCATGTTTTGGTTGCCGCCTAAAGATAGGCGACGATATTGTTTTAAGACTAAACACAAGATAACTTGTGTTAGGGTCCTAGGAAGGTTATAGTCTAGGTAAAAGCATTACTAATAACCTAATTCCCTATAACCATTGGCTCTGATACCAACTTTTCTGTCACACCCTGACCACGTAAAACAACAAATCGCAGCGGAAACGTCGGGGAGTGTTGTAATGGAATAATTGTTTCACAACCATGGATTAAAAGTTTTGTTTTATTTGATTATTGAACTCATTGTTTTATTACAAATCAGATAAATACAAATAATTGTCTCTCAAGTTTTAAAGTCGCTAAGGCACGAGTCCATCCTATGTGTAGCATGCATCAATAATCGTCACATAGCAGCACCTGAAACATATGTGAAAATAGGTATGTCAGCATAAAAATGCCTGTGAGTAACATAGGATTTGTGTATTAGATTCATGGCTTTGGATAACACAAGAAAAGGGTTTATGTTTTCAAAAATAGCCATGAATCCTTGTAAAAGTCTTGTTTCTAAAATGCGTCGTTTTGGTAAAATGTTTATAGTATATACAAAAATATGCTTTGGTTTCGAGATAAGCGGATGAGTAGTATATCTAAATATACTTTAGTTTTGAAATAGTTAAATAGATAGTATATTAGAATATACTTTAGTTTTCGAAATAATAGATTCGGTAGTATATCACAAGTATACTTTGGTTTAAGAGTGAAAGACATTGGTAGAATAATACATTATACTTTGGTTTTGTAAATAACATGTCAACTTATGCTTTGGATTTGAAAATAGCACATCAACTATGCTTTGGTAGTATATTAAAATATACTTTAGTTTGTGAAATAACTGAGTCGGTAGTATATCAAATTATATTTTAGTAAACAATATCGCGTTGGTAGTATGTCGAAACATACCTAAATCGTGGTTTGGTAGTATATCAAACTATACTTAAGTAACAATAGCATATCAAATTATGCTTTAGCAAAATAGTATCACGTTGGTAGTATATCGAAATATACCATATATCGCGATTTGGAAATACATTCAAACCTTAGTGCATCAAACTACAGTTTAGAGACTATAGAAATACCACAAAGGCAAATTCTATTTGTTTAAAATTTGTTTTCTGACATTCCATACAACAGGAATGGGGTGTCTAGTCCTATAGCGCTATATCGTACTACCAATCGGCTTGATCATTGTTAATGAATGTATAAGTAACAGTATAAATGAACAAATAGTTCTAATAAACTTTGGAAACCAGTGTTTAAGCCATGGATAATAGTTCAATTCGTCAAAAGATAGTACTATGCATGTGTAATCATATAGTCGAAATCATGAAAATAGTGTATAGGCACATATGTATCACCCCAAAACATTTGAAAACGTAAAAGAGGGGACTATGTACTCACTTAAGATTGTAAGTATCCTTGATTAAGTGTCCTAACAAAGCTCAGAAATCAAGGAATCAAGTGGCACCTGGTATGGAATCACTATATTAAACAATCAGTATCTAAATCGGAAGATCTGGTAGAATGAGGTCTCGTAAACAAAATGAGTATTGGAACTCATGTGATATGGTTTAGCAAAGCCTACATTCTAAATCGGTACCTATCCTAAGTGCTTACAACCCGTCACGACTCATTAAGGTAGCTTATGCTACTTTCACGCGTCGTTCACGCGAATGCGTGTTCGAGACGCCTAACTAGTCCTATGACAAGTATTATATGCCCTAACATATTTAAATATGTTGTATAATCAGTTTAAGTAACAAAAGTTAGGTTACATATGATTAAAATCAAATTATGCATGAAAAGGGCATTTTGGTCATTTTCCTAAGGCATATAAACTACCTATCATACAATTAATTAAACTAAGTGACCATAAGGTATAACCTTGAAAGGTTATTCCCTATAAAACTATGGTCACAAAATATGCTTGGTTGGATCCTAACGATCGACCAAATAGGTCGGGTTCGAAAGTCTAAGTGGTTGTCAAGACCGCTTGACTTACGACCCTATACAAGCACTAGACTAAAAGTGACGAGTTAAACATGTTAAAACATGTTTAACGAAGTTAGAAAACAAGTTTGATATCAAAACAAAGTGTTTTGATATCCGAAAATAGCTTCGTTGCAAAATACGCATAAACACGTATTTTAACCGAACCTTTGACTCGTCACTTCGACTAATCGACGTAGTAATCAATAGGTATAGTCACACGGGACTATAACCATCGTGATTATGCTCATGTTGCAGAAGTTCAAACGAACTTTGTGTTGACCAAATCATGGTCAAAGCAGAAAGTCAAACACTCTTTGACTTTCATGCTTGATAAGCATAAAAAGCATGAAAGAAGCTTATAAAAGGTCCAAGAAATGAAGATTTGAACTCAAAATACTCAGGTATGAAGCTTCATAAGTGAGAGCTTCAACGAGCAAAATTGAGATCAAATTGTGAGGAATAAAGTGAAGAACCCACATCTATTTATAGTAAGCTTGGAGTCTTAGGATCTTGACAAGTGTTTTTGCAACAATCAAGGTTCAATCCTAACCATACACTTGTGGAACATGGTTTAGTATACAATGGGAGCTCTAAAACTAGTTCATAGTATTGAGAAAGTTGCATAAAAGACCCTTAAATTCAAGTTGGTTGCTGAAAATGGAGATTCTGTCAAAATGCACCCATTGCGTGCCGCTACGCCACCACCCTTATGCTGTGGTGCGACGCCACCCCCTATCTGAGCCAGAAAATTTCATAAATTGGCAAGAATGGTCCCTGTAGCATGTTTAAGCCATTTTCGACGCATTTAAACCCCGTTAACCCATTCTCAAGGCTCTACATGGATGTTAAAGCATAGAGGACATGAAACATGCTTGAAAATATCTCAAATGTCGGTTCCTTTGCTCGTACGATCACGTTGTACGGTTAATTACGACGGAAGTCGTAACAAACGCGAAATCGATCCAAATTACGCGACGAATGGTATTTTTGCATTCCAATCACTAAAATAAAAGATTTTAATGATTACAAAAATGTTGGATGTCCGAATATGTTTAGAACGTAAGATATGCGCGTAAATGCAAACTTATGCACTTTTTGACGCTTTTAGTCCCTATTGATCAAGTAAGTTTATTTTAGCATACCGAACCCCTCAAAACCTATTTATAAGCTACGTAAAGGATATTTAGGGTATGTTTAGCTTATGACAATGTTCCAGAATGTACGTTACTATACGAATCAGTATAGTTTCGCAGTTTGTCGCAATTAGTCCCTGCGATCGAATAAACTTGATTTCGACACACCAAACCCTCCAAAACTTATTTCTAAGTTATGTAAAGGTTACTTAAGGTATGTTAAGCCTATGTCACTATTCCGGAGTGTTTGTTGCATTAAACTGATTATGTTTACGAATCAGTTCGTGTATAACCTTCCAAAAAGCCTTTTAAAGCTCGAAATCGAACAAGAATTGATATGTGCAAATGATACACATATTTATACAAATCCCAGGTATGAAACACAAGATTTCATTGGTTTTGTATTCGTATGATGGTCGTAGAGGCACATGTGTCACAACAAAAGCCTCAAATTTCTTTGTTAAAGAGTTGAGGATCAAATCCGTAGCCAACTCTTTAGAGACGGGACAATTGAGCCTTTCGAGGTGATTAATGTGGCTTTTCATCTTAAGGACATAAGATGAGACCGATTATCCATCCGATCTGCATGAAGCGCCGAACCATTTTGAAGTGTTCTACCCTTGCTTGTTGTAGGAACATTTCCTTCAATTGGGTAATCATGTCGTACGCCCCGTGATGTTCAAAATCCTTTTGAATTTCGGGAATCATAGTTCCCAACATGAGGCAAGAGGCTTGCATGGAGTCCTCGATATACTTAACCCAATCGTTATAGGCATCCTCATCTTCCACGTTAAGTTCATCGGGAATAGGATCGTCCAACACATAGGATATCTTCTCTTGCTTGAGAACGATTCTCAAGTTTCGATACCAATCCATGAAGTTGTTATGGTTGAGATGATCCTTTTCAAGGATTGTTCTTAGTGATAGGTTACGGACGGTTTGGGTAATTGTGTTTGCATTGTTAGCGGCCATCTACAAAATTTAACAAAGTTCAATTTTAGTATTTTCGATATTATTAAATTTTAATCATTAATGCCCTTTTATGTCTCATAGACAATTAATAATTAAAATCTAGAATCCAACTTTACATTTAAATATGTGTTAGGTGACCTTTATCCCATTATTTAAATTAACAAGGTAGTCAACGTTTGACAATTGCAACCCTTTGCAACTTCTAGCTATATGGGATCGGTTAAACATCTTTATGTTTAGTTGGCATGTTTAATCCCATCAACAGCTTTGTACGCCATGCTTCGGTGACCCTAATCAAACGGTTTCCAAATAAAGTCGTCCTACTTACACACACATGTGAGTTTACACATACAAGTGGTTAGGTGATCTTTATCCCACAAATATGGTAACCCCACCTCAAACACACATGTTCCCTCAAATGTGGTTAGGTGACCTTTATCCCACAAAGAGTTCCCAATTGATTCGAGTGTTGTATAAAAGGATGGTGTTTGACTTATTTTATAAAAGGGGTTTTTTAAGTTTTCAAAATTCTAGTTTAGAAAACATTATGGACCATACATTTGCATGCATTCAAATCAATGGTACTTTAATGAAAACAAATTTTCAAGGTTCTTTTAATAAAACCCATTTTATTATAAAATCATTAACCTTTGATAAAAAAAACCTTTTATTTACCTCTTTAATCATTTTTAAAGAACCAATTTTAAGCTTGTTACGGATTATTAGTTGTTAAGCAAGCATATCCAAATATCATCCAAACAACTATAAATAAACAACCATACAAGCACAACACTTATTATCACAAAAGGTGCATAACCATAACCAACTATTTTGACGACACTTGTTAGTCGAAACAAGTGTGCCAAAAGGTCCCTCCTAAGGGGTGAATTTTGACACAAGAAATGTGTCGGTGAACTCCCACTTGAATCCGCATCCAAATGCTTCAAGTCTTCCTTTTGTGTTGTGATTTCTCCACTTTCTTTGGGCTTCCAAAGTGTCTTTAATTTCAGCTCCAAACTCCTTTGGGCTTCCAAAATGTGTTTTTGTTATTGGGCTAAAATCCCATTAGGAACTATGACGTCCTTTAGGACTAAAATTGGCCCAAACCAAAAACCCATTTTGTGTGCATATTCTTTTACAATAAAGTATCCTAATACATTTTTCTAGTAAAAGAAATGCAACTAATATATTTATCTACATACCGAATGAAAATAAATAAATTATACATTTTTCAAATGGAAGAAAAAAGCCATTTAATTATTACAACCCATTGAATAATCAAATATAAATCACAAACACGATCATTCAACACATCCAAACACAAGGTCATGGCTAAGTTATGAACACCAAAATATACATCCATATATATATATATATATATATATATATTATTCAAGAGTAAAATGGTTCCCTTTTTATAACCTAAATTTTTGGCCAAGAATGAAAAACCGAAAAAGTGGGTTTTTTGTCCAAACAAACAAATCATCCAAATGACATAATTTTTCAAGATACCTTTATGCATGTATGAGATATATCTTGAAAAACGAAAGGAGAACCAAGGTTAAAATTTTCGGCCATAGGGTTTCAAAAAAACCCAAAAACCCGAAAATTTCAAATCCTTTGAAGCATGCACTCATATAAGTGGCTCTTGATGCCATTGTTGGGTTTTTCACATGTTTATCAAAGTCATTTTATCCATATAAAATGAAAACGCAACGGAAAAATTATTTAAAACATGTTACTTACTAGATATAAAACCCTTTTATATGCAAAACCCAATAACCCGAATCCATATATGAACATGCATGCTATGAAAATACAACCATAGGGTGTTTTAGAATACTACCTTTCAAAGAGAAAAAGACTTGAAGAAGATGAGTATTCTTGAATGGTAATCTTCAAAGGTGAAGACCTCAAGCTTGCATACCCTAAGCCTCCAACAAACACATTTATGTTGCTAGGATTTTCACTTGTAAAACTCCTCTTGGATCTTACTCTTGGCCAAAAATTAGAGAGGGAAATAAGAGAGTTCTTGCACTTAAATTTGTTGTGAGAAAGTATGTGAAGGTATGAGAGAGAACAAACAATCTTGTGTGATCTTTTAAGGAATGTTGCATGCAATTTTAGTGGTGGAAACCCACCTTGGGAAGCCCACCAAGGCCAGCCACATGGGGTCTTTCCCACTCAAAAAATTCAAATTTTTTCTATAAAATTTTAAGTCTTGTTTTATTTATAACTTTTATAAAATATATCTTAACATGTTACAAGACTTTATGCAACATTTCACAACCTTTTAAAATGTTATTTAACCCATTAAATAACAAAATAAAATATTCTCTCAAAATAAATTATCCATATAATTTATTAGTTTCTCAAGTGCAATTATTTTGAAAGCCAATTTCTAAATATTCTAAGTGTTAATATTTATTTGTTTGATCATGTCATAAATAAATATTATCGGTGTTTGTCTAGCTTGTTATTGGGCATGACCCGACTTGGATCATAACGTACTAGCCACATCAATTTAATATGTGTCTTGGGCATACCGAGTCCAACACAAACAACCGCTTAACTTTCTGATTTGTTAGATTTCAATACAACCCACAAGTTTTGAAATCAAATAAGTTTGCCAGAGTTCATATGGTGAGACTTATGTTAGATGCAAGTGTGAACATTGGACGCTTGGGCATTCCTAACTCGATTCCACACCTCACTTGATGATTTACTTGTTAATATAATAGGTAGTTCTTTATTTCTTATAATGCATGACCCTCCGAATCATCCTTGTGATGATTTTGTGTGGTGGTGAATCATACAATGAGGTTAAATCCTCCATGCTTGACTTACATGATAATACATGATATCTATGATGGACTTAGCTTAGGTTATTATTATAATTATATAAATACATATATATATACAAGAATGTGGCTAAATTTATGATGATAATCGGACCATGATTATTCATCATAAACTTAGGCTACATTATTTTCAACCTAAGTCTCTCGTTAACGATTATAATGGGCAAACTAGGACCCATGAAACCACATTCAACAAAGTGTCAAAAATGAGTACTTAGAACTAGATAATACTTTTTGTAAATACATACTTTACGTAATTTAAATTCTAAATCCCGAATCTAATCCCTCCATAAACATCCTATAACCTTACCATTTACTCCATAAACACAAACCACTCATCACTTGCGGATAATTGGAAGGCTTTGCAAAGTTGTGAGTATACTTGACGCCCTTTTACCGTTTTTACACTTTCTGGGTGCAACAATGTTTACATATACAAAAACACATACATACTTTTATGCAATCATACAACAACAATCCAATACATGCTTACTATTATGTTATGCTTGATTCGTGTTTTCTGGGTGATTCTTATGTGATGAACTTGTCATTAACTTTGTATGAGCCTCCACTTAACATGTATAGCGCTATAGGAGTAACGCACCACCCGTGAACATGAGGTCATGTTAAGTTTATTCATTCATTAAACTTGCGGTAATCAGAGTGTTGACTTGTAAATCGCATGCCAGTTTATACGTTAATCTTGATAACTAGGTTTGCCATGTGGATTGTTCATTATTCACTGTTCATTATTCATTGTTCACTGTTCTATCGCCTGCCTAAAAGAAAGGTCTCACTGGAGAAGCTTGACTGAAGGGTCCTAAGAGATTGTTCATTGTTCGTTGTTCACTGTTCATTATTCATTCTTATACTTATGTGCTAGTACACCAAACTTGTATACTAGCCAATACTTTTGTATTGAACTATACTTTAAAACGTGTTGTAGGTTTATGACGATGTTGATGATGCACAGAACTTAGTAGGATGCCTAGAAACGCATTTTAAACTTTAAATACTTATTGTAATGTAATTCATTTGTTTCAACTTGTTGTATTCTATTTCAAACAATGTATTTGATACTATTTGCAATGAAATGAAATTTATCATTAAATACTTGTCACATTAGTGTTATGAAGTCTCTTTGAATCTCGTTTTCGTCTCAGTCCGATGTTAACGCCATCGGTTGGGGTCTAATAGTTTTGGTGGTAACGGTCCGACTAAGTAAAGTTTGTGAAGTAAAGAATGGATGATAGTTTTAAAAAGTAGAGAAGTATTTTGAGGGATTGAACATTTAGGTCGATTTATTGTAAATAAGGGTTGGATAAAACGTGTAACACCCTAATCGCGTAATATAACAACACGCGGCGGAAATATCGGGGAGTCACGTTACAAATTGCTCACAACTACTGGTACTAAATTGTTTCAGTATCATTAACATCGGTTTACAACAAAGAATACATGTAATTGTTCTTTTTATTTAGAAGTCTAAGGCCGGAATGCAGTCCTATGCGTTGCATACTTGAAACAGTCGAAAACCTGAAACATATGCGAAAACAGTCAGCATAAAAATGTCGGCGAATACATAGGATTTATTAGCCAAGTAAATGGCAAAACATTTGGTATTATTATCTTAATTGTGAAAACTTGAGACAAAAATAGGTTTGTATATGGCATTATGATATTTACTAAGTCATTTTATGTCTTATATTGAAATTCTGATTAAACCATCATGAAAACTGGTGAATGTGTTCTTAGGAATCCAATCAAGGATTAATAATAACTGTT
This sequence comes from Helianthus annuus, assembly GCF_002127325.2. Taxonomy (NCBI): domain Eukaryota; kingdom Viridiplantae; phylum Streptophyta; class Magnoliopsida; order Asterales; family Asteraceae; genus Helianthus; species Helianthus annuus. Next base: position 35,841,658 of record NC_035442.2, read on the forward strand.
TTGAAATTTATTGGATAAGTGGTATATTAAAATATACTTTAGTTGTGAAATAATTAAACAGGTAGTATATCGAATTGTACTTTAGTAGAACAGTAACATATCAAACTATACTTTGGAGAACAGTAGCATATCAAACTATACTTTGGAGAACAATAGCATATCAATCTATACTTTGGAGAACAGTAGCATATCAAACTATACTTTGCAGAACAGTAGCATATCAAACTATACTTTGGAGAACAGTAGCATATCAAACTACACTTTGGAGAACAATAGTATATCAAACTATACCTTGGAGAACAATAGTATATCAAACTATACCTTGGAGAACAATAGTATATCAAGCTATACCTTGGAGAACAGTAGCATATCAAACTATGTTTTGGTAAATAACAACAAAGATCCTAAATCCTAATGGTGATTCGGGATAACACCACGAAAGGTAATACAATAAGCACACTTATATATAGGAAGTACCAGCAGCGTATCCACCATGTGCTTATTCTATTATCTAGTTTCGTTATCTAAAACACCAACAAACTACACAAAAACCAACCATTGAGTCTGCAAAGTACTTCTTAAAAATCTCACTATGAAGTTAGGAAGATCTAAGTCTGTACTTCAAATATCCTATATGAATCTAACTATGAAGATAGGTAGATTACTTTGTCACACCCCGAAATATCAGAGCATTGGCGTGACTGGACTGGTATCTTCATTGCACAGCGGAAGCAAATATAAGCTAAGACTTTTAGAAAATGAACGCCACTAAGTACTCGACTCTTCATGGTTCTCCTATTCCAACCGTGCCTTAACTTTGAAAAGTAACCTGGGAAAGAAACATGCGAAAAATCAACATAAAGTTGAGCGAGTTCATAGTTTGTTTGTAAAAGATTTGAAATAAATCTTTTTGAATAACCGGTTTTTGTTGTATTGTTGAGAAAACAAATTTAAAATCATTTTCTTGTCAAGTTATTTGGAAACTTTGTGTGAAAACGTGGTAAGTATCGTGTATAACGTATCTGTAACTGAGTATTATGAATGTTTGTATGTAACTTGTAAAACGTATCTGTACTGAGCACTATGAATGTTTGTATGTATCATGTATAATGTATCTGTAACTGAGTACTATGAATGTTTGAGATTGCTAGTGGTTTGCAAGGCCACTAACGTGTGTCACAACATAGGAAGCCACCAAACCTAGGCATTTTTGTCAACTTTGACTGAGACACAGAAGCACTCATTGGTAGAAGTAGGCCAAGAGTGGGGTTGCCTGAAACCCATTAGATCTAACCTTTTGTTCCGCGGTCTGAATGTATACGTTGATTAATGGTGCTTATGGTACCCTATTCGGGACATGATCTAGAATGTTTCACTTGAATGTTTTTGTATTCCGTCATACCATTTTGTAAACATTGTAAGCTCTTGTATTTGTATTTTCCCGTAGTTTAGAAAACTAGAATTTGTCTGTATGCATATTTCGAAAAATACGCTTGTTTGAAAAACCGGTATAACACATAAGCTTTTCGTAAACCATTTGTGTCTATTAAAACTTGCTTGTAAAATGGTTTATGAACATGTAATTCTTGTATGCTTTGCAAAATGTGCATGTCTTTCCACCCCGAAAACATTTAGAAAAATGTAAAACAGTGAAAAAGTGGGGTTATGAACTCACCTGAATATTCCTGTGCAAAGCTAGCTAAATACGACTTCGCGATGTCGTTTCCAAGACGTGTCTTGCTAGCATGTATTCTACAATATTCCTAACACGGAATACCTTATAAGTTTCTAAACAAAAGCGGTAACTAAACTACGTGTCACCGAGCTCTCCCGAATCATTGACCGAACGATTTGGCGGTAAATTGTTAACTTAACGAAAATGATTAAGTTAAACTTTGTCATCCCGAGAAGTCGTTCGTGTATATAGGAATATTCGTACGAAAGTAATATATAATAAACTTGTATTATATATAATTTGCGTCTTGGATATATTTGCCATAATATACGTACATGCCGTTTAGGCGTATAAAATAAATATGAAGAGTTATATTTATTTTATAAAGGAATCGTCGAGTCGTTATGTTTGAAAATAAATATAAAAACCATATTTATTTTTATGAAGAGTACTCGTTTGATATCCGAAATAAATATATAAATTATATTTATTTTGTAAAACGAAATCGTGTTGTTTGAAATTCGAAATAAATATATAACTATATTTACTTTTATGTCAGAAATCCGAGTTATTTGATGTTCGAAATAAATATGTATACTATATTTATTTATAAAAAGATTCGAGTTTAACGTTTGAAATAAATATATAAATTATATTTATTTTTATAAAAGGATTCGTCGAATTTCCGAAGTTCAAAACAACTATGTTTGTTGTTGTAAATAGTTTCCGAATCCTTGTTTTCGTAAGTTGTAAAGTGTCGTCGAAAGAAGCTTTATATTCGTATCTTGTTTCACAAAAGTCGCTTTATATCAATAATTGTTGTTTTATAATAAAGCACGTGTTGTTTTTTTTAATAAAACTCTTTTTATTTCACGGATTTTCTCGAAAAACGGGCAGAGTTTCCTCTGTTTTTTGACGCCCCGACAACACAAGTTGTAGTTATAATTTTCAAAATTCAACAATAGTCAATATCAATATACTCAATATATATGATTTCATCAAATGTGTAACGATGCAAAGTATATTTAAATAGATCAGTTCGAGCTCGATTTCGCGTATAATAATAACAATTGAACGAAAATAATAATCACCATAAATCCTTTACCGAGTCTTCGCGTGTCGAAACATCGAACCATTTGACTGAGTTGACCGGGTCAACTGAGTTGACCGAGTCAGCTCTCATTGACTGAGTTGAGCCGAGTCGACTCGCTGAGTTGACCGAGTCAACTCGAACCGCTTCTGCCACTAACAAATCTGACCGCACCGGACCCGATCTGAGCTGAACCCGAACCACACCAGGTCTGACCCGTTGACCTGAGTTGACTGAGTGGACTCGGTTTGACAAAGTCAAACCAAACCAAAATCTGAGCCTGACCGAACCGGACCCGCTTGCTACCTCGCCTCACGAAACCCGAACCAAGACAGCTTGACCCGAGCCGAACATGAATCTGAGATGAGCACCCGAAGCATCAGATGTCCTCCCCGAGCTGACCCGTGCCTTGAAACGGAAAGATCTGTCGGACCGAGTCACAGACCGCCGACCACCATCCAAGCTGAACTGAGCCGCGTCTGATTCGAAACTCAACCACACTCTAAATCAAAACGGAACCACCACCTGAATCGGAGCTTGTCGGATAAAAACATCAACCACCGGATAAACGAATCGACCGGCGGTCCGAGAAAAGGACCGCCGGACCGTTACCTCTACTCCGCCTCTCTCCTTCGCCGATTCTCTCTCTCTCATCGCCGTCTCTCTCTCTCTCTCTCTCCTCAGCTGACCGTCGGTCACCACCACCTGACGTTGGTGGTGGTGGTCCGTTGCTGATCGAAGACAAAAAGGGGGTGGGTGTTGGTTGGAGATGAAGCAGGGGAGGGGGTACGCACTGAAGAACAATCGTCGGAGAACCTCCACCGCCGCCGCTTGCGGCGACGCCGCCGCCGGAGTCTGGCCGATTCCTTTCGCCGGTGAAGTGTTCACGAGAGAGAGAGAGTGAGGATTGTAGGTGTGTGTGTGTGTGATGTCTGCTTGTTCAAAATGAGTAGAAATAAAGGGGTAGACCCCCTTATATACTAAGGGTTATCATGATGGGCTTTGGGCTTGGGCCCAAGGCCCACAAGCCCAAATCTTGCGTTTTAAGCGGCCTGTTAATTTTTACAAACCCGTCTTCGAAGCCCGAAACCACCGTATCATAATAAAATAAAATTTTAGATTTGAAAATGTGTAAAATAATGCCGGTAGATGTCATTTGCGCGTTCGTTTGTCGATAACGTAAAGTCACGTGATTTTCGTCGTTTTTTATCGTACTTCAATCTGGTTTTGGCTACGGTAGCTAAATTTTAATTACGAACTAAATATATCATAAAAATCTAATATTTGTCGGCATTGTCAGTATTTCGTACGGTGTCAGTTCGTTGTCGCGTAATGTTCAGCAGGTTTCTTGGCAAACCTTCGTTCGCGCACTGTAAAGTCGGATAGACGTTCCTAGGCACTACAGAGGCCTAATTAAGTTAATCTGTGCTGTAAACACTATTTACTGTCGTGTTAATCGCTTGTTAATCACATAATTAAGCGCGTAAGTTACCGGTTGTCACATACTTAAGGATAAAACATATCATTTGTATAATCGGAATAATACACATAAAAGCACTTAGTGAACACATGTATGCCATACATTTTGAAAACAAATAGATTGCACATATGAATCACCCCAAAACATTTGAAAACAGTAAAAGAGGGGACTATGTACTCGCTTGGGTTGCGTATAGTCCTGGTTCAAAGGGTAAAACAAAGCTCAAAAGACCAAGAGTTCAAGAGTTGAAGCGATTCCTAGGGTAACAGACACTATATTAGGGAATTGACACCTAAATCGGAAGATCGTGTAGAATGAGGTCTTGTAAACCAAATGAGTATTGGAACTCATGTGTTATGGTTTAACAAAGCCTACATTCTAAAATGAAACCTATCCTAAGTGCTTACGACCCATTAGGACCCGTTAAGGTAGCTTACGACACTTTAACGCGTCGTTCGCGCGAATGCGCGTTCGAGACGCCTAACTAGTCCTATGACAAGTATTATATGCCTTAACATGTCTAATTATGTTATATAATTAGTTTAGATGTCAAAACATGTGTTACATATGCTTAAAATGAAATTATGCGAAAAAGGGCATTTTGGTCATTTTCCTAAGGCATATAAACTACCTATCATACAACTAACTAAACGAAGTGACCATAAGGTATAACCTCGGAAGGTTATTCCCTGTTCAACTATGGTCACCAAATGTGTTTGGTCGGATCCTAAAGATCGACCAAACGGGTCGGGTTCGAAAGCCTAAGCGGTTGTTAAGACCGCTTGACTTACGACTCTACACAAGCACTATCCTAAAAGTGACGAGCTAAACATGTTAGAACATGTTTCACAAACTTTGAAAACAGGTTTGGTATCAAAACAAACGGTTTTGATACGTAAAAGTAGTTTGGTTACAAAATACGCAAGAATACGCATTTTGGCCGAAACTACAACTCGTCACTATGCCTAGACAACGTGGTAATCAGTAGGTATAGTCACTAGGGACTATAACCATCGTGATTACACTCACATTATGAAGTTCAAATGAACTTCGTGTTGACCATAAACTGGTTAATGTAGAAGGGCTAAAAACGCGAAAAAGAACGAAAGAATACTAACAAAAGGTCTAAGAACGGAAGCGTGACCTGATTATTCTCAGGTATGCAGTGAAATTACTTCAACTTAGAGAGCAATCAGATCAAGGTGTGAGTTGGGAGCTAATGGGGGTTGTGTTGAATCGTCGTGTGACCCTAACGAGTCAATCTGAGTAGTTCAGCATCAAATACAAAGGCAGAATCAATGTAAATGACGTAATACAGCTTGATACTTTCTAATTTTCTTCTTTTACTGATTTCCTGAGCTTTTACAATTCAGATAACAATCCAGCAGCACTTCGGCTCTCAAAACACACACTCTAATTTCGTATGAAATGATCAGAGGCAACAGATATATATAAGGGTGTTAATTCCGCATGAAAACAGCTCAAGCGAAATTACAAGTTCATGCGGAATCACTTAATTCCGTGCGGAATTAGTGATTTCGTGTGAAACTCCTTATTCCGTGCGAAATTACACTAGTGTAATTTCGTGCGGAATTACCCTACAACATTGTTTCTCGATTTCCATGCCCTGATTTATCTAATACAATACAAGAATCAATAAAGACGAAGTTAATAGACATCAGTGCACCAACAGACTCCCCCTTGGATGTTGACGAAGTCTTTAGCATCTTGTCTTCAGTCTTTAGCCTTGATTGCTGGTCTCTGCCCTAAATTGTCTTTGACCTTGTAAAGCATCCTTCAATCTTCTATCTTCAAACTCTTATCCTTCAAACTCCCCTTTAAATGTTGATCCAGAATTCTGACTCCCCCTTTCACAGACTCCCCCTCTCGATAAGTTGAGACTTGAATTCTGGTTCAAACTTTAACATTTTCGTTGCCGTGGGGATTTCCCTTCACTGCTTTCTCACTTTCAAACCTATAATCTGCTTCTCAAAGACATAACATTACAAACTATTCACAATTTAACTTATATCATTGTTTATCAGCTTTAGAAATCCACTTGAGTCTTCAGGTTCAAGTTAATGACCGTGAATACTCAATTTATCTACCAAGTCCAATTTAATGACCTTGGTCGATCTGAGACAAAAACAAAACTGATTTTTTGTTCAACATCTTTCAAACATTTTCTGAAAATTACAAGTTTCAAACTAATGAACTTGTTTAAACTTTGAAACTTTCCAGTACAATCATAGTTAGCTCCAAACTCATCATCCAGCTAGAATCTTCCTGCATCTGCTCTAGACTGCGAATCTGTAGATCAGCTCTCCACTTTGATTTGTCGGAAAATAAAGCAGAAATGAAAAATCTTTTTGGATTTTTAATAAAGATTCTAAATTAGAAATGCAATGAAATCTTTTTGAACTTTTTGTATTTAAGAAACAGAAATAAAATGCAGTAAAAGTAAACTATTTACAAACATATTTTTGGTGAGCGTGTTAGGGAATCATATCAGCTATCAGACAAGCTACGAGTACCGTTAAGCTTTAATTACATACTCAGAATTAAATAATTCACTTAGAATGTCGATATACTGATCCAATTTAAATTCTCACACAATTTTCAATCTGTCCAGGATACGATTTAGGTGTATTAAGAACTTAAACTCATTCATGTGTCCCACCTCTTGAATATACTCCCGTATCCAGATCCCAATATTCAGTCTTACAGGTGAGTATACCACAGATGATATCTGTAAGGGGTTAAATGCGAAGGCCGTGAGAGCTCAGGTCAGAACTTCCGTTCAGCAGAGAGATAACGGCTTCGACTTTTGGTGTGTCCCCTTTAGAGGATCTTTTGTTTCAACAGCATATGATTAGCATTTTTCAATGTTTCATCATTTTTTATGCTGAGGGCGAGCTTTATTTCAAGCAATGCAGAAAGTATTATTCGGGGACTAGACCATTGCTTCCGCATTATCAGAAGTTCCGAAATAATACCCCAGATATCACTGAGTATAAAGACCTAGTATCTCAGAAAGAGGGACCTTTCAAACGAGATTTCAGGGGTTACCTATATATCCAAATAGTGTTCCCCACGAAATAAGCAAGTTTGAATTTTTATGTGTATATCCCGAACAAACCTACTAAATGTGTAAAAACCTATCGGCACATCATCGGCAAGACTGTTTAACGCTTTAAAACATTACAAATCTTTAGCATACTGTAACTGTCTAGCCAATGTACTATCATTTTCCCTTTTTACACAAGCTCTTTTTCAGTTTTCTATTGTTTTTGGATTTTGAAATATCTCATGTTTTTGTATTTTTTGATTTTTTTACTGTTTTTGTATTTTCTGAAAATATACTAACTCCCACTAAATACCAAAACAAGTAAAAAATCGACAAACCATTGTAGATTGCTTTTCAGCATCTTCAACAGTATCTCCCTCATCAACGCCAAGAATTTCTTCCGACACCGATAAAAGCTTCATACCGTTCAGTTTTAAAAGATATTTAAAACGTGTTTTATCAAAAGCTTTGGTATGTAAATCAGCTTTCTGTTCGTCAGTGTGGATTTTCTCAATTCGTATCAACTTCTTCTCGAAGCAATCTCGGATGAAGTGATGACGAATCTCTATATGTTTCGTTTTAACGTGATGAATAGGATTTTTCGTAATATTTATTGCTGCCTCATTATCAACAAAAATCAGAGTAGTAAGAAATTGCAAACCGTAGTCGCGCATCTGTTGCTGGATCCACAAGATCTGAGAACAGCAGCTGCTAGCAGATACATATTCCGCTTCACAAGTGGAAAAAGCTATAGACGTTTGCTTCTTACATTGCCAGGTGACCAAGCGAGGCCCGAAAAACTGACAACCCGATGTTGTTGACTTTGCATTAACTTTGCAGCATCCGAAATCTGAATCGGAATACACTTCGAGCATAAAGTCGCCATCATGTGGATACCACAACCCCAGTGATGGAGTTCCTCTCAGGTAGCGTAATATCCTTTTCACGATTACCATATGCGAAGCTCTCGGGTTAGATTGAAATCTTGCTGCGGGGCACGTAGGATACATGATATCGGGTCTTGAAGAAATCAAGTACATTAGCGAACCGATCATGGAACGATATAGTGTTTCATCTACCTTTTCTCCGGTGAGATCAGGGTTTATCCCTTGGTTCATTGCTAATGGGGTGGAAGCTGGAGTAGAACCTGACATCCCAAATTTCTCTAGAATATCATGAACGTACTTCGTCTGATGTATGAAAATCCCTTTAGGTAGTTGTTCAACCTGAAGACCCAAAAAGAATTTCATCTCACCCACCGATGGCATTTCAAATTTTTTGCTTCATAACTTGTTCAAAGTCTTTGCACAAGTTTTCATTCGTTGACCCAAATATTATGTCGTCCACGTATATCTGAATAATCAGAAGATGACCATCGACTAACTTGGTGAAGAGAGTAGCATCCACTTTTCCACGGATGAAGCTGTTGGCTAGTAGGTGTTGAGACAATGTCTCGTACCAAGCTCTCGGGTCCTGGTGTAAACCATACAGTGCTTTATCCAGCAAATAAACCTTGTCTTTGTGGATTGGGTCGGTGAAGCCCGGTGGCTGTCCGACATATACCTCCTCTTTTACCTTCCCATATAGAAAAGCCGATTTGACATCTAACTGAAAAACTTTAAAACCTTTCCACGACACAAATGCTAAGGAGATCCTAATAGCCTCAAGTCTAGCAACAGGAGCATACACTTCAGTAAAATCTATCCTCTCCTGCTGACTAAAGCACTGGACAACGAGTCGAGCTTTGTTTCGAACAACAACCCCTCTATCGTCTCTCTTGCATTTAAAAACCCATTTTGTGATAATCTTCCTGTGACCATCAGGCAAATCTACTAACTTCCACACTCCCAACTTTTCAAATTGACTTAATTCTTCTTGCATAGCATTGACCCAAGAATCTTCAGTTAGCGCCTCTTTGTAAGTTCGCGGTTCAATCTGCAAAATAAAACAACTTAGTGAAAACTCAGTTTGTAAAGGAGCAAATGTAGAATAAAAAAAAGTAAGCCCTTGGTCAATTTGACGTCTAGTGCGAACGCCTGATTGTAAGATCAATTCCTCTGGATGGTATGAAAGAGTTCTTGGCATCACTTCGCCTGGAACATCTGTTCACCTTCCAAATTTGTAACATTTTGGTTTGCATCGCGTTCACTGACTGGATTTGTTTGACTTGAAATCTGGATCTGCTCCCCCTCGGAATCTGAATCACCACGATCAAAAATTGGTCTGTCATCAGATTCTTGATTTTCATTGACTACCGTCTGATTATCAGGAGCAACTTCTGAAGATTGTTGTATATCATCATGTTCACCAGCATTGCTTGGACCAACTTCATCATCATTTGAAGTTTGCCATGGTCGCCTAGAATACTCAGCTGGAAACCTCTCCTGCGATGACTCATACTCCCTCAGAATATCCAATTCATCAAAGAAATCTTCTTCTTCTTCTTCTGGTTCTTCCATCGTGTCAAACGAATCCCACAAAGTGTCGTAATGAAATCGCCATGAATCGCCGGGATTTTGCGGTGGCATTGTATAGCCTTGACATTCAACATTATGAGCTTCAATAATCCGCTTCAGACTTGGAACGAAGACTCGTCGTAATGGACTTGCGTAACCAACGAATATTCCCTCAATACTCTTCGGACCAAACTTTCCAAAAGGCTCTAGAACAGTGCAGGGTGACCCAAACGGTTCAAGATACTTCAGATTTGGTTTGCGGTTATTGATCAACTCAAAGCATGTTTTGTTGAATTTCTTGACAGTGAGAACTCTGTTGAGCGTATAGCAGGCGGCTGCAACTGCTTCTGTCCAAAAATTTATCGGTAGCTTTGAATCAGCAAGCATTGTTTTGGCCGTTTCAATTAGCGTCCTGTTTTTGCGTTCTGCTACTCCATTCTGTTGTGGAGTGTATGGAGCACTAAACTCTTGCAATATGCCTCTTTCATCACAAAATTCAACCATCTTGTTGTTCTTGAATTCAGTACCATTATCACTTCTGATTCTTTTGATTCGTCTCTGGTACAGATTTTCAATTTTCCTGAATAACGCCATCAAACTGTCAAACGTTTCATCTTCCGACTTCAAGAATGATACTCACGAAAATCTTGAGTAGTCATCAGTAACTACAAGACAATAGAGATCTCATGTAACACTTTTGACTGAATTGACTTGCTTTTTAGGGTGTGACTTCTTCTTCTGCTTGCCTTTGATGCAGCTAATGCACTCCCCCTCAAGATGAAAACCTTTTATATGAACACCAGTAACTAAGTCGTTATGCACCAGGTGATTCATTTTTCGTAGGTGAATGTGGCCCATCTTTCGATGCCACAACTGTGATTCTTTTTCAGTTGCTCTTGACATAAAACAGTGAGCCTGACCTGTGGTTGTAGTAGCTACGCTCATGTCCAACATGTACAGATCATTAACTCTTGGTGCTCTCATGATAATCCATTCTTCGGTGACAACAAATCCTGGTTTCAAGATCAAACATTCTTTGTTTGTGAAGTGATTTGTATACATTCTATCACAGATTTGAGATATGCTCAGAAGATTATTCTCTAGCTCAGCGATGTAGTTAACTCTTTCAAATGTAACAATCCCATTTGATAAAGTTCCCTCTCCAATAATCCTACCACCTTGATTTCCTGCGAAATGCACATAACCTCCATTAAAGTTTCTAACATCATACAACAGGGTCGTCTTCCCTGTCATGTGCTAAGAAGCTCCACTATCCATAATCCATAATCCATCGTGAAACGGATCTTGGAAGCTCCTGCACAAATCAAACACACTTAGTTAGGTTTGGATGCCACCCAAGCCTCCTTCGACTCAGGTAGCTGAATGTTTACAACTGTGGTTTTGGTGTACAATTTTGGAAAATTTTTATCATTCACTTTCAAGCTTTCTTCAGACCCAACCTCAACTTCTTTGTATAAGAAAAATTCGTCTTTTTGAAGTTGACCAGATGGTTGGTCTTTCTTTGGAACAATCTTCTTTTCAGAAACATTAGACTCTTCTTTTTCAAGTTTCACATAATAATCCAAAGGAACATTCATCTTTACTGGTGTGGTAGAAGATGATTGTTTTTCCGACTCTGAAACCTTTGGTTTTGGAGCACTTGTTTTCTTTTCAACCACTTTTGGCTTCCATGTTTGTTGAAATGACGCAACCCTTTTGTAAAACTTGTCATTTTTAGTTACCACATTTTTAACAGGTTCAGTTTTTACTTTGGTGTTGTCATTTTTCACAACCTTTTTTCTCAACAACCAATGGAACCTTGCTGTTTTCAACAACTTTCTTCTTCTGAATCTCAACAGTTTCAGACTTAGGCTTCAAGTTGGTACACTTTCGTGCAATATGTCCAACTTGATTACATTTGAAGCATGTACGAGTATCAACTACTCGACTTGTACCTTCAGTCTGAGGCTGTGAGGCCTTTTTCTCAAAAAAATCTTGATTTGTCTTTGAAAAGATTTCCGATTCTTGCTCGGAATGAGAACTCGAACTTTTCACAAACACTTTCTTCTCAACAAACTTTCTGTTTTGAAAATTCCTTTTCTGATAATGCTTACCACCCTGATAACCACCCGACCATCTGTTTTGATTGTTGTTATAAAAACGTGGTGGAACAACAGGTTTCTTATAGTAAGATTTATCTTTTTGAAAGTTTAATTCTCTTTTGGCATGTTTTAACCCTTCAATTTCCGAAACATCAATCTCAATTAACTTGAAAACTTTCCTCAACTTTCCAACATTCACATTCTCAATCGGAAAATCACAATCCGAATACAACTTATCAGATCCCACCATCTTGTACATCACAAGATTTGGTTCGTCATTTAAGTTGTTTTTGGATTTAGACTTCGGAATGTATTTATCAACAAAACATTCATGATACTCAGTAGTGTCACTGTCAGATTTCAAAACATTTTCAGCTGTACTTTTAACAATTTCAGTTTGGACACTATCTTCATCGGACGACGAATTGAATGTGACATCAATTGAATCAGGAAGTTTCACTTCATTTTCATCATCATCGTCATTAACCAACCCGGACTTTTTCTTTGAAAAATTGTTTAACACTGGCGGTGGAACCTGATGATACCCCACCCCTATTCCATAAGAAAAGACATCTTCGCCTGCTTTGTTTTTCCCGATGGGTTTGGGAACAATGTGTTGCAAAACAAAGCTTGCGGAGTTGTAACTGGTTAACTTCAGATTAATACGCTCATTCTCAATCTTAGCTTCTTCAAACTGAAGCTTCAACTTAGCCATCTCATCCAGTTGTTGATTGATTTGCTCTTCTTTGAATCTAAGAACTACAGTTAGATGCTCATTTTCTTTATTGGTTTTACCATTTCTTTCATCAGAATCTTTTACCGTTCGTTTTAGTTTTTCAAAATTTTCTGAAATTTTACGATTTTAAAGAATCAATTTTTCATTTTCTTTCTTAATTCTTTCTACTTCAATTTTATCTTTTTCAATTTTCTCAGTTAAATTTTTAGCTCGATCATTTGAAGCTTTTAGCATTTTATCACGGTATAGAATCTGATCTTCAAACTTTCTGACTCTTGTTGTCAATTCTTCAACCTTTGTATCACTAAGGTAAGTAAGTGTACTACAAAACTTGCAGTTTTTCATGCAACTTTTGCAGTCACTATCACCTTTAACTTTCTTACCTAACTTGTTGAAATGTTTGGACTGACCTCGCTTTTAGACTCAGTTTCAGACTTAGAGTCTACCTCAAGTTCCTTTGCAGCAAGCACTTTGTCAGCCATATTCCCCAAGTTTTCAGCGGTGAATTCTTGTGAAGTATCAATAATCCCATCATCAATCTTCTTAGACTGCGACTCTTTCTCTTTTTCTTTCTCTTCTCCACCTCCCCACCATTCACTTTGTAAGGCTTCTTCTTCTTCAGCAAATTGCTCAATGAAAGCTTCTAGACTAAGAGTTTTCGTATCAATAGCAATGTTTCCTTGAGGATCAAGGTAACGTTCTCTATCAGCATCCCATCTCTTTGCTCTCTTGGCTTCACTGAATATCTTAGATAATCTAATCATCTTGTATTCTGCTCTACCCTTTCTTCATTTCTGGTATCTTTGAAAGGAAAAATCTTTTCTTCTATAAAAGCGTAACCCACTACATCTTCCTCTGGTAGCAGTTCACTCCAATCAAAACCTTCATTGTCATGAATGACAGCAACAGCTCTGGATTTTTCTTTATCTTCAATCCACTTCATCCTGGGAGGTTCCGATTTATTCTGATGATAGATTGCTCTCTTGTAGTAATCCTCACGGAACGGATTAGCAGTACATCAGCTGGTGCGTTTCTGCATTCACGTTTGAAGTGACCTTTTTGTTTACATCTGAAACATGTCACTTTTGACTTGTCAAAGCCAAGTTTTGTAGACGGCCCTCTAATTGAATGTATTCCGGTAATCTCCATGAAACGTTGCGCTTTCCGGACTACACTGGCCATACACCACCTGATGTCGATCAATTCTATCTCCTCCGGATCGATTTGATCGTAATCTTCCTTTGTTAGGTTGGTGTTGCCTATCTTTCCTACAACTAGACTTTCGTATGATTCCAACACAGACGCTAAAACACCATCTGTTGTTTAGCAGATTCTTCATTGAAATTCTAACCATTTCTTAGATCCACAGCAATGTTGCATTGAAAGAGATTCTTTGATGCAGATTGATTTGAAGTACTTGGCGAAGAACTACCATGATAGCCACTGCTAGGAGTTTCTTGATTCATTATGTTTGAACTTTCTGCTGAAAAAGCTGTCTTTGGTGATGCAGATTTCAGAATCGTGCTTCCTCTGTAATACAACTCCACATTCTGCTGATAAGATGAGTTGTTGACTTTGCTGGATTTCTTGATCTCTAACTCATGGCTCTCCAGTCTTTCGATAAGCAGATCCACTGTCAAAACTTCTGGCGGCTTGATGGTGTTCTTCAACATCAAAGCAAAGTATTGCCAGTCTTGCTTATTTGGCAGCGAGTCAAACAATTTGTCGACCAACTCGTCTTGAGTATAAGTGATTCCATGTCTTGCCAGCTCCAATTTCAGATGCCCAAATCTCTCAATCATCTTGGAAACAGACTCATTCTTTAAACAACCAAATAAATCAAACTCTTTTCTTAATAGTTTCTTTTTGTTTTTGACTATCTCAGCACTACCTACACATTTTACCCTCAGTTTCTCCCAAAGATCTTTTGAATTATCATATTCAATCAACAAAATTATATCATCTCTCACAGACTGATGAATCAACACGATGCACTTTTGTTCAGCAACATATCTTTCAATCTCATCATTATCTGTCAAACTTTCACCAAATCGTCCTCCTTTAACGTAACCATTCTTTAAACTCTTCTAGCTTGGATATGAAAAAGCCTGAAGCCACTCATCAAACCTTGTAGCCCACCTATTGTAATCTTCAATAGCCATCAACTTGGGAGGTTTGTTGTATGTCCCATAGGCACTCTCTACACTCAAGGCATCAGTCTGACTTTTCTTTTCACTCGGTGTTGGTGTAGTTTCATTTGTATTGTTTGATGTAGTATCTCCAGAACCACTAGTAAAAGCAAACACATCACAGAAAGGATTCATGAACAAATCATCCATTTTTCAAGTACCTGAAACAATCAACAAACACTAAGAAAAATTTTTGAAATTTTAACACTTTCAAACGAAATTAGGTCAAACGAAATTATGAACTTCAAACGGAATAACCCCTTTCAAACAGGATTACTTTCAAACGAAATCACCAAATGATATCTAATTCCGTGTGGAATTAGATTAACTTCAAACGAAATTAGCACCTTGGAGCAAAATTAGTAATTTCGTTTGAACGTTTCAAACGAAATTAGATCTCATGTGGAATTATCAAGACTTTTCAAACGGAATGAAACCAAATGTATAATTCCGTGCGGAATTATAGAGATGATCTCAAACGGAATTACGATGACGTCATCATTTTCGAATCTGTTTTCAAGCGGAATTAGCAAATTTTATCAGATTTTGTTCGAATTTTGGTCCAATTCTTTCAAGGATTAGTTAAAACTATGTTTTACGTGATATATGTGAGTTTTAAGCCATTTCAACCGTTTAATCTAGTTCAAATCAGAAAAGAAGGAGTAGAAGTGAGAGAATTCGGTGAAATCAAGCTGAATTGGTATGAACTCCTCGTCCTGAGCTCTGATACCACTTGTTGGATCGTCGTGTGACCCTAACGAGTCAATCTGAGTAGTTTAGCATCAAATACAAAGGCAGAATCAATGTAAATGACGCAATACAGCTTGATACTTTCTAATTTTCTTCTTTTACTGATTTCCTGAGCTTTTACAATTCAGATAACAATCCGGCAGCACTTTGGCTCTCAAAACACACACTCTAATTTCGTATGAAATGATCAGAGGCAACATATATATATATATATAGGGGTGTTAATTCCGCATGAAAACAGCTCAAGCGAAATTACAAGTTCATGCGGAATCACTTAATTCCGTGCAGAATTAGTGATTTCGTGTGAAACACCTTATTCCGTGCGAAATTACACTAGTGTAATTTCATGCAGAATTACCCTACAACATTCTTTCTCGATTTTCGTGCCCTGATTTATCTAATACAATACAAGACTTAATAAAGACGAAGTTAACAGACATCAGTGCACCAACAGGTTGGGTATTTATAGGAAAACCAAGAGCGTTAGGATCCTTTCTTGATAAACGTGCTTCGATCTAGGCCATCCAAGTGGGCACACGGTTTTGTAATACTAGGGGTACTCAAAAACCATCAAAATAAGCCCATGGAATGATTAAAACCATGTTCAAATCAAAGAAACCCAGCTGCTGATTTCAGAAAAACAGTTTGTTGATCTGCTCAGTTTACACGGCCCGCGTAAACAAACCCTTTGGGCTATGCGGCCCGCCTGGGCCAACTTTCCAGAAATGACAAAATGGTCCCTAAACTTTATAAACTCAGTTTTTGGCACTTTTAAGCCCCGTTAACCTCATTTCAAGGCTCTAAAATGAAGTTAAAGTATAGGGAACTTGAAATGTGCTAAAAAATATCATGGATGTCGGTTCGTTTGGTCGTACGGTCGCATTGTTCGGTTAATTACGACGAAACACGAACGGTTGCGAAAAACGATCTAAATTAAGCGACGAATGGAATTTTATCATGCCAATCACTAAAATAAAATATTTTAATGATTACAAAAATTTTTGGAAGTCCGGATATATTCAGAACGTAAGTTATGCGCGAAAATGCTAACTTATGCACTTTTTGACGCTTTTAATCCCTATTGATCAAGAAAGTTTATTTTTGCACACCAAACACCTCAAAGCCTATTTCTAAGCCATGTGAAGGATATTTAGGGCATATTTAACTTATGATCAAGTTCCGGAATGTGCAATACTATGTGAATCAGCAGACTTTCGCAGTTTGACGCAAATAGTCCCTGAGTGTGAATAAACTTGTTTTTGACACACCAAAGCCTTCAAAACTAATTTCTAAGTTATCTAAAAGTTATTTAAGTTATGTTAAGCCTATGTCACTGTTCCGGAGTGTTTTCCGCATTAAACTGATTATGTTTACGCATCAGTTCGCGTTTAACTTTTAAGAAAGCGATTTAAAGCTTGAAACTGAACTAGAATCAAAATGTGAAACTGTGAAACCAAAATAAACAAATTTTTGAGATCAAAACACATTGTTTCTTTGATAAAATATAGTGTCCTACATTGTATGTGTTTACGGAGCACAAGTGTTACAGTCTCCCCTACTTCAGGAAATTTCATCCCGAAGTTTATTCGAAGGAGACCGTAGAGTAGAATTGAAACAACTGATGGATAAGCAGATTGCTAGATCCCAAAGATGCGGAGCATCATTCAAAAATTTTAAGGATTTCAAAATGTGATTTGGGGTATTCAAAGTATCTCAAGGTATTCACTGCTCATAAACTTGTGATAGTCGACTAGTGTTCAAAAATCATTTAAGTAAGGCACTATGTTATACTAAGCTCCTAGTGTAATTCCTAGCAAACAAAGGGGTGTACATTCAAGCCCTTCATGTACACAGTTTCTAACATCCCATGAGGTACATCCAATGCACCATGAGCATCTCATGCATAAGAGATGGGTCAACATACCTATGGCATCAAGATCGTCACCTTTAACACCATATCATACTCCCGGTCGGCTCGATTTGAGTTAATGAATGTACTTGCTTATATCTATTGGAAAAAACAACTTAAATAACAAACAAACACATAATCACATAATGGTCCAAGATAACATAGAATCACCAAATGATCTCAGCAACGTTCTGAAGAATAACACAATAAGAACACCTATATATAGGAAGTACCATCGGCGTATCCACCATGTTCTTATCGCATCATACTCCTCCCGTTACCTTAATCATTCTAGATTTTATGCCACCATACTTAACAAGGCTTACTATGATTCTCATGCGTCGAAACTCATAATTAAGTGTGCAACCATAATTACTTGTTTCGTCACATGGTCCACATAGCTCCTCTTGTTAAGCAAGGGTAAACAAATAATAAGGTCGAACTATCAACTAAATCAAATAAACATTGTCACAACATAACATCTGTCAAATTGAATTGTATTTTATACTAGCAATGATAACACTACTTATTTTGCCTACGACAAATTTAATAGTATGTATTTTATTCTAGTACAAATATATATGTTTCATATTAACCAAATAGGTAGAATGCAACATATACTAATCATACATTATCATCATAATGTAAGCATATCGTTGAAAATTATTTTCAAATCATGCGCTAGGTATGCTAAGTGAACATACAAGGTAGAAAATGTAAAACAATGTGTCCATATGCTATAAGAACATGTGCAACAGAAATGCAATATAAAACAATGTACTAGGTATGCACTAAATGGACATACATAGCATGAAATGTAAATGAAAATAATGTACTAATTATGCACTGAATCAACATATGAAGCAAATTGGATTTATAATCATGTGCTACACATATTAGATAAACAAATCATGTGTATAATGCTATGATCATAAAACAGTATTATCTTGTATTGATCGTGTTACCAGATTTGTACAAATGCACTAGAGTGCAATCATATTATCCTAATATTATAACATTTAGTTCCTACAGAACGGAATCCTCAAAACCAGCATGAAATTTTAAACCACACATAGTGTAATCACATTAGAGTTTGAAATTGAAGATTGAATAACAAGGATAAAGATAAACTTCTTGAAATTTATATGGTTTAACAGAAATTATAGAGGTTCTAATGACCATAAAGGCTTAATCATTAGCTTGAGCCTCATTAATGATAAACGCTCGTCCATTAGCATTGGCAAGCTTGAGGCAGTTTCGCTTGTAATGATTTAAATCACCACAATTGAAACATGCTCTTGGGCGAGTCTGAGTAGGGGTTGCTTGACTCTGGCTACGGCAGGTTACATCTAGACGTCCAAATAAACCACAAATTGTACACTGATGACAAGGAGAATTTGTTACATGATGATAACCGCGAAGATTGCGCCGAGGTTGCTTCCCATGATAGATTCCTTTAAAGGGTACTGAATTTAGGGGAACAGGTGAAGGAATTGCAACACTCTTTGAAGTCTTGCGCTTCCTAGAATTTTTAGAAGATTCGGCCTTTGTTCTTTTCGAGTTCTCATTAGTAGTTTTGGCGTTTCGTTTCTTGTACTCAGAAAATCTAGCGTTAACTTTGATTTAGTCAAATCCTGTTTATAAGTCTCGTTTTTGTATGTAGATTATACAGTGTTGTGGATTTCGTTTTGAAATAAGAATTGTTTGAAAATAAACTTTTGTAATATTTTTGGATGAGAGAATACAAACCGGGTTAAGGGTTTGTATTATAAAATTCTTAACCTGTTAAAAATTTATTGCTTTTAAAACAAAATGTTTTTAAATTAAAAATTTATAATAAAGAAACTGTGTTGAAATTTAAAAAATTCTCATCCAAATGGTAAAAATTTGAAATTTTAAAAGACAAAGGTAGTATTTTGAAAATAAAATAGGATCTCGTAGAGTCATGAAATGAAATGAGGTTCATTTCAACTGCATTGAATCAAACATATCACCGAAGGTAATATGATGAAATGATATTGGGAAAGAAAGTTGTTTCGGTTGTCGTGAAGAGCAAACACATTACAGAGGTTAACATGAATGAGTAGGGTTACAAAGTGTGACAACTCGAACCCTTGTTCCCGATCGACGAGAGACGAGCATTTTATTAATGCTCGAATGCACTATTATTATTTATTACTAGTATTACTATCGTCATTATAAAATAATAAAAATCTACGATGAGAGTTTCAATTATTTGCGTATGAATTAATATAACCGGGCCAAATGGTCTGGGCGAGACGCGTAGTCGTTTATATAGGTTAACGCACTTTGGCTAGGCCCAAGCCTGCTCCCTAAACCTAGGCCTACACTACTTAAGCACCCTAAACCTCTCCTCATCTCTTTTTCTTCAAGAAACCAAAACCCTAATCACACTTTAGAAGAAGCAGCCGCCCACCCCATACTCCCTCTCTCTCGATTGCAACTTCCGGTGACCGGAGCCATGACTTCCGGCGACCGGCCTTCTGTCCGATGTGCATCTCACCCCCCCCTCTCAACCCACTTCCTTTACCTTCACCTCCCTGAGCATCTCACCGCCTGCTCCTCCATCCCTCCGGTGAAACACCCCCCCTGATTCAGGCCATCGTTCTAGTGAAGATGGTGGATGGTGGTGTCCTGATGGTGAAAAAGAAGCGGCAGCAACAGTGGCACCGACGACGGCAGCGCCGCCGTGGCGGCGGTGTTGCCTCTGACTCCAATGGGTTTCACTGATTTGTTGCGGATGCGAGTTCGATTCGGTTCAAGGGAAGTCCGGGTCTCAAGTCACACCCACAACCATCCGTCCAAAACCCTTCGGTCAGTATGTTCGTGTTTTATGTTTGGATCTTATTGGCTGCTTGTTTTGTTTATGTGCACGAAAGGCCCCAAAAATTGATTTAAACTATTAAAATGATTGTTGCTGTGTAATTTCTCAAAATATGAAAGTGGTGTGATTTGAATTAGGATTTTTTATGATTGAATGGCACTAGTCATTACTTGATGCTCAGATGTATGATGTTTTCTTTTTGTGATAATATGCAAACTGTTGAAATAGTAGTCTTATGCATTGTGGCTGTTTGGTGAAATCCGAATCATGATAGCGTTTTTTTTTGCTAGGATGCAAACACGATTTAGGATGAGAGATATTGACTGTTTATGTGATAAATGCAAACTGCTAGACGAATTAGTGATATTATGATGTGTTTATGAACATTGTTATGTTTTGATAAGATATTAGAAAACCCCGCTGATGAACTGCTTGAATGATATAAAAATAATTGAAATTGTTGTGCTTGATTCTTTTTGGTAATTGTACGGTATATAAAAACATGTCAAGGAAAAATGATTGGTTCGTTCAAATTGGATAAGGTTCTAGAAAGATTTCCGCAGTGGTTGCGAGTCGAGAACATGTGGTTTCGACTCGAGACCATTCGGTGACTACTTAAGACCAGGCATGTATACTAGGGGACCCGAAACCATCTTGGTTGCGACTCGAGATCTTCCGGTCTCGACTCGAGACCTGATTCGAGAACTTAAGGTTTCGACCCATGCATGCATCACTCGAGACCTCCCATTTGCAACCCAAGACCTCTTGGTTGCGACTCGAGACCTCATGTTCTCGAGTCGAGACAACCTGGTCTCGATTGGGCTATTTGACTTAGTTATTGGGCCACAATGTGTATCGACAAGCTTGGACTGTGTGTTTAACTTTAATACATGCTACTACTGGTTGACTGTTTATATGATTAGGACAGGCCCAATAACATTGGCGTGCTTTATGTACTATGTGTTAACTAATGTTTTGGACTGTGTGCTAGTTTTAATGCCGAAATGTTACGGTTTAACCGTTTACATGCTAGGATAGGCCCAATACCATATATGCTTATAAGACATGCGTGCTATGTGTTTGATACGTGTAAATTAGACGTGACATTTCTTGCATGCGAACCTAATAAATAGTTAATAACCATAATAGGGTATGGTTGAACAACGTAACACAAGTAAATTAACTACCGAGCAAAGCAAAGGTGAGTTCACTACTTTTTACTTAAAGCATGCATTCCCGGTGGTTGGGAAACGGAACGAAACAACTTTTCCTGGTTTGGAATTGCTTACTATCTCCTTATGAGGGATGCGGTATTTCTATCTCCTTGTGTGGGATACGGGTAACAACATTATCCCCGGTGAGGGATACAAACTTACTTTTCTTCCCTTGTTACTGGGAACTTTAGTTAATTACTGTTTATACGGAAATGCAACGAGCAACACTAAACGAAACTCTATCACTTAAGTCCCTACTACATAATACCGATTAGTCGCCGGGGCCAGGCGAACGGGTTATTAGTTGATAGCGCTATTTAGGTCTTACCAACCTCACACCGTGCCATGGTATGGGATCGGTCGTGAACTAATGTACTCAGGCATCCGTCAATGATGATAGAACATTGACATCGGGGCATCCTGCGGAAACGCAAACGGTTACCTAGTGTTCGGTATTGGAAAAACAGTTTAGTCGCTTACTTATGGGGTAGCTCCCCATGGCATGTATAAACGGGTAAATTAACTGGTTAAAACAAGTTTTTGGAATTAAAACTGGAAAACTGCAAACACGTGAACTCGCCAACGTTATGTTGACACTCTACTGCATGTTTTGCAGGTTGCTCGATACAGCTTTGGACGGACGTTGCAATCGGATGGAGTGCGTGGTTCGTAAGTATCATGTTAATAAACTTGTGGTTTCAATTAAGATGCGTTTTCTTCCCCTTTCCGCTGTGAACTTAAACTATGTTTTGAAAAATTTAAATTAGGTCACTAATTATGCTAATTTTTATACCAATAACTAATCTGTTCAAAATAATTAGTGGCTAAGATCCTGGTCGTCACACGCCTCGCGGTAATACTCCGCATGTGGATTTTGAGGGTGTGACAGATTGGTATCAGAGCCATTGGTTATAGTGAACTAGGTTTTAAATGTAAAATATTTTTGGTTGGGAAATAAAATATTTTTATATGAAAACCAGACTATAACCGTTCTTTAGTGGAAACCACAACGACATCCCACTCCGGATTGCAAGGTTCGTCAACCTCAGATGCTCACCTGGTAATGGTAGGCTAACGGCATTTACTTGTGCATAACTTATATGTGTGAACACGCATGTGCGTTTGTGCATAATTAGCATATATATGTTAGTACGAATGCGTATATTTAGTATTAAACAACAGTGGATCATACGAATGCTAGGATAGCTTGTTACGTGTTAAACAGGAGCGAGTCCTCCTAAACCTGGTTCGAGACCATGATACACTAAGGGCAAGAAACCAGTTATTCCAAGCCCTCGTCTACATATTTCCTGATATCATCCCTGGACTGCAAATCGACGCGAGGGACGTCCACTCGATAGACCTGCCCAGGAAAAGCCTGCTACGCAGCACATAGAGAAGTTACAAAAACAAATCGACGAAGGGGAGCCACCCCCTACATCATGGGATATTAGAACGAAAGACGGCGTCATTCGTATCCTTTTTACTTATGTATTTCTTTTCCCTCTTTAAGTAGTGAGAATTGTTCCCTCACACGACTGATCACCTGGATTCTTGAAGCATTCTAGTACGCCTACACTTTTCGGATTTCTGTTTGCACGTCTCGAACACGAAAAGCATGCGTAGTGTATGCCTCTCATTGCCGTGCCAGCAATCGTATCACCTTTCCATCGACCATGAAGTTATTTCCCCTAACTCCTCGTTACATGGTTAATCCAGTTGAACCTTATACCTTAACACGCCCCGAAACCCAACAAATTGATATCATTCTTACAAACCGGTGTGTTTGAAAGCGTGGCAAGACGAAGACACGAGCCAGTCAACCCACCGACGAGTACTGTGATCTAGATGCTTATCTTATCCTCCATTTGCCAGAACTATTATTCCTTGACGACTTATTTGATTCCGTGAATCCTTTCATTAGCTTTCGTACGAGACCGCGTTTATTGCTCAAGACGGTATCCCCGCTTCTATCGTTTCTTTATCCCGACATCCACGTTTCTTCATATAGAAACCTTGACCAGATCTCTCATCAGTTGGCGAATCCAACAACCTTGGCCTTTAGTCGACAAACTTTTAGCCCTTGAAATTCAGCGACGTGTTATTTCAATCGTACTTTCTCGAAAACCTGTTTTTGCAAGCCACATCGAAACCCCCTCGACGACGCACGCGCTACACCAAACTCATTCGCGCGACTTAGAACAATCCACTTGAACTTGGTTCCTTACCGATTTGAGGAATCACATCTTGCCATACGTCTCAGTAGACACCCTGAAATCTACAGACCTGCACGACGACCATCCCTCGCTAGTTACTTCTTTTGTGCTAACCAAATCAACGTAACACCCCCCCCCTCTTCCAGTAAACGACATTCCTTGTTCTTTTACACCCATAACTTGCGTACGACCAGCTATCTCATCGACGTCAGATAAACCCCTATTGCCGATCCCAAAGCCTTCATGTTTTGTCTCAAGTTGAACACATCAGCTATGACTACCCTTCTTGCATTATCTCGCTACCCGTGTTGTGATTCACAGATTCCATGATCCTTGTCCTACTTTACTCTGCACAAATCTCTGTCTGAACGAATTACTCCTACGAATGTTACTCGTTGGAGCAACGAGCCAAGGGTACCCCGGGGGTAAAAGTACCACAAGCATTGCTCTTCGAATTTGACACGACTAACGCTTAGTCACGACACCTTAATTTATTCTATCCTGTCAAAAATTTGACGCTTGTTTCTTTTGGCGACATCTGAACCTACTCCGAAAACCCGAGGTAGTCCGAACGACTCCTCTGTGCTACCCTGGCACCTCTACAACTCAACCGCCTGCGTTAAGTTTCCCACACGACCTTTAAACGCCGCAACGCTCGCATTTCTCGACCGTACGCAACCCCTCACGAGTTTGACTCGAAAGAGCACCGTCTGGCTTTAGACAGATGCCCAGCGATCCGCAACTCCGTAATTGAAAGATAATCTATGATGTGCTCCTATTTTATTCTATCCTGCCCAAGACATTGGTGAAATGTCTGCTAGTAATAGCATGCAACCAAAGAAACCGACAAGCCCTCGAACTTGCAACCATTTACTTAATAGAAGTAGCTGTGGCACGGAGTGCCAACTGCTATCGCTTTTGATCGAAACCTACGTTCTGTATCCGATTCGCCTCAGACTAGATACAAAAACCTTTGGCTCACAGTTAGGCATGAGCATCACTTATCGCCTGCAAACAGATGGTCAGGCCAAACGCACCATCCAAACACTCCAACGCATGCTGAGAACAAGTGTTATCGTCCTTTGACACGAGTGACACTTCCTTTTGAAGAATCTCTTCCAACCACTGCTACCGCATTGGCATTCAGGCAACATCATTTGAGGCATTGCATGGACGCAGATGCCGGTCACCTCTGTGTTGGGCGGAAGCCAAATTACCGGCCCAGAACTTGCACTTGACACAACGGGTAGGATTGCCCAGAATAGGCAACGCATGGCGGCAGCTCCAGACCGTCAGAAAGGCTACGCAGGTAAGCGTAGGAAACCTCTAGAACTCCGAGTCAGAGACTGGGTTCTACTTAAAGTTTCACCCTGGAAGGGTGTGGTACGTTTTGACAAACATGGCAAACTTGATCCGCGATATGTTAGACCGTTCGAAATTTACCGAGGGGATCGGTAAGGTTGTTATAGACTAAACCTGCCTGAAGAGCCGAGTGCGGTACACAACGTCTTTCACGTGCCTAATCTGAAGAAGTGTCTGATGAAACATTCGTTAACTCCTTTTTAGGAACTCGTGATCAGCAACAAACTACGCTTCGTTGAGAAACCGGTTGAGATCAACGATCAAGAAATCAAAACCCTCGAGCGTAGTGTGACCAACATACCGAGTTCGTTGGAACTCACGCTGTAACCCAGAGTTTACATGGGAATGGGAAAACCAGCAGATGTGCATGTATCCCCAGTTGTTTACAAACATTACTTCCAGCACTGAAGCTACAATTGAATTTCGGGAAGAAATTCCAAGCCAACAAGGGGATGATGTGACACCCCACGAAAACGTTTAAACATACTAGCTTGTCAGTGGTTGCGTGCTAAATTTCGGGACGAAATTTCTTGAACTTGGGGATAATGTGACACTTTGGGTTTTCCGGTACGTTACTTGGATGTTATAATTAAATTTGTGAAATTCTATACTATGTGAAATACATACACACTCTGTGGATCTTGTGCTACGTGACTGTTACGTGCTATTTACGTGTTATGTGACCTTATGCATTATGCGTCTTATATGTCCGTTTTGTAGACTTTCGTGAAACTGCTTGTATTTGTGTATGGTAATGGAGTCTATGAATACACATAGAGCGAATCGTATGGCTTTTGCTTAAATTTCGAGGACGAAATTTCTGTAACATGGGGAGAATGTGACAACTCGAACCCTTGTTCCCGATCGACGAGAGACGAGCATTTTATTAATGCTCGAATGCACTATTATTATTTATTACTAGTATTACTATCGTCATTATAAAATAATAAAAATCTACGATGAGAGTTTCAATTATTTGCGTATGAATTAATATAACCGGGCCAAATGGTCTGGGCGAGACGCGTAGTCGTTTATATAGGTTAACGCACTTTGGCTAGGCCCAAGCCTGCTCCCTAAACCTAGGCCTACACTACTTAAGCACCCTAAACCTCTCCTCATCTCTTTTTCTTCAAGAAACCAAAACCCTAATCACACTTTAGAAGAAGCAGCCGCCCACCCCATACTCCCTCTCTCTCGATTGCAACTTCCGGTGACCGGAGCCATGACTTCCGGCGACCGGCCTTCTGTCCGATGTGCATCTCACCCCCCCCTCTCAACCCACTTCCTTTACCTTCACCTCCCTGAGCATCTCACCGCCTGCTCCTCCATCCCTCCGGTGAAACACCCCCCCTGATTCAGGCCATCGTTCTAGTGAAGATGGTGGATGGTGGTGTCCTGATGGTGAAAAAGAAGCGGCAGCAACAGTGGCACCGACGACGGCAGCGCCGCCGTGGCGGCGGTGTTGCCTCTGACTCCAATGGGTTTCACTGATTTGTTGCGGATGCGAGTTCGATTCGGTTCAAGGGAAGTCCGGGTCTCAAGTCACACCCACAACCATCCGTCCAAAACCCTTCGGTCAGTATGTTCGTGTTTTATGTTTGGATCTTATTGGCTGCTTGTTTTGTTTATGTGCACGAAAGGCCCCAAAAATTGATTTAAACTATTAAAATGATTGTTGCTGTGTAATTTCTCAAAATATGAAAGTGGTGTGATTTGAATTAGGATTTTTTATGATTGAATGGCACTAGTCATTACTTGATGCTCAGATGTATGATGTTTTCTTTTTGTGATAATATGCAAACTGTTGAAATAGTAGTCTTATGCATTGTGGCTGTTTGGTGAAATCCGAATCATGATAGCGTTTTTTTTTGCTAGGATGCAAACACGATTTAGGATGAGAGATATTGACTGTTTATGTGATAAATGCAAACTGCTAGACGAATTAGTGATATTATGATGTGTTTATGAACATTGTTATGTTTTGATAAGATATTAGAAAACCCCGCTGATGAACTGCTTGAATGATATAAAAATAATTGAAATTGTAGTGCTTGATTCTTTTTGGTAATTGTACGGTATATAAAAACATGTCAAGGAAAAATGATTGGTTCGTTCAAATTGGATAAGGTTCTAGAAAGATTTCCGCAGTGGTTGCGAGTCGAGAACATGTGGTTTCGACTCGAGACCATTCGGTGACTACTTAAGACCAGGCATGTATACTAGGGGACCCGAAACCATCTTGGTTGCGACTCGAGATCTTCCGGTCTCGACTCGAGACCTGATTCGAGAACTTAAGGTTTCGACCCATGCATGCATCACTCGAGACCTCCCATTTGCAACCCAAGACCTCTTGGTTGCGACTCGAGACCTCATGTTCTCGAGTCGAGACAACCTGGTCTCGATTGGGCTATTTGACTTAGTTATTGGGCCACAATGTGTATCGACAAGCTTGGACTGTGTGTTTAACTTTAATACATGCTACTACTGGTTGACTGTTTATATGATTAGGACAGGCCCAATAACATTGGCGTGCTTTATGTACTATGTGTTAACTAATGTTTTGGACTGTGTGCTAGTTTTAATGCCGAAATGTTACGGTTTAACCGTTTACATGCTAGGATAGGCCCAATACCATATATGCTTATAAGACATGCGTGCTATGTGTTTGATACGTGTAAATTAGACGTGACATTTCTTGCATGCGAACCTAATAAATAGTTAATAACCATAATAGGGTATGGTTGAACAACGTAACACAAGTAAATTAACTACCGAGCAAAGCAAAGGTGAGTTCACTACTTTTTACTTAAAGCATGCATTCCCGGTGGTTGGGAAACGGAACGAAACAACTTTTCCTGGTTTGGAATTGCTTACTATCTCCTTATGAGGGATGCGGTATTTCTATCTCCTTGTGTGGGATACGGGTAACAACATTATCCCCGGTGAGGGATACAAACTTACTTTTCTTCCCTTGTTACTGGGAACTTTAGTTAATTACTGTTTATACGGAAATGCAACGAGCAACACTAAACGAAACTCTATCACTTAAGTCCCTACTACATAATACCGATTAGTCGCCGGGGCCAGGCGAACGGGTTATTAGTTGATAGCGCTATTTAGGTCTTACCAACCTCACACCGTGCCATGGTATGGGATCGGTCGTGAACTAATGTACTCAGGCATCCGTCAATGATGATAGAACATTGACATCGGGGCATCCTGCGGAAACGCAAACGGTTACCTAGTGTTCGGTATTGGAAAAACAGTTTAGTCGCTTACTTATGGGGTAGCTCCCCATGGCATGTATAAACGGGTAAATTAACTGGTTAAAACAAGTTTTTGGAATTAAAACTGGAAAACTGCAAACACGTGAACTCGCCAACGTTATGTTGACACTCTACTGCATGTTTTGCAGGTTGCTCGATACAGCTTTGGACGGACGTTGCAATCGGATGGAGTGCGTGGTTCGTAAGTATCATGTTAATAAACTTGTGGTTTCAATTAAGATGCGTTTTCTTCCCCTTTCCGCTGTGAACTTAAACTATGTTTTGAAAAATTTAAATTAGGTCACTAATTATGCTAATTTTTATACCAATAACTAATCTGTTCAAAATAATTAGTGGCTAAGATCCTGGTCGTCACACGCCTCGCGGTAATACTCCGCATGTGGATTTTGAGGGTGTGACACAAAGGTCGTTTAAAAATCATTCGATAGGGTCAAGATGGATAGGCTTTTATAATGCTTCACGAAGACATGCTTTAGCCTATAACTGGACACTCACCCTAAGAGTTCCCAGGTATGAGTGACTGGTCCGAAGATGCGGATTTGTACGAACACTCTAGCCTTAGACAGAAAATTCGAGGTACAGGCGTCCACCCTTCCAGATTGCATGTGTTCACATTATTAAAACCCTAGATTTTGATGAAAAACATTTGAAGAAAACATTTAAGAAATCTTTTGATACAAATCGTTTGAGATAAAACATATTTGCGAAATATTTTTGACAAAAACATTTGAGAAAACATTTTGAAAAGAAAAAAAAATATTTTGATGAATACATTTTGAGAAAAATAATTAATAAAACAATTTGGAAAATATTTTAATGAAAATGCTTTGAGAAAACATTTTGAAGAATACCTCAAGAAGGCATAAAGCCTAAGGTTCAGGATAAACCATCTAAGGTTAGATGATTTGTAAATCATAGAGTAGTCGTGGCATGAATAAAAATGAGGATTAGGAAAGAGCTCCTAAGTCTACTCATGTTTGGTTCCTAGGAAGGTTATAGACTAGGTTCAAGGCATGCTAATAACCTAATTCCCTATAACTAGTGCTCTGATACCAATATGTAACACCCCAATCGCGTAATATAACAACACGCGGCGGAAGTATCGGGGAGTCACGTTACAAATTGCTCACAACTACTGGTACTAAATAGTTTCAATATCATTAACATCGTTTTACAACAAAGAATACATGTAATTGTTCTTTTGATTTAGAAGTCTAAGGCCCGAATGCAGTCCTATGCGTTGCATACTTGAAACAGTCGAAAACCTGAAACATATGCGAAAACAGTCAGCATAAAAATGCCGGCAAATACATAGGATTTATTAGCCAAGTAAATGGCAAAACATTTGGTATTATTATCTTAATTGTGAAAACTTGAGACAAAAATAGGTTTGTATATGGCATTATGATATTTACTAAGTCATTTTATGTCTTATATTGAAATTCTGATTAAACCATCATGAAAACCGGTGAATGTGTTATTAGGAATCCAATCAAGGATTAATAATAACTGTTTTGAAATTTATTGGATAAGTGGTATATTAAAATATACTTTAGTTATGAAATAATTAATCAGGTAGTATATCGATTTGTACTTTAGTAGAACAGTAGCATATCAAACTATACTTTGGAGAACAGTAGTGTTGGTGCACTACATCTGTTGATTCCGTCTAGGTGTCTAGGATCAGGTCTTGCATTGTTTTGTATAGCATAGGGTACGTTTTACGAGAAAACAAGTGTTTGTATAGATTTTAGGAGCTAGGGTCGCTCATAGGGTCATAGAAATCTTGGGTCGCTTATCTGTCAATGGTGGGTCGCTTTTTTGGTCAAGTCTGGATCGCTCATATGTACATGTCCATATGAGCGGTTCCAAACCACTATATATAGAGGTCCTTGAGCGATCCTCAGCAGTGATTTCTTGGATTCCACGCCGAAGCTCTGCCGGTGTGAAGATCGAGCTGTAAAACGTTTCAAATTAATCAAACAATTAGTTAGGAGGAAGAACAAGCTATATCTACTTGCATTTCTTATTATTCCGCATCTGAAACGCAAGAGACAACCTCTGAACGACTCGTTCGGGTCAGCATTCGATCCTACAAGTGGTATCAGAGCTTGGGAGGAGGTTTTCTGTAGATTATAGCCGGATTTCATTGTTTCTTCTCGTTTCTACACCTTCTTTTCATATTTCTAAGAGATTTCACGGTTGAATTTCGTTCAAAAGCTCACAGACTGTGTAACATCATACTTAGACAAACCCTGGAAAGTTTCAGGTCAAAATTCGAAGTTTTAACAGGTCAAATCATGTTCGCAATATGGTCCGCTCGTAGTGACGTCATTGTGAACCGCTCTTAGGTCACGTTTTGGACCGCTTATTCGTACAATTTTGGTTCTGGTTCGCTCCAAATTTGTAAGTTGGACCGCTCGAACGAACAATCTTGGACCGCTCGAACGAACAATCTTGGACCGCTCGAACGAACAATCTTGGACCGCTCTTTGAACAATCTCTGGATCGCTCTTTGGATCATATCTGGATCGCTCATTTGGTTATCTGCTGGTCCGCTCGAACAATCATTAAATAAATTGATTGGTCCCCTCGTTAGTCAGTCACCCGGTTCGCTTATTTGTTCAGTGTTAGATCGCTTTTCTGTCATCTGCATTGAAAAACGTGCTAATTCAACATGTCAACATGGATTCCGAGTTTTACAACGCTTTTGCTACATCGACTACTCCAGCCGCAATTGCTCAAGTAATGAATTTAGAAAATGAGACGGGAACAACTCAAAAGCCCCCTAGATTGATGAGCATTGAGGAGTATTATGGGTGGAAAGATAGGTTTGAAAACTGGGTTCAAGCAAACCATCTTAGATCGTGGGAGTGTATATTGAAAAAGTACACTTTGCCTAGAACAGAGTTGCAAGTTATTAAAGAGATATCCGAGTTTACTGAGCAAGAACGAGCAATGTATAGAGCCGAGAAAATGATGATCAGTTTGTTGCAGCAGGCTATTAAAGAAGATATATTCATCTTATTACAACACGATAAAACTGCTAAGTCGATTTGTGATGCATTAAAAGTTAAGTTTGAGGGAAGCGAAAACATGATTAAAAGCAAGAAAGCTTTATTAAAGAAAGAGTTCGATCTGTTTAGTAGTTTGTCAGAAGAGGATACTAAGAAATTGATTGAAAGATATTGTCACCTGGTGCGATCGTTATCGATGTTAGGAGTTGAAAAAGGTCGAGAGGAATGGGTGGATAAGTTGGCGGATGCGTTACCTCAGAAAGAGTGGGGAACGTATTTGATGATCTTAAAGAATACTGGTGTGTATGATGGGCTGACAATTTCACAGTTTATTGAGAAAATTGAGAGTCAGGATCTTGAGCAGCAAAAGATCGCTAGAATGAACAGCCCGAGTGGTCAACAGGACGTGAAGATGTATTACAGGGGTAGTATTCCAGCTACTGAATCTGAAAGAAGTCCGAAAATTCAAACCGCTTTCAGTGCTGGTGATTCATCTGAGAAAGTTGATCAGGGTTCGAACAAGAGTAGTAGCGGGTTTTCATCGTTTCCAAGTGTGAATCCGAAAGAGACTAACACTAGTTTTCAGTCTCAGAGTACAAAAACTGGAAAAGGATACATAATTCAGTGCAACATAGCTCTCAACCTTCCAGAAGGTCAAAGCTTCTCTGAAGACACTGCTAAAGACCACATGGCACTTCTGGGTTCAGTTCTGTTATCTTATGAAGGTCTTGTTGCTGGTCGGATCGGAAATCCTATGCTCACCAAAGAGGATTACGATCAAATAGACGCTGAGGAAATGGAACGAATGGATATCAAATGGTGTCTTGCAAGTGTTCTTCGTCGAGCTGAGAAATTCAAAACTATTACCGGGAGAAATGACTTTCTAGATGCTCATGTGTCTACTTTAGGTTTTGATAAATCTAAAGTTACTTGTTTTCGATGCAGGGAAAAAGGCCATTTCAAGCGGGAGTGCAGAGGAAGAGAAGCTAGCGGAGCACAGAATCCATTCGGGAAAGATGACTACTATCGTAAAGCTATCTATCAGCAAGTCGGCCAATCCCAAGAACCACAGACAGCTCATGGGAGAAAGATTGAAGATCCCAAGAGAGCATGTTTGGTAGATTTCAGCTGGAGTGATTACATATCATCGGAAGCCACAGCAGCACGCATTATCGATCAAGATGATGAGAAACTACCAGAAGGTTTCAGTTGGGATATGTTTGTGGATAAGAAGGGAGAGTTCAAAGCCTTCATTGCCAAAATTGTCCGAGAACCAAATTTGTTTGCTACTTGGATGAGATCTATCGGAGAGAATGTGAAAAGTGAAGATGAAAAGTCTGTGTCATCTGATGAAAGTTCAGACAGTACTGATAAACTTTCAGAACACTCTGGAGATGTTTCAGATAGCTCAGATGATAGCATACAGAGTTTAGATGAACTTGAGCAAAGTGAAAATGTTCCAGAAAAGGAAGTTGTTTTTGACAAAACACCGTCTGATTCTGATATATCAGATGGTGATTCTGATAAATCTGTACACTTTGATAAATCACCTGATAACAGCAGCAGTGATGATGAGAAAGAGAAACACATAAATATTGCAAAATCTCATTTGTCTCCTGAAAATTTTCATTTTTATTTTGCAGAAAGAATGAAGAAACTGAAGGAAAAACAAGCTGCAAAAGTACAACAATCTGAATCTGAAGGTGATGTTCAGAATGTTGAAAGTGTTGATGAGAAGGTTATCAAGGTAGAGAAAGAAGTAGAAAAGGTGATTGAAGTAGAGAAAGTGATTGAAGTTATTAAAACAATCGAGGTTGAAAAGATGGTTGAAGTCGTCAAACCTTGTGAGAAGTGTTTGGAAGCGTGCAAAGAATGTGCAGCAAAAGGTGACATCATAGCTGAGTACGAGAAAAAGAAAGAGCAGTTATTGTTCAATCTCAATTACATGAAGGAATCGTACGACGTGTTGAACAAAACAGTAACTGGTCTCCAAACAACAAACTCAGAAAGAGAAAAGGCACTGACAATGATGAATGCAACTTTAATGTCGAAGCAAAAAGCTATTAATTTTTATATTGAAGAGAGTGCCAAATGGAAGCAAGAGTTGGAAACTGAAAATATTGAAAATGAGAGAATTAGGAGGTTATTGTTGAGTTATTCTACCTCTGATTATCTTATTGATCGTGTTTATCCAACTGTTGCAGGTATGGAAGCTTTTCAAGATGAGAAGCAGAAAGAAAAGAAAGATTGTGGTAAGAAACCAACTGTTAGCTATAACAAGTGTCCGCCTCCAATTTGGGATGGGTATTCACCTAGGAAACCAAATGAGGAGCAACTTGCAAAAGCAGTCAATATAAAGCTTAAAACCGACACAACTGACGTCTTACCAGAAAACATTGATGTGACGTTTACCTCATCCGATACTGATCATGAGTCTGAATTAATCAAAAAGGTGGTCGATCAGGTGTTGGATACTGATGAGGAATTAGAGTCAAAGTCTGAATCTGGAGGGTCAAATTTGTCAGTCAACAGTCAAAATTCGTCGGTTAAACGGTCTTATAGTAAAGAATTTTTGTTATCAAAGGCAGATTTGAATGATGAAACATTCAAAGTTGTGTATACTTTGAATGGTTCTGACAAATTATATTACAACAAAGAGTTTCCGATAATGAGCATCAAAACAGAATTAATCAACAAAACTTTCAAACTTGTAGAGATTAATATTCCTGAATTAAAAGTTTTGAAAAATTTTGAAAAACCTAAAAAATATACTTCAAGAGTACAACAACGTCTAAACAAGAAAAAAGGTTACAATTCTGGTTCTGGTTTTTCAAAGAAACTTAACCAAAATCGTAGCTACAAAAAGAAAGATTTAGGTTTTGTTCCACCAGAAAATCATAAAAATGAGAAAAATTCTAAATCAAACACTGAATTTGTATCAGGTGGAAGCTCGGAAGATGAACAGCAGAAACCATTTTGGAGACAGTCTAACAAAGAGTTTCTTGCTGAGAGGAGAAGGAATGCAACTGGAGTATTTCATCCGAGAAATACTCAAACCTGTTTTAAATGCAATAAAACCAGTCACATTGCATCGGATTGTCCGAAAGATATCAAAGCAAAATAGGGAGCTTCTCAGAAGTTGAAAGAAAAAGTTGTTGAAAAATCTAAAATTTTTGAAAATTCGAAAAATGAGGTTGGGGAATGTTCAAAGAAACATTTTTACCAAAGGAAAGGAAAAGACAACCAAGTGTGGGTTGCAAAAAAGGTAGAAGAAAAGGTCGGCGATGAATCTGGTTCCACAAAGCCAGAAGAGCCACAAGTTGTGGAGAAAATTTTAGTAAATGATGATGTTTTTCCATCACTGAAGTTTGAGGAAGTTAAAAAGAAAATTGGTAAAATTGAAATTTCAAATCAATTTTATGATGATGAAAAAGAATTTGATGTCGAGAAAACATTCAACGAAAATGTTAAGAAAATACTTGGGAAAATGTTGAGTGGGAAAGCTAAAGGGGTAAAAGATTTTTACACAACTAAAAAGGCGACATACAACCCTACAGCTGAAGAGTTGAAAGCCCTCAAGTCTGAGAAGACTTGGAGGGAAGTTTGTTTCCCAGAATAGTCAAAGGACTATGCCGGAGATCCCAAGTTTATATCGTGGATCAGGAATCGGCATCTTTCTAGTATTTGAGAAGTTTGTTTGTAAGATTTTTGAAATGTGTTTAATGTTTACAGGTTGTAGGACTATGCCGGAGCTTCCAGGTTGGTAAGTGCGAAGCAGGAATCGGCATTCTAATTGGTAAAATGGTGATGTAGACGTAACATTCCTACAAGTGGTAATCTTGATATTACAAGTGATATTAGTGGTTATGGTTTGATATGTTTACATTTACAAGTGGTACAGAAGAGTCTAAGATGCAAATGGTAAATCAGGGACATTAATTTGTACTTGATTTACTATTCATGATGAAAGATAGACAAGATGATGAACCACATTCCCGTTTTTAAAAATGATAGACCTAAAATTGGTTTTATCAACACAAATTCATTTTCCGGAAAAATCATTTTGATTAAAACAAACTTAAGTGTTTTGAAATCTAAATGAGAAAATGATTTGTGAAAGGGGGAGTTCAGATTGTTTATGCTGAGTGAATGGCGATTTCATGTGATTCAGTGTCAGTTGTCAAGTTTCTGTACAGTTTGTTTTTATGTTTCTAGTGGGTCAAGGTCTAGAAGTTTTCAAATTTTCTTTAAAATGTGTTTGCATTTTAGGGGGAGTAGGGAAATTTCAGAAAATCCAAAAACATTTGAAAATTTAAAAAAATACAAAAACATGATAAAATTCAAAAATGAGTTTTGTTGCGAAAAAGAGGAAATGATAGTACATCAGTGGACTATCACGGCACGCTAAAGAATTGAAAAGTTTAAAAAGTGTTAAACAATCTTACTGCGGATGTGTCAGTAGATTTTCGCACATTTAGTAAATTGAAACGAGATATAAACCTAATTCAAACTTGCTTAATTTGTGGGTAACTATTCTTGGATATATGGGTAACCCCCGAAATCTTGTTTGAAAGGTCCCATATTCTGAGATACTAGGTCTTTATACTTAGTGATATCTGGGGTATTATCCCGGGACTTCTGCTGAATGGAAGTTCTGACCTAGTCCCCGGATAATACTTTTTGCTAAAGCTTTGAAACATAAGCTTCGCCCTCAGCATGCTGATGAAACAATAAAATTGATAGTCGCTGCTGTTGAAATGCAAAAAGATCCTCTAAAGGGGACCCACCAAAAGTCGAGCCGTCATCTCTCTGCTGAACGGAAGTTCTGACCTGAGCTCTCACGGTTTCGCATCTAACCCTTATTACAGATATCAGCTGTGGTATACTCACCTGTAAGACTGAATATTTGGGATCTGGATACGGGAGTATATTCAAGTGGAGTGATACACAATTAAGTTTAAGTCTCTAAAACATTAATATCGTATCTCGAATCGATTGAAATTTGTGTTGAGAATTTAAGAGGACAAACATACTGACAATCTAGGTAGATTGTTTAAAACTTAAAATGAAATCAAGCTTAACGTTGTTGGTGATTTGTCTCATAAACTGATATGATCCTCTTGCATGAACTCACAAAAATATTGTTTGTAAATATTACATTTTTATATGTTTGTATTTTCTAGTGATGTCAGATAATTTCTCTCAAAAATCCAAAAAGATTTTTGTGTGTTTTAGTTTAAATTTTGAAAAAAATCAAAAAGATTTTCGACAACTGACGTTGAAAAATTGATGTTCAAACTTCCAAATGCTAAACATGATGAGCAGAATTTGAGGGGGAGTGTTTGTGTAAATCTAACTGTATTTGTTAAATCTAACCTTCTTCAAGTGGTTCATCATAAATAGTTGAGAGAAAATTATTAGTGCATAGTGATTTGAAATGTGGGTGAAAGAAATTTATTTCTGGGTTGAGATTGTGCAGGTAGCCAAGTTTCGATCCTAGAAATCAATTCTGAAAAAATGAGTAGAGTCAGATTCTGTTTCTGTAGATCACGTCTACTGTTGATGCTGATGAACTTAAGGAATCAAGAGATCTGATCAAGAGAATTAGAGAGTTTTATAGCCAGGCATTGATCCTGAAGATGTTACTGAAGAACAAAAGAATGCCAGTAAATCGAGAGAGGGAGTCTGAAGATAGAGAGAAAGAGAAAGCCCAGAGACTGATCAAGACTAAAGATGCGAAGACGGCGCTCGATAGTCGACTCCATCAACATCTGAGGGGGAGTTTGTTGGTGCACTACATCTGTTGATTCCGTCTAGGTGTCTAGGATCAGGTCTTGCATTGTTTTGTATAGCATAGGGTACGTTTTACGACAAAACAAGTGTTTGTATAGATTTTAGGAGCTAGGGTCGCTCATAGGGTCATAGAAATCTTGGGTCGCTTATCTGTCAATGGTGGATCGCTTTTGTGGTCAAGTCTGGATCGCTCATATGTACATGTCCATATGAGCGGTTCCAAACCACTATATATAGAGGTCCTTGAGCGATCCTCAGCAGTGATTTCTTGGATTCCACACCGAAGCTCTGCCGGTGTGAAGATCGAGCTGTAAAACGTTTCAAATTAATCAAACAATTAGTTAGGAGGAAGAACAAGCTATATCTACTTGCATTTCTTATTATTCCGCATCTGAAAGGCAAGAGACAACCTCTGAACGACTCGTTCGGGTCAGCATTCGATCCTACAAGTAGCATATCAAACTATACTTTGGAGAACAGTAGCATATCAAACTATACTTTGGAGAACAGTAGCATATCAAACTATACTTTGGAGAACAATAGCATATCAAACTATACCTTGGAGAACAATAGTATATCAAACTATACCTTGGAGAACAACAGTATATCAAACTATACCTTGGAGAACAGTAGCATATCAAACTATGTTTTGGTAAATAACAACAAAGATCCTAAATCCTAATGGTGATTTGGGATAACACCACGAAAGGTAATACAATAAGCACACTTATACATAGGAAGTACCTGCAGCGTATCCACCATGTACTTATTCTATTATCTAGTTTCGTTATCTAAATCACCAACAAACTACACAAAAACCAAACATTGAGTCCGCAAAGTACTTCTTAAAATTCTCACTATGAAGTTAGGAAGATCTAAGTCTGTACTTCAAATATCCTATATGAATCTAACTATCAAGATAGGTGATTACTTAAGGATAAAACATATCATTTGCATAATCGGAATAATACACATAAAAGCACTTAATGAACACATATATGCCATACATTTTGAAAACAAATCGATTGCACATATGAATCACCCCAAAACATTTGAAAACAGTAAAAGAGGGGACTATGTACTCGCCTGGGGTTGCGTATAGTCCCGGTTCAAAGGTTAAAACAAAGCTCAAAGACCAAGAGTTCAAGAGTTGAAGCGATTCCTAGGGTAACGGACACTATATTAGGGAATTGACACCTAAATCGGAAGATCGGGTAGAATGAGGTCTTGTAAACCAAATGAGTATTGGAACTCATGTGTTATGGTTTAACAAAGCCTACATTCTAAAATGAAACCTATCCTAAGTGCTTACGACCCATTACGACCCGTTAAGGTAGCTTATGACACTTTAACGCGTCGTTCGCGCGAATGCGCGTTCGAGACGCCTAACTAGTCCTATGACAAGTATTATATGCCTTAACATGTCTAATTATGTTATATAATTAGTTTAGATGTCAAAACATGTGTTACATATGCTTAAAATGAAATTATGCGAAAAAGGGCATTTTGGTCATTTTCCTAAGGCATATAAACTACCTATCATACAACTAACTAAACGAAGTGACCATAAGGTATAACCTCGGAAGGTTATTCCCTGTTCAACTATGGTCACCTAATGTGTTTGGTCGGATCCTAAAGATCGACCAAACGGGTCGGGTTCGAAAGCCTAAGCGGTTGTTAAGACCGCTTGACTTACGACTCTACACTAGCACTATCCTAAAAGTGACAAGCTAAACATGTTAGAACATGTTTAAAAAAGTTTGAAAACAGGTTTGGTATCAAAACAAACGGTTTTGATACCTAAAAGTAGTTTGTTCACAAAATACGCAAGAATACGCATTTTAGCCAAAACTACAACTCGACACTATGCCTAGACAACGTGGTAATCAGTAGGTATAGTCACTAGGGACTATAACCATCGTGATTACGCTCACGTTATGAAGTTCAAACGAACTTCGTGTTCACCATAAACTGGTCAATGCAGAAAGTCAAACAAAGTTTGACTTTCACGCTAAAATCGCAAAAAAGAACGAAAGAATACTTACAAAAGGTCCAAGAACGGAAGCTTGACCCGATTATTCTCAGGTATGAAGTGAAATTACTTCAACTTAGAGAGCAATCAGATCAAGGTGTGAGTTGGGAGCAAATGGGGGTTGGGTATTTATAGGAAAACCAAGACCGTTAGGATCATTTCTTGATAAACGTGCTTTGATCTAGGTCGTCCAAGTGGGCACACGGTTTTGTAATACTAGGGGTACTCAAAAACCATCAAAATCAGCCCATAGAATGATTAAAACCATGTTCAAATCAAAGAAACCCAGCTGCTAATTTCAGAAAACAGTTTGCTGATCTGTGCAGTTCACACGGCCTGCGTAAACAAACCATTTGGGCTACGCGGCCCGCCTGGGCCAACTTTCTAGAAATGACAAAATGGTCCCTGAACTTTATAAACTCAGTTTTTGGCACTTTTAAGCCCTGTTAACCTCATTTCAAGGCTCTAAAATGAAGTTAAAGTATAGGGAACTTGAAATGTGACCAAAAATATCATGAATGTCAGTTCGTTTGGTCGTACGAGCGCATTGTTCGGTTAATTACGACGAAACACGAACGGTTGCGAAAAATGATCCAAATTAAGCGACGAATGGAATTTTATCATGCCAATCACTAAAATAAAATATTTTAATGATTACATAAATTTGGAAGTCCGGATGTATTCAGAACGTAAGTTATGCGCGAAAATACAAACTTATGCACTTTTTGACGCTTTTAGTCCCTATTGATCAAGAAAGTTTATTTTTGCGCACCTCAAAGCCTATTTCTAAGCCATGTGAAGGATATTTAGGGCATATTTAACTTATGATCAAGTTCGGGAATGTGCGATACTATGTGAATCAGCAGACTTTCGCAGTTTGACGCAAATAGTCCCTGAGTGTGAATAAACTTGTTTTTGACATACCAAAGCCTTCAAAACTTATTTCTAAGTTATCTAAAAGTTATTTAATGTTTGTTAAGCCTATGTCACTATTCCGGAGTGTTTTCCGCATTAAACTGATTATGTTTACGCATCAGTTCGCGTTTAACTTTTCAGAAAGCGATTTAAAGCTTGAAAATGAACTAGAATCAAAATGTGAAACTGTGAAACCAAAATAAACAAATTTTTGAGACCAAAACACATTGTTTCTTTGATAAAAGATAGTGTCCTACATTGTATGTGTTTACGGAGCACAAGTGTTACAAAATAATTGGGAATAATCATGGTATGGGAGTGAATGAACCATTCGGTACACGAATGCAAGGGTGGGAACAGTATGATTATTGGATATAATGCGAATATGAAGCGTTGAGGATGAAATTTCGTCATGCATAATCGGATATCGCGCGTTTAGCAGTGCGTTTGTGTGTCACTAAAGTTTGTGTAATCGCTTTTAAATAAGCTCAGGTAAAACACCGAATTTTTCATGGCACGTTTTACGAAAGTTTGGTAATATGGTAAAAACACTTATATATAGGATGTACCAGCGACATATCCACCATGTTACGTCAGTTTCGTTATTCAGTGTCATGTTACGTTTCGTGTCTTACGATACACAGTAGAACACCCTATGGTTTTCATGCGCCTACCATTATAATCCCGTGCGCACCCGCAATTATACTGGTCATTACATGATCCGCAAAGTTTGTACTAGTAGTGTATGAGTCAGGGTATGCAGTAACATTAGGTGTGTATGTGTGATAGCGCATAAAAATTTAGCATGTAAGCATGATTATGTTTAAGTATGTATGTGACCAACGTAAGCGAACCACTCGAGTTACGCTTACGTATAGGTGCGAATGTATGAGTATGAGTATGAATGATGAAGATTGTGTACATAGTATAAATCGAAGCATAACGAGTTTAAGCATATACTATGGTCATGAAATTATGAGCGTGTGAAAACGAAGTGTAATGATAATATGAGTGAGATTGTTTGCTCTTATGAAGTTTTCTTGCCCACGTGTTTGTATTTAGAATCATGTATTAGTGGTGTCTAAAAAGATTTTTGAAAAAAGTGAGTTTGCTTCATTTAAAGTATTTTGTATTAAGATACGAAGAGTTATATTTCGAAAATTTTTGTGAACACTTTGGTCTTTGAAAAGAATTTTAGCAAAATGAACTTATAGATAGTCAAACTTCGTTGCTATAGTGGTGTAGGTGTAGGGTTACTATGTCTAATGTATGTATTGGGAGCGAGTTTGAGTGAAAATCGTGGTAAGTTGATAGAATGGTAGTTTGATGGCAGGTTTATCGAACAGTAATGTATGATGCTTGGTGTTTAACGGTATGGTGCACGAGTGGATTACCGGTCATGGGTATTGGAAGGTTCCCTAGGTATAGGCAAGGGTGGTAAGATTCTTGTGCTAAGGTATCAATGGATTTTCTGGTAAGAGAGCTGGTACTAAGTTAGGATATGTTGTTGAAAATTGAAGTCTCGAGGGTGTATGGGTAGGCTATTTGCATTTGTTAGTTAGGATGTCCATGAACTAATTAGGCTTTACCAACTACGTGAGGTTAACAAAGCGACATCTATAAGGTTTTATACCTATGTGAGAGAAAGTTTTGTTTGGTTCCGTATTGGGAACAAAATGTCTTTAGTATAATGTGAGCATGTTTTAGTTATTAGGTCGAGTATGAAGTTCGTGGGCAAGAGATTCATTAGACCGATTAGGCTGATAAGTAGTATTTCATAAAATTTTGAAAATCGGGTAATAAAGCATTTAAATTGTGATTATGAATTTTGTGCATGTGATTTATGTAACATAGATTGTAGGGTAAGAAATACATTTAGTAAAACAATGACATTGAGATTTTTACATAAGTAGGAATTTAACAAATGATAAAAGGTTTAAGTATAAGACTTGATAGTGTGGTTGGCATGATAAAGTTTCTTTGAAAAAAAGGAGAGTTGGTAACGATCACCGAGGTAAGGGAATTACCCCTAGCTCGTTGGTGAGGTCATTTTAAGAAGGGAAGGAGCGGAGCTAATCGTCAAGGTAAGGGAATCACTCCTATCTTGATGATATGCCTCCATTTTGGGATTATGAGTAGCGTAAATCTTATTGGTGACATTTTGAAATCATGCATGTAAATAACGTATAGATATATGAAAAGATTTAATATGATGTGTGTGTGACCACTGAGAAAATAATTTGAAGTTTGAAAAGGAAAGTTTGAATCGTGTTATGCATAAACTGGATACTAGTAGAATGGAGGCTTGATTAAAACTTGGATTGTTCCGAAATAGAACTTTGACTAAACCAAAGTGGTCGAAATTTTGAGTTTGGGAAGCAAGCTTTGGCCTAATAGGTAGAATACTCTCGCCGAAATTTCAGTTAACGGTATTCACCCTTTCGGTTACTACATGTCCTTAATCAATCGAAAGTTCGAGACTTGGCAGGATTTTTAAAATCGAGGAGTGGGACTAGTTGACAAGATGCGGGTTTCACCCCTAACTTGACAACCTTGTACCCTAAGTGTGGTTAGTACTCGTCAGGACAAGAAAGTTAATTTTGACACATTGACGAGGGTCCACTAGAGTTTGAATTGGAAATTTTCCATCAAGGTGAGGATTTCACTCCTAACTTCATGGCGAAATTTCATGCAAACACGAATAAGCGGATTGAGAGTCCTTCACCAAATTGTGGGTTTCACGCCTATTTTGGTGAAGTTTTCTTGTTTGTACAATACGAGTGTTTTCATGTTTTAGCATAATCGTGTAAACTCGCCTTAGGAAAGGCATAAGTTTTGAAATATAAAAATAGATATGAGCACGTAAAAGACGTTTCAAGAATTAGCAAATAAATTAAGTATGGTCGAGTATGGTTCTTAACTATAGACTAGGTCAAAAGCATGGCAATTTTTCCTAATTCCTTGTAGTTATGGCTCTGATACCAATCTGTCACACTCCAACCGATGGCGGAAACATCGGAGTGAGATGAACAAGATTGCTCGAGACTTCATAACACTAAAAGTGACAAGTATTTAATAAATAATTTCATTTCATTGCTAATATCAAATACATTGTTTAAAATAGAAATACAACAAGATTGAAACGAACAAATTACATCAATTATCAAATGACTAAACTATTAAACATAAATTTAAAGTTTGGTGCATTTCTAAGCATCCTACAAAGTTCCGTGCATCATCATCGTCATCAATATCCTGAAATACGTTTTAAAGTATAGTTCAATACAAAAGTATTGGCGAGTATACAAGTTTGAGTACTACCATATAAGTATAAGAGATTGAACAATCCACATGGCAAAAATAGTTAACGAGATTAATGGAAACATGGCATGCAATTTAACAAGTCAACCCTCTGATTACCGCAAGAATAAAAGACTTAACATGACCTCAAGAATACGGGTGGTGCGTTATTCCTATAGCGCTATACATGTTAAGGGGAGGCTCATACGAAGTTAATGACAAGTAAATCATCCACGTATACAAATCAAGTCTCACGTATTTAAGCATGTATGATCGGATTGTTTGTGTTTGTGATTTAAGCATAAAGTATGTTTATGCGTGTTTATATAGTATAACGTATTGCACCCAAAAGTGTAAAAAGGAAAAAGGGATCATGTATACTCACAATTTTGCAAAAGCTTTCCAATTATCCGTGAGTAACGAGTTGTTTGAGAATGGGAAATCGAAGGTAAGGTCATACGACATTTATGGAGTGGTTAGATTCAGGATTTAGAATTCAAGTACAAAATTATGTATGCATAAAAGTATATCTGGTATAAGTACTCATTTTGACACTAGGTTGTATGTGATTTCATGGGTACTAATTTTCCCATTAGAATCAACAACGAGAGACTTAGAACCATAGATAAAGTAGCCTATGTTCATGACAAATAATCATAAACCTATTATCATCTTAAATTCGACCATATATATATATATATATATATATGTATGTATGTATATATATATATTGATGTCCTTAAAATACAACATATAAATTATATCAAATACGGCATAAAATCAACCCCTTTTTAGTACTAATGTTGGAAAAAACTTGGTTTTCTGTTCCTTTTTAATTTTCAGGGTTAAAAGAGCTTAAATGTGCAAAAGGTGCAAAAAGACAGCAAAAACCAACATAAATACAAGGAAGGAGGAAATGACGCAACTCGCTAAGCCCCGATTCACATCCAAACCACAAAATAGCAAGAATAGAAGACTTGACATGGGGTCATGTCCGAGGATGGATGTTGTGCAGAAGAAAAGACAACTTCAAAGGACAAAACTGGCAGCCAACACAGGGTCGTGCTAACCCAACACGGGGCGTGGTCAACTCAAAGATTTTAAGAATCTGTTTAAGTACAACACGTACTTTGGCCACAGGCCGTGCCATTGACACACGGGGCCATGTCAGTACAATATCTGACAAGCAGTTAATGAGGATGAAAGAGAGAGAGAGATGGGCACAGGGCCATGTCAACCGGGCACGGGTCATGCTGAAGCTTCTAAAGATAGCTATAGATAGAAGTGTTTGGTTCCACTTCCAACCATCCCTTGGCAATCCACTTCTCTCTCACTTGCCACCATTCCAACACCACTACAACACCATCATCCATTTTCCATCTTTAGAGTGTGTGTGTAGTCTCAGGATCCAAGATTGATCGTAAGAATCTTTCTCAAACAAAGGCCATGCTTGGCTAAATTCTTACATCACTTGGTGAAGACATATCTTTTATGTATTTTCTTTTATGATTTC
This sequence comes from Helianthus annuus, assembly GCF_002127325.2. Taxonomy (NCBI): domain Eukaryota; kingdom Viridiplantae; phylum Streptophyta; class Magnoliopsida; order Asterales; family Asteraceae; genus Helianthus; species Helianthus annuus. The sequence goes on from NC_035442.2 coordinate 35,886,606, forward strand.
CATTCTTTGGCAACTTTTTAATTAGGTATGTATTAATGACTTTTATAAATAGTTTTTGAAATTGAAGCCGAATTTATTCAACCATTCTTCATAGGTCATTTATTCACATATTCATGTCTTTATGGTCTATATAAAGCATGTTAACTACTTGGAAGGGGGTTAGAAGGGTGGTTGGGTAATTCTATGTCTCGTTTAGTGTATAGATCCTGCAAGAACATGTTTCAAGTTTAGTACTACTCCATGGATTAGCCGGGAATGACTGGCCCGACTGAGAGTAAGAAACCACTTGAACCCCTTATTTACAAACTACTATTAAAAAACTTTAAACTAACCCTGCGAGGATTGTATCCCTGCTGACTCAGACCAATGGGTTGAGGGTGACCGCCACCTAGAAGGGGGCCCACCACATTTTGCATTAATAACTTACCTAATTATCCTTCAATATTCCGAACTAGTGGGATTGTATCCTTGCTGACTCAAACCACTAGGTTGAGGGTAACGTCGCCGTCAAAAGAGAGGCCTACTACTATAACTAAGATAATCTCTTAAAATGCCCAAAGTGCGAAAATCATCAAAAGCGTACATGAAAGATAAGTTTGATCCAAGTGATTCTTTCTTGTCTATCTATTTTTACTTTATTTTCTATTTATATCTTTTTATTAGTTTGAAAATCATTTCTCATAGTTTGGTTCGATTAGACATTGATGATAAGCCGATATTAAAAGCTCTTGTGTCCTTGGACGACCTCGGTATCTTGCCATCAATATACTACGTCCGCGATGGGTATACTTGCTCTAGCGTGTGTGTAGAGTGATAGTAGATGTGATATCTGTGCTTGTGTAATCATTTTACGAACTCTGGACAATTCAATATCAATAAAACAGTGTGTTTTGATCCCAATGTTTGTTATTTATGTCTGACATTATGCACGTTATGATTTTTGATCGATTTTGAACTCTATATCGCTTCCTGGGATAAGCTTAACATACCTTAAATAACCTTTACATAACTTAGAAATAAGTTTTGAAGGGTTTGGTATGGCAAAAACAAGTTTATTCGCTCACAGGGACTACTTGCGTCAACTTGCAAAAGTCTGCCGTTTCGTAAGGCAACGTACAGTCCAGAATATGATCATAAGCTAAACATACCATATATAACCTAAACATAGCTTAGAAATAAGCTTTGAGTGGTTCGGTGTGCGAAAATATGCTTATTTGATCTTACAGGGATTAAAAGTGTCAAAAACGGCGTAAGTTTGCATTTACGCGCATATCATACGTTTTGGCCACATCTGGACACCCAAAATTTTTGTACACACTAAAATATTTTTATTTTAGTGATCGGCATGCAAAATTACCATTCGTCGCGTAATTTGGAACGTTTTCGCGTCCGTTCAAGTTTCGTCGTAATTAGACGAATAACGCGACCGTACGACCAAACGAGCTAACATCCGAAAGTTTTCCGAGCATATTTTGAGTCCTCTATACTTTGACCACCTTGTAGGGCCTTGAAAATGGCTTAACGGGTGTTAAAAGTGCCAAAAATGGACTTATGTATGTGGAGGGACCTAAGCTGTCAACTTTGAAAGTTTTGCTGATCTGCAAGGACTAGGCGGGCCGCGTAAGCCTATCCCTCAGCTTACGCGGGGCGCGTAAAAGTGCCCAGTTCCAGAAAAATCAATTTTTGCAATCTGTTGAAAGAGTAGGGACTGTTCTTGCCATTTTCATGGTGTGTTAACCAAGTTAACACCTTTCCAAGGCTTCTAATCTGCTCATAACACTTGTATGGTTGAGATTTTTGCTTGGAAGTTACACCAACAAATGTCATGATCTTGTGAGTTCGCAACAACTATAAATAGCATGGCCATTTCATTGTTTCAAGCACCCTTGATCTGATTTCTCTAAGTTGAAGTTGTAATACTTCATACATGAGATTTTAAGATCAAGTTCTCCCTAGCAAGGACCCTTTGTAAGCTTCCTTCGTTCTTTTATCGCTTTCTTAGCGTAAAAGTCAAATAGTGTTTGACTTTCAGCTTTGACCAGTCAAAGGTCAACACAAAGTTCGTTTGAACTTTGCAACATGATTGTAATCACGATGGTTATAATCCTTAGCGATTATACCGACTGATTACCACGTTAACTAGGCGTAGTGACGAGTCAAAGTTTTGGTCAAAATGCGTTTTAGCACGCATTTTGCCACGAAACTACTTTTAGGTATCAAAACATTTTGTTTTGATACCAAATCAGTTTTCTAAGTTAGTTAAACATGTTTTGACATGTTTAACTCGTCACTATTAGTTTAGTGCTTGTTTAGGGTCGTAAGTTAAGCGGTCTAAACAACCATTTAGACTTTCGAACCCGACCCGTTTGGTCGATCATTAGGATCCGACCAAGCTTGATTAGTGATCATAGTTGCATAGGGAATAACCTATGAGCTTATACATTATGATCACGTAGGATTGGTTAGTTATTTGTTAATTAGCTTATATGCCCATAGGAAATGACCAAAATGCCCTTTTGAAGCATAAATCCGTATTTTGCCTATGTGAACATATTTTTGACATATAATCTGATTTAGTAACATGTTTAAAGATAATTGGGCATGTAAGACTTGACATAGCACATAGTTAACCATCCGACCTTAGTTTTACGCAAACGACGCATTATAGTGGCTTATACTACCATAATGGGTCGAAACGGGTCAAAAGCACTTAGGTAGACTTTCAAATCAGAATGTTAGCTCTATTAAATCATGCCATATGAGTTCAAATACTCATTTGATTTATAGAACATCATTCTATCCTATCTCCCGATTTAGGATCTGCTTATTAACACAGCTACCCGTATTAGGTGCCTTGTTGATTCGGCGATCCTTGGAGCTTAAATTGGTCTTACTCTCAAGACTAATAAGAAATCCCAAGTGAGTACATAGTTCCCCTCTTTTACCGCTTTCAAATACTTTGGGGTGACACACATGTACATACCTGTTACTTATGTGTTTTCATTGCTTTTATGACATAAACATGCTAGTTTCACCTACTTCATAGTTAGTACATGCTTTCAATTATGTTTTGCTATGTATGTTAAGCATGCTAGCACATTGATTTATTACACATCTGTTGCATATGTTTACTTAGCATATGGACACATTGTTTTACATGACATTTCTGCTATGTATGTTTATTGGGCATGCTAGCATATTGTTTTACAAGAACATTTCTAATAGATATGTTTACTTAGCATACCTAGTACATGGTTTTCACATGCTACATTGGTTATGACATTTAGTATGTTTAATCGGAACAATAATACATTCATTAACATTGATCACGCCGCTCGGTAGTATGTAATGGTACCATAGGACTTGACAAATCCCGTTTCCGACTTCCTAGGTTTGTTTGGAAGTTGGGAATTACAGAATCTGATATACATAATTTAGAGAAACCATTAATTCGTTTAAGGATTTGTCGCCACAGTCGCAAGGCTTCAATGTATGCGATTAACATTACTACATAAATGTTTGTAATCCTAAAGCATTGTTTTCTGCAGAACATAACATTTGATTTAAACTTAGGTTTATTCAAAAACTTTGTTTTGTACATTTTCCTATGGGGTTGAGTAATTACTAGTTATTCACCATACATGACATTTGTTATTACATTGACATTATCACATTGTTTGAGTAGATACTTTCTACTTGCTATGCATTACATTTGGTTATACATGATACATTTCTCACATGACATTGAACATGGTTTACACATAAACATTTTGACATTAAACAACACATTTTGATTGGTTAGTGATAAGTGACTTATGTAACGGGGCTATGTGTTATATGATAAAAGCATGGGGATACGCCGCTGGTACTTCCTATATATAAGTGCTTTTATTGTATTACACATTGTTGTGTTATCTAAACCACTTGACATAGATATGAAACATTTTATACAAGTACATGACATTGTTTTACAAATTACACATTTTATACAAAATTCATTAATAATTGGTTATTCATTTAACCATGCATTGTCCTTTTATTATCATTTGATTTTCACATCGATTTTCATATGATTTATTAAAGGAAAACATTTTACAAGGTTCATGACAACATTTTTGTTAAACACTTCTTTTAACTACAAGTCATGAATCCTGGATAAACAAAATCTATGTATCTCATAAGCATTTTTATGCTGACGTACCTATTCTTACATGTGTTTCAGGTGCTAATGCATGATGATGTTTGTGCTTCACTTAGGCGGACTTGGGCCTAAGTGACTTAAAAGACAGTTATTTATGTTATTTTAGTTTGAACTCAAAGACAATGTAAACTTTAATCTTAATAATACAAAACTTTAATTACCATCATTGTTGAAACAATAATTCTGTCGCTCCACTCCCCGTCGTTTCCGCTGCGGTTTTGTTGTTTTAACGCGGTCGGGGTGTGACAGAAGAGTTGGTATCAGAGCCAATGGTTATAGGGAATTAGGTTATTAGTAATGCTTTGACCTAGACTATAACTTTCTAGGACCCTAACACAAGTTTTCTTGTGTTTAGAACTTAAAACAATACACGTCACCTATCCTTAGGTAATTACCAAAACTTGAACACAATTTTCCAAAACGATTTTTGAAAATCAATCATCTATCCTTAGATGATTTCTTTTGGTCTTGTGCCTTCCTAATTTTTCCAAAATCTCCTCAAAGTTTGGGTCTAAATAATGTGAACACGTGCAAACTAGAAGGGTGGGTGTTGTACCCTGAGTTTTCTGTTTAAGGCTAGAGTGTTCGTACAAATTCGTAGTATCGGACCAGTCACTCTTACCTGGGAACTCTTGGGGTGAGTGACCACTTATAGGCGAGCATGTCTTCGCAATACATTATTAGGACTTGTTTACTTTGATTTGTCACTGTGTGTCGACTGTTTGTTACGATGTAACGAACAAATGACCACCATCCTTTCATTTTGTTGATATTTATCACATCTCATTTTTTTCATCACATCATATCACTCGTTTTCTCTCATGTTTCCTCTTTTAGAATACCTCCTCGACGTAACGTTCAACAACCTGATGCCGAACTAGCAGCTATTATAGCACAACAGATGGCTGCTATGCCACCGAATCTCATCACTCAAATAAACCAAGCCAACAATAACAATGTTAATGCACCTGCTCCGTGCAACTTCAAAAGTTTTAACTCGGCTAAACCACTCAAGTTTAGTGGTTCTGAAGGAGCAACTGGGCTCCTACAGTGGTTTGAGAGTCTTGAGAGCACCTTTCACCATGTTCAGTGTCCTAACAACCGTAAGGTCGAGTTTGCTTCAAGTGTATTCCAAAAGAGGGCTCTTACCTGGTGGAATGGGGTAATGAGAGATAGAGGTGCTGATGTTGCTTTAGGTCAAACATGGGAGGAACTTAGAGCTCTTATGATGAGAGAGTTCTGCCCTCGTCACGAGCAGAGGGCACTTGAAAATGAGTTCCATGATCTGAAGCAAGACAGTGGTGAACACCGGGCTTACATAGATAGGTACGAGGATTTAAGCTTGCTCTGTCCTACAATGGTCACGGCTTTGGATAAGGCCATTGAGAAATACATAGACGGTTTGCTAGATCCTGTTCAGGATATTGTCACTGGCAGCAACCCTACTACCGTCCGACAGGCCATTGAGCTAGCTGCAACCCTTACTGAATCGCAAGTCAAGAAGGGTAAACTCCACAGAAAAGTTGATAAGAAGCAAAAACAGTCTGATAGCACCAAGGAGCAGAAGGGTAAGAAGATTGCTGAGTCTTCAAAGAAGTCTAGGAAGCGTAAGGCTTCCAAGAACTACGCTGTTACTACTCAGGCAAATCAGGCTGCTCCTAATCAGCCTGCATAACCTGCTGCCAAGAGGCAGTATGCTGGGAATGCACTTCTGTGCAACAGATGTAATAGCCATCACCAGCCACAGGTGCAATGCCGCATCTTCACAAATTGTGGCAAGTCTGGTCATCTTGCGAATACTTGTCGTTTTGCTCCGAATCAAAATCAGGCAGCTCAAAACCAAACAGCACAAAACCCTGCCCAACATCCTGCACGACCTCACTTTCCGCCTGGTTCATGTTACAATTGTGGGGATCTGACCCACTACAGGAACAACTGCCCGAGGTTGGCAAATGCGAATCAAGCACTGGTGTGACAACTATGCTCTGTAATCAATGTACAATGTAAAACAATGTTAATTATTAATAAAACAATGTGTTTTGGTGTTATTATATGTTTTTTTGTGTTTGATGATTTTACAATTTGATTCGATTCGATTTCAAGCTTTAAATCGCTTTCTTGGAAGTTATACGCAAACTGGTGCGTAAACGCAGTCAGCTTAATGTGACAAACACTCCGGGATAGTGAAATAGGCTTAACATACCTTATATAACCTTCACATAACTTAGAAATAAGTTTTGGATGGTTTGGTGTGTCGAAAATAAGTTTGTTCAATCGCAGAGACTATTTGTGTCAAACTGTGAAACTATACCGATTTGTATGGTAACGAACATTCCAGAACTTGATCATAAGTTAAACACACCCTAAATATCCTTTACATAGCTTAGAAATAGGCTTTGAGGGGTTCGGTATGCTAAAATAAACTTATTTGATCAATAGGGACTAAAAGCGTCAAAAATTGCATAAGTTTGCATTTTCGCGCATATCTTACGTTCCGAATATATCCGGACACCAAAAAATTTATGTAATCATTAAAATATTTTGTTTTTGTGATTGGCATGATAAAATTCCATTCGACACTTAATTTGAATCGTTTTTGCGTTCGTTACGATTTCCGTCGTAATTAACCGAACAACGCAACTGTACGACCAAACGAACCGACATCTGAGATGTTTTTGAGCATATTTTAAGTTCCCTATACTTTAATTTCATTTTAGAGCCTTGAAATGAGGTTAACGGGGATTAAACGTGTCAAAAATGCATCGGAAACCAAGTTTTGGGCATGCATGGGCTAAAAGTGTAAATCTATCAAAGTTCTTAGGCCTGGGGCGTAAGCCCAAGCCTATTTTTACGCGGCCAGCGTCAGACTTACAGGTCAGAAATATTGAATCTGGAATTTGGGCTTGTTTTTGATGGTTTTAGTGGTTTTTTTGGGATACCATCTGCTCATTTTGATGGTTTAACATGTCCCCCTTGTATTCTAATACCATGAGCCCATATGTATGGCCAAGATCTTTCCCCTTTAGCAAGAAACGATCCTAACAGTGAACCAAAAACTATAAATTGGCATGCCCTCCTTCCATTTCTACTCACCCTTGATCTAATTTCTCTAAGATGAAGTTACAATACTTCATACCTGAGATTTTAAGATCAAGTTCTCCCTAGCTTGGACCCTTTGTAAGCTTCTTCCGTTCTTTTATTGCTTTTCGAGCGTGAATGTCAAACAGTGTTTGACTTTCTGCTTTGACCACAAGTTGGTCAACACGAAGTTCGTTTGAACTTCGTAACGTGAGCGTAATCACGATGGTTATAGTCCCTAGTGACTATACCTACTGATTACCACGTTGACTAGGCATAGTGACGAGTCGTGGTTTCGGTCAAAATGCGCATTTAAGCGTATTTTGCAACCAAACTACTCTTGGTATCAAAACACTTTGTTTTGATATCAAAACCTGTTTTCTAACTTAGATAAGCATGTTTTAACATGCTTAGCTCGTCACTTTTAGTTTAGTGCTTGTTTAGAGTCGTAAGTCAAGCGGTCTAAACCACCACTTAGACTTTCGAACTCGACCCGTTTGGTCGATCATTAGGATCCGACCAAGCTTGTATAGTGACCATAGTTGCATAGGGAATAACCTTCCGAGGTTATACATTATGGTCACCTAGTTTAAGTAGTTGTATTATACCTTTTCATGCATAATTGGATTTTAAGCATATGTAACCTAAACATTTGTCACCTAACTGATTATGCAGCATAATTAAACATGTTTAGGCATATAATACTTGTCATAGGACTAGTTAGACGTTTCGAACGCGTTTTACGTGAACGACACGTTAAAGCAGCGTAAGCTACCTAAACGGGTCGTTATGGGTCGAAATGTGACATCTGTGCTTGTAATCATTGTAAACAGTTCAGTTATCAATGAAATAAAGTTATTTGATCCCAATGTTTGTTTGTTTATGTTTGATGATTTTCATGTTTTGGTTTTTATTCAATTTCAAACTCTATATCGCTTTCTAGAGAGTTATACACAAACTGGTGCGTAAACATAATCAGTTTAACGCGACAAACACTCCGGAACATCAACATATGCTTAACATACCTTAAATAACCTTTACATAACTTAGAAATAAGTTTTGAAGTCTTTGGTATTGCAAAATCAAGTTAATTCGCTTATAGGGACTAAAATTGACAAACTGCGAAAGTATGCCGATTTGAACTGTAACGAACATTCCGGAACATGATCATAATTTAAACACACCCTAAATATCCTTTACGTAGCTTAGAAATAGGCTTTGAGGGGTTCGGTGTGCTAAAATACAATTTATGCTCATTCAGGGACTAAAAGCGTCAAAAAGTGCATAAGTTTGCATTTTCGCGCATAACTTACGTTCTGAATACATCCGGACATCCAAAAATTTAGGTAATCATTAAAATATTATGTTTTAGTGATTGGCTTGTCAAAAATCCATTCGTCGCGCAATTTGGACTGTTTTTGCGTCCGTTACGATTTCCGTCGTAATTAACCGAACGACGCAATCGTACGGCCAAACTAACCGACATCCGACATATTTTGTGACAACCCTCACTAAACCAGGTATACGTACGATTTAATTAATAAATAATTGCTGCTTAATTACTGTGCTTAACTGAAATTGCTGACGAACTGCTACTTGATTTCTAGTACTTGTATATTCCTGCATCATACTTTGATTGCCGTCACTACATTATTTACAAGTTGAACCTTAGTGACAAACATGATGCACTAAAGCACAGTAGCATTAGAACGGATAACCTATTGAACATGCTGATAAAGCCAGCATCAGGCAGACACTGCCTCTAAGGGCCTGTATGAGCCAGAAATATTTTACTACACCCATAGTGAGTGTAGGGATACAAGGGTTGTAGAACTGCGTCTCTAGGAATAAGATATAATGACTGGATGTGCCTAAAACGTACTCTAAGCACGAAACACAGCACTTTTATTTACATACTAGCTTCTGGCTAACCAATAAAGTGCCAAAACATGAGGAAAATATTCCTGACACTTTGCAGAATAAGTTGTGTCACTAAAAATATTATTAACGACGCTTAAAAGCTTACTTAAGTACTTTAACGGATTACTATCCAACCGAACAACCGGACTTTACCCGGAACATGAAAATATTGACAAAAATATTATTGATCTTTTTCTGAGCCAGTTAGGGTCCCTGATTACCCTAACACCCGCTATAGAACGCATCACACCACTAACCGAGTTAACCCTGAATCTAACTTGGTTTAACTAAACTAAACTCTAACTATCCACTTGAAATCGAACCAAGACCCCCCCCATTGAGATCGGCCAACTAGAGGGGAACACAAGGGTACAAAAGTTTGATTATTTTATTGTTTATGCCTAATATCAAGAGGACATGTAATCCATTGGACGATGATCTTGATTTTGTCTATAAATACCTAGCCTAAACACACAAGAGATTAATCACTCACTAAACCACTCAAACACAACTCTCTCTCCCTCTACATAGCTCTCGGCCGAACACCCCACCCCCTACACACCCATTTTCGAGTTTTGATCCATCCATTCCAACATCATACAAGTCTTTCGGGTCACGCATAAGGAGTCTTGGAGCAAACGGAAGTGGAAGGACCTCGTTATCTTGCTTTTATCCACCACATTTTCGCATAGATTCTTCCCTAGCCCCGAGCTAGAGGTATAACACTTAAAACTCATTCTCGAACTAATCTAAGGTGGTTAATAAGATTTGTAACGGTTAAAACTCGGAAACTTGCATTTTGAATCTTTAAAGTCTACTAAAACATGAATATAGTTTGTTAAAAGCTTAATACTTGTGTAAAAGTTGTAGTACTTGGAAGTGATGATTATTTAGGCCCGATCTACGTTGTGGTAGCTCGGATCATGTTACTATGATTATGAGTACTTTTTACATGGTATGGTTAGCGTAAGGAGGGTTACTACTTAGATCATGTGAGTGGGTAGGCGGAAACTTGAGGCCATTAATCCTCTTGGTAGGACCGAGGGACAGGAGCAGTAGATCTATCTGGGTGTAGCGAGCCCAGCCCCAGGTCCAGCATAACGGACCTCGGGGTGACTTAGTGCCCGACGCATAAATCCGCTAGGTTTGAGTCTTCCTACTTGCACTTCACACATATCAATGGCCTTGCAAACCATTGGTGATCTATTTTTCCTTATTTGCTACATACCAGGATTTTTGATAAAGACAAAGGTTTATTTACTCACTTACACATGAACTCGCTCAACATTATTGTTGATTTTTCAACTTACATGTATTTCAGGGAATTAAAAGATCTGGCACGGTATGGCATGTTTTCCCGCTGCACTAGTTTCCAAGATCATCCGGGGTTTGGGGAATGTGACTCTTTCCTGGACAAGTCACAGTCCTTAAACTGAGTTTATGTTATGTTTCAGTTGTTTTGTTTGGGAAACAATGTTATGGTTATTAGAGTGTTGTTCTGTTAAAACAATGATACTATGTTTGGTTTTAAAATTTAATGGATGATTCTTGCATGTTTTTAATTCATATAGCTTTGTTATGATTAAGCTATGGTATTAAGAAGTCACACCAAATTAACCACGCTTCCTAAAAGCCAGGGTGTGACATATTTTTGAGCATGTTTCAAGTTCCCTATACTTTAACATCCTTGTGGAGCTTAAAACTGGGCTTGACGGGTGTTAGAAGTGCCAAAACACGACCATACGTGCACAGGGACCAAAACTGCCAAACTTCAAAACTTTGCTGGTCTGCAGGGTCCTTACGGACCGTAAGAGGACCACATACGGTCCGTAAAGTATCCCCAGATCAGCAGTAAGTGATTTCCAGCTTGTTCCAGCTGTTACCCACCTTTGCACATGGTTTTGGGGCATTTCTAGGGACTCCTCTGGTTTTGTAAATCTATGGGCTCGATGTGTACGTAAGAGGACCATATCTATAAATACCCCCTTCATTCACTTGTGCAAAACCCACTTGATTTCTGAGATTTTCTCTAAGTTGAAGTGTAAAACACTTCATACCTGAGAAATACTTAGAAAATCAATCTTGCGGGGACCTTCTGTAAGTATTCTTTCGTTCTTTTCTTTCGTTTTAGGGTAAAAGTCAAACTGCATTTGACTTTCTGCATTGACCAGTTTATGGTCAATGCGAAGTTCGTATGAACTTCCTAACGTGAGCGTAATCACGATGGTTATAGTCCCTAGTGACTATACCTACTGATTACCACGTTATCTAGGCTCAGTGACGAGTCGTAGTTTCGGCCAAAATGCGTATTCTTGCGTATTTTGTAACCAAACTACTTGTGGGCATCAAGACCCTTTGTCTTGATACCAAACCTCTTGTTAAAACCTCGTTAAACATGTTTCAACATGTTCGTCACTTTTAGATTTGTGTTTGTCTAGGGTCGTAAAGGTAAGCGATCTAATCAATCGCTTATGCTTTCGAACCCCACCCATTTGGTCGATCTTTAGGATCCAACCAAATACTTTAGGTGACCATAGTTGTATAGGGAATAACCTTCCGAGGTTATACCTTATGGTCACGTCGTTTAAGTAGTTGTATGATAAGTAGTTCCTATGCCTTAGGAAAATTACCAAAATGCCCTTTTTGCGCTAAAATTCATTTTAAGCCTATGTAACATAATTTTTGACATATAAACTGATTTGACAACAATATTAAACATGTTAAGGCATATTTTACTTGTCATAGGACTAGTTAGGCGTTCCGAATGCGTTTTACGCGAATGACGCGTTAAAGTAGCATAAGCTACCTAAACGGGTCATAACGGGTCAAAAGCACTTAGGATAGGTTTCGTTTTAGTATGTAGGCTTTGTTAAACCATATTACATAAGTTCCCACACTTATTTGGTTTACAAACCCTCGTACTACCTGATCCTCCGAATAGGTCCGTTTATTAATGTAGATACCTATATTAGGTGCCGTTTGAATCCGTGATCTTCTAGCTTGCTTGGTGGATATCTAAAGTCTATTGAGCAATCTCAAGTGAGTACATAGACCCCTCTTTTACTATTTTTCAAACATTTTGGGGTGAAACACATGTGCCTACTTGTTACTTTCGTGCTTTCCATGTTTTCATATCATATACCTGCTATGTTCATAAGTACACTTATAGTTCATGATTTCACTACATTGTTTTGCTATGTATGTTAACTTAGCATGCTAGCACATTGATTTACAGCACATTGTTTTACATTACATTTCTGTTATGTATGTTGACTGAGCATGCTAGCACATTGATTTACATGACTTTTCTGCTTTGTATGTTAACTTAGCATACTTAGTACATTGTTTTCACATAACATTTTTACATTTGGTATAACATTTGGTTTGTATAAACGGGACTTATATACATTCATTAACATTAGCTACGCCGCTCGGTAGTAAGTAATGGTACCATAGGACTTGACAAATCTCGTTCCTAACATCCTAGGTTTGTTTGGATGAAAGGAATGAGTGAATCCGAAAACATTTCTTTTGATAACCTCGAATTAGGGTTATCCGTCTGTCTCAAGGCTTGAATGTATACGTTAACTTGCCACATAAATGTTTGTATCATTTAAAACATGCATTTACTTTGCAAAACATAACTTTTTGATATATTCGAAATACTTTGTTTTGTACATTTTTACATTTGGTTTAAGTGATTACACTTTACTTACCATACATCACAGTTGTTACACATTACTTGACTACATTTTGGACTTTTTGACATTGGTTTATACAAGAACATTTGATGGTTGGTTTAAACATGAACATTATACATTGGTGGTTTGTTTAAGTGACTTAAGTAATGAGACGCGTGTAGTATGATACAAGCATAGTGGATACGCCGCTGGTACTTCCTATATATAAGTGCTTGTATTATATTACATGTCATGGCGTTATTTAAATCATTCAATTTGGACTTATACATTTTTAGCAAATAACATATTTTTCACAAAGACTTTGTTTTACAAAAACAATTTGTTTTATACAACTTACTTTACTTGGTTATTCATTTAACCATACATTATTCTTTTAAATATACATATCATCTGATTTATCATTGATTTTCAAATGTTTTATAAAAGCAAACACTTAAACAAGATTCATGGCAAATTTTCACTAAACATTTTCCAAAACCTAAGTCATGAATCCTATTTTCACAAAACCTATGTTACTCACAGGCATTTTTATGCTAACGTACCTATTTTCACATGTGTTTTCAGGAGCTGTTGCTTAGGATGATGATCGTGACACTAGGGTGGACCTGTGCCTTAGAGACTTAAAATGGAGATAGAACTTGTTTAATTTATGTGATGTACTTTTGGTTCTTGTTTTGAGACAATGTATTCCACCTTTGGTTGATGAATAAAATGTAATTTTAATTACCATGGTTATGGAACAAAAATTCTGTTACAACACTCCGCGACGTTTCCGCCACGATTTGATGTTTTACGTGGTCGGGGTGTGACAGAAGAGTTGGTATTAGAGCCAATGGTTATAGGGAATTAGGTTATTAGTAATGCTTTGACCTAGACTATAACCTTTCTAGGACCCCAACACAAGTTAAAACATGCACTTCACCTATCCTTAGGTGATCACTAAAACAAGAACCTAATTTTCTAAAACGATTTTTGAAAAACAATCTTCTGTTTTCAAATGATTTATTATATGGTTTTGAACCCTTTTGATTTTTCAAATTGATTTTGAAATTTATCATTTGTTTTTGAATGATTCTTTTGGCCTTGTGCCTTCCAAGTTTTCAAAATCTCTTCAAAGTTTTGGGTTCTAAATAGTGTGAACACGTGCAAACTGGAAGAGTGAATGCCTGTACCCTGGGTTTTCTGTCTAAGGCTAGAATGTTCGTACAAATCCACATAATCGGACCAGTCACTCTTACCTGGGAACTCTTGGGGTGAGTGTTCACTTATAGGCGAGCATGTCTTCGCTAAGCATTATTTTTGGACCCATTTACTTTGATTAGTCACTGTGTGTCGTTTGTTTGCTTTGTGATACGGACGAATGACACCATCTTTGCTTTTGTTAATTTTGTTTCATCTAATCATCTCACTCGTTTCCTCTCATGTTTCCTCTTTTTAGCATGCCTCCTCGATGTGAAAACCCGTTATCTAATGCCGAAATGGCAGATATTCTGGCACAGCACATGGCTGCCGCACTCCCAAACATTATAGCTCAGGTGAACCAAGCCAATAACAATCAGAATGCTCCTTGTAACTTCAAGAGTTTTAATTCGGCTAAACCACTCAAGTTCAGTGGTACCGAAGGGGCAACTGGGCTCCTTCAATGGTTCGAGAGCATTGAGAGTACATTCCGTCATGTTCTGTGTCCTGAGAATCGGAAGGTCGAGTTTGCTTCAAGCGTATTTCAGAAGAGGGCGCTGACATGGTGGAACGGGGTTATGAGGGATCGTGCCACTGAAGTAGCTTTAGCGTAAACATGGGCTGAACTTAGAACTCTTATGATGAGGGAGTTTTGTCCTCGTCATGAACTGCAGGCTTTGGAAAGAGAGTTTGATTACTTGAGACAAGATAGTGGTGAGCACCGGGCATATACTGACAGGTATGAGGAGTTAAGCTTACTTTGCCCAACAATGGTTACCCCACTCGAGAAGGCTATCGAGAGGTACATCGATGGTCTACCTGACTCCGTGCAAGACATCGTTACTGGTAGTTATCCTACCACTGTCCGTCAGGCAATCGAGCTATCTGCGACGTTGACTGAGTCGCAGATTCGAAAGGGTAAGTTGCACAAAAAGGGTGACAAGAAAGGTAAGAAGCAGGCGTCTGACAAAGGGGATAGCAAGAAAGGTAAAAACAAGAAGGGTAAGGATTTGGGTTCTACAAAGGGTTCAAGGAAGCGTAAGGCTTCCCAAAACTACGGCGTTACTTCACAGGCTCAAGCTGCACCTAATCAGCCTGCGCAACCACCCGCCAAGAGGCCTTATCTTGGCAATGCACCTTTGTGCAACAGGTGTAACGGCCATCACCTACCACACCTCCAGTGTCGTCATTGCACTAACTGTGGAAGAAATGGTCATCTTGCTGCCACATGCCGCGTTCCTACCAATCAGAATCAGGCAGTTCAGAACCAAGCCCAACAAGTTGCTCAGCCTCTTACTCAGCAACAAGGTCAAGCAGCACGACCTCACTACCCACCAGGTTCTTGTTACAACTGTGGGGATCTGACCCACTATCGTAATCAGTGTCCAAGATTGGTGAATGCGAACCCAGTTCAGGCTCAGGCTCGTGGGCGAGCTTTTAACATGAATGTTGTTGAGGCGCAAGCAGACAATGAAGTGGTGAACGGTACATTCTTTGTTAATAATCAACTTGCATCTGTTCTTTTTGATTCAGGGGCCGATAAGAGTTTTGTGTCGTTATCTTTTGAGCCACTACTTCAGGTGTCTAGAACAAAACTAGGTAAGCCTTTGACAGTAGAAGTTTCTAGTGGTGAACCCGTTGTTTTTGATTCTGTTCTTCGCAATTGCCAGTTGAACCTTAACGACCATCTTTTTCCTATTGACCTCACGCCTATGCAACTTGGAAACTTCGACATTGTTGTGGGTATGGATTGGTTAGCCAAGCATCACGCAGAGGTAGTTTGTTTTGAGAAGATCGTTCGTGTGCCGCTTTCGTCAGGTGAGGTTCTACAGGTTCGTGGTGAGAAACCTGCTAGTAGCCTCAAGCTCATGTCTTGTTTTCAAGCTCGGAAGAATCTGCGAAAAAATTATGTGGCCTTTTTGGTACATGTTACAGCAGATAAAGGCAAAGGTAAATCTATTCAAGATATCCATGTTGTTCGGGATTATCCGGAGCTGTTTCCTGAAGAGTTACCCGGATTACCCCCAGCACACCAAGTCGAGTTCCAAATTGATCTCATACCTGGTGCAAATCCTATTGCCAGAGCTCCATATCGTCTTGCACCGTCTGAGATGCAAGAGTTGTCTAAGCAGCTTCAGGAGCTTTCTGATAAGGGTTTTATCCGTCTGAGTTTTTCACCTTAGGGTGCTCCCATTCTTTTTGTCAAGAAGAAGGATGGATCTTTCAGAATATGTATCGATTATCGTGAGCTTAATAAGCTTACCATCAAGAATCGATATCCCCTACATTGCATTGATGATCTCTTTGACCAGTTACAGGGTGCTACTTGCTTTTCAAAGATCGATCTTCGTTCTGGGTATCATCAACTTCGTGTACATGAAGAAGATATTCCCAAGACAGCGTTCCATACTCGTTATGGGCATTATGAGTTCACAGTCATGCCATTCGGTTTGAACAATGCTCCTGCCGTCTTCATGGACTTAATGAATAGGGTTTGCAAGCCTTATTTGGATAAGTTCATCGTCGTTTTTATTGATGACATCTTGATTTATTCTAAGACGTGAGCTGATCATGAGCAACATCTTCGTCTTACACTGGAAGTCCTAAAGAAAGAGCAACTTTATGCCAAATTCTCCAAGTGTGAATTTTGGCTTAAGGAAGTTCAATTTTTGGGGCATATTGTCAACGAACAAGGTATTCATGTAGATCCCTCCAAGATCAGTGCGATTAAGGATTGGGATATGCCTACCACACCAACTGAGGTTCGTTCTTTTCTTGGTCTTGCGGGTTATTACCGCCTCTTCACAGAGAACTTCTCAAAGATTGCAGTTCCTCTAACTGCTCTAACTCAGAAGAATAAACCCTTTGAATGGCGTTCTAAACAAGAAGAAGCGTTTCAGACCTTGAAGGAGAAGCTTTGTGACGCGCCTATTCTGACTTTGCCTGAGGGCAATGATGATTTTGTCGTTTATTGCGATGCATCTAAATTAGGTCTTGGCTGTGTCTGATGCAAAGGAACAAAGTCGTAGCCTACGCATCGAGGCAATTGAAGGTGCATGAGAAAAACTACACCACTCATGATCTTGAGTTGGGTGCAGTTGTTTTCGCTCTCAAAATCTGGAGACACTATTTGTATGGTACAAAATGCGTGGTTTTTACTGACCACAAAAGTCTTCAGCACATCTTCAATCAGAAAGAACTCAACATGAGGCAAAGACGTTGGGTTGAACTCCTGAACGACTATGATTGTGAAATTCGCTACCATCCTGGTAAGGCGAATGTTGTGGCTGACGCATTGAGTCATAAGGAACGTACTAAGCTTCATTGTGTTCGTGTTCAATCTGATATTCAAGCTCGATCTGATATCCAAGCACGCATTTCTCAGGCTCAACATGCTTGTGCGTCACAAGACTTGATGGGTAAGGAATTACCTTGTCACATTAAGCATGATCTTGTGCTTAAAGATGGATCATATTATTTCATGGACCGTTTGTGGGTCCCAAGCCAGGATAATCTTTGCACCTTGCTTATGGATGAAGCCCATAAGTCTCGTTATTCTGTTCATCCTGGTGCTGATAAGATGTATAAGGATCTTCGTACTCAGTATTGGTGGCCTGGTATGAAGAAGGATATTGCCTTGTACGTTTCAAAATGCCTTACTTGTCTTAAGGTTAAGGCTGAACACCAACATCCTTCTGGTCTCTTGGAGCAACCAGAGATTCCAGTTTGGAAATGGGAAAACATTGCTATGGATCTGATTACCAAACTTCCGCGCACAAAGAAAGGTCATAATGCCATCTAGGTAGTTGTTGATCGTCTTACTAAGTCAGCACATTTCTTGCCAATCCGTGAGGATTTTTCTGCTGAAAAGCTTGCCAAAATTTATGTGGATGAAATCGTATCTCGACATGGTGTTCCTTTGAACATTATTTCTGACAGAGATGCTCGCTTCTCTTCTCGTTTTTTGGAGAACCATGCAATCTGCTATGGGGATCCAACTCAATCTGAGCACATCTTATCATCCACAAACTAATGGCCAAACTGAAAGAACAATCCAGACTTTGGAGGATATGCTTAGAGCTTGTGTGATCGATTTTGGTGGTAGTTGGGATTAACATCTTCCATTGATTGAATTCTCATACAACAACAGTTATCACTCCAGCATCAACATGGCTCCTTTCGAGGCTCTCTATGGTCGAAAATGTCATTCACCAGTCTGCTGGAATGAGATCGGTGAGGCTCAGCTTACTGGACCTGACCTCATTCTAGAGACAACTGACAAGGTTAAGAAAGTTCGTGATAACCTACAGACAGCTCGAAGCCGTCAAAAGAGTTACGCGGACCGACGACGCAAGCCCTTGGAATTTCAAGTCAGTGATTGTGTATTACTTAAGGTCTCACCTTGGAAAGGTGTGATCAAATTTGGAAAGACATGAAAACTTGCACCTAGATACGTTGGACCATTTAAGATCGTTGAAAGAATCGGTAAGGTAGCCTACAGATTTGAATTACCTCCAGAACTTGGGAATGTTCATCCAACTTTCCACGTATCCAATCTCAAAAAGTGTCTAGCTGATGAGAACCTCCACATACCGCTTGATGAAATTCGTGTTGACATAACACTGCATTTTGTTGAGAAACCTGTGGGAATTATGGATCGCGAAGTCAAGTGGCTTAAATGCAAGCGCATTCCTTTGGTTAAAGTTCGCTGGGAATCTAAGCGTGGACCTGAGTTTACTTGGGAACGTGAAGATCAAATGAAGGCGAAGTATCCGCATCTATTCTCACGAGTTTCCTCTAAACAAATTTCGGGACGAAATTTCCACAAGTAGGGGAGACTGTGACATCTGTGCTTGTAATCATTGTAAACAGTTCAGTTATCAATGAAATAAAGTTATTTGATCCCAATGTTTGTTTGTTTATGTTTGATGATTTTCACGTTTTGGTTTTTATTCAATTTCAAACTCTATATCGCTTTCTTGAGATTTATACGCAAACTAGAGCGTAAACGTAATCAGTTTAACGCGAAAAACACTCCGGAACATCAACATATGCTTAACATACCTTAAATAACCTTTAGATAACTTAGAAATAAGTTTTGAAGGCTTTGGTATGGCAAAATCAAGTTAATTCGCTTACAAGGACTAAAATTGACAAACTGCGAAAGTATGCCGATTTGAACTGTAACGAACATTCCGAAACATGTTCATAAGTTAAACACACCCTAAATATCCTTTACATAGCTTAGAAATAGGTTTTGAGGTGTTCGGTGTGCTAAAATAAACTTTATGCTCATTCAGGGACAAAAAGCGTCAAAAAGTGCATAAGTTTGCATTTTCGCGCATAACTTACGTTCTGAATACATTCGGACATCCAAAAATTTAGGTAATCATTAAAATATTATGTTTTAGTGATTTGCTTGTCGAAAATCCATTCGTCGCTCAATTTGGACTGTTTTTGCGTCCGTTACGACTTTCGTCGTAATTAACCGAACGACGCAATCGTACGACCAAACGAACCGACATCCGACATATTTTTGAGCATGTTTCATGTTCCCTATACCTTAACATTCTTGCGGAGCTTAAAATGGGCTTGACGGGTGTTAGAAGTGCCAAAACACCACCATACGCGCACAAGGACCAAAACTGCCAAACTTCAAAACTTTGCTGGTCTGCAGCGTCCTTACGGACCGTAAGAGGACCACATACAGTCCGTAAAGCATCCCCAGATCAGCAATAAGTGATTTCCAGCTTGTTCCAGCTGTTACCCACCTTTGCACATGGTTTTGGGGCATTTCTAGGGGCTCCCCTGGTTTTGTAAATCTATGGGCTCGATGTGTACGGCTAGGATTGAATCTCGGTTAACGAGGAACGATCTTAACAGCTCTACCATATCTATAAATACCCCCTTCATTCACTTGTGTAAAACCCACTTGATTTCTGAGATTTTCTCTAAGTTGAAGTGTAAAACACTACATACCTGAGAAATACTTGGAAAATCAATCTTGCGGGGACCTTCTGTTAGTATTCTTTCGTTCTTTTCTTTCGTTTTAGCGTAAAAGTCAAACTGCGTTTAACTTTCTGCATTGACCAGTTTATGGTCAATGCGAAGTTCGTATGAACTTCCTAACGTGAGCGTAATCATGATGGTTATAGTCCCTAGTGACTATACCTACTGATTACCACGTTATCTAGGCTCAATGACGAGTAGTAGTTTCGGCCAAAATGCGTATTTTGTAACCAAACTACTTATGGGCATCAAGACCCTTTATCTTGATACCAAACCTGTTTTTAAAACCTCGTTAAACATCTTTTAATCAATCACTTATGCTTTCGAACCCGACCCATTTGGTCAATCTTTAGGATCCGACCAAACACTTTAGGTAACCATAGTTGTATAGTGAATAACCTTCCGAGGTTATACCTTATGGTCACGTCGTTTAAGTAATTGTATGATAAGTAGTTCATATGCCTTAGGAAAATTACCAAAATGCCCTTTTTGCGCTAAAATTCATTTTAAGCCTATGTAACATAATTTTTGACATATAAACTGATTTTACAATAATATTAAACATTTTAAGGCATATTTTACTTGTCATAGGACTAGTTAGGCGTTCCGAACGCGTTTTACGCGAACGACGCGTTAAAGTAGCATAAGCTACCTAAACAGGTCATAATGGGTCAAAAGCACTTAGGATAGGTTTCGTTCTAGCATGTAGACTTTGTTAAAGTATATTACATAAGTTCCCACACTTATTTGGTTTACAAACTCTCGTACTACCCGATTCTCCGAATAGGTCCGTTTATTAATGTAGATACCTATATTAGGTGCCGTTTGAATCCGTGATCTTCTAGCTTTCTTGGTGGATATCTAAAGTCCATTGAGCAATCTCAAGTGAGTACATAGACCCCTCTTTTGTCACACCCGCTCGTAGCGGAAGCGCGAGGTGTGATCTGATCGGTTCTCATTGCATAACAATATAAGTGAACATACTAAATGAATAAAAACAAGCTCCAGTGCCATTGTCATAATCGTTTCAAAACAACGCAACATAAGTTAAATGTATTGGTTACAAACCATCAAATGAAAATAAGTTGTCATTGTTTTATACATCAAAATGTAAGTCTTAAAATGTCACCGCAAAGAGGCGGTATATAACGGGCAAACCCTTCAATGGTGGCATGGAGTCTTGATACTTGCTTTCCTTGACTGAAATGTCTGCATGGTCCACTAATTTCCTGAAATACATGTTAAGTTTGAAAACATCAACAAAAGTTGGCGAGTTCATGCAGTTTAGTTGTATGAGATGTATCTGTAAAATGTGAGTTGTATAAAATGTATCTGTAAAATGTGAGTTGTATAAAATGTATCCATAAAATGTGAGTTGTATAAAATGTATCCATAAAATGTGAGTTGTATAAAATGTGTCTGTATGAAATGATGTAGTATGTAAAGCGTCAATGAAATCGTTGATCATTAATGTTTCGCGAGGACATTAATATGTGTGACGAATTAGGAAGCAATCCAAACCTAGACGATTTTGTGTCGACTACTATCGATTGGGACACAAACGCACTCTTCTGTATGGGTCCACGACCAAGAGTGGGGCTCGCCAAAACCCATTAGATCTAACCCTCTGTACCTAGGTCCAAACTGGATTAATGGTGCTTAGATGTATGACCCTAATCGCACATGATCTAAGGTGTTTCATTCCATGACTTATCATACTATAAACATGTATTTTCCCTGATAGTTGTAAAGTTGTAAAACATTTAAAATGAATAGGGGACATGAACTCAGAGAATTGCGTCCGTGAATGGTAAGTAATTGTGATCTGACGTACGGTCGTCCTGAATAGTGTCACGACCTACAAACGTTCTATATTTGTTAGACACTTCGGTCTTTGTAAATGACTTGAGTACAAGTCTTGTGTTTTAAATATGTGTAAGACTTGTATGTATTTATTGTTTGTTGAACTGTGTATTAGATGAATGAATTGTTAAACTGTTATATATATATTTCACCAAATATATGTATATATATATATATATGTAATCTTGTATATTGTGAGTTGTATCATCAGGTCTTGTCTTCTTGATTTCGTGTCTTTGTATAAGTAAATTGTATAATTGTAATTTTTATCAATTATATGTCATTGGGCTTAGCCCAAGAATTCATGTTATTGGGCCTAAATAGTGTTGGGCCTAAATAGTGTTGGGCCCAAATGTTATTGGGCTTAATGTTATTGGGTCTTGGCCCATATGTTGGGTTTTGGGCTTAGCCCATGAGTCTTGATATTGGGCTTAGCCCATGTATTTATGTTAAGCCCAATTAGGATGATAAGCCCATTTGTAAAATAGCCCATTTGTATCATAAATAAGCCCATTTATATAAAATAGGCCCATATGTAAAAATATATTCTTTCATTTTTATAAAAGTTACTAAGTATAGGCTTTTTAGTTAAAAGAATACATAATAGTTTTTATAAGTTTCAAAACATCCGGATATTTTTGTCGGTGATTTGTATGTATTCGCGTCGAAAGATCGCCTAAACGCCGTAGTAACTCCTCGGAATGGCGATATGTTCATAGATTCGCCCGTCGTCCGTTTTGACCATAAGTTGTGTCCGAAAGCTCGGAATGTCCGTAAGTGTGTTTTAAGGCGTACTTAAATGTAGTCTTGTAAGACTTTAGTCGAAATGTACATTGTGTTCATTTGTACCATTGTATTCAAGTTCCTAGTTATCATAAATATAACTAATACAAACAAATAACACATAGCACATAAGTTGTTAAGTTAACTAAATATATATTTTCTCAAAAATATATATTTATATCAAACTTTGCTTTTATAAAAACTATTCTTTAAATTCTTTTTAATCTAATAAAGATTTTGTCAAAAATAATAGTTTTTATAACTTATGATTTTTAAGAAAAATTGGCCATATTTTATTAGAAAAATGGACTTTGCCATGTTTAATAAAACATATCTTTTTCTTATAAAATCACCAATAATCCTCTCATATTTTTCTTAATAAAAAACATATGAGATTTATATCAAAATCTTAACAAGATGAAATCAATAACATGTAGGGTTTTGGTATGACCATAACATAAGTTAACTAGTTCAAAATCCATGCTTTACTTCTAGTTTTAACAAGCTTTTTATAAAAACCCATCTTGTATGTTTCTTTTTATAACTTTGTAAAAGTATTATTTTTAGTGAAAAAAACCTCATATACTTTAACAAAATCCAAGATTATGATCATCCATTCAGACATTTATGTTTAACAAAACCTTTAAAAATTTACATGTACACTTGTTAGATTATGTTTTTAAACATCATCTAACAAGTTATTCATATGCTAATCATCAAAACTAGATCAAATATGCAAGTAATCATCCTTAAATCACAACATAAACAAACTTTTATATCATGATTATTATTTTGCTTCTTTGTATTTTCATATTATTTTGTATGATTATTTTGTTTATTACAGGTTCTTTAACCAAATAATACATAAATAAGTATGAAAAAGAGATTTTAGAAGCTTACTTCTAGCACTAATGGCTAGGGATGATCTTGATGATGATTAAAGAAAAGAAAAAGTGTTGATCTTGGTGTTTTGAAAGCTCTTGAATGGATAGAAAGGCTTGTTTTTTCTTGTTGTTGCTTTAGATCACCTTAAGTATCTTCAAGCTCCATCTTGATCATCAAAGAAGGCTTGAAAGGTGAAATATTTTTGATGGTGTTCTTGGATAATATATGAATGTTGAGAGAGTTTCGTAAGTGTGTGAAAAAGATGATGAAAAATGAGATGAAGTGCTTTGTTGATTATGAATCAAAGTGTTTAAAGTCTTTCACTAACTTCACCAACTTGTCCACTTGGTTAAACAACTTGCAACCATGGTAAAATATCATGATATTTATGGAAACAATGGTAAAAAAAAGTGGGTCCCACAAGGGTTAGTTTTTATTAGGTGAAATGTTAGGAAAGCTTGTTTTCTTAGTAAAAATGTGTTGGTTTTTATTAGGTGTTGTTTAGGAAAGCTTTAGATGTTCAAGTTCTTAAGTGTTTAGAAGGTGTTAAGTGACCATTACTAGACCATAATGATCCAATTAACACTAGATGGTCACTAAAAAAAAGATTTGATATTGTTCGGATATTCGTTTCGAATTGTTTCGGTTAGACGTTATTTGAACGCTAAGTTGTGTAACTTGTGTGAATTGATGTAGTTATTGGTTCGGATGATACCCGAAGGTATCCTCATATGAATTCTATGTTAAATAGCACTTTTACATGTTGCAAAAATATTAAATGGCTGATTTCTGCAGAATTTCTGCGAAAAAGTGTTGAAATCGTCGCTTTTAGTGCTTTTCGGGTAGTTTTTAGTGTTATTGACTTTGGAAAGGTTTTAAATCAAACCCTTGCATTCCTAGTTAGGGTTTAATATATATTAGACTAGGTTATCACCCGGGACTGCTTCCCGGGTAGTTTAATTTTATTAGTTAATAAACATGTATTTTTATTAATATGTAACATATTATTTCATTAAACTTTTACACGACACTGAATAATTGTTAATAGAATTTTTAAATTAAATAAAGATAAAACAGTATTAAAACGATTTCGTCAAATTGACCCAACAAACAACATGAAAATAGTGTGTAAAAATTTTAAACGATTTCGAATAATATAATATAAACACTAAAATCTCACAATTCATAATGTTCAGTTACTAAAATAATCAAATACGACAATACTGAAAATAAAATAAGAATGTTATGAAAACACGAAGTTGGTAAAATAATTGTTTTGAACTATCAAAATTCTTCTTCATGCCCTTTGCTAGTTGACCATCTGAAAACACTCATGTTACTCCATGGAGCAAAACAACTCCAAAAAGGGTTATCAAAGTGGCTGGGAAAGTCAAATGAACAATAAAACTCTAATGTAGATGCGAGGACACATAATAGAATCTTACAACAAACAAACATTCAAAGTAGTTTACATTAAAGTTAAAGCGGTTAATAATCAGAATTGAAACATAGGAAAAAAAATTAACGTTATATCCTTGACCTTCTCTCTTCGTGTGGTGTGTGATTTAGACGAACAGAAAGAATCCCGATCTCTCACATCATATCCTTGACCTTCTCTCCCTGTAATGTCCAGCGACCAAATCACAATACACCCAAAAGATCGGCAAAAACAAACAAAAAAAAAAACACAAAGTTTACTGGCGCATTGAACGTGTGTTTAAATAATAATAATAATTACTTTAATATATATCGTATTGCTTCAAAAACTGAGTCCAACGAATATAAGTTTATATTGAAATAAACTTTAGAAAAAAGTTAAGTATTAGATACCAAAAATCGTCAAAAAGTAGGTACCGATACCGAAAATGTTCAGTACGGGAGCGGTATTTGAAGATAAAAACAGTATTTGACCGGTACCGAAAAGAAAGTACCAGTACCAAAAACTGCAAAAGTGCGTACCGAATTGGTACCAAATATAATTCGGTCCTGGAAATTCGATACCGGTACCAAGTACCAAATGCTCATCCCTGCCTAACAATGCAGCTATTAGGTGCAATAATAAATAACATCAATTACATTTTGCTAAAAGAAAAAGATGAAATCTAACATGAGGGTGTCAGGGACTTTCAACGCATTGACCCAGTTCCTTTCTAGCCATCTTTTAGTAGAACATGATCATGAACTTATAAGTTATAAAATTGTGTGCTTACCTGACTCGTTAACCTCCCTAATTAGAGATGTTACATGATCTTTTAGTAGAACATGAACATGAACTTATAAGTTATAAAATTGTGTGCTTACCTGACTCGTTAACCTCCCTAATTAGAGATGTTACATGTCTCTCTATTAT
This sequence comes from Helianthus annuus, assembly GCF_002127325.2. Taxonomy (NCBI): domain Eukaryota; kingdom Viridiplantae; phylum Streptophyta; class Magnoliopsida; order Asterales; family Asteraceae; genus Helianthus; species Helianthus annuus. The sequence goes on from NC_035442.2 coordinate 35,912,575, forward strand.
ATATTTAAAAAGCGAACACTTGAAGGTCCTACCCTGTACCAATACAACGTATTCACACAGCAGAACTAATAAAAACTGTAACGTATATTCTAATAGTTATCAGATTGCATGCACTGGACTGATCTCACCTGTTGACGTGTATGCTGAAAAAATGGACCCACATATATTAGCGACACCAGGGCCAAATAACTGTTAGAAACCAACGATATATTAGCTATAATTTTTTTCTGTTAGAAGTTCAATTCCAATATTTCAAAAAAGCTTGTCTCGTTGTTCTCACCAAAGTAATCGAAGAGGGATGAAATATTTCACGAAGGTTGTACCCAGAACAATAGCAGTGAGGTGACGCCCAACTCGTAAGAAACACAAATTCTTTTTTATTTTCTATGAATTTAGAGCTATCAAAGTCTATTATATAAAAAAAGAACCCTAAGAACAATGCATAACCATAAAATTGTTTAATAGTTGATATTAACTCGAGAAAACTAAACTTATCTTTTTAAGGATGTTTAAACTCTTGAGCTTCACATGACAGATTGAGTAAATAACATATATTACATTTTGGAAGAGAGCTTAATCAGCTAATCCTAAGTTGATCTCTGATAGACAAAGCTTATTTATAGATAAAATTTGGATAGGAGATGCTAAAAAACCTTCGAGGTATTTAAAAAAACAAATTATACAAGCACCTTGCGCGGTTATGCCTTGTGTTTTAGACCATGTGACATGGTGTGCTTCTCGCTCTTTAAAACCGAGTCACCAACACTTTGTTGCTTTTTTATGCCCATCTAAATTCCAATCTGATTTCAATAGCCACAAAGAAATATTAAAAAAAATAAATGACTAATTACAAAAAAGAATTCTTTTAGGCATTTACACAAACACTTGGTGTGCAACTCACATGAAACCTCAATACTAATGATTTTAGACACCTTTTTTTTCCAAACAAATCCTCCATACACACACACACCCCAAAACGATACACAAAAAAACAATGAACATCCCTTAGGAGACATCTTTGCAATAAAAAGAATCACATATACTACACAATGAGCAACATGCGTTACAAAATATATGCTTGAAATTACAAGTTTTACACAATTAGCATTATAATGATAAAAGGTATGTTGAAAAAGAATCACCTTAAACCTTTCTTTCTCTGTTGGTAGCCAGCTCGTACATAAAACGAACGAATGTGGAAAGATAAACCCTATAAAAAATCGTGCAAGTCTAATAATGAAAATCATACCTAACCTGAAACACAGCACCAAACATTTGAAATCAAATCAGGGACGTGCGATTCCAAGTAGAAATTTCAACATTGGCGACTCGAGAGGCAAGAGGAGTTGCAGCCGCAAGATCAGGAAGTTGATTCCAATTAGGATTTCTTCCACAACAAAATCATCTAGTAACACCAAGATTGATTAAGAAAGATGAAGATGTGGAGATAGATTATGAGAGAGGATGTGGCGTCTAGGGTTTGTTATAGGATGGGGAGGATGATGAGTTTATGAGAAAATAGAATATAAAGGATCCACTTTTTGAAAAGTTGGGTCAATAAAATGGATTCGGATCCCGCATCACTGAAAAGCGACCCAGTATTTTCCCGCCAAAACTGAATCTATAAGGCCCTAATATTGCAACACGTGTCCCAAATTATTTTTATTTATTATAGATAATAGATGTTGGACTTTCGTCTGAGTCCTAAAGATGTCGTTTAGATGGTTTTTGCAGATCCTGCGTTTTCGTCAGAATACTAGTTTACTAGGTGCTTTTCTAGTAGTTTCGATGCATTGTTTAAACTGTGTCAAATGTACTTAATAAAAATGAATCATATGCATCCTAAGTAAGTATTCCATGAGTATTCTAAGTGTATCTCACGAAATTACGCAGTTCGAGTGTAAAAAAATGCATAAAAATGTAACTAAAATGAGTACTTTAAGTGTAAGAAAGTTACCGAAAAGTGGGAGTTGTCACATCTTTTACTGTTTTTCAAACATTTTGGGGTGAAACACATGTGCCTACTTGTTACTTTCGTGCTTTCCATGTTTTCATATCATATACTTGCTATGTTCATTAGTACACTTATAGTACATGATTTCACTACATTGTTTTGCTATATATGTTAACTTAGCATGCTAGCACATTGATTTACATTACATTGTTTTGCTATATATGTTTACTTGGCATATTAGCACATTGTTTTACATTACATTTCTGCTATGTATGTTGACTGAGCATGCTAGTACATTGATTTACATGACTTTTCTGCTTTGTATGTTAACTTAGCATACTTAGTACATTATTTTCATATAACATGTTTACATTTGGTATAACATTTGGTTTGTACAAACGGGACTTATATACATTCATTAACATTAGCTACGCCGCTCGGTAGTAAGTAATGGTACCATAGGACTTGACAAATCCCGTTCCTGACATCCTAGGTTTGTTTGGATGAAAGGAATGACTGAATCCGAAAACATTTCTTTTGATAACCTTGACTTAGGGTTATCCGTCTGTCTCAAGGCATGAATGTATGCCTTAACTTACCACATAAATGTTTGTATCATTTAAAACATGCATTTACTTTGCAAAACATAACTTTTTGATATATTCAAAATACTTTGTTTTGTACATTTTTACATTTGGTTTAAGTGATTACACTTTACTTACCATAGATCACAGTTGTTACACATTACTTGACTACATTTTGGACTTTTTGACATTGGTTTATATAAGAACATTTGATGGTTGGTTTAAACATGAACATTATACATTGGTGGTTTGTTTAAGTGACTTAAGTAACGAGACGCGTGTAGTATGATACAAGCATGGTGGATACGCCGCTGGTACTTCCTATATATAAGTGCTTGTATTATATTACATGTCGTAGCGTTATTTAAATAATTCAATTTGGACTTATACATTTTAAGCAAATAACATATTTTTCACAAAGACTTTGTTTTACAAAAACAGTTTGTTTTATACAACTTACTTTACTTGGTTATTTATTTAACCATACATTATTCTTTTAAATATACATATCATCTGATTTATCATTGATTTTCAAATGTTTTATAAAAGCAAACACTTAAACAAGATTCATGGAAAATTTTCACTAAACATTTTCCAAAACCTAAGTCATGAATCCTATTTTCACAAAACCTATGTTACTCACAGGCATTTTTATGCTGACGTACCTGTTTTCACATGTGTTTTCAGGAGCTGTTGCTTAGGATGATGATCGTGACACTAGGGCGGACCTGTGCCTTAGAGACTTAAAATGGAGATAGAACTAGTTTAATTTATGTGATGTACTTTTGGTTCTAGTTTTGAGACAATGTATTCCACCTTTGGTTGATGAATAAAATGTATTTTTAATTACCATGGTTGTGGAACAATAATTCTGTTACAACACTCCCCGACGTTTCCGCCACGATTTGATGTTTTACGTGGTCGAGGTGTGACACGAAAGCACTTAGGATAGGTTCCGATTTAGAATGTAGGCTTTGTTAAACCATATCACATGAGTTCCTACACTCATTTGGTTTACAAGACCTCATTCTATCCGATCTTCCGATTTAGGTGTCAATTTATTTACTAGTGATCCGATAATTAGGTGCTGCTTGAGTTTCCTTGGTTTGATTGAGCTTGTTGATTTCTTTAGATTGAGGATACTTTGCACTTCAATGTGAGTACATAGTTCCCCTATTTTACTGTTTTCAATTGTTTTGGGGCGATTCATATGTATTAAAACGATTTCGATATTTTAACGATGGTTTCAAAAACGATAAAGATGGTTTATATTTAACTAATAACGATTTCGATAATGTGAACGAACTTGTTGGTTGTAATTACATAACGAATGACATTCATTAGCTTTGGCCGAGCCGACCAGTATTAGGTTATGGTACCGTAAGATCTGACAAATCTCGTTATCAGACTACACCCATGGTTATGTGTGGGGGTTATGTAGGTAACGACCGAATCTGATGATTGTTAACTTGCCTTTTGGTGGTTTGTTAATGCGAGTTTCGAGATAGTCGAGTCACGAAGGTTTGGATGTTATTAGCAAGACGACCAAAAGTAGTTTCACAATTAAAACGAATACGATTTTTGGACAAGTTAAACGATTTGAAACGACTTAAACGAGATAAACGATTTGGTTAAACGATTGGTTTTGGGTTGTGATTAGATAATGGGATGGGTGTAGCATGATAAAAGCATGGTAGATACGCCGCTGGTACATCTTATATATAAGTGCTTTTATCATATTACATTTCGTGTCATTATTTAGTTCACTTGGGAAACAATTTTGAAACGATGTCACGCAACGAGGTTTTCGAAATGATATTGTTGGACCCAGTATGGCCTTAACAACTTCTTTTCACGTAATATGGCAAGTGATTTCAGTAGATGTGAAAAAGATGTGCGGAAATGGAAATCAAACTTTCAGAAACAAGACCTACAGAATTATCAAGTTTATATCACTTTGAAACAAAATAGTTTACAAGGTGATTGTAAGATTATTATCTAATACAAATGAATCTTGAATTCTGTGGGTGAGAAGGGCAATGGAGTTTGGGTGTTGTATATGAATGCTAAGCTTCAAACTTAACTGTCTTCTGCTGGTTGGGACTTCTATTTATAGAAGGCCGGGTACATGAATAAACAATAGTTTATTCATGCAATAAGTCCTGCAAAAAGTAGCAATTTGACATATTCATTGAATCCAACGTTCAAGTTGCCTTTGTAATCATGATATCCAATAATGTCAGTTGCTTCGGTCATTGGTGGCAGGATAGAGCTTGGTTTTAGACAAGTGGGGTATTCATCGGAATTTCTGATAAACCACTTCATCAGAAATTCTGGTGAACAAATCATCAGAAAGTCTAATGACCAGAATCGTTAGAAACTGATGATATTTCATCAGAAATATCATCAGATCCATCAGAAATGACCTTCTCTGATAATCCAAATCAGCTCTTTATCAACTTATTATTCTTTGAAGTAGATGTTGCGCTTTTCAGTTGTCCTATCTGATCTTCTTCTTTTTGCTGTGATCTTCAGGACTGTTATCTCTTCATAGATCAAGTTGATTGTGATTTTCTTCAATACTTACAAATAAAGTTTCCTAACACTTTCCCCCTAAGTATTGTAAGAAAATGAACTATCTATATCTATATCAATATAAATAACTTTCAACTAATTCTTGAAAAGAAAAATCAAACAACTAAGTTCAGAAACATGAAACATAGTCAAACTAACCATTGTTCAAAACAGAAAAAAACTTAAAATTTTGTTCAAAAACAGCAGTTTTAATCTCATCAATTCATTAATTGATCTTCACTCCACTTCTGTATTTATCCCATGGTTTCAGCTTTTTCTTTTGATCTATTGCCTTTTGAGTTTCTTTGTACATTTCTTTGTACCATCCTCTTGATTCCATCCAGTTTTCAATGCACTCTTCAATTGTTCTTCTCAGCTGTTCATTGTTCTTTCCCTTCTTTTTGAGCTGCTCTTGTTTCTCATTCATGCAGTTTCTTATATATTTCAGAGTTTGATTTGAATACCTGCATTTTTCACTGATTCTGAACAGAGCTTTCTCTTCATTAGCATCTTTGAAGACCACACCCATTTCTGGTTTGTCAAAGATTGCTCCAGTTCTCACTAGTTTAGAAGGAATTTCAGCTGGAATTGTGGTGTTGGGAGGAGATATTAGCACTTTGTTGCTATACTCAAAATTGATGCAAAGATCAAAATCTGCCAGTGCAGCCCTGTTGTATAACTTTGCTCCTGCACTTTTGAGACTGTCAAGGGCTCTTCTGATCACAACTGTACTCCCTTTTTCTTTATCAATGATATTCTTCATTTTGACTATGTCCATTGGATGAATATCATCAGCCAGATCTGCATCAGTAACCCTTTGTTCATTTTTATCTTTTCTGATCAAGGTATACTTGTTTTGTCCTTCATTACCTAATATGCCTCCTCCAGTGGTCAAAGTATCGATTCTTTCAATAGATACTATTGGATTGGTCAAGTGTTTATGCAACATTACCCAGCTTCCATTACTTCTTTCTTCAACAATACCTTTACTCAATGGAGAAAGTGGCCTTTTGGGTTGCCTTCTGGACCTTTCCAGTAGTAGTGCTTTAGATGTTCTTCAGGATACATAATTGTGTGTAAATCACCTTCCAACACCATTGATTCTTTGATGTTTCCTTCTGAATCTTCTCTCATTATCTTTCTTGGCCTTTTTGAGGAGGTCACTTCATGTTCCATTCTTCTCTTCTCTTTTGTATCCATCCTTATGCTTAACTCTGTTTCTCCTGTGATGGCTGTAGAAGATGACTGAACTGGAACATGTTCTTTCTGTTGGACCCTTGAAGTGTCTGGCTTTGGGACGTTTGGTGGAGGACCCATGAGTAGCTTTTTTTTATCTGGAGTTGGACCCATGGGCTGCTTCTGTTTTTGAGCTGCTGGTGTTTCTGTTTGTTTGGTTTGATCTTGCTGAATGTTTTCTGGTTGTTATTGAGGAATTTCTAGTCCTCTTGCTTGTCTTTCTTGTGGAATTTGAGCTTTCAGTTTATGAAGATCAACCTTTGCTAGACTGGCAACATTATACTGCAATCTCTTTACTAACCGATGAACATTAGTAAGAGCTTGAGTATTTGTTTCTTCTTGTTTCTTCATTTTCTGAAACTCCTGGTTTTCTTGAGTTCTTTGTGCAGTCAATTCCACCAATAGTTTCTCAAAAGCCTCAGCCATGCTTCTGTTGTTGGCTCTGAGGAACTGTATTTCTTCAAGAATTCTTCCTGAACTTGAGCTTTCTCCTGCAGTTGCAACTCCAACCATCTGTTTCTTGATATCTTGTAGTTCATTGAGAGCTTTCTTGAATTCTGATGAGCTCTCTCTGTTTTCTAATGACTCTTGTAGTTTGTTGAGAGCTGCAGTGTTATCTTCTGTCTGCTTCTGCATAGCTTTGACAGTTTCTGATAAGGCATTGATCTCTGATTTTTTATTTCTGATTTCTTCCAGTATCAAATCAAGTTTTCTTTCTGTAGCTGTTTTCTCAGTGGCAGTTGTATCTTCAAGTTCCTTGTGAAGTTGTTCAGTGGACATAGATTGATGTCCTTGGTAAGTAGGAGAAACAACAGATGTTGGTGCATATTTGTGACAACAGCTTAGATTTGGTCTTTGGATATCTTGTAATTAGTTTAACGATAAACAGTTAGCGGGTTTAGCTTTGTAATAGTGAGATTATAGAGTTTGGGCTAAACTAAACCCAATTGGATGTAGGGGGACGATTTGGGCCTTGCCCATAGAAGAAACCCTAGTCCAAATAGTAAACCTTGTGTTATATAAACAAGGTTAGACTTTAGGGTTTAGGTTAATCAGCTAAAACAGTTTGTGATAGAGTATTTTCGTGAGAGCAATTAGGATTCTGCACTTTAGGGTTTTGGACGAAATTTGTAGTTGGTTAGGGTTTGATTGATTGTAATTCTCGTAATCGATAATCAATAGAAACCCAGTTTGAAAGTGAATTGCTGTTTCAGTTTCTACACGTTTTCTGCTAATTCTGATCAAGAGGATTCCGCACTCTTGATTGGAAAGACGATTCTGTGAAGATCCATACTCATCAAGGGGACCTACAATTGGTATCAGAGCATTAGGCTCTTGATTGCTCGGTTCAGAATTGTTGCTGCAGAAACAGGGAGTAAAATTTTCGATTTTTTGAAACCTGAAAATTAGGGTTTTTAAAATTTTCGAAATTTGTGTGTTTGGTTTGATAAAATTTTCGAATTTTTTGGTTGTTTGATCTTCTGGTTTGTTTGTTTGGTGGTTTGCAGGATTTCTGGAAAGATTCGGTTGATTCTGAAAAGTTTTCGGCTGATAGACTTGAAGATTCGAAGACTGTTCTTCGTGTTCTTCGTGTCTATTCAATCAGTTCTTCATAATTTTCGGTTTTAAATTGCTGATTTGGTGTTTTGATTTTGCAGATTAGTGTTAGAAAATCAGAAAAATCTTCAAAATTTCAATCAGATCAAGTTTCCAAACTTAACTGGCGAAATTGATTAATTTTGCTGACTGACCAGCGAAATTAACACACCAGCGAAGTTGTGACTAAATTACTCGGTGACCGGAGAAGTTAAATCCAAAGGCGACTTTGGTAATCGTATAATTTTCCACAGTGAAATTATTACGATTTGCAGCGATCTTACCGGTCGTCGTAATAGCGAACTGGTTTACCAGCGAAATTGGCAGCGAATTTGATCAGCAAATTTAACATTCCAGCGATTTTGACCAGCAAATTTAACTGATATACCAGCAAAATTAAGCCATTGACCAGCGAAATTAAGCAAAACCAGCGAAATTAAGAAAGGATTTAAGTGGTGGAATTTCAGTTAGCAAGCGTCGGAAAATTTTCAGTGTTTTGCAAATAGAAATTGATCCGTTGCTCGTTAGACAAAACCGTTTGCACCGTTGAATTCGTGTGATTTTTAGGACAAAAAAAAAGATGTATGAGGCTGAAAAGAGAGCCTTGGCTGCAATCAAAATGTCGTTACCTGATAGCATCAAACATACCTTCAAGAAGTACACTAACTCAAAGGATATGTGGGATGCTCTGGAGAAAAGATACGCTGGAAATGCTGATGTCAAGAAGAACAAGATTGATCTACTGAAGAAGCAGTTTGCTGTTTTCAAGTACATGAAGCATGAGTCACTTGAAGACGTCATCACTCGTTACTACCATCTGATGTCAGAAATGGACACTTATGAGATCGATTGCTATTCTGATGTAGAGAAGAATGACAAGCTGCTTGATGCTTTGCCTACTAAGTGGGATATCTACACTCTTATGATCAAGGGTGAAGCAGATTATGAAACAAAAGAGCTTGAAGAGGTGGTAGGAAAGTTGAGAGCTTATGAGCTCAGCATGAAGAAGAAAGATACTGGATATGATCAGGTTCAAGATCCGGCGGTTTACAATGGGCTTACATCTTCTTCATCTCACAACGCTTCTAGCGACTCTGCTACTGCATTTTTATCATGTGAAAATGAGCAGGTTATGGTGAATCAGGATGGTGATGTGTGTTTTGTTGCTGCTTCAGGAGGATCGTCAGGAGTAAAGAAATCGTCAGCTTCTAAGCAGAGTAGTAGTGGCTAAGTCAATGCCAATGAGTGTGAAGTCTGCTGAAGAGCATCTGGCTCTACTTGCTTCGTTTGTGGCTTCTTATGAAAACTACATTCAGGGAAAGATATCTGATCCTGCTACTTTAGATGAAGACTACGATCAGATTGACCCTGATGATCTTGAGGAGATGGATTTGCAATGGCAAATGGCCATGATTTCTAGGCGTGTGAAAAGGTTCATGAACAGAACAGGAAGGAAGTTTGTAGGAAGAAGTGTTGGTTTTGACAAGACCAAAGTAAGGTGCTTTAATTGTCAAAGTTATGGGCATTTTGCTAGGGAATGTCAGAAACAAAAGCAAGAAAATTCGAGTCAGAGTTCAAACAACAGGAATGCATCAAACAACTCTAGCTCAAAGGCATTGATCTCTACTGCAAGAGAGGGTTCATATGATTGGAGCATTCACTTAGAAAATGATGGGAATGTCACTCAAGCATTCATGGCAGAGATTACTCCAGTCGATGATGGTGAAGCTAAAGTAGATGATGCTGAAGTGAAAGTGGATGCTGAGGTGAAGGTAGAGAATAAAGCTGAAGAAAAGAAGGCTGATCAGACAACAGGTGCTGAAGATGAAAAACAAAAGTCTGAACATGAAAGAGTAGCTGAGGAAAAGGATGCTAAGTATAAACAATTGGAAGCTCAGCTTGCAGCTCTAATGGCCAACCTTGACAAACAAACATGAGAGGTAAAATCTAATTCTCTGTGTTTAAAATGTCGTGAGCTACAGGGTGAGGTTGACAGGTTGTCTGCACAAAACAAAAGTTTTGTAAGCGAGATGTCTAACATTAAAGAATCCAACTTTTTTGCTAAAAGAAATGAAACGTCATACTTGAAGAAAATAAAAGGTTATGAAAGTGAAATTGACGCCGTAACCTGCAAATTAAATGAAAAACTTCAAGTCATAGACTTAGCTCATGACATGATGGCTGAAAAAACAAAAGAGATTTCTGATAAAAACAAAGAGTTGTCAGATGCACAACTCAAAATTGTTGAACTTGAAAAGAAATTGGGTCAATTCAGGGATTCTACTTTTGTTATGAAACATATGATGGGTGGGTTAAAGAAGAGTAATGACAAGACTAATGTGGGATTCCAAGGCTTTAATGAAGTCCCACCTCCTCTTAGTCATGATTATTCATTCCTACCTGATGAAGATGAGCTAACAAATTTCATGTCAACAGCACCAAGTAGTTCCACATCAAGCCAAGGAGATGAGTCTGAGAGAGGTGATGCTAAGAAGGATAATAACAGCAAACCAGTTTTGAAAAAGAACACTTCACAACCTAAGAATAAAAATTTGACTTTTGCTAAAAAGATAAATTTTGTTCAAGGAAGTGACATGAAAAATGAGACAGCTGTTATTGAAAATGAATCGAACGTAGAGTTTGCTAAAAATAAAAACAAAGAAAATTCTAAAATTAAGCAAACTGAACCAGATTCTTCTAAAGCATCATCATCAAAGCCTGAATCTAGTTCAAAGGCTTCAGATAAGAAGTCTTCGAAAAGGATGTCGTGCTTCAAATGTCACACCAAAGGACATGTAGCTAGCTGCTGTCCTAACAAAAAGAATGAAGCATAAGTGAATGAGAGGAAGAGAGAGAAGTCACCAGAGAAAAGTGGTGATAAGCAGGAGAGAGAGTCCAACTCTCCAAAGAAATCTGCTCCTAAGCAACCAGAGAAAGTTGCTGTTGGTGTGGATAAGGCTGAAAAAGGAACTCCACAAGTTCCTCGTTTTCAAAGAAATCAACCTAGATTTCAGCCTAGATCTCCACCAGGCAGATTTGAGAGACCTAGAAGCAGTTCACCAAGAATGAACAACCAAAATACAAATAATTTCAGAAGTCAAGGTCAATATCAAAATCGATACCAAAATAATGGTGGTCGAAATTTTTATAACAATGGGTTTAGAAATTATAATAATAATGCTTCTTGGAATCAAAATCAAAATTTTCAAAGGTCAAATAGTCCAAACACACATAGGAACCCTCAGGACCAAAGACCTAGTGGAAATCAAAATCAAATTCCAACAGGTCTAAGATCCAAGACTCCAGGTAGGAGTAATGGATATTGGATGGATGTTCCGGTGGTTGGTGAATTTGGACGACCCAAGACCATTAAGGCTTGGGTCCCCCAATCTAACTAATTTCTTGGTTGGTGTGTGCAGGAGCTGCTAAGGAGGATTATCAACTTGTGGTATGTTGATAGTGGCTGCTCTAGGAACATGACGGGGGATGCGAGATTGTTGACTGAGTTTGAAGAATATGATGGAGGACAAGTAAATTTTGCGGGTGCGAAAGGTGGTAGAATTACTGGACGAGGAAAGGTGACAAATGGGAAGATCACACTGGACAAAGTGACCTATGTGGAGCAGCTTAAACACAATCTTATGAGCGTGTCACAAGTCTGCGACAAGGGTCACTCGGTCCATTTTACCAAGACTGAAGCATTAGTGTTGAAACCAGGTTTGGAGATACCGGACGATTGGATAGTGATGCGAGCGCCAAGGAGAAATGACACTTATGTCATGGACATGGGTGCTAAGGATCCAACTGCAGTGGTGGCGTGTTTACTATCAAAAGCATCTGAAGCTGAATCGATGTTGTGGCATAGACGCATGGCCCATATTCACTATCGAAAAATGAATTACCTTGTTAAAAATGAGCTAGTGAAAGGGGTTCCACTGCGGAGGTTTCAAGTGGAAGACAAATGTCTTCCATGTCAAAAGGGAAAACAACACAAGAAACCTCACAAATCAAAAACAGTAAATTCCATAGATGCCCCTTACGAATTACTTCACATGGATTTATTCGGTCCAGTGAACGTGAGGAGCATAGGTGGAAAGTACTATTGTTTAGTTGTCACTGATGATTACTCACGTTATTCATGGGTTTTCTTTTTAGGTACAAAAGATGAGACAGCAGAGATGTTGATAGATCTTTTTACAAAATTGGAAAACGTCCATGATGCAAAGATCAAGAGGATAAGGAGTGATAATGGCACGGAGTTCAAGAATCGTATTCTGGATCTCTACTGTCTTCGCAAGGGAATTGAACATCAATATTCTGCTCCTTATACGCCTCAACAGAATGGAGTTGCTGAGAGGAAAAACAGGACGTTGATTGAAGCCGCTAGGACAATGCTTTCAGATTCTAAGCTACCAGTTCTTTTCTGGGGAGAAGCTGTGAATACAGCTTGCTATGTCCTAAACAAAGTTTTGACTGTTAAACGTTTTAACAAAACTTGTCATGAATTAATGTTTAACAAAAAACCAAACTTAGAAGGCTTTGAACCATTTGGATTACCCTGCACCATTGTGCGAAATAAAGATAAACAAAAATTTGGTGAGGTGGCTGACGAGGGCTACTTTCTAGGTTACGTACCTCGCGCACCGAATAAAAGGGTTTTTAATCTAAAAACTGGTAAAATTGAGGTTGTGTTTAATGTTGAAATTACTTCTTACAAACCTCAACAGTCAACGAGTGGACCAGCTATATTATATGATTATGAAAGTGTTTTTAAATCATTTAATATTCTTGAGTTTTCCAATGCAGATGAGTCTCAGCTGATTCAAACAGTGATAAATGGAGATGATGAAGGCGAGTTCATGCCTAGATCAAATGTTGATATGATAGATGCTCCGGAAACTTCCCAAGATGCTGCTGATACTGATTCAAGTGATGGTGAACCCGAACCCAATCAGGGGGAGGATTTCATTAATCCGTTTGCAAATCAGAATATTCAGGGGGAGGTTGGATCAAACCTGGGTGACAATCTAGTAGTCGATGCTGTTGCAACCACACGAGCAAATAGGGATCATCCAGTTGACATGATACTTGGAGATCCCACTGCAGGTGTTCAGACAAAAAGAAGCATAGCAGCGAATACTGGTTTATTTGTGTCGATTGAGAAGACTGGGATTGTGAACGAGTGCTTGTATAGTTGCTTTATTTCCCAAGAGGAGCCGAAGAACATTCATATGGCTCTAAAAGACAATTCATGAGTTGAAGCAATGCAAGAGGAATTGGCACAGTTTGCAAAGTTGAAGGTTTGGGAGTTGGTTGATCTTCCTAAAGGTGAAAGAGAGATTGGCACTAAATGGGTATTTAGGTGCAAGAAGGATGAAAGAGGAATAGTCACGCGAAACAAGGCTCGATTGGTGGTCAAAGGGTTCAATCAGCAAGAAGGGATAGATTACAATGAGGTGTTCGCACCAGTGGCAAGGTTGGAGGCAATTCGTTTGTTTCTGGCTTTCGCAACATTCAAGGGCTTCAAAGTTTACCAACTAGACGTGAAGAGTGCGTTTCTTTACGGGAAAGTCCAAGAAGTGGTGTATGTCTCACAACCAGATGGGTTCGTTGATCCAGATTATCCAGATCGAGTGTACAAACTTGATAAGGCTTTGTATGGGTTACATCAAGCTCCCAGGGCGTGGTACGAGACACTATCTACACATCTGATAAAGAATGGTTTTGAAAGAGGTCAGATTGACAGTACACTGTTCATCAAGAGGAAGAAGGAAGATTTTCTGCTGGTACAGGTGTACGTGGATGACATCATATTTGGGTCATCTGATGAAAGCATGTGTAAAGAGTTCGAGCAGGTAATGAAGAGCAAGTTCGAAATGAGTGCTATGAGTGAGCTGTCTTACTTTCTGGGATTACAAGTTGAACAGAAGGCGGATGGGATGTTTATTCATCAAACAAAGTATGTGTATGAAATTTTGAGTCGGTTCAAAATGAATGATTGCACTACTTCCAACACACCCATATGTGAAAATCACAATGTTGGCCCAGATCATGAAAGTACTGAAGACGTTGATCCTACTCAATACAGGGCAATGATTGGTTCTCTGATGTACTTGACTGCTTCAAGACCTGACATCATGTTTGCTGTATGCTTGTGTGCCAGATATCAGGCGAATCCTAAAGAGTCACACATGAAAGCAGTGAAGCGGATTCTTCGTTACTTGAAGGGGAAACCTAAACTTGGGTTGTGGTATCCAGCTGATAGTGATTTGACGTTTGTTGCTTACACTGACTCAGACTTTGGAGGATGCAAGTCGAACAGAAAGTCTACAACAGGTGGTTGTCAGTTCCTAGGAGACAGGATTGTGTCTTGGAAATGCAAGAAGCAATCTTGTGTGTCTACCTCTACGTGTGAAGCTGAATATATTGCTGCAGGAAGCTGCTGCTCTCAGGTTCTCTGGATACAACAGCAAATGCGAGATTACGGTTTGGATTTCACTCGTACTCCTATTATGATAGACAATAATGCCACAATTTCTATAACTAATAATCCCGTGAACCACAGTCGCACAAAACATATTGACATACGTCATCATTTTATACGGGATTGTGCTGAAAAGAGACTAATTGAATTACATCGAGTCGACACAGAGGATAACCTGGCAGATCTTTATACTAAAGCATTTGACAGGGCTCGCTTTGAACACTTAGTCGAACTCAACGGGATGAGGAATCCTGAATAACTGGTTTTTCATAAGAATTTTTGTAAATAGTTTACTGCTTTTCTTAAAAATAAAAAAAAATTGAAAAATCAAAAACATAAAAAAAAATAGAAAATCAAAAATGAGTTATCACTGTGTGAAAAGAAGAAATGATAGTACATCAGCAAGTTAGACTGTCTAACTGAAACTGATTCATAAATTGCTTTAGTGTGATAGCAGCTTCATCATATGATGTACCAGTAGGCAAAAGTATGAAATAATCAACTTACCAATGTGATATAAACATAAATGAACTGAATATGAGTGGGGAACACATTAGTGGTGTATGGTTTAATGACCTTAATTCTTGCGTTGATAGATTGCCAAAATCTGAAGTTTTGGGTCTTTATACTGTTATTTTATCTGGGATATCTTGGCTGTCTGTATGTTAGAACTAAAAATGTACATGACCCCAGGAAAGATAGTCACTTGGAATTAGCTCATTTCTATTTGAATGTCTGTATATGTCCCGATACACACAATTTTGATCTGATTCTGAAATCTTCTCTGAAAAAAGTCGTGTACCTCCTCTGCTGCATCCAGATATATGCTGACCTGGAGGTGCTAGGCAACGACAGCTTCTGCTACATCCAGATACATGCTGACCTAGCTGTACGTTGTCGCGCTATAGATCTAATACACCCGAAAGAGGCCCTCTAGTGCCCAAAAGAAACCCAAGAAACCTATATCAAACTGAGAAAATCTCATTTGATCTGTATATTATACCATCTCTACTAAAGATCTATTCTGTTCTCTTCTCAACCTATTCCCAGTTAAGATTTCAGAAATCTGGATTGGACTTGTGAAATATGTGGTAGGGAAGATACTTGCATGATAGAGTGTGTTGTTTATATTTCCAGGATTTGATTAGTATTTATTTGGGTGTTCATAGTTAAGCAATTCAAACATGATAAAACAGATTATATGCAGACCTAGACTAAGTCAGGATATCTTAAAGGATGACTTCAGTATACTCACCTACTACGATGAATCTTTGTGCATACCTTGATCGCGGGGGTATATCCTGAAGTGGGACACGCTAGTATATCAATATTAAAATTACCTTAACGTATCATACGGTAATGGTACTTGAAATGTTCATGCATTTTGTTTAAATGGACAAACATACTGGTAATCGTCTTGAACTGCTTTTCACGAAAAATTAAATAAAGAATTATCTAATTGTGTGATACAGTTTGATTGTGCTGATATGATCTTCTTACCAGTGATTCTCACAAAAATAGAGTGTTTATTGCTTTTGTATTTACTTGCTTTCAGAAAAATATAAAACTCCAAAAATAGTGTCATTTTCTATTTAAAATTCTTAACGTACGGAAAACTGTTATTCTTGGAGGAATTGTTACTGATAGGGGGAGACGGTGTTAGAAAGTGAGTTCAAAATTTTCAATCAGGCAGGATCTTCTGTGTTGGACAAAAGTTTTGCATGCTGGTGATAAGTTGAAAATGCTTAATCTGTTATACAGTTTAACTAATCTCTTGAAAAATAATAATTTATTTAACTTTGTTGAAAAATTCTTATGGTTTCTCGAGATGTTTGTTTTATAGTATCCAGATTGAAGCGGTTTGTTGCTGAGAAGTTGCTGTGAAGTGTGAAGATGAGAGTTTGATTGGATGCATGGTAGAACCTCCTTTCTATATTGCAGACAAGATTGAAGAGTTTGAAGATTGCTGTGCAAATGCTAAACTGGAGTTTACTCAATTGCTAACGTGTTGAAGATTTGGTGATTGGATGCATCAGCTTAGGGGGAGTCTGTTGCTGACAGTCTGTTGCTTACAGGAGCTGTTGAAGCTGAAGCTATCCAAAGACCAAAGACTGTGCAAGACTACATGAAGATTGCAAGAAGACTGAAGACAAAAGACTGAAGACAAAGTTTTTATGAAGCTATTGTCAAGGGGGAGTTTGTTGATGCATATTTGTGACAACAGCTTAGATTTGGTCTTTGGATATCTTGTAATTAGTTTAACGATAAACGGTTAGCGGGTTTAGCTTTGTAATAGTGAGATTATAGAGTTTGGGCTAAACTAAACCCAATTGGATGTAGGGGGACGATTTGGGCCTTGCCCATAGAGGAAACCCTACTCCAAATAGTAAACCTTGTGTTATATAAACAAGGTTAGACTTTAGGGTTTAGGTTAATCAGCTAAAACAGTTTGTGATAGAGTATTTTTGTGAGAGCAATTAGGCTTGGACGAAATTTGTAGTTGGTTAGGGTTTGATTGATTGTAATTCTCGTAATCGATAATCAATAGAAACCCAGTTTGAAAGTGAATTACTGTTTCAGTTTCTACACGTTTTCTGCTAATTCTGATCAAGAGGATTCCGCACTCTTGATTGGAAAGACGATTCTGTGAAGATCCATACTCATCAAGGGGACCTACAACAGATGTTCCACCTCTAACACCAGCAGAAAACACATTCTCTGTTGTTCTAAGGTTAAGAGGACAGAAATATTCCATATTCTCTGTTCCCTCACCAGAAAATTGAAACATATTCAAGTCCTGGTTTTCCTCATATCCTTGAACCTTTTCAGGTTCTCCATGAGTTGTTGAGAAACTCTTAGTTTTCTCATCCAGGTTTCCTTGATCAATAGACTGATCTCCACCTGTTGCCACCACATTTTCCTCCTCAGAATCTGATTCAGAAAATGGGTCTTTGGATTGACTCACATTTTGTTTTGTAGACACAGTACCTCTATGTAAAATTTCATACTTTCCTTGAATTGACTCATCAGAATCACTCTCAGAGTTATGAGATATATTGAATTTAGAGTGTTGTGCACCTGTTTCTCCCATATGTGAGACTTCAGCATGATGTTCTTCTGCCACAGGACTCATATTCACATCTTCATCAGCTGGATGAGGATCAGATTCACCCTGTTGCTCCATTCTTTGTGTGCTTGACTCTTGTGCATCATGCTCCATGGGGGACACATTTTCAAAACCTTCTTGGTTTTCTGGCTTTTTGCTTAACATCTTCAGGTATTCTGTTCTGTATGGTGAATCTTCTGGTATCAGATACATCATTCTTTCTGACAGAACAGGTACATCAAAATCTGACTTCCAAGACCCTACAGCACTCCAAGGTCTTATAATTTCTGTTTTCCACATAAATTTTGATTTTGGAATTTCTAGGTTCCTTTCAGAAAATGCATCAGAAATTATGATTGACAGAAATCTGGGAAAGGGTAGATGTGAATCTATCCTTCCAGATTTAGTCAGAATTGATCTTCTGATCAGATTAAATATTTCTGTTCCAAAATCAATATTCAACCCATTTATGAGGCTGAACATGATTGTCTGAGCATTCATATTTATCTGGTCTGTACCTCCAATCTTTGATGATAAACACTTGTTCAGGATCTCCATTAACACTTGCCAGAAGGCAGGTAGCTTGTTTCTCTTGAATTCATTGATCTTTGAAATTTTTGTCTTGCAGCCCATTACAGCATCAACTTGTGCGAACATATCTTCTTTTTCTGGTGCTTCTCCATAGCCTTGGTTTAAGGGTAGTTCTAAACATTCCTTTATTTTCTCCAGTGAGATTGTAATGAAGATATTTTCCCACACATGTGCTGTTAGCTCCATTTGACTTGAGACTTTGAGAGTTTTCACAACTTGTTGTAGAAATCTTTCTGGTACATCTCTGGTCTTTGTGAGAGCATGAGCTATCGGACATCTGATCAGAAATTCAATGAGAATTTGACACCTCATGTCATACTCTTCAATGTTATCGTTCATTGCTTCATTGTTGCTCTTTAACGGAAGATATTCAGCTTCAGTGATTAAAGGAACAGAGTGTTCAATTAGAGGTGTGTTGATGTTGGTAGCAGCCATTGAGAATTTGGGTTTTTGTTTCGGAAACGGGTTTTAGGGTTTTGAGTTTGAAGGTTGAAGATGGAAGTCTCTGTTTTCGAATGATGTATTTATAGTGAATAGGGACAGAGATTTTTGAGTGTTTTTCGTGGGTTGTTTTTATTCAAGGTGGTTAATGACACCTTAATGATGTATTTAATCCGTTTAGGAAACAATCGTTTTTGAAAAACCTTTGGTTTATCTCTAATTTAATGTAAATCTTTTAATGAAAATTAGAGATACCAAGGATTTAGCAGATAAACACTAATGTCCAACTTGCACATTTTCTTCATGTGGGACCCCTTTTGTTTCAAAAAGGTCCAATAGAACCTTTTCTTCGATTATGTATCTTCCCAAGTTTTTCTTCTTGATGATATATATCAGAAAATCTTTGAGCAAAGCTTTTAAGGATTGAATTGCCTTTATATATCATTGGAATGCATTTGATTCATTTATAATATTTGAATCAGTATTTATTTATTTATTTATTTATTTATTTATTTATTTATTTATTTACTTATTTATTTATTTATTTATTTATTTTTGAGATGAGAGGGAGTAAGTAGAGTTTGAAGTTTTTTACTTACATTGTAGTTTTGAACTCCACACCTTTGTTCAGGAAGTATTTATCATATAGCTTGTTCCAGTCCTCAGAAAAAAAAAATTCTTTGAATCTGGTTAAAGACAGTATTTTCTGATTGACTTGTCAAACTTCCTGGTTGTCAAGAAATTTTTCTGATAAAAATTTGATTAACTGATATTTTATCAGATTTTCAGTTTATCTTGAGAATTTTCTGGTGTATCAACAGATTCTGATGGTTTAATGGGTTTGAAAAATTACCAGATTTTCTGATTGATCATCAGATTTTCTGAGTTTCACTAAATCCTATCAGATTTTATTTGATTTTTACCTGATTTTTTCTTGTTTTCATCGGACATATTATCTAAGTTCCCCCTAGATCAATTAATTTTTTTTAAGTAGTGAAAAAATAAGGTAAACTTAATATATAACCAACAACAAAAAAAAACAAACAAAACAAACACAAACTACTCCTCCTCATCCAGCACGTTGTACTTGCACTTCACATATAACCAGAGACCGGTTATTTGTCTAGTGTAATTCGTTGATGGAACCAGGGTGGGATCTCTTATGTTTTCTTGAAGTGCCAGCTCTTCCCTTGGATACCAGCTTCTCACTCCTCCAAAGTCTAGCTGACTGGTGACCACCTTGGTTACGAATCGAGGGTAGATTAGAAAAGGTTGACGGTCATAAATGTTTGCTTCTAAGTCTGTCATGAGAAACTTAGTGTAGTTGTAAGGTTTTTCCTGTACAACAACATGAATCACTTCCATCATCCTATAGGACAGCTCATTGAAGTGCCCAATCTTTTTAGAAAAGCAGACACTTAGCTATGTCACCAAATACTGGAAAGGTGGTATAAAACCATATTTTCTAACCTGCCTTGACATGTTGTTAGAATGATAACCCATTTCTGTCAAGGTTTGTAGCACATCTGCCTTATCCAGGGAGGTGTTTTCCTGATCATCACCCAACTGGAGGACATCTCTGAGTGTTTCCTCCTTTAGGGTGATTTTTACTCCCATAACTTTGCTATCAATCCACATGGAAGTGCCACTTCAAACGATTTGAGCATTCCACCAAAATTCTTGTAGAAGTAGTGGATATATAGTGACATGTGTTCATACAGCAAAGCCCAAGGGACTTCGCATGATCATATTATACACATACCTGCAGTCCTCCCATGCAGGTCCTTCCAAGTTAGATCTTAGCCTAAGATTATGATGTCTGTGAAGAGGGAGAGGGAATTGTGTAACTTTCATTGATTTTGGGCGACCCATTTCTAAAATAAGAAGATTCTGATGAAAGGCTTTTGAAGAGATGATTTTCTTGTGAAGAAAGTCCTTTTCAGGTTGTTAATATTTATAGATTGAAAGTGATAGTTCCTCATAAATGATATTAACAGCAAAAGGTTTTTATTTTCATCTCTTCAATTAAGACGATATCTGTTGCAGTGAATATGACAGTCTACTAAGCCTCATGTGTGAGTAAGCATTAAATAACTAGGCGGCTACTTTCATAGCTCCTAATCATTTTAGTGCCTACGTGTCTCTTAAACTCCTTATGTAAAAAATGACATTGCATGTATTGGTATTGTAAGAATAAATTCAATTTTCTGCAAAAATTTTCTTGTGACGGTTGAATTTTCTAAATTTTATCTTGAGATGCATGTTACTTTCCCCCTTTTTGTTTTTTTAATAAAATACACACACACACAACAAAACAAAAAAAATGTGCACAACTACGAATTTATACAAATGGGATATGTATGAAGATAGGAATCCTTGATGATTAATGATCATTCTGCTGTTTAAACAAAGTTTCTAATGTTGTATTAGAATTTCTGATGATTTCATCAGATTTTCTGATATCTCTTCAGATTTTCTGATAAATCATCACATTCATTGATGATCTATTAGACCTTCTGATGTTCCATCAGATTGATGGATTTCTTTATCATAACTCTGTTTAATTAACCTTTGATTATCATACTTTTTGGTGATCATCAATTTGGTTTTCAATTTGCGTCTCTTTGTTTTCTGAAAAATTTTCATCTTTTAAATTAACAATGCCTAGTTTGCTGATCAAAAAGTTCTGTCTCTTTTCATCAAGAGGCTTTGTAAAGATATCAGCAATTTGGTTTTCAGTTGGAACAAAATACATTTCTATGTTACCTTTCTCCACATGATCTTTTATGAAGTGATATCTGACGTCTATGTGTTTAGTTCTTGAGTGATGAACTGGATTTTCTGTTATTGCAATTGCACTCTTTGAATCACATAGAATTTGTATTTTTGTCAGATTTACTCCATAGTCCTTCAGTTGAGTTTGCATCCACAACACTTGTGAACAGCAACTTGCTGCTGCTACATATTCTGATTCTACTGTTGATGTGGCAACACAGTTTTGCTTCTTGCTTGCCCAACATACCAATTTTTCTACCAAGATTTGACAAGCACCAGATGTGCTTTTTCTGTCAATTTTACACCCTGCATAATCTGCATCTGTGTATGCAATTAATTTAAGGTTTGTATCCTTTGGATACCAGAGACCAAGTTCTGAAGTGCCTTTTAGATATTTGAAAACCCTTTTTACAGCTTTTAAGTGGGATTCTTTAGGATCACATTGATATCTGGCTAGAAAGCATGTAGCAAACATGATATCTGGTCTGCTTGCAGTCAAATATAGCAATGACCCTATCATCCCTCTATAGGTTTTAATATCTACACTGATTCCATCTTTATCAGAATCTCATTTGTTCCCGTTGCCATGGGAGTTTTTGAAACAGAGCAGTTTTCAAGTGAGTATTTTTGTAGAATTGTTTTCATATATTTTGATTGACTCAAAAATATTCCTTCAATTCTTTGTTTAACTTGTAACCCTAAGAAAAGGTTAGCTCACCCATCATACTCATTTCAAAGTGGCTGGTCATCAACTTTTGAAACTTTTTACAAAATTTTTCATTTGTTGATCCAAATATAATGTCATCAACATATATCTGGACCAACAAAGTATGACCTTTGTGTGTTTTGAGGAAAACTGTGGTGTCAATAGTACCTTTGGTAAACCCAGAATTGAGTAAGAAGTTTGATAATGTTTCATACCAAGCTCTAGGAGCTTGCTTCAATCCATACAAGGCTTTGTTTAATCTATAAACATGATTTTAAAATTTTGGATCAACAAAGCCTTCTGGTTGCTGCACATAAACTTCTTCCTCAATTTTACCATTCAGGAAAGCTGATTTTACATCCATTTGATAAAATTTGAATTCCTTGGATGCAGCATAAGCAAGAAAAATTCTTACAGCTTCTAATCTAGCTACTGGTGCAAAAGTTTCATCATAATCAATACCTTCTTGTTAACAGTAACCTTTGACCACTAACCTTGCTTTGTTCCTGGTGATTATGCCATTTTCATCAGATTTATTCCTGAATACCCATTTTGAGCCTATGACAGATTTGTCCTTAGGCTTGGGTGCCAGATCCCATACCTTGCTCTTTTCAAACTGATCAAGCTCTTCTTGCATAGCTTGAATCCAGTCTGGGTCATTCAGAGCTTCCTTGACAGACTTGGGTTCTATCTTGCTTAAGAACCCAGCATATGCACACTCATGTGCAGTTGCAGATCTTGTTCTCACACCATCAGCCGGATTGCCAATAATATTAGAATGAACATGTTCTTTGATCCATCTTAACTTGTTGTGAAAAGTTGTTGCTTCTGATGGATTTGAAGTTTCCCCCGGACCAGTTGCCTCTGTTGTGTGTAACGTACCAGAATTTTGACTTTCTGATGTACTATTCACTTGTTCTACAGGGTTAGTACATGAAATATCTGTTGATTTATATGTGAGAGATTTATCATGTTCTAGGAAATCTTCAGATATCATTTCAAAGAGATGTTCATAATTTTCTTGTTTCTCAGAAAAATTTATTTCTTTCATGTATTCATCAGAAACTTCTGTTTCTGATGAGTCATCAAATGAAACATACAAACTTTCTCTGATTGTCCTTGTGTTAAGAATAAAAATTCTATAAGCTTTTGAGGACAAAGAATATCCAACAAAAATACCTTTTTCTGCTTTTCTGTCAAATTTTTCTAGGCTTTCAAAGTCATTGAAAACAAAACATCTACAACCAAATGTGTGTAAAAATTTTACACTTGGAATCCTTCCATTAATAATGTTGTAAGGTGTTTTGTTTAGCCTTTTGTTGATTAGCGTTCTGCTTTGAGTAAAGCATGCATTTGCTATTGCTTCTGCCCAAAAGTCAGTGGGCATTTTAGCATAAGCAAGCATTGTTCTGGCAGCTTCTACTAAGGTTCTATTTTTCCTTTCAACAACCCCATTCTGTTGAGGTGTTCTGGGAGCAGAAAAATCACGAGAGATTCCTTTACTCACAAGAAAGCTCTCAATTTTTGAATTTTTAAATTCTGTCCCATTGTCAGATCTGATCCTTCTGACTGTCAATTTTAACAGATTTTCAATTTTCTTGATAAAGTTAATGATCAGATCAGGTGTTTCACTTTTCTTCCTCAAGAATTCAACCCAAGTATATTTGGAAAAATCATCAACTATTACTAGTATATATTTCTTCCCAGAAAAACTTTCTGTGCTTATTGGTCCACACAAATCCATGTGTAAAAGTTCCAAATTTTGTGTAATGGAAGACTCAGAAACTGATTTATGTGAGCTTCTTTTGGATTTTCCCATCACACAAGCATCACAAATTTTATCATTTTTAGAGGATATAAAAGGTAATCCTTTTACCAGACCCTTACTTGCTAGTTTGCTTAGGTTTTTGAAATTTAAGTGGGCCAACCTTTTATGCCACAACCAACTACTTCCTTTGTTGATTTTTGAAAATAAACATAATTTTGGATGTTCGTTTTCTTCTTTGAAATCAAAGTAGTATATTGATTGTCTTATTCTTTTTCCACTTAAATATATTTTGTTATCATCCATACCTATTAGCAAGCATTTTTCTAGTAAAAAGGTTACTTGAAAATCTTTGTCACAGAATTGACCACAGCTTAGCAAATTATACTTTATGCCTTCAACATAGGCTACTTTCTCTATGGTCAAGCATCCATACCTGATACATCCGTATCCCATAATCCTTCCTTTCACTCCATTTCCAAAATTTATCATTTTACCCAGCTTTGGAACAAAGTTGCTGAGTAAGCTCCTATCCCCAGTCATGTACTTGGAGCTTCCTGAGTCGCAGTACCAGATCTGATGCACATGATGGTCCTGAAATGGAATGGTTAGAGGGTTTTTGGTACCCAGGCATGCTTGGGTACTCTTTCTAATGGAATTTTTAACAAATTATTTTTTCTTGTTGACTTTTCATCAGAAATTCTGTTATATGCTGAGCCATTAACAGATTTTGCATTTTTCTTTTGGACATGGTGTTGAACAAGCTTCAGTATGTCAACACACATACAAGATTTATCAGAATTTTCTTATATTTCTTCTTGTGATGGAATGATGGGATAATCTTGAAAAAATGAGTGAACTGCCTCTGTAGTTTTTACAGACTCATGTTTGCATTCACTTGTTTTTGGTTCAAAGTTGGGTTTATCAAAAGAGTATTCAGAACATGTTGACTTGCAAGTTTCAGAATCAGATTCTGATGAAAATTTATCATAAATCTGTTGAGTTGCTTTTATAAAGACAGTGGGTTTGCTGTTGCTTGTTCTTACGTATCCTAAACCCTCTCCTTTGTTCTTAGGTGTGGACTCAATGAAGTTTATAAATTCTTTGGCTTGTTGAAAACCTCTTACACTAATTTCTTTATCATTGATTTTCTTGTAAAGATCTTTTCTTTCATTTTCATAGAACTCTATTTTAGCTCTTTGATCTAAACTTTCTTCTATGAGTAATTGATTTTCAAGAATAATTTTGTTCGTGGCCCTTTGCAACTCATCAGATTTCTTAATATCTGATTTATGTTTAACTTACAGATTTAGAAAATCTGACATGAGCTTATTTAGCTTGTGTTCAAGATCAAGATTGTCTAAATTTACCTGTTGTCCTGAAGTTTCTGGTATGTCATCAGAAAGTGCCATGAGACAGAAGTTGGCCATTTCTTCTTCTTCATCAGAAGAGTCATCAGATAGCCATGTATCTGTCCCAGCAATTAAGCTGACTTGCTGCTGCTGCTTCTTAGCTTCTTCAAGCTTCTTCTCATAGTAAGCAACATCTTTCAGCTTCTTGGTCTTGCATTCTGATGCATAATGACCTCTTTGCTTGCACTTATAGCACACAACCTCAGCTTTCCCCTTATCCTTAGATCTAAATTCTTCTTTAGATCTTCCATCCATCCTCCCTCTGTCACTCCTCTGGTATATCTGGCCTCCTCCCCTCAACCTCTGCTCAAATGTTTTGGTGAGCAGTGCTATAGCTTCAGCAAAAGCTGAAAAGTCTGATGAAGTATCAGAAATTTCAAAACTTTGGCTGTTTGAAGGTTGTGGATCATTGGAAGTTGTTGGTCTTTGTGGGTTTGAGACAAGAGCTAAAGATCCCCCTCTTTGAATGGTTTCTTCAAATATTTCTTCCTCTCTGGGTATCAAGATGTTATATAAGTCATGAAGACTCATGTTTCCTAGTTCTAAGGTTGAGGACAAAGTCATGGTTAGACTTCTCCATTCTCTAGGTAAAGCATCAAGAAATTTTATGTTTCTTTCATCATTTGACTTTGTTATTCCAAATTTCTTTAGCTCGTTTAAAAGTTTTGTAAACCTTTGATATGTATCATTTAATCTTTCATTAGGTAAACTTTTAAACCTCTCATATGAGGAAACATTGTTTGTTCTCTTGTTTCTTCTCATCCTTTCTCCTCCTTCACAAAGATTTTCCAACTGATCCCATATTTCCTTAGTTGATGCACATGCATCAACTTGTGAAAATATGTCACTGGGATAGCCATTATTAAGAGTGACTTTTCCCTTTCACCCCCAGCCACATTTTCCTTGTCTTCCTCACTCCAAAGTATTTCACTTTTGGGAGCTCGGGAGGCAGGGATAGCAGGTGATTGGTCAGTTGCTGGAATAGCTGGTATTTCAGTCATTGGTATATGTGGACCCCTTTAAATGGATTGAAACAGAGCTCGGTCATGACCATTAAGGAAATTGACCATCCTGATTTTCCATTGGGGGTATTCCTCTCTGACTAGAGTCGGAGGTTTAGACATAGAACCAATATTAAAAGCATTATTCCAGGATTCAAAGCTGGCCATATTTAGAGAAAAGAAGATGAGCAATTAATCATTTGAAAATAGTTTATTCAATCTGCTCTGATACCAATTGTTGGACCCAGTATGGCCTTAACAACTTCTTTTCAAGTAATATGGCAAGTGATTTCAGTAGATGTGAAAAAGATGTGCGAAAATGGAAATCAAACTTTCAGAAACAAGACCTACAGAATTATCAAGTTTATATCACTTTGAAACAAAATAGTTTACATGGTGATTGTAAGATTATTATCTAATACAAATGAATCTTGAATTCTGTGGGTGAGAAGGGCAATGGAGTTTGGGTGTTGTATATGAATGCTAAGCTTCAAACTCAATTGTCTTCTACTGGTCGGGCCTTCTATTTATAGAAGGCCGGGTACATGAATAAACAATAGTTTATTCATGTAATAAGTCCTGCAAAAAGTAGCAATTTGACATATTCATTGAATCCAACATTCAAGTTGCCTTTGTAATCATGATATCCAATAATGTCAGTTGCTTCGGTCATTGGTGGCAGGATAGAGCTTGGTTTTAGACAAGTGGGGTATTCATCAGAATTTCTGATAAACCACTTCATCAGAAATTCTGGTGAACAAATCATCAGAAAGTCTGATGATCAGAATCGTCAGAAACTGATGATATTTCATCAGAAATATCATCAGATCCATCAGAAATGACCTTCGCTGATAATCCAAAACAACTCTTTATCAACTTGTGATTCTTTGAAGTAGATGCTGCGCTTTTCAGTTGTTCTATCTGATCTTCTTCTTTTTGCTGTGATCTTCAGGACTGTTATCTCTTCATAGATCCAGTTGATTGTGATTTTCTTCAATACTTACAAATAAAGTTTCCTGACAGATATAAACCATACGAGTTTTATTAACGATTTTTTACGACATGTTTTACGATTTGGTTTACTAAATCAAATGTTTTTCGGTTAAGAATCATGGCTACGAGATTTTATAAACTATAACCAATTTGAGTTGGTTAATTATGTTGCAATCCACTTTTCAAATCAAGGTTTGTAATTTTGACTCTTGTAGTCCAATGAGGTACTGCAACATATAAACGAGCCATGAATCCAATACTCTCACAAAACCTATGTGCTCGCTAGCATTTCTTTGCTGACTTTATTTTTACATATGTTTCAGGTAATGTTGCTTGATGTTGATTGCTAGGAAGCGTGTTCACTTAGGATATGGACGTGGCCTTAGTGACATAAAAACAATGATAGACGATATGTAACTTGTTTGTTTGGTTTTAAGACAATGTACATTTCTTAATGAATCAATAAAACGAAACTTTTGCATCCATGGTTGTGAAACAATAATTCTGTTACAACACTCCCCGACGTTTCCGCCGCGGTTTCGTTGTTTTAACACGGTCGGGGTGTGACAGAAGATTTGGTATCAGAGCCAGTGGTTATAGGGAATTAGGTTATTAGCAATGCTTTGACCTAGACTATAACTTTCCAGGACCCTAACACAAGTTTACTTGTGTTTAGATTTTAAAACAATACCGTCACCTATCCTTAGGTGATAACCACAATGAGATGATTGATCATCTATCCTTGGATGATTGATTATAAGGTTTTGATCCCTCTTAGTTTTCAAAATCTCGTCAAATTTTGGGTCTAAATAATGTGAACACGTGCAAACTGGAAGAGTGAATGCCTGTACCCTGAGTTTTCTGTCTAAGACTAGAGTGTTCGTACAAATCCGTAGTATCGGACCAGTCACTCTTACCTGGGAACTCTTGGGGTGAGTGTTCACTTATAGGCGAGTATGTCTTCAGTGATACATTATATTAACCCATTTACTTTGATTTGTCACTGCGTGTCGTTTGTTTGTTCGAGGTAACGAACAAATGATCGCCTTCCTTGTGTTTTGTCGATGTTTTCAATACCTCTTTTGTTTTTCCAGTTGTCGACCTCACTCGTTTCTCATATTTCCTTGTTAGACAATGCCTCCTCGACGCGATGCTCAACCTTTTACTGCTGAAGAAGTCGCAGCCTTTGTTGCTCAGCAAATGGCTGTAGTACTTCCTGGCGTAGTAACCCAGATCCATGAGTTATACAATAATAATAACAACAATAATACACCGTGTAATTTCAAAAATTTCAACTCTGCTAAGCTGCTAAGGTTTTCTGGGTCGCAAGGAGCAACTGCGCTCCTTCAATGGTTTGAAAGTTTGGAAAGCACATTCAGACATGTGCAATGTCCAAATGAGCGTAAGGTTGAGTTTGCATCTAGTGTGTTCGAGAAGCATGCTCTTACATGGTGGAATGGAGTGATGCGTGATAGGGGTGCCGATGTGGAGATGGCACAAAGTTGGGAATAGCTCCGAGCTCTCATGATGAGAGAGTTCTGTCCCCGTCACGAGATTCGAGCTTTGGAACGAGAATTTGACAATCTGAAACAAGACGGGGGAGAACACCATGCTTATACGGATCAATATGAGGAGCTCAGTTTGATGTGTCCTACGATGGTTACCCCGTTGGAGAAGGCAATAGAGAGGTATATCGATGGATTACCCGATTCTGTGCAGGATATTGTGACTGGCAGTAATGTTAGGATCGGAGGCTGTCATGATTGTGCTTGTTTGTATAAATTTGACAAATCAATGAACATAAAATAAGATTAAGTGCAGCGGAAATGAAAACAAACTTTGTAAACACAATCAAAGAGAAAATAGTTTGGTAAACAAATGCTTTACATTAAGTTGAATGATTCGATTACAAAGCAAATGATTACAAGCATGCTTACAAAACTAAGCTCCCCCTCAGCCTGATACTCCAGGGTTGGTTGCATAAGATGAAAGGATTAGACCTGAGGAGAAGAACCCACTCAGTCAATCAAATGTAATAGTACAGGGTACTGCTCCATTTATAGGCAAACCAAACCACTGAAGCATCTCAGCTGACGTCACCATGATAGTGACATCTAACAACCT
The DNA here is from genome assembly GCF_002127325.2 of Helianthus annuus. Lineage (NCBI taxonomy): Eukaryota > Viridiplantae > Streptophyta > Magnoliopsida > Asterales > Asteraceae > Helianthus > Helianthus annuus. The sequence continues at coordinate 35,941,917 of NC_035442.2, forward strand.
ATCAACCTCTAAATACTGTTCTATACAAACTACTGGTGTCTAACAACTGATTATAAGTAAAATACAAAACATAGGAAAACTACTACTTCACTTTCCACTGATGTAGCCTGAGCACTGATGTTGAGCATCAGTGCTTTCTTCAAAGGTGATCAGTCCTTGAATAGGCAGTGCTTGTGTCTTCAGCAGTACTTAAGATACATCAGTAGATAGAGCGTCAGTGTTTGTCTTCAGTAGTCTTTAGGGTTTCATCAGTGTTTGGTTCATCAGTTGTTCCATTGAGCAGTACTTGAGATCTATCAGTTGTTAGATAACCAATGTCAAGGGGAAAGCTTAATGTAAACAGCTGCTTATCGTGAATCCACTGTCGTGAACCTGTTTTGGCTTTCATTATCTGTTCCTCTGGTAGGGTTCAATCCCGACAATCTCCCCCTGGAACAGATAACGCCAAAACCCTTCATTATTCTGGATTTTTATTTCTCATCAGAAGTTCCTTAGCTTGTCTTTTAAATTCTTCTTCAAAATTCTTGGAACTTGAGTCATCCTCATCCATACACAGTGTAAGTTCAAGGAGATCCTGTAAATCTTCAACACTAAGGCCTAGTGCTTCTTTCCTTGATATGTACTTCACTTCACCATTGGATCTGACCAAGGTTAATACGTGGGACTTTTGATCAAACATCCACTTTAGTACTTTTAATCCTAATGGGTTTCTTGGGAGAGATTTATTTCCAGATGAGTTTGGAGATGTTGGCCTTGTGAAAAGTTGTAAGCTATCAGACATTTGTTTGAGGGCCATCTCAATGACATCATTTGCTGTAGCTATGTCTTCTGCAGTTTCTTTTTCAATTTGCCCTTGTCTCCTTTGTTGATCTGGCTCAATGTCTGATATTTCTATTGAGTCATTTGGTGATGCAGGTTTGGTTAATACCTTTTTGGCAAGGTCTTGAAGCTTAGCTGATCTATCTTCTTTTAGATCCATTTTCTTGATGGCATCCTTGAGGTACTCAGCTTCCTTTTCTATCTCATCTTCATTGGTCAATGATTTCCGTTCTTCTTGGTTTGACACAAGGATAGGATTGTCTACTGATGAGACCAGTGATTGAAGAGCATTTAATTGTTGTTCCAGCTTATTGTAGTCGGGCTTGATTGGAGTGCCTGAGACAGTTATTCTCCTTTTCTTAAGCCTTTCATAAGCTTCATCAGTGTACTGATTTGTCCATTTTGCTATGGCAGTGGCAGTATCCACTTTTGCATCCACCAGCTCCTGTTTTTTTCTCTTGTACTCAGATGTTAGGTCAGCAATGAGCTTTTTGTATTTGTTCCAGTTTGGAGCAGTCTTCTTCTTCCTTGGATCATTTTTAATCCTTTCAATTCTTTCTGCCTCATGCTTTAAAGCAACTATTGGCCATTCTTCAAATTGGTTTTCTTCAGCAGGATAAAATTTTTCTTTCATGATATACTCAAGATATTCCTTTCTTAGTTTATTTCGTTTTTCTTTCTTTTCTTTGTCTAGATCTTGTGCATAATCTTCCATCTGCTTGACTTTTGTGAGCAAGAATTCCAATTTTTCAGCAATGGCTTCGTCACTTTGACCTTCACATTCAATTTTGGCTCTTATCTTAGACTGTCTTGCTTTGAGCTCAAGGTATTCATCCACATCTTCTGGGACTATGAAGCCTATGAGTGAGGGGAATCTTCTGTTTGAAGGATCATTATCAGTGTAGAACTGTCTCATCTCATTTTTTATGGCTTCTAGTTCCAGTGGATATTTTGCAGCAATGGGATCATATTTGTCCTCATTTGCCTGAGTAAGTTTTCTTTTTCTGGTGTAAAGCTTTGCTGGTTGTGATGTGGGAATGGTAAGAGCAGTGGTGGATGGTTGACTAACAGCTGTTGTAACAACAGTTGTTTCAACCTCTGTTGTCTTTTGAGCAGGGGTTGGAGTGGTAGTGATTTGAGAGGTGATTTATGATTGACTAACAGTTGTTGAAACAACAAGTGTTTCAACCACTGTTGTCATTACAGCAGATGTTGTAACATCTGCTGTCTTTTGCTTTTTGGCAGGAGGTGATGATGGGGTGGCTGTTTTTGGTGGTGAGTTTGGTTTTGGTGATGGTGATGTGATCACAGATGATGATGATGATGATGATGATGATGATGATGATGATGATGATGATGGTGGTGGAGCAGTGGTTATGGTGGTGTGTGGTGATGTGGTGTGTGTTGATACTGCAGCTTTGGTTTAGCTATTCTTTTCTGGCTCAAGGTAGATACCATCTTCAATTCCCTTCTTCTTCCACTTGATCTTCTCCCCCTTTTTGGCATTATCTGGGAAAGGTACATTCATGAAGAGGACAGCGGGAGGAATTTTTCCAGAGGTACTTTGGATATGAGCCTTGATAGCTTTGATGTCTGCCTGAGTATCTTTAAATCTTGATTCCACCATGTTTGTCAGCTTTTGTACATGTATAGCATGCTGCTGATCAGCCATCTGTTTTTGTCTTTCCAACAGTGGTTGGAACATGTTCCATAACTCATTTGCAGCAGGTGCAGGTTATGCAGGTGCTTGAGCAGCAGTGGATTGTGCTTTTTGAGCTTTTAACAGCTATTGCACCATATCCTTTATTTCAGCAACTGAGGTCTCCAGATTTTCAACTCTGCCCGTCAATTCCTGATATTTTGAATCATCACCCAAGTTAATGGGATCATCTGAATCCCCACCAGCAGTGGTTGTACCAATGTGTGACTTAGGAACTGAATCCCAAAAGTCATTCATTGATGCCCCTTGTTCTTGGTACTAGAGACTTCTTTCTTCAGCACTTGATTGCCTTTTGAGGGTGCCAGTGGGCAGAACAGCCTCACTGGTGGTTCTCAGAGGTGCTATTGAAGAAATTGCTTTCAAGGGAGTCTTATGAATGAAACCACTGTCCAAATGTAAACCAGTGGGTTCAACATTTGTACTGGCTGCTCCACTTGAACTACTGACCGGAGTTACTTGTAACTCCTGCAGTGTAACCTCCTCAGTTGTTGCTGGGATAGCAGAGGTATAGACATCAGACCCAGTCACTTGTGGGAGTATACTCTCAGTGATAGGTGATTGAGAGGAACTGGTTTGTGTCTGAGCTACATTCACTGCATGCAACAAAGGTAGCATGGATTGTGGTAGTATGAGGGGTGAGGATAAAGGAGTTGAAAGAGACATGTCCTTGGGATCAGGACTGTGGAAGATGGATCCGAGTGGGTCCAGAGCTTCATATTGTGGGGTCCCTGTGTTTACAACCTGATCCTTTTGTGAGGATGCAGGAGGAGTTTGAGGCAAGGGTGGAGATCTTTCTTCCAACTGCTGTGAGGAAGTAGCAGTAGTGGTTATTGGTGACATTTGTGTTGTCACTGGCAGTGACTCTGGGATCTCATCTTCCAGATGTGCCTTTGTTTTGGGTTTGGGGGTTTTCTGGATGTTTTCTTTTTGGTCTTTTTAGTGGTGGCAGGTGTGCGTTTCAAAATAGTGGGTGTGCTACTTTGATCACCTGGAGCAGTGGGCTCAGCAGCCGATACCTGAGGAGCAGTTTCATCTGCCAAATTCTGCTCAAGCACCTCTGCTTTTGTTTTTATAGGTGCCAACATTCTAGAGAATGTTTCAGGCGTTAAACCCTTTATTTTAAAATGAGCACCTTGTTTGGGCAATTCTGCATCTTCTTTTTCAAATTTTTGTTCAAAATAATAGCTTAAAAACCTTGGAAAGAGCAGAAATGCTTTGATATCAACAGTTTTCACCAAATCATCAAAGATCTCCTGGGAATAATTAAAATTTTCTTTATTTAAAATAGCATATCCCAGGCATTGGATCTTTGATGGTATTTCATTAAAAGCAGTTGTTTTATTAGAAACACACATTAGAAGAGTGTGAAATAAAAACCTAAGTGTAGAGGGGAAATAACCTTTTTGTAAGGTATCTCTTTTCGATTGTTCTGCATACCCCCTATTCACGAAATCATTTTTCAAATCGGTTTTAGAGAAAGAAGTTTTACCTTTCAGATCATCGAGTTTAAAGACTTCTGAAATGGATTGTGGAGAAATTTGAATATTTTTACCCTATATCAAGGAGTTGATGGCTGTGACAACGTCTCCTTGTTTTTCAAGGGTAGCATTGTTCCAAAACTCTCTCTGGGTTTGTAGGTAAATGGGAGCGTCTGTTGTTAACAAAGTTTTGTACTTTGATGCAGATAAGGTGTCAATGATGGAGTCAAAGGTGTTGTTGATTGTGGGTTTTGTGAGTATACCCAAATAGTTGTGAGGGGATTTGTAACGGATTTCAGTGGGTTCAGCGGCCATGTGAGTGGCGTCTTTCGGAGCAGATGAAGAAGATGATTTTGATTTTGATTTTGATTTCGATTTCATCATTTTTGATGAAGAGGATCGAAGAAAGTTTCTGCGAAGAAGAGTGGGAAACTGCTTTGAGAAGAGAATTTTGGAATTCAATTCGACAGTGTGAGCCCCTGTTTAGGTTTATCCAGGGTTTTATTTAGGGAAAAAGTGAATGCTGATGTGGCAGCGGTTACAAAAGATCTGATGGCTAAAACCTGACCACGTGTCAACCTCTGATGAAAAGACGGAAAATGGAAGACAGTTATTTTGAGAGCCACTGATGAAACAACCATCAGTGGTTACAACGGTAATAAATGAAACAGTGGGAGCTTTTTACCATCAGTGGTTAGCATATCAGTGGATACAACATTGCTTTTGAACAACAGTGTATATCATGGAAATGAGAAAGCAGAGGTTGACTTTCAGCAGTGGACAGACTTTAGGAAACAGATGTTTGACCACAACAGTAGTTAAGGGAAAATAGTGGTAAATTAATGAAAAACCATTAACTCAGCAACAATTGGTGCAAACAGTGGTTGAACTTTTGACAAATAATTTGAGCACCTGCTTGTTCAGATGAGGGAATTGATTTTATCTTGTGTAGACACAATATCATGTCCAACATCTGTTGATCTGCAGGAATGCTATACTTTACAAATTTACATTTTAGATCCAAGTTGTCAATTTATTTTATCAGCAGTTCTTCAGGAATTTATGTTCTATATTTTACCACATGTTCATTATTCCTGACAGAGGTTTAGCATCCCAGATGATGAAAACTTTTTACTAAGCTCCTCATTTTGTGTCTAATTATCTGAATTAGAACATGAGTATCTCAGTATTTTAACAACTGTTAGCAATCAATTTTTGATAAGACAAATTTGAATTTGATATGACCTTGACATATGCACCATTTCCTTTTGATCTGTTTTTAAGGAAAGTAACTTCACACAAAAATAAGAAGATTACCTGCTGACCGGCAAAAGAAACTTTTACTATTTAAAACGAGTAAAAGTTCAAAATAAAAAAAAATCCGGTTTTATTTGAGAAAACACCTTTCTAAAAATAAAGGTTACTTTGAAAATAGCATCAAAAGGATCTGGTAACTTTCAAAAAGGCTTATGATCACATCATTCTCAATTTATTATGACCACTGTTTAGGATCATTTTCTTGTCAATTGATTGCAAATTCTTCTTTTCAAGTCAATCACTGGAGATACCATTGTTACCTGAATTTTTCTTGAATTAATGAATGCACACGGTTGCAGGATGACCATCGTTTACCCAACTTTGGACTCATAGGTGTTTTATGTTTATACTCTTTTCTTTTGACTTCAAAAGTTTTGAGATAAACACACTTTTGAGTTTTGTTTATTTTCTTCTTCCCTTTTTACCCTTCCCATTCATAAGTACAAAAATACTTATTGTGAGATATTATTGAGGGAATCCTTAATCCAGAATCATTTTGCAGTAATGTTTTGAGAGATCTGGCCACATTTGTACATGTTTTATTACCGAATCTCACATTACGTATAATTTGGACTGATTTGACCCCTGATTTTCTTAATGTGTTTTGACAAGGTTGATTTGGTCCTTTTGAGGATTCTCAATCTGCCTTTTAACACATAAGATTTCATGACTAAAGTTTTATTTCCCTCTTTCTAGGTTAGCAAAACACTAATGTTTATATGAACAGGGGTTTTGTTAATCTGAGGTTCATACTTTAGCATTAAACATGATGAGATCATCACAAATTTTATAACAACAGTTGAAATCAATTTTGAAGGATGATAGTCATACCATAGTTACCAAACATGTTTTCAGATCTGAAAACTATGAGTGATTTGTGTATGACATCACATGTTGTTTGAAATTTGTGTATATTATGACATCTTGGTTGTCTTTACAGAGTATCTGATTCATCATTTTGAACGTGATTTCTCGTTGCTCTGTTTTTCAACTAAATACAATCAACCTTAGTATCAATGAATTTTGAGCTGAAATGTTACGTCAAATTGATTGTTAGATCGAATTTGACTGTCCGGGCTCTGATACCAATTGTTAGGATCGGAGGCTGTCATGATTGTGCTTGTTTGTATAAATTTGACAAATCAATGAATATAAAATAAGATTAAGTGCAGCGGAAATGAAAACAAACTTTGTAAACACAATCAAAGAGAAAATAGTTTGGTAAACAAATGTTTTACATTAAGTTGAATGATTCGATTACAAAGCAAATGATTACAAGCATGCTTACAAAACTAAGCTCCCCCTCAGCCTGATACTCCAGGGTTGCTTGCACAAGATGAAAGGATTAGACCTGAGGAGAAGAACCCACTCAGTCAATCAAATGTAATAGTACAGGGTACTGCTCCATTTATAGGCAAACCAAACCACTGAAGCATCTCAGCTGACATCACCATGATAGTTACATCTAACAACCTATCAACCTCTAAATACTGTTCTATACAAACTACTGGTGTCTAACAACTAATTATAAGTAAAATACAAAACATAGGAAAACTACTGCTTCACTTTCCACTTATGTTGCCTGAGCACTGATGTTGAGCATCAGTGCTTTCTTCAAAGGTGATTAGTCCTTGAATAGGCAGTGCTTGTGTCTTCAGCAGTACTTAAGAGACATCAGTAGATAGAGCATCATTGTTTGTCTTCAGCAGTCTTTAGGGTTTCATCAGTGTTTGGTTCATCAGTTGTTCCATTGAGCAGTACTTGAGATCTATCAGTTGTTAGATAACCACTGTCAAGGGGAAAGCTTAATGTAAACAGCTGCTTATTGTGAATCCACTGTCGTGAACCGGTTTTGGCTTTCATTATCTGTTCCTCTGGTAGGGTTCAATCCCAACACAGTAATCCTACTACTGCCCGTCAAGCGATTGAGTTGGCTGCTACTCTGACCGAGTCTCAGGTCACAAAAGGGAAACTGACCCGTAAGGGTGATTAAAAGAAGTCAGCCGATTCTGCTCAAGACAAGGATAAGGGTAAGGGAAAGAAGAAGGGAGAGTCTTCCAAGAAGTCGAGGAAGCGCAAGGCTTCCCAGAACTTTGATGTCATCAACCAGAACCCTCAGAACCCACCAGCCCTAACTCCTGCGAAGAAGCAATACCCTAGTACTGCACCTCACTGTGCACGATGCAACGGTCACCATCTTGCCAGCAGGCCTGTAAACAGTGCACTACGTGTCGTAGACTTGGGCATCTGGCCAACGTTTGCCGTTTTGGCCAAAATCAAGCTGCTCAGGTTCTAGCACAAGCTTAAGGGAATGCTGCGAGATTCCCACCTGGTTCGTGTTTCAGTTGCGGAGAAATGGTCATTTCCGCAACAACTGCCCGAGGTTGGTAAATGCGAATCCGAACGAGATTGCGAATGTGAATCCCGCTCATGGACGAGCATTTAATCTGAACGCGAATGAGGCGAGGGCGGACAACGAGGTTGTTAACGGTACGTTCCTTGTTAACAATCAACTTGCTTCTGTTCTTTTCGATTCTGGTGCCGATAGGAGTTTTGTGTCGTTACCTTTTGAGCCTTTACTTGCGATACCTAGAACTAAACTGAGGAAACCCTTATCTGTCGAAGTTCCTACTGGTAAACCTCTCGTCCTTGATTCTGTTCTCCGTGGTTGTCAATTGAACCTCGATAACCATCTTTTTCCTATCGACCTCACACCGATGCAACTTAGGAGTTTCAATATTATCGTGGGGATGGATTAGTTAACCAAACATCATGCTGAGGTGGTTTGTTTTGAAAAGATTATTCGTATTCCTCTTTCGTCTGGCGATGTTCTAGAAGTTCGTGGCGAGAAACCATCTGTTGGTTTGAAACTTATGTCGTGTACGAAAGCCCAAAGTTGTTTACGAAAAGGATATGTTGCTTTTCTGGCACATGTCACCGAGGAGAAAGGCGAGAGCAAGAGTATTCAGGATATTCTGATTGTTCGGGAATATCCAGAGGTGTTTCCTGATGAACTACCTGGTTTGCCTCCAGTTCATCAAGTCGAGTTTCATATCGATCTTGTGCCCAATGCTGACCCGATTGCGAAAGCACCTTATCGTCTTGCACCGTCTAAGATGCAAGAGTTATCGGAACAACTTCAAGAGTTGTCTGATAAAGGATTCATCCAACCGAGTTATTCACCTTGGGGAGCTCCTGTCCTCTTCGTGAAAAAGAAAGATGGGTCTTTTCGAATGTGTATCGATTATCGTGAGCTTAATAAGCTTACCATCAAGAATCGATATCCCCTACCACGAATCGATGATCTCTTTGATCAGCTGCAAGGTGCTACCTGTTTTTCCAAGATCGATCTGCGTTCTGGGTATCATCAACTTCGTGTATTTGAAGAAGATATTCCCAAAACTGCTTTCCACACGAGATATGGGCACTACGAGTTCACTGTCATGCCATTTGGTTTGGCAAATGCTCCAGCTATCTTCATGGGCTTAATGAATAGGGTCTGTAAACCTTATTTATACAAGTTCATCATTGTGTTCATCGACGATGTTCTCATTTATTCGAAATCTCGAGCAGATCATGAGTAACACCTTCATTTGACATTGGAACTCCTGAAGAAGGAACAACTTTTTGCTAAATTCTCCAAGTTTGAATTTTGGCTTAAAGAAGTTCAGTTTTTGGGACATATAGTCAACGAGCAGGGTATTCATGTGGATCCTTGCAAAATAGCAGCTATTAAGGATTAGAATACGCCTACGACACCCACAGAGATTCGATCTTTTCTTGGTCTTGCTGGTTACTATCTTCATTTCATTTTGAACTTCTCGAAGATTGCGGTTCCACTCACTGCTTTGACTCAAAAGAATAAGCCTTTTGAGTGGGGACCTAAACAAGAAGAAGCGTTCCAAACGCTGAAACAGAAGCTGTGTGATGCTCTTTGCCTGATGGAAACGATGATTTCATTGTCTATTGCGATGTATCCAACTTAGGCCTTGGTTGTGTTCTCATGCAACGAGGTAAAGTTATAGCATATGCATCTAGACAATTGAAAGTTCACGAGAAGAACTACACGACTCATGATCTTGAGTTAGGTGCTGTGGTTTTTGCCCTAAAAATCTGGAGACACTATATTTATGGCACGAAGTGTTTGGTTTTCACAGACCACCAAAGTCTCTAGCATATTCTGAATCAGAAGGCGAATGTCGTAGCTGATGCACTTAGTTGAAAGGAACGAGTCAAGCTTCACTCTGTTCGCACTCTATTTGATCTTCAAACTCGTGTTCTTCAAGTTCAACAATTTTGTGTTTCACAAAATTTGATAGGTAAGGAATTACCACGTCAACTTGAGCTTAAACTTGAAGCGAAAGGCGATGGGTTACTCTATTTCAAGGATCGTTTGTGGATTCCAAAACAAGACGATCTTCGCACCTTGGTAATGGACGAATCTCATAAGTCTTGATATTCTATCCATCCTGGTGCTGATAAAATGTACAAGGATCTTCATACTCAGTACTGGTGGCCTGGTATGAAGAAGGATATTGCCTTGTATGTATCGAAATGCCTAACTTGTCTCAAAATCAAGGCTGAACATCAACGACCTTCTGGTTTGCTTGTACAACCAGAGATACCGGTTTGGAAGTGGGAGAACATTGCGATGGATCTCATCACTAAATTACCGCGTACATCTAAAGGTCATGATGCTATATAGGTTGTTATCGATCGATTAACGAAGTCAGCTCATTTTCTTCTGATTCGCGAGGATCTATCTGCTGATAAACTTGCAAAGATTTATGTTAATGAGATTGTATCTCGACATGGTATTCCTTTGGACATCATATCTGATCGTGATGCTCGATTTTCATCTCATTTTTGGAAGACCATGCAATCTGCTATGGTTCCCAACTAAATTTAAGCACTGCTTATCATCCCCAAACAGATGGACAATCTGAGAGGACGATTCAAACTTTGGAGGATATGCTTAGAGCATGCGTGATAGACTTTGGTGGTAATTGGGACTCTCATCTGCCATTGATCTAGTTCTCTTACAGCAATAGTTATCATGCTAGCATTAATATGGCACCATTCGAAGCTCTCTACGGTCGAAAATGTCATTCACCTGTTTGTTGGAATGAGATCGGTGAAGCTCAGCTTACTGGACCTGAGCTCATTCTGGAAACATCAGACAAAATCAAGAAAACTCGCGATAATCTTGTGACAACTAGAAGCCGTCAAAAGAGTTATGCGGATATGCGACGCAAGCCCTTAGAATTTCAAGTCGGAGACCATGTCCTACTCAAGGTGTCACCTTGGAAGGGAGTGTTGAGATTTGGAAAGAAAGGAAAACTTGCACCACGATATGTTGGACCATTTAAGATTGTTGAAAGAGTTGGAAAGGTTGCCTATCGACTAGAGCTACCTCCAGAGCATGGAAATATTCATCCGACTTTTCATGTGTCCAATTTGCGAAAGTGTTTAGCTGACGCTAATCTTCACATTCCACTCGACGAAATTCAAGTTGATGAAATGATGCACTTTGTCGAGAAACCGGTGGAGATAACGGACCGTGCAGTCAAACAGTTGAAGAACAAACGGATTCGATTGGTCAAGGTTCGCTGGGAATCCAAACGTGGCCTAGAGTTTAGTTGGGAACGCGAGAACCAAATGAAGGCGAAATATCCACAATTGTTCTCACAAGTTTCCTCTAGTTAAAATTTCAGGACGAAATTTCCTAAAGTAGGGGAGACTGTGACAACTATGCTCTGTAATCAATGTACAATGTAAAACAATGTTAATTATTAATAAAACAATGTGTTTTGGTGTTATTATGTGTGTTTTTGTGTTTGATGATTTTACAATTTGATTCGATTCGATTTCAAGCTTTAAATCAATTTCTAGGAAGTCATACGCAAACTGGTGCGTAAACGCAGTCACTTTAACGCGACAAACACTCCGAGATAGTGAAATAGGCTTAACATACCTTAAATAACCTTCACATAACTTAGAAATAAGTTTTGGATGGTTTGGTGTGTCGAAAATAAGTTTGTTCGATCGCAGAGACTATTTGTGTCAAACTGCGAAACTATACCGATTTATATGGTAACGAACATTCCGGAACTTGATCATAAGTTAAACATACCCTAAATATCCTATACATAGCTTAGAAATAGGATTTGAGGGGTTCGGTATGCTAAAATAAACTTATTTGATCAATATGGACTAAAAGCGTCAAAAAGTGCATAAGTTTGCATTTTCGCGCATATCTTACGTTCTGAATATATCCAGACACCCAAAAATTTATGTAATCATTAAAATATTTTGTTTTAGTGATTGGCATGATAAAATTCTATTCGACGCTTAATTTGGATCGTTTTTGCGTTAGTTACGATTTCCATCGTAATTAACCAAACAACGCAACCGTACGACCAAACGAACTAACATCCGAGATGTTTTTGAGCATATTTTAAGTTCCCTATACTTTAACTTCATTTTAGATCCTTGAAATGGGGTCAATGGGGCTTAAACGTGTCAAAAATGCATCAGAAACCAAGTTTTGGGCATGCAGGGGCTAAAAGTGTAAGTCTGTCAAAGTTCTTAGGCCTGGGGCGTAAGCCCAAGCCTATTCTTACGTGGCCAGCGTCAGACTTACAGGTCAGAAACATTGAATCTGGACTTTGGGCTTGTTTTTGATGGTTTTAATGGTTGTTTTGGGATACCATCTGCTCATTTTGATGGTTTAACATGTCCCCCTTGTATTCTAATACCATGAGCCCACATGTATGGCCAAGATCTTTCCCCCTTTAGCAAGAAACGATCCTAACGGTGAACCGAAAACTATAAATAGGCATGCCCTCCTTCCATTTCTACTCACCCTTGATCTAATTTCTCTAAGTTGAAGTTACAATACTTCACACCTGAGATTTTAAGATCAAGTTCTCCCTAGCTTGGACCCTTTGTAAGCTTCTTTCGTTCTTTTATCACTTTTCGAGCGTGAAAGTCGAACAGTGTTTGACTTTCTGCTTTGACCACGAGTTGGTCAACACGAAGTTCGTTTGAACTTCGCAACGTGAGCGTAATCACGATGGTTATAGTCCCTAGTGACTATACCTACTGATTACCACGTTGACTAGGCATACTAACGAGTCGTAGTTTCGGTCAAAATGCGCATTTAAGCGTATTTTGCAACCAAACTACTCTTGGTATCAAAACACTTTGTTTTGATATCAAAACCTGTTTTCTAACTTAGTTAAGCATGTTTTAACATGCTTAGCTCGTCACTTTTAGTTTAGTGCTTGTTTAGAGTCGTAAGTCAAGCGGTCTAAACCACCGCTTAGACTTTCGAACTTGACCAGTTTGGTCGATCACTAGGATCCGACCAAGCATGTATAGTGACCATAGTTGCATAGGGAATAACCTTCCGAGGTTATACCATATGGTCACCTAGTTTAAGTAGTTGTATGATAGGTCGTTTATATGCCTTAGGTAATTTACCAAAATGCCCTTTTCATGCATAATTGGATTTTAAGCATATGTAACCTAAGCATTTGTCACCTAACTGTTGGTGCAGTTGTCTGTCGACTACATCTTCGTTCGAGTCTTAGGGCAGGGCTGATTGTATTGTGAGCAGTAAACGAGAAATTTTGTATTAGATTTAGGATCGCTTATATGACCCAATTAGATAGTAGGATCGCTCGAATGGCATAGATGCTGGACCGCTCGAGTGACATGATGTTGGATCGCTCGAGTGGTAAGTGTTTGGATCGCTCATATGGACTTGTCCATATAAGCGACCCATGACTCCTATAAGCGACCCATGACTCCTATATATAGGAGGTCATATGAGCGGTTCCAGTAGAGTAGCAGCGTATGTGTGTGTTTGTCAAGGTGTAACGGCGAAGCTCTGCCCGTTTGTCTCCAAGAGCTTGTAATTTGACAGTTAATCAATACAAGAGACGTTAAGTAGTGAAATCAAGCTTTACGAAGACTAATGAATTCCGCCTCTGATTTAGTCTAAGCACTCTTCTGAACGACTCATCAGATCGACAAACGATCCTACAAGTGGTATCAGAGCTCAGGAGGAAGAGTTCTTACTGTTTAGCTCGTTTTTCACTTGATATTCTCACTTCTACACCTTCTTTTCTTAGTTCGAGAAGTTTTAACGGTCGGAATCGTCTCAAAATCTCAGGGATTGTGCGCAACTACACAGAGACAAACACTGGAAAGTTTCGTGCCAAAATTCGAAGTTTTAGCAGGTCAAAACATGTTCGTTATGTGGATCGCTCGAAGTGACATCATTGTGTACCGCTCATAGATCATAGTTTGGACCGCTTTTACGTACAACTTTGATTCTGGTTCGCTCCAAAATTTATAAGTTGGACCGCTCGAACAGACAAGTTGAACCGCTCGAGCTGACAATTTCTGGATCGCTCGAATTGATATTGTTTGGATCGCTCGTATTGACATTGTCCGGATCGCGCATACGAAAATTTTTGAACCGCTTATTTGGACATCGCTTGAACCGCTCGTTCGAACATCCTCTAGTCCGCTCAATCGCTTTTAGGACAGTGTTAGTTCGCTTTTGTGGTTATTTGTCTGGACCGCTCATCTGATCAATAGTTGGTTCGCTTATTAGTCAACTAGCACGTGTTGGATTTGTGAAAAAATGACGATGCTATTTGATGAACAAGAAAACATTAAGCTAGAGGATTTTAATAATTGGTATATGAGAAATATGGATACCGATTATAGAAATGTAAAATCGGACACTTGGGCTAAAAGTTTTGAATTATTCATATGCCAAAAGGAGGAAACGTTGAAAGAGATAGAAAATCGGTTTAAAATCTTAACGGACAATATGTGGTATAGGGGTATTAGGATGTCAAATGATGAATATCTATCAAAAGTGACAACTGCTTTACCTGCTAAATGGGATGAGTTTATGGTTGAACTAAAACAGAGAGATTTCTTTCCAGAACTTTTTCCACATCAGTTCTTTAATGAAGTTAGAGCAGAGTGGTACAAGGAAGAAAAGAAAAGGAGGGAATTTTTGTCTGAGATGGAAAAGAATTTAGATAGATTGGAGCTGGATGTACTCATTGAAGTTGATAGAAGAGTTTGTGTATTTCTTGCAACAAAGAGTACTCTGAAATATGATATCAAAAGGAAATGTTATATTGATGATAATATGAATCCTTTTGATTTTGTTAAACTCTTTCGTGCAGGAATCGACAAGATGGAAACGAAGGATGCTCCAAAAGATGAAGAATCTGTAGAGCTTGAATCTTCAAGTTCTGCATCAGTATGCTTAAAATGTGACAGCTTCAAGACTGAAAATGACAAACTCTTGAAGGATGCGGAAAGTTTGACATCGGAAGTTAAGAAGTTAGAAGATGTGAAACAAGCTGATGATAAACAGATTCTTATGTTGAAGGAAAATTGTGAGAAACTGAAAATTGAAAATGACAAACTGTTAAGTAATTTGAACAGTTTGACATTTAAAAACGAGAAGTTGAAAGAAAATGTAAAGGTTTTTGAAAGCAAACAGAAATCATTAGAAAATGAAGATTTCTGGATAAAATTGGAGAACAAAAATCTGAAAGCTAATGAGACAAAATTTCAGGAACAGATAAAAGTTCTGGAAAATGAAAAATCTGTTCTTGAAAACATGAAGAATGAGAATGAAAAATCTATCAAGTCTCATCTTGAACGAATTTCTCAGCTTGAAAAAGAAGCTGAGAATTCAAGAATCAAGATTGATGAACTTGAAAAGAAATTGATAGGTTTTGTGACTCAATCAGACAGTTTGAATTTTCCCTGTCCAAAACCAATCAATTATGTTCCAATGAGTGACAATGTCACAAACTTTGACAAAGTCAAAGTTAAAGATTGTGATGAAAAATCTGATGATAAAAAAGAAAAATTTCAGAAAACTGTTCTGCAATCAACTGAAAAGGGTGAATGCTCGAAGCAAAAACCTTTGAAGAAGAAAGCAGAACAGAAACAAAAAATTAAAAATGAGAAAATTGTTCAAAAAGATATTAAAAGTTCATCAGATCGTTCATCCAATCAAAAGAAAAAAACACAAAAAGTAAAAAATGAAAACTCAAAAATTGTTGTTAATAAGTGGTGCAGGTTGGACCACAGTGCTAAAGCGCCAAATCCAGCAAACTTGAGGAAGGAATATCACCAAGCCAAACAATGCTTTGATCTGAGCGTTTGGACTCAAAATGGTGATTGGTACGATAACAGAGTGTGTTACCGATGCGGTTATCAAGGACGCATTGCTGTTAACTGCCGGAATTGGAGTTATGAGACCAGACGGTGCTTTAATTGCAACATCAAAGGTCACATTGCCAGAGATTGCCCAAGGAAATCAAACGAAAGATTGAGGGCTAATTCTCAGAAATCGGCAAAGATTCCAGTCAAAGTCAAGCCCCAGGAACAGAAGGTTCTAAAACCTAAAGTTCAAGAACAGTCAATTCAGGAAAAGAAAGTTAAACTTTCACAGGGGCAGAAAGACAGACTGAGGAAAAAGAGAAAGAAGGCAAGAGAATATCTGGAGAAGATTTTGTCCTCGGGTTCACGGGACAAACAGAATAACAGTTCTGATGAATCTACTCCCTCAGTTGCAAAGACAAGCAAAAAGAATTCACCAGATACAAATCTGGGGACAAAAGAGGAGAAGAAGAAGAAGAAGGTAACATTCTGTGGCGATGAATCTGTTTCTTCGGAAACAAAGGAGCCACATGTCGGCGATGAATCTGACTCAGTAAAGTCAGACAAGCCACATTCAGGCAATGATTCTGGTTCGTCAAAGCCAGAAGAGCCATTGGTTGAGGAAAAATTGTCGAAAACACCCAAGGCTGGTCGGGCTTGGGTGGATCTTTTTAAATGAAAAACCCTGACTTGCCGGAGATCCCAAGATGGTATTGTGGATCATGAATCGGCATCTTTCTAAATCTGTTTGTGAAGCTGCAGGACTTGCCGGAACTCCCAGGTTTGTAAGCGTGGAGTAGGAATCGGCACCTTGAGAATTCAACCAAAAAGATGGTAATTGGTTGAAAAACAGGTTTGAAAAGCTTAATTGCTATATCTACAAGTGGTTGTATGTTCGTGATTGTTTTAAATGGTTCAGAATGAGAACTAGTTGATCTTACTAGTGGTTAAATCAGGGTCATTAATTTGGACTTGATTTAATTATCATTCAAGAATTTGGTAAACAAAGTGATGATTTGAACCCCATTTTACAAACGGTAAAAACAACGAAACTTATTTTCCGGAAAAACCATTCTGATTAAAACAAACTTAAGTGTTTTGAAATCATTATGGGAAAATAGTTTGTTGTGAGGGGGAGTTCTGATTGTTTATGCCAAGTGGATGGAGAATTGAAGTGATTCTCATCAAGTTGTCAAGTTTGTACAGTTTGTTTCAAATTTTCCCAGAAAATCAAAATTGAGACATATTTTGATTTTAGGGGGAGTAAAATTTTAAAAAAAAATTAGAAAATTTGAAAATGTCAAAAACATTGAAAAATTAAAACTGAGTTTTGTTGCGAAATAGGAGGAAATGATAGTAAATCAGTGGACTATCACAGCACGCTAAAGATATGTAATGCCAAATGTAATAAACGATCTCACTGATGATGTGACGATAGGTTTTTGTACATTTAGTAGATTTATTCGGGATATAAACCTAAAATTTCAAACTTGTGAAATTCGTGGGGAACACTACTTGGATATATAGGTAACCCCTGAAATCTCGTTTGAAAGGTCTCGTATTCTGATATACTAGGTGTTTATACTCTATGATGTCTGGGGTATTATTCCGGGACTTCTGCTGAACGGTAGTTCTGACCTAGTCCTTGGATAATACTTTCCGCAAAATGCTTGAAATATAGCATAAAGCCCTCAGTTGATTAGACAATAAAATTGATAATCATCTGTTGTAGCTGAAAAGATCCTCTAAAGGGGACACACTGCTAAGTCGAAGCTGATATCTCTCTGCTGAACGGAAGTTCTGACCTGAGATCCCTCAGTTCTCGCATCTTTCCCCTAATTTATGTACAGACATCATTGTAGTGTTCATACCTGTAAGACTGAATATTGGGATTCTGGATACGGGAGTATATTCAAGAGGTGGGACACATGAATTGAACTAAGTTTATAAAACACTTAAATAGTATCCTGAATAGATTGAAAATTGTATGAAAATTTAAGAGGACAAATATATCGTCAATCAACGTGAATCGTTTAGAACTTAAAACGATTAGAAGCTTAACGGTGCTTGTGATGTGTTTCAAAAACTGATATGATCCTCTTGCACAAACTCACAAAATATGTTTGTTTTGCATTTAAATTTCTGTCTTTACATTTACGTTTCATATTTTGAAAATTCAAAAAGATTTTCGACAACTGATGTTGAAGAGCTGATTTTCAAAATCTCAAAGGCTAAACTTGATGAACAGACAGGTTGGTTAAGTGGTTTGAAATGTTTAAAATGATTCATTAGGTTGAATCAGAAATTGGAATGTTTCAAATTTGTGAATCAGTGTTTAATTGTAAAAAATATCAAATGATTAGTTGATTCATTAAGTTGAATCACAATTATTCTGGTTTGTGATAGAGTATTTGAGTTTTGCAGGTTTCTGATCCTGTTGCTACAGATAGCCAGGAGACACATCAGAACCAGAGAAGAGCTTAAACAGAGAAAGCCAGGAGTTGATTTCGATGGTGATAACGATTTCCAGACAGAGATCCCAGCATGATGATAGGGGGAGTCTGACGAAAGTTAGAGCCAGAGAAAGATCCAGGTATATGATTCTAGGAAGGAATTCCTGAAGAAGATTTGATTCCAGGCAGAGTTCCTGAAGAAGACCGAACAAGATTGAAGAGCTGTGAATGATTGAAGACTCTCACTGAAGATTCCGTCAACATTCAAGGGGGAGTCTGTTGGTGCAGTTGTCTGTCGACTACATCTTCGTTCGAGTCTTAGGGCAGGGCTGATTGTATTGTGAACAGTAAACGAGAAATTTTGTATTAGATTTAGGATCGCCTATATGACCCAATTAGATAGTAGGATCGCTCGAATGGCATAGATGCTGGACCGCTCGAGTGACATGATGTTGGATCGCTCGAGTGGTAAGTGTTTGGATCGCTCATATGGACTTGTCCATATAAGCGACCCATGACTCCTATATATAGGAGGTCATATGAGCGGTTCCAGTAGAGTAGCAGCGTATGTGTGTGTTTGTCAAGGTGTAACGGCGAAGCTCTGCCCGTTTGTCTCCAAGAGCTTGTAATTTGACAGTTAATCAATACAAGAGACGTTAAGTAGTGAAATCAAGCTTTACGAAGACTAATGAATTCCGCCTCTGATTTAGTCTAAGCACTCTTCTGAACGACTCATCAGATCGACAAACGATCCTACACTAACTGATTATGCAACATAATTAAACGTGTTTAGGCATGTAATACTTGTCATAGGACTAGTCAGATGTCTCGAACGCGTTTTACGCGAACGACGCGTTAAAGTAGCGTAAGCTACCTAAACGGGTCGTTACAGGTCGAAAGCACTTAGGATAAGTTCCGATTTAGAATGTAGGCTTTGTTAAACCATATCACATGAGTTCCTACACTCATTTGGTTTACAAGACCTTATTCTGTCCGATCTTCCGATTTAGGTGTCGATTTATTTACTAGTGATCCGATTATTAGGTGCTGCTTGAGTTTCCTTGGTTTGATTGAGCTTGGCGAGTTCTTTAGATTGAGGATACTTTGCACTTCAATGTGAGTACATAGTTCCCCTATTTTACTATTTTCAATTGTTTTGGGGTGATTCATATGTATTAAAACGATTTCGATATTTTAACGATGGTTTCAAAAACGATTAAGATGGTTTATATTAAACTAATAACGATTTTGATAATGTGAACGAACTTGTTGGTTGTAATTACATAACGAATGACATTCATTAGCTTTGGCCGAGCCGACCAGTATTAAGTTATGGTACCATAGGATCTGACAAATCCCGTTATCAGACTACACCCATGGTTATGTGTGGGGGTTATGTAGGTAACGACCGAATCTGATGATTGTTAACTTACCCTTTGGTGGTTTGATATTGCGAGTTTCGAGATAGTCGAGTCACGAAGGTTTGGATGTTATTAGCAAGACGACCAAAAGTAGTTTCACAATTAAAACGAATACGATTTTAGGACGAGTTAAACAATTTGAAACGACTTAAACGAGATAAACGATTTGGTTAAATGATTGGTTTTGGGTTGTGATTAGATAATGGGATGGGTGTAGCATGATAAAAGCATGGTAGATACGCCGTTGGTACATCTTATATATAAGTTCTTTTATGTTAGTGCACTATGTCTATTGACTTCGTCTTGTATCATGTTATAGGATAGGATAGGATAACCAGTGCTCGAGGTGATTGAAACTGATTTTAGTGGATATACTAGTGATTCCGCTTGAAATGATCAAGTGCAGTTTCAAGCGAAATCAGACTTATGTGATTCCGCTTGAAAGAGAACTTGATCAGTTCAAGCGAAATCAGCACTAGTATAAATAGGGCACTTGTATTTTCATTTGGCACGGATCCAGAACTTGTAACGAGGTGCTGCCAAAATTTGTCCAGGTTGTAATCTATGCTAAATCATTCATAGTGGCAAATTAAAGAGTATCAAGCTGTTTCCACGTCCGTTTCACTGATTCCGCCTTTGATTCGGATATAAAGCTCTTCTGATCGACTCGTTCGGGTTAAACAACGATCCTACAAGTGGTATCAGAGCTCAGGAAGAAGAGTTTAGCTTGATATCATCTATTTTCTGACTTCTACACCTTCTTTTTCAAACTGGACAAGATTTCATGGTCAGAATGGAATGAACTTTTCACCGAACATGCAAAACAGTATTCTAACAAAGCCTTGAAAGTTTGAGACCGAAATACTGATTAAAAATGACAAAATTGGACAGAAAACCAGATTCCGCTTGAACGAACATTGAGATTCCGCTTGAAAAATCAACATATTTTCGCTTGAAATGTTGATTCCGCTTGGAATTTGTGTCTGGTTCCGCTCGAAATAGTGTTTCCGCCTGAAAAGTCACTTGATTTCGCTTGAAGTGGGGGAATCAAGTGATTCCGCTTGAAGAACAGATCTGATTCCGCTCGAAGTGCTAATCAAGTGATTCCGATTGAAAATTATATAAGTGATTTCGCTCGGAATTCTTATTCCGCTTGAAAAGAGGATTTTCGTGACGAGATCATTTCACGTCAACCGAGTGTCAGTCTGTTTAAGGATATTTGATATTGTTTGTACTGATTTTGTTTGTTTGATTGTTTGTCCAGGTTATTCAGGATCAAACCATGGCTGAAGAATTCTACAACACGTTTTTCAATGCGTTCACATCCGAATCTTCCAAGATTACAACTGTTACACCAAAAACCATCACGAAAGCAATCAATGAGAACATCAAGCATGATAATTTATATGGAACACACTTAAAGCCACCAACTCTGGAAAGCATTGAGGATTATACTTGGTGGAAAGAACGGTTTCTCAACTGGGCGAAAGCATATGCACATGAGAGCTGGTTCTGTTTAGAGTTTGGATACGAACGACCAAAAGATGATAAAGGCGAAGAACTTCCATTTAAGAAATTAACCAGGGAGGATAAATCTGAATTTGCCGCCGAACAGAGAATTATTGCCTTAATCCAGTCGGCAATTAGAAATGATATTTTTGCATTGCTTAATCATGATGGGTCGTCAAAATCTGTTTGGGAAGTTTTACGTGTTAAAGCTGAGGGGGGTAAACAGATTAAAAAGATCAAAATTGCGTTGCTTAAAAAAGAATTTGATCTATTTGATAGTTTAAAAGGAGAGACAGTGAGGCAAATGATTGAGAAGTTTTGCCATTTAAAAATTGAACTTGAGAGATTTGAGATTGTGAAAACAAGAGAGGAAATTATTGACAAAGTGATTGAAGCGTTACCACGAGCTGATCAGTGGCAAACGTTTGTTTTTATTTTGAAAAATGATGCTTTGTATCAAACAATTTCTCTTGATATGTTATTTGAAAAGATTGAAACTCATGAGCTTGAATTGCAGAAGCAAAACAAGATGAGCAGTTCTTCACATCAACAGAATGTTGGCTTGTACTACAAAGGAAGTTTACCGTCGGTGAAAGTTGAGTCACCAAAGACAGCATTCAGTGGTGAGAGGACAAAAGAGCCAGAGAAGAGCTCATCAAGTGATGATCCAGGTTATCATTCATCGGCTTCAAAAGCTAGTTCTGAAGAAACAGAGGAGATATTGTGCAACATTGCTCTCAAATTAAAGAATTCTCCTGCAATGAGTATCAATACAGCTAAGCAACAAATGAGTTTTCTTGCATCGGTTCTGGAATCATATGAAGGTCTTGTAGCTAGAAAAATTGGAAACTCAGAGTTAACCAAAGAAGACTACGACCAGATCGATCCAGAAGAGATGGAACTCATTGACATTCGTTGGTGTTTAGCAAGCTGCATTCGCAGAGCTCAAAGATACATGGAGATTACCGGAAAGCATTCGTTAGGTGGTCCGTCAACGAAGCTTGGATTTGATAAATCTAAAGTGACCTGCTTCAGATGCAAGCAAAAGGGCCATTTCGAAAGAGAATGTAGAAATTCTGAAGTTGCTGAATCTGAGAGACCTTTCAATGATGATTATTATCGAAAGGCAATTATCACCGAAGCAGAGAAGAGCCAAAGACGATTGAAGATAAACCAAAATCAAGAGCTTATTTTGTAATTCAAGATGATGATGGTTTTGACTGGAGTTCAATTTGTCCAGAAGAAGATCGTTTAGAGAACGTTCGAAAAACAGCTCATGGCAGAGCTATGACAGAGGAAAGAAAGTTTGTTTTTGTTGCTAAGATTCAAGTGGAAAACAAAGACAAAGATACAGCTGAAATCAATAAGAAAACCAGAGAAGAAATTCTAAGTGAGAAAACTTATCGTGAAAGAAACATTGCGTTGAACAGAATGAATGAAATGCAAGAAGAGTATGAGAATGCTGTCAGCAGCAAAAGATGGGATAAGAAGAGAGAATGCTACTAAAACAGAGAAGGAGAACCAGTTGTCCCGAAGAAAGACATAATCCTTGAAGATGTTCTTCTCATAATTCCTTTAAGAGCCGAATACTATAGAAATGTGTTGAAAGATGACACGTATGCAAAAAGGCATGAGAAGGAAATCAAATATGCCATGACATCGTGTTTGAGAAAAAGAGATGAAGAGAGAATGAAGAAGAATGTTGAAGAGATGGTAAACAATCTGAAGAAAGTTGCTGAAGAGGTTAAAGCTGAAGCTGTTGAAGTTGAAGTTGAGAAAGCTGTTACTGAAGAACAGCAAGCTGAAGAAGTCAAGAAGGAGAAGGAGAGTTCAATAGCAGAAAAAGTTGAAAGTTCAATAGATGTTGCTGGTGATGCTGGTGATGAAGTTAGTGTTGAAGAAAAGCAGAATGATGCTGATCAGAAGCAAATAGAGACTGCTGAAAACACCGAGGTTCCAATCACTGAGGTAAATTCTGATTCTGAAGTTTTAAAACAAGTTGAACAGTGCAAGAAATGTGTGACACCTGTGTCGCTTCCATCATCAAACAAATACCAACCCAATGAAATATTGTATTTCATACTTGGGATTTGTAAAAATATGTGTATCGTTTGCACATATCAATTCTTGTCCGATTTCAAGCTCTAAATCGCTTTCTAGAAGGTTATACGTGCTCTGATGCGTAAATATAACCAGTTTAATGCAACAAACACTCCGGAATAGTGAAATAGGCTTAACATACCTTAAATAACCTTTACATAACTTAGAAACAAGTTTTGGAGGGTTTGGTGTGTTGAAATCAAGTTTGTTCGATCGCATGGACTAATTGTGTCAAACTGCGAAACTATACCGATTTGTATAGTAACGAACCTTCTGGAACTTGATCATAAGTTAAGTATGACCTAAATATCCCTTACATAGCGTAGAAATAGGCTTTGAGGTGTTTCATGCGCAAAAATAAACTTTTGGTCATTCAGGGACTAAAAGCGTCAAAAAGTGCACAAGTTTGCATTTTTGCTCATATCTTCCATTCTGAATACATCCGGACATCCAAAAATTTATGTAATCATTAAAATATTATGTTTTAGTGATTGGCATGATAAAATTCCATTCGTCACTTAATTTGGATCGTTTTTGCGTTCGTTATGACTTCTGTCGTAATTAACCGAACAACGCAACCGTACGACCAAACGAGCCGACATCCGAGATATTTTTGAGCACATTTTAAGTTCCCTATACTTTAACTTCATTTTAGAGCTTTGAAATGGGGTTAACGGGGCTTAAACGTGTCAAAAATGGGCTGAAATGCATGTTTCTCAAGTGCAGGGACCATTTTGCAATTTCTGGAAAGTATCAGACCTGCAGGGTCCTTACGGACTGTATGGGCATGGTCTTACGGTCCGTAAGCATGTCCCAGATCAGCAGAAATGTTTTCCAGCTTGATCCAGCTATTCCACACACTTGCAAATGGTTTTTGATCAATCTATGGGCTATATTTGATGGTTTTCAGTTGCCCGTGGTATCCAAATACCATGTGCCCACTTATACGGATGAGATCGAAGCTCGGTTTTCCATAAACGATCTTAACGGTGCAAGGAAATCTATAAATAGCCCACCCCTTTCACTTGCAAACTCACACTTGATCTGATTTTGGCCTTCTAAGTTGAAGTTTATACTTCATACCTGAAGGTAAATTGGATCAAGAGCTTGCGGGGACCTTTTGTAAGTATTCTTTCGTTCTTTTCATTCGTTTTTATCGTTAAAGTCAAACTGTGTTTGACTTTCTGCTTTGACCAGTTTATGGTCAACGCGAAGTTTGTTTGAACTTCATAATGTGAGCGTAATCACGATGGTCATAGTCCCTAGTGACTATACCTACTGATTACCACGTTATCTAGGCTCAGTAACGAGTCGTAGCTTCGGTCAAAATGCGTATTCTCGCGTATTTTGTAACCAAGCTACTTATAGGTATCAAAACCGTTTGTTTTGATACCAAACCTGTTTTCTAACTTTGTTAAACATGTTTCGACATGTTTAGCTCGTCACTTTTAGTTTAGTGCTTGTGTAGAGTCGTAAGTCAAGCGGACTAAACACCCGCTTAGACTTTCGAACACGACCCGTTTGGTCGATCATTAGGATCCGACCAAACATGTTTAGTGACCATAGTTGCGTAGGGAATAACCTTCCGAGGTTATACCTTATGGTCACCTAGTTTAAGTAGTTGTATGATAAGTAGTTTATATGCCTTAGGTAAATTACCAAAATGCCCCTTTTCATACATAATTGGTAATTAAGCATATGTAACCTAAATTTTTGTCACATAATTGATTATGTAACATATTTAAACATGTTTTGGCATATAATACTTGTCATAGGGCTAGTTAGACGTCTCGAACGCGCATTGCGCGCGCGACGCGTTAAAGTAGCGTAAGCTACCTTAATGGATCATAATGGGTCGAAAGCACTTAGGATAAGTTTCATTTTAGTACGTAGGCCTTGTTAGACCATATCATATGAGTTCCCTTTGGTTCACGAGACCTCATACTATCCGATCTCCCGATTTAGGTCCGGTTTATTTATTTAGTTATCAATGTTAGGTGCCGTTTGATTTCGTGCTCCCTCTAGCTTGCTTGGTAGTTGTTCAAGACTCCTAAGCACTCTCAAGTGAGTACATAGTCCCCACTTTTACTGTTTTCAAACTGTTTGGGGTGAAGCATGTGTACCTATCTGTTATTTTCATGTTTTCAAAAGTATAATTGATTATACATATTTGTACTTATCTTTTTACAAACTGAATGATTATTTATGATTTGAACTCTAATGTTTCAAAGATTATGAAATAAATGTTTGGAATAGTACTTATTTTTGATCACCAGACCGGTTGGTAGTATGATATAGCGCTATAGGATTTGACACCCCATTCCTGTTGTCATGGAATGTTTGAAACCAATTTGTTGCTCCATCCAAATAGGGATTGCCTTTGTGGTATTTCTATAGTCTCAAAGGTGTATTTTGATGCACTAGGTCTGAATGAATTCTTAAATCACATTATTTTTGTATATTAAGTTATACTCCCAAAAGTATAGTTTGATATGCTCTCATATGGGATATTGTACAAAAACCAACATATATTTTGTTAATCATTAAAACAAAGTTTGATATGTTATTTTCATAATCCAAAGCATAGTTTTAATATGTTATTTTCGAACCAAAACATAGTTTAATATGTTATTTATAAATCCAAAGTATACTTTTAATATACTACTGAAAATTATTATTTTTACCAACTAAAGTATATTTAATATACTATCTATTTAACAATTGGGGTTTGGTTAGTGTTTAGATAACGGGACGGGTGTAATGTGATGAAAACATGGTAGATACGCCGTTGGTACTTCTTATATATAAGTGTTTTCATCGCATTACATATCGTGGCGTTAGTTAGTACACTTGGGTTAACGGTTTTGGAACTGAAATATATTCTAATATATTATTTATTCGACTTTCTTAAATCAAAGTATATTTTTATATATACTATAAACCTTTTTATCAAAAATATTGTTTTTCAAACAATATATTTTTATACAAACTTATTCTACTTACTTGTTTAATTTCCTATGTATTATTATTTTATATCATCTGATTTCTTACAAATGATTTATAAAAGAAAACCTTTTACAAGGATCATGACTACTTTTCTTAAACATTTTTCTTTAAACTCATAAGTCATGAATCCTAAATAAAATAAAACCTATGTATCTCACAGGCATTTTTATGCTGACGTACCTATTTTTACACATGTTTCAGGTGCTGCTTTGTGATGACTGATGATATATGCTACACTTAGGATGGACTCGTGCCTTAGGGACTTTAAAACTTGAAAGATAATAGTTGTACTTATTTGATTGTATTAAAACAATGAGTTCATTTATTCAATAAAACGAAATTATTTATTCCATGGTTGTGAAACAATGATTCTGTTACAACACTCCCCGATGTTTCCGCCACGTTTGGTTGTTTTACGTGGTCGGGGTGTGACAAAATGCATGGAAACGTGCAGAGCTTGTACTGAAAAAGATGAGAAATTCAGAACAAGATATCTTGAATTCACAAAAATCGAAAACATTTTCAAAGAAAAATGCAATGAAATGCTAGAAAAAGAAAAAGTTTTAAAAGAAAATGATGAAAAACTTTCAGAAAAATGTAAAAAGATAGAAAAAGAAAATAAAATTTTGAAAGAAAATGTTTCGAAAATGACAGAAGAATGTACACAGAAAGAAAATGTGTGTCAAGAAATGAAGAAAGAATATGACTCTATGAAATTGGCATATCATATTACAAAAGAGTCATATGAAAAGTGAAAGACGAAATGAAATATGCTCAATCTAGAATGAATTATCTTTCTGAAACAACTAAAGAGCTTAAACGAATGTATAAAATTAAACAAGGTGTTGTTAATTCCTATATTGAGGATGTTGCTAAGCTGAAGCGACAGATTGCTGATTTAGAATAGGACAACAACAAGTTAAAAAGTTATAACGTGTCGTCATATGTGCTTGAACGAATTTTCAATATAAAACCGGGAGATGGTGAGTCTGAGCAAAACAAGAAAGGCATTGGCTCAGAGTTTCATCAAGTTCCACCACCGGAAAAGTTTGCATTTTATGATGAAGAAAAGGTCGAAAAAGCTTTCAACATGGTAGATCAATTGCCAGACAACATTGACGTAACCTATTCCAAATATGATGATTCTCATGATTCAGAGGTGGTAGGTAAAGTCGTTGAAAGTGTGTTGAAAGAAGAGTCGGTTGATACAGGTAAGTCTGAATCACAAGATGAAAATGAAGGTAATTTTCATGATGGATATCTTAAAAACACAAAATCTGAGAAAAATTTGAATGATGATTCTGTTGGATCTGAGTTTCTTTTTTATTGTATTTTTGTTTGAAGTTAAAATGAAAATGGATGAGTTGTGCAGCGGAATTAAAATGATAACAAACTTTGGATACAATCAAATGAGAGTAATACTTTGATCAAACATCTTTACACAAAGAACCGAATGATTGAATTTATTTCAAACACGATTACAATGATGATGTATGAATGCAAACTCCCCCTCAGCCAGAGCTCAGTAGTTTGTTCGTGCAAAGAAGACGAATGATGTGAAGAGCTAATAGAACAGTACAAAGTACTGTACTATTTATAAGCACTTGCAAACTACTGAGCATCTTTAGCTGACGTCACCATGAAAGTGACATCTAACCTCCTAACAAACTCTAACCTCTGATCAATACAGACACTGCTTGTGTTAACTACTGCTATTACATTCTATTACATAACAAACTATAGAACAACTGCTGCAACCTTCTACTGCTGTGAACCCAGCAGCACTTGTCTGGATCAGCAGTGCTTGACTCAAGGCAGTAGATTGAATCAGCAGGACTTGAGTCTTCATCAGATCTTTAGTTGAGCAGCAGTTATTGGTCAGCAGTTAGTAAGATCAGCAGATAGGAGGTCATCAGTTGTTGTAATCACTTTCAAGGGGAGAGATATGTATATCAGCATCTGCTTATTCTGAATCCACTGAGCTGATCCAGTTTTGGCTTTACATTATCTGTTCCTCTGATAGGGTTCAATCCCAACAATCTCCCCCTGGAACAGATAATGCCAAAACTCTTCATTATTGTGGATGTTTTATTGCCTCATCAACAGTTCCCTTATTTGACCTTTAAATTGTAATTCAAAGTTCAGGGCATCTGTATCTTCATCATCCCTGCTAAGTGGAAGATCAAGGAGATCCTGCAAATCTTCAAGACTCAGGCCAAGAGCTTGTTCCCTTGATATTATCTTCACTTCTCCACCAGACCTGAGCAAAGTCAATACGCGGGTCTGTTTGTCAGTTGCCCACTTTTGTATTTTTGAGCCTGGTGGGTTTCTTGGGAGATGTTTATTTGCAGAAGTATTTGGAGAGGCTGGCCGATTCATCACTGGCTGAGCAGTGGGAGCAGAATTTTCTTGTTCAAGTTCTTCTTTCAACGCTCTTAATACGCCTTCTTTTAAAACCATATTGCCCGAAAGAATATCCTGAACTGTCTCAGCTCCTAACTGGCTTTGTCTCCTCCTTTTGTAAGAGGAAGTACCAGCTGGAGCAGTGGATCTCCTGATTTGCAGCTTTGATGGTCCTTTTGAAACCGCTGCTTCAGGGTAGTCAGGTTTTTGAGGGATTTTAGGATCTTTCTTCCTTAATTCCTCCAACCTTTTGTAGGTTGACCTGACCAAATCTTCCTTCCATCTAGCAACTTGTCTTTTGGTGCCAAATTCAGCAACAATCAATTCTTCTTTCATTCTTTTTAGTTCCAACTGCTTTTCAGGTGCATTCTTTTTGAACTTTGCCCAATCAGGAGGAGCGTGAGTGACTTTCCTTTTTATCATAACTTGAATTCTGGCTGATTCAGCTTCAAGCTCTGGGATAGTCCACTCTTTGTACATGTGTCTCTCTCCTTTGTATTTCTTGTAAAACATGATGCTTTCAATGTAGTCTTTCTTCAGAGTTTCAGCTGCTCTTTCAGAAATTTGTTGACTAACATTCTTTGCAAAACGTTCCAGGGAATTGACTTGTGTAAGCAGATATTGATTGTATCTTGAAACTTCTTTGTCAGATTTCCCTTGTGAGTTTCTTTGTGAGATATCCTCTGCTTGTTTGGCCTTTATTTTCAAATACTCATCAATGTTTTTGGGCCATGGATATCCTTTGATTGAGGGCAAACTCCTTTTGGCAGGGTCATCCTCAGTATAGAAGGATTTTATCTCTTCTCTGACAGCTTCTAGTTCAAGAGGAAATTGAACACCTGCAGGAGGTAAAGGTTTGTACATTGGAACAGAAGAAAGTGGAACTGGTTTTGGTATATTGACAAGAGCTAAAGGTTTTGAAGATGTTTGGGGTGGTGAAGTGACATCATCTTTAGGAGTTAGCCTCCTCCTCTTTATTTGAGGAGGGACTGATGATGTTTTGGATGGAAAGGTGGTTGTAGTAGCAGTGGTTTGTGATAGACTAACAGCTGTTGAAACAACTGGTGTTCCAACCACTGTTGTCTTTACAGCAGATGTTTTAACACCTGCTGTCTTCTGCCTTTTGACAGGAGGTGATTGTGATTTTGGTGGTGATGGAGGTAAAGCAGTAGATGAAGTGTGTGTTGAGGTGGTGTGTGTTGAAGTGAGGGTAGATGTTGAAACTACTGAGGTACCAACAGCAGTTGATACAACAGAGGTTACAACACCTGTTTTGGGAGGTTGATTTTGAACAGACTTTGAACGCCTGACCGGAATGGATTTGGGTAGCCTTACTTTTCTAGTAGGCTTCTTCTTTTCATCAAAAAGATTTTCATCATCTTTTGACCCTGAAGTACCCTGATCCGGATGATCCACCTTGGCTTTCTTTTTGGCCTCTCTATCCTTTTTTACACAAGCAAGTGCTTCTGCAAGTGCATTTGTAGTCTCATCAATTTTCTTACTACCATCTGGCAAAGGGATCTGCTTGGTCATATTTGAATTTTCTGGTGCAAGGTAAAGACCATCAGTTATTCCCTTTCTTCTCCATTCTTGAATTTTCTCCCCCTTTTTGGCATTATCTTCAGGGAGTTGATCAATGAAGAATACTGGTAGATGAGCAGTGCCAGTGGTGTGCAGGATCTGAGTTTTGAGAGCCTTTAGATCAGCCTGAGTGTCTTTGAACCTAGACTCCATAGCATTTCTCAGCTGTTGAACATGTTTTTCATGTTGCTGATCTGCCAGTTGTGCCTGATGATGGAGATAAGGTTGAAAGAGATTCCAGAGCTCATTTGTAGCAGGTGCTTGTTGTAGAGCAGGTGCTTGAGGTGGAACAACAGTGGATTGTACCTTTTATACCTGTAACAACTGCTGGAGCCTATTTTTGAGCTCTGCAACAGAGTTATCAATTTTTTCAACACGATCCGTCAATTTCTGGTACTTTAAATCATCACCCAAATTAATGGGATCATCTGATTTCCCACTAACAGTGGTTTTATCAGTGGCAGATGTAGGGAATTTATTCCAAACACTAACCACTGATGCCCCTTTTTCTTGGTACTGGGGTCTTCTTCCTTCAACACTTGACAACTTTTTGATGATGCCAGTTGGATATATAAATCCACTGGTGGTTGGCAGAGGTGCTATGTAAGGAATTGCCTCCAAGGAAGTCTTATTAATGAAACCACTGCCCAACTGTAAACCTGTAGGTTCAACAGTTGTAGTGGCTGCTTCACTTGGATTACCACAAAGAGTTACTTGTAACTCGATAGGTGTAACCTCCTCAGGTTTTGTTGGTGGGTTAGCAATGGATGATACAGCAGGCTCAGTCATTTGTTGAGGTATATTCTCATTGACAGGTGATTGAGAAGGACTGGATAGTGCCTGGTTCAAGTCAATTGCATCCAACAGTAGTTGTGTTTTTGGTGGAATTGAGGATGTGATGGTGGGTTTAGAAGGCGGAGTGGCTCCGGGCATTGAGCTGTGGATGATGGAGACAAGTGTATCCAGAGCATCATGATGTGGTGGCCCTTTGTGTACAACCTGTCCTTTTTGTGAAGAAGCAGGAGGAGTTATGGTTATGGGTTGAGATATTTGTACCAACTGCTGTGAGGAAGAAGCAGCAGTGGTTTCTAGTGACATTTGTGTTGTCACAGGCATTAACTCTGGTATCTCATCTGCCAGAGTTGCCTTTTTGATTGGTTTGGAGGGTTTTGGATTTTTCTTTTTGGAAGGCCTTTTTGGTTTGGTAGGTGTGGGTTTCAAAACAGTTGTTCTGCTGCTTTGATCACCTAGAGCAGTAGGCTCAACAGCAGATACCTGAGGAGCAGTGGTAGCTGCTAAAGTCTGCTCAGGTACCCCTGCTTGTGTTTTGCAAGGTGCTAACATACGGGAAAATGTTTCAGATGTTAGAAAGTTTATTGCAGTTATTTCACCTTGGTCTATTAGAGACAAATCATCCTTACTGAATTTCGTTTGAAAATAATAGCTTAAAAACCTTGGAAACAGTAAAAATGATTTGCTTTCAACATTATTAACCAAATCTTTAAAGATTTCCCGAGAATAGTTAAAATTTTCTTCTTGAAGAATCGCATATCCCAGATTTTGGATCTTTATAGGGATCTCATTGAAAGAAGTGGTTTTGTTTGAAACACATATGAGGAGGGTATGAAATAAAAATCTTGGTGCAGGAGGAAAATAACCTTTTTCTAGAGTTAATTTCGTCATCATTGTGGCTTCATACCCTCTTTCAATGAAGTCAATGTGCAACTCGTTTTTAGTGAAGGAAGTTTTACCTGCCTGGTCATCGAGTTGAAAGACTTCGGAGATGGATTGTGGTGTAATGTGGACAGCTTTACCCTTTATGGAAGATTTGATTTCAGTGACAATGTCTCCTTGTTTTTCAAGGGTTGCATTCTTCAAAAACTCCCTTTGGGTTGCCAAGTAGATGGGTGCGTCGGCTGTGAGCAAAGTTTTGTACTTTGATTTTGCCATGATGGTGATAATGGAATCGAAAACATCTGTGGTTCCTGGTTTTGTGAGAAGACCCAGGAGATTGTGAGATTTTTTGAATGGAATTTCAGTGGTGGTTGCCTTTTGAGAGGCTGTTTTCGAAGATGTTGATGTGGGTTTTGCAGATGACTTCGATTTTATCATTTTTGAAACGATTGATCGAAGAAATTTTGTGGGAGATGGAAAGAAAAACTGCTTTGAGAAGAGAATTTTTATGAATTCAATTCGACAGTAAAACCCTGTTTGGATGGTGAGTGGGGAGTTTTATAGGAGAGAGAGTGAATGCTGACGTGGCAGCCGTTACAAAAAGTCTGACTGCTATATACTGCCCACGTGACAACCACTGGTGAAAATGAGGGACAGTACTTTTGGTGAAAGCAACGGATGAAAGCAGTGGAAAGGGGGCAGTGGATGATTTTTACTATCAGTGGATAGCATATCAGTGGATAAGACACTGCTTTTGAACAACAGTGGTTATCAAGGAATGATAGAACAGAGGTTGCCTTTCAGCAATGGGCAGACTTTTTGAAGTAGAGTAGACTTTTGAACAATCAGTGGTTATGGCAGACTTTTAAGGATTTTAATGAAATTTTCATTTTTAAGCTATTTTTAAGGATGGATTTTTGATTTTCTGAAAACATTTTGTTGCTTTTATTCATGGAAAAACAAGATGTTGCTTGTTATTCCATGTTTAGCATCCCAATCCTAGAGACCAGACTTTCAAAAGTGGCTGTATCAAGTGCTTTTGTGAGCACATCTGCCAACTGGTCTTTAGTTGGGACATGATGCAGAGAAATCAAACCTTTTTCATAGCAATCCCTCACAAAGTGATGTCTGATGTCGATGTGTTTGGCGGTAGAATGGGAAACCGGATTTTTGATGATATTTTCTGCTGCCTGGCTATCCAGCATAAGTGGTGTCTTTAAGGCAGTGATATCAAAATCCAGTAACTGATTTTGAAGCCACAGGAGTTGGGCTGTACAGCTTGCAGCAGCAATGTATTCAGCCTCAGCAGTGGATGTTGAAACTGTTGCTTGCTTTTTTCTTTGCCAAGAAACTATGCAATCACCTAGAAACTGGCACCCTCCTGAAGTGGACTTCCTTGTTGTGTGACAACCAGCAAAGTCACTGTCTGGAAAACCTGAAAGCTTGATATTCCCATTAGCTGGATACCAGATACCAAGTGTGGGAGCACCTTTTATGTATCTGAGAATCCTTTTTACAGCAATGAGATTAGATTTTCTGGGAGCTGATTGACTTCTTGCACAGACACATGTTGCAAACATGATGTCTGGTCTGGATGCAGTTAGGTACAATAAAGACCCAATCATGCTCCTATAAAGTGTTTGGTCAATCAGCTCATCCTTTTCATCAGACATGACCAGCTTATTTGTGGCCATGGGTGTGCTGCATGGTTTACAATCATTCATATCAAATTTGGTTAAAAGTTCTTTAGCATATTTGCTTTGATGAATGAAAGTTCCATTTTGCATTTGCTGTACTTGGAGACCAAGAAAGCATTGCAGCTCACCCATTGCACTCATTTCAAACTCAGTTGTCATGAGTTCTCTAAACTCTTCACACATTTTGGTACATGTGCTTCCAAAAATAATGTCATCCACATAAATTTGGACAATCATTAAATCTTTCCCTCTCCATTTAAGAAACAGTGTTTTATCAATGGTACCTCTTTTGAAACCATTTGAGAGAAGAAAGTTGGAAAGAGTTTCATACCAGGCCCTTGGTGCTTGTTTCAGGCCATACAAGGCTTTGTTTAGCCTATAGACATGATTAGGATAAAATGGATCCTCAAAGCCTGGAGGTTGACATACATATACCTCTTCTTGCAATGTACCATAGAGGAAAGCACTTTTGATATCCATCTGAAACACCTTCATGTTGTGGTTGACAGCAAAGGCCAGGAACAGTCTGATAGCTTCCAATCTTGCAACAGGGGCGAATGTTTCATCATAATCAATCCCCTCTTCCTGTCTGTAACCTTGAACCACAAGCCTGGCTTTGTTCTTGACAACAATGCCCCTTTCATCTGTTTTGTTCTTGAAGACCCACTTTGTGCCAATGGGACTGACCTCTTTTGGCAGTGGTACAAGCTCCCATACTTGTTGTCTCTTGAACTGTTGGAGCTCCTCTTGCATGGCTTCTACCCAGCTGTTGTCTTTTAGTGCCTCTTGGTACTTGACTGGCTGATGGAGTGATAGAAAACCAGCAAAAAGACAAATGTTTTGGGTTTGGCTTCTTGTGAGCACCCCTTCATTTATGTTGCCAATGATTTGATCAGGTGGATGAGATCTCAAGAAGATTAAATCTCCTTGGTATGGTATGATGGCATTTGTTGGTGAAGGCTGCAAATGTGTATCATCTGAGCTAACCACTGCTGGTGACTTTGATGACCCAGCAGTGGCTTCAAAAGGTGGTGGAATGGGTGGTAATGGAGTGGACCACTGCTGACTTTTATCCACTGTTTGAGGACTTTTGTCAGCAGTAGTTGAGGATGTGGAAGCAGTGGTAGATGGGCTACTTTGATCAACAACTGTTGAGGTAGCAGTGGTTAAGCTTTGACAGTTGTTTTGAACAACTGATGCTTTCCCTTTTGTGGAAGACCTTTGAGGGATGATGACTTCATACCCATAGTCTGGTGTTGTATCCTCTGATGGACCTGCACTGTTAGTCTTGACAGCAGTATTTTCAAATGTGAATTTTTCAAGATCAAACAGTTCAGCAGGATTTGTTGGGATTTTCATTGATGAAAGTTCATTGAACTTTACATCCAAAGTCTCCTCCACTACCTTGGTCCGTGCATTGAACACTTTGTAGGCCTTGGCAGTGGTTGAGTATCCCAGAAAATAACCACAATCAATTTTGGCTGCAAATTTTGAAATGGAATCTTTTAAGTTCAAAATAAAGCATGGGCAGCCAAATACCTTGAAGTATGAGATCAGTGGTTTGATTTTATACAGAATTTCATAGGCAGTCTTTTTGTGCCTGGGGTTGATTAAAACTCTGTTCTGGACATAGCAAGCAGTGTTTACTGCCTCTGCCCATAAAGTTAATGGCAAACCTGAATCTGCAAGCATGGTTCTGGCAGCCTCAATCAAAGTTCTGTTCTTTCTCTCAACAACCCCATTTTGCTCTAGTGTTCTAGGGATGCTGTACTGCCTTACAATCCCTTTCTTCACACAGAAGGCATCCAACTCCCTATTTTTAAATTCTGTGCCATTGTCACTCCTAAAGCTTTTCACTGGAAGATCAAATTGCTTTTCAACCTGTATCACAAAGTCTTGCAAAATGCCTGCAGTTTCATCTTTAGAGTGCAAAAAGAAAGTCCATGTAAACCTAGAAAAGTCATCAACTATAACTAAACAATATCTTTTCTTTTTGAGGCTCGTGACTTGAACTGGGCCAAACAAATCCATGTGCAGCATTTGCAAGCACTGGGTTGTTTTGGACTCCTCAATGGACTTGTAGGAACTTTTATGTTGTTTTCCTTTTAAACAGGAAATGCAATGTTCAGGACATGAAAACAATTTTTGTGGAAGGCCTCTCACCAAACCATTTTTTGAAATTTCAGTTATTGTCTTAAGATTTGTGTGTCCCAGTCTTTTGTGCCAAAGTTCTGTCTCTTTGTTAGAGGCAGCTGAGAACAGACAGGCATCAGCTCTGAGACACTCTTTAGACATGTCAACAACATAAACATTGCCACTTCTTTGAGCAACAAGTTTAGTTTGACCATTTTTAATTATTGCTTCAATCTTTTTGACCATTTCTGGTCCAACAATCCTACAACAATCTTTTGTGAAGAATGACCCAAACCCTTTGTCACTCATTTGAGACACACTCAGAAGGTTGAATTTTAGATTGTCTATTAGATTGACATTTTCAAATTTTACATTGCCAGATTGCATTGTGCCAGACCCCAGAACTTTCCCTTTACTATTA
Source organism: Helianthus annuus (assembly GCF_002127325.2). Lineage (NCBI taxonomy): Eukaryota > Viridiplantae > Streptophyta > Magnoliopsida > Asterales > Asteraceae > Helianthus > Helianthus annuus. The sequence goes on from NC_035442.2 coordinate 35,977,858, forward strand.
TTTCCAAAGGATATATCACCCCCACCATGGATTTTAAAGTCTTTGAGGAGGGCTTTACATCCTGTCATGTGCCTGGAGCCTCCACTATCTACATACCATAGACTATCAAAACATGCAGAAGATCCCTGCACATGAAGTAAAAGGATTAGTTCCTTAAGGACTCCAAAGCCAACAGGGCTTTGGATGGGGTCTCAACAGTGTCTGGTATGGATGCAGTGTGATGAGCAGTGGTTAAGTCAGGGGTTTGAACAGTTTTAGTACTGTTTCTTGCTAACCACTGTTGGGGGTCTTGCCCAATCAACTGCTGGTAACCGAAAGGATGCCTATTCACTCTGGGTTTAGAGGGCTTTTTGTAGACCTCATAAACGTGTGGAATCCTTTGGTAAGACTGTTTTTCCTTGCCCTTTCTGAATTGATTGGCAGGAGGTGCATCAGTAACCTGAACATCTCTTTTGACAGATGTTTGGTTCAGCTGTTTTGTGACAACTGTTTGAACTGGCACAAACAGTGGTTGTTTCTTTGTGAACTTGACAGATGGTGAAGATGCTGATGAACTCAAGGATGTTTTAGCCATGTACTCATTCCTCTTTTCATTGAAGTTTTTGAGGTACACACATGCCTGAGTTTTATGGTTTGTTTTACCACAAACACTGCAACTTTCAGCTGAAGTAGTGACACTTTTTTTGGTGAAGTCATAAGCTTTTAGATGGAAACAATCTTTTGTTAGATGGTTCCTCTTCTCACAGAATTCACAAAACAAGTTATCAATTTTCTCTTTCTTCTTCCTCTTTTCAGACTCCTTTGTAGCAGAGGTTTTGACCCCTGCTGGAATATCCTTAACAGTCATGACTTTAGCTTTTGGAGCCTTAACACCATCAGTTGATGTAAAGTCCATTGGCTTGAAATTTTCAAGGATATCACACTCATCAGACCATCTTGGTTTAAATTGATGATTTTCAATCTCCTCAAATGCAGAGGGACCCACTGGTCTGTCAAGTGTGATTTTGTTACCAAGTGTGTCAGTGATTTTCACTTCTTGGCCATCCTTGTTTGTTGGGATGAACTCAGTAGTTTCATCAGTGGTTGAGACAGATTTTCCAAAAGCAGTGTTTTCATCATCATGTTTTCTATAACCAACCCCAAATTTTACATTGCTTTTTATCTGTTTCTCAAGCATAACCTCATACCCTTTGCATGATTCCACCCATTTTTCACAAGTGATCTGGGTGGATTCTAACTCCTTTTTGCAAACTTGGTATTTTTCTACCATAGTTTGGAGTTGGGTTTTGGTTATGCTTTGCTCTTCTTTCAAACTGCTAATCTCTTTTTCTTTTTCAGTCAACTTGTTTTTAAGTTCTTTTAAAGATCTTTCAAATTTGACTTCATCAGTTAAGATTTTGTTCCTAAGGTTTTCATTCACCTCTTTGATGTTAGCAAAAGCAATAATGCAATTGTCAGAACATAGTTTTTCTAGAACTTGAAGTGATACCTTGGCAGCAGCCATCATTGCACAATCACATTTAGGATTCTCTTCCTCATCAGCTCTCTCTTCTTCCTCACCAGTCTTTTCATCTTTCTTGTCTTCTTCGGACCATAGATCTGTCATTGGTTCAATCAGGGTACCTGAACTTTCTCCCAGCAGTATTTCATCAGTCACAGCAGTAACCACTGCTTCAGTCACCTCTTCCACTGTTTCAACCTTCAGCTGTTCCTCCTCAGATTCAACCCCCTCCTGTATTGGCTCTAATGCCATCAAACAAAATTCATTGTGAGAAGAATCATTTGAAGCATATAGTGCAAAATTTTCATCATTAAGATTTTCAGGCATACTGCTCCAGTCAACAAACTCTTGACTAAAGAAACTTTGTTGTTCAGGTTGTGTAACTACTGGAGCAGTAGTTTGAGGTGCAGATTGCACTTGTGCCTGGGGAGCAGGGGTTTGAACAAATTGGATCTGTGGAGCAGCTGTTTGGACATAATGCACTGGCATAGGGGCAACAGCATAGTGAGCAGTGTTCACATGTGCTGCTGGGGCATATTGGGCATAGTGCACAGTGTTTTGAGTTTGAGGTCTAGGATTTGAACTAGGGTGAGTGACTATGGGACCAGTTGTTTGACTCCTACATTCCCTAGCAAAGTGTCCCAACCTGTTACACTTGTAACACTTGATTTTCGATTTATCCAACCCAGCCCTTAAGTTCCCATGAAGACCTGGAAATTTTCTCCCAGTTCTCTTATAAAACATGCTAGTTCTAACACTTAGCAAGGCCAGTTGGTGCAGGATGTCCATTTCTTCTAGGTCAGTGGGGTCGAAATGCTGTAAATCATTGAGTTCAAAGCTTAAATTGTCTGACATCTGGTTTTCATTTGCAGTGAATGCATAACCTGTAGAGTGAGGATCAGGGTTGTTAAAGTTTGCACCAGCAGTTATGTCAATGAAGTGATCATAACCCTAATCCTTACCACTACCACCAGATTCTTCTTGACCCAGAAGAGCAGTGTTACCGAATGAATAATCATCAACGGTTTTCCCTGACTCTTGTAACTTCCTTTTCTGGTTCAACTCCCTCTCAAAGGTCAGGAGTCGACCATGGAGTTGGGTCAAGGTCAGATCCTTGAACTCAGGTGCAGTTCTGGTGACAATAGCTATTGTGTCCCATTTTTCTGGCAGTGATCTGAGGAACCTGCTATTTTGAGTCGAGTTTGAAAACATGACCTTAACAAGCCTCAGTTCACTGATGAGACAACTGAAACGCTCAAATTGCTGAGTCAGTGATTCACCTTTAACATGACAAAATGTTTCATACTGTTGGTTCAGGATTTCCCTATTGTTTTCTATGACCTCTTCGGTACCTCCAAACTGTTCCTTAAGTGCGTCCCACAACTCTTTGGCACTGTTACAATGTAACAGTCCAGCATATATTTCGTTGGGGAGCGCTAATGCAACAATACTAAATGCTTTAGCATCCAGTTCAAATTTTTGATAATCCGTTTCAGTATAATTTTCAACAGGTTTAGGAACTTGTTTTTTAGCATCTTCAGCGCTTGGCACTGTAGGAACATGAGGACCAAAGATAACAGACTTCCAACAACCTGTGCTTTGTTGAGCGAGGATGTGACCCATCCTCCTCTGCCAGATGTTGTACTCATTTCTTTTTAGCATAGGTGGTTTAAAGAGTGAGCCAATGTTGTTTTTATCGTCCTGAGATTGTGACGTCATTCTTGTTGTTTTATAGGTACTGAGAAATCAACTATAATGGTGATTAATCCTTACTCTGTTTTTCAACGACGAACAAACGAGCAGTATCAACTGTTTTGAGCTGAACTATTTACGTCAAAATGATTGTTAAATCAAATTTGACTGTTCTAGCTCTGATACCAATTGTTGGATCTGAGTTTCTTTTTGATTGTATTTTTGTTTGAAGTTAAAATGAAAATGGATGAGTTGTGCAGCGGAATTAAAATGATAACAAACTTTGGATACAATCAAATGAGAGTAATACTTTGATCAAACATCTTTACACAAAGAACCGAATGATTGAATTTATTTCAAACACGGTTACAATGATGATGTATGAATGCAAACTCCCCCTCAGCCAGAGCTCAGTAGTTTGTTCGTGCAAAGAAGACGAATGATGTGAAGAGCTAATAGAACAGTACAAAGTACTGTACTATTTATAAGCACTTGCAAACTACTGAGCATCTTTAGCTGACGTCACCATGAAAGTGACATCTAACCTCCTAACAAACTCTAACCTCTGATCTATACAGACACTGCTTGTGTTAACTACTGCTATTACATTCTATTACATAACAAACTATAGAACAACTGCTGCAACCTTCTACTGCTGTGAACCCAGCAGCACTTGTCCGGATCGGCAGTGTTTGACTCAAGGCAGTAGATTGAATCAGCAGGACTTGAGTCTTCATCAGATCTTTAGTTGAGCAGCAGTTATTGGTCAGCAGTTAGTAAGATCAGCAGATAGGAGGTCATCAGTTGTTGTAATCACTTTCAAGGGGAGAGATATGTATATCAGCATCTGCTTATTCTGAATCCACTGAGCTGATCCAGTTTTGGCTTTACATTATCTGTTACTCTGATAGGGTTCAATCCCAACAGATTCAAAAGGACTGGTTTATACCATGATTGGATCGGACAAATTATTCTTAGATGGTGTATTCCTGATTCAGAATGTGATTTCAGAAAAGGTTGATAAAGTTTTCAAAATGGTTGAGAGTGAGAAATCTGAAATTTCAAAATTTGCTGGAAAAGGTCACAAAACTTTTTATAACAAACCTGGTTTCAAGAAGAAAAACATGAAGGCTGGGTTGGGTTATAAAAAGAAACAGAATCAAAACAAAAATGAAACGCCAAATTATCAGGCAAAAATGAGTTTTGTTCATGGAAACACTTTAGCAAAAGAGAAAGAACTCAAAATTGGACGACAGTCTAATGAAGAGTTCGTTGCTCAGAAAAAGCAACAACAACAGGTCAAAGATGTTTCGAAAAGGACATGTTTCAAATGTGATCAAATTGGTCATCTTGCTCGCAAGTGTCCAAATCTCAAACCTGTTGATGTTGAGATGAAAGAGAAGTCTGATGGTGTTCAAAAATAGAAATCTGAGGATGTGAAACAAAGGTCAACCAGATTTGATTCAAAACAAACTTGGAGGTATAACATAAACAAGTTTGCTTCGAATCAAAATTGGAAATCTAACCCTAACATGTTCGATTAAGGATAGACCTGGAATTTTCACACACCCAGATTCAGAACAACGCAAAGTTGGAAAACATCAGTTGATATGACAAAATCTCAAGAGTTTTGGAAACCAAAAGTTGTTGTTCAAAATCAAAAGATTCAAAAAGAGACACATTTTTATAAAAGAGGTACTCCTAAAGGTCAAACATGGAGTGTTAAGAAACCAATGACTGTTGTAAAAGATGAAAAAGTTGAAGATAAAATTGATAATGTTTTTGAGAAAAATGAAAGAAATTATCCAGTTTTACCTGGAAAGATTCATGTTCAACTACCTGAGTCTAAACAGGCTTGGGTTGCATTGTTCAAATGATCAAATTGTTGCATGTGCAGGTGCTCAAGAAAACCAAAGATTGTGAGAATGAAAGTTGGAGCAGCCTGGCACATGGAAAGGAGGAAGAGGCTGCTGGACCCTGTGTTGGTTGAAACAGGGAGTTTATTTGTTTTTCTGTACATAAATAAACAATATTTTCAAAAACCCTAAAAAATTGAAAAATGAAAAACCAAAAATATGTTTTTAGTTTGTTAAAAACTTGAAAAATCAAAAATATGTTTGTTTTTAATTTTTGTCAAAAATAAAAAATTAAAAAAAATATGTGTTGATTGAATAGGCCGAAACCCTCACGGCGGAACAAACATGATTACTTTCACAAGATTGAAAAACGGTTTTCAAACTGTCGAAAATCAATGGGTTGTAAATCATGGGGGTACTTTATGTTAGATTTTCTGCAAATCAGTTCACAGTTAGCATAAAATGGATGGCGAGACAAAGCTATCAGTATTGGTTGTTAAAATTTCTTTAATGATTTTGCATTTTAGGGGGAGAAAAATTGTCAGAAAATACAAAAACATTAGAAAATTTGAAAAAGCCAAAAACATGATAAAATTCAAAAAAAAAATTGACTTTTTGTGTAAAAAGAGGAAATGATAGTACATCAGTAGACAGTTACATTATGCTAAAGAATTGTAGTGATTAAATAGTGTTAAACAGTCTCACTGATGATATGCCGATATGTTTTTACACATTTAGTAAACTTTTCCGGGATATAAACTTAAGCAAGTTTGAATTTTGCTTATTTCGTGGGGAACACTACTTGGATATATAGGTAACCCCTGAAATCTCGTTTGAAGGACCCCTCTTTCTGAAATACTAGGTCTTTATACTCAGTGATATCTGGGGTATTATTCCGGGACTTCTGCTGAATGGAAGTTCTGACCTAGTCCCCGAATAATACTTTTCGCATTGCTTGAAATACAGCGTCGCCCTCAGTACAAAAAATGATGAAACATTGCAAAATGCTAATCATGTGCTGTTGTAGAAAAGATCCTCTAAAGGGGACACACCAAAAGTCGAACCGTCATCTCTCTGCTGAACGGAAGTTCTGACCTGAGCTCTCATGGTTTCGCATCTACCCCTTACAAATATCATCTAGGTATACTCACCTGTAAGACTGAATATTGGGATCTGGATATGGGAGTATATTCAAGAGGTGGGACACATGAATGAGTTTAAGTTCTTAAAACACCTAGTTCGTATCCTGAATCAGTTGAAATTTCTGTGAAAATTTAAGTGGATTAGTATATCGACAGTCTAAGTGAATTGTTTAATTCTTAATGTGTAACTAAGCTCAACGGTACTTGTGACTTGTCAAAAATTGATATGATCCTCTAACGCATACTCAAACAAAAATATTGTCTATAAATATGTTTGTATATATTTCTTTACTGCTTTATATTTTCAGAAAAATATAAAAAGATTTTTGATTCTGCTTTATTTTCGACAACCGATGTCTGAAATGCTGAGTTTCAAAATCTATGTATGTTGATTGTGTTTCTGAAAATAAAACAGGTTCATTAATTTGAAACTTGATATCTTTTATCAAAAAAAATTCAAAAACAGTTTGTGATATCTCCAAGGTCATTAATTTGGACTTGGATGATTAACTGTGGGGAATTTGGATGCTTATACTGTTAAAGAGATAGTTTCTGATCTTGTTCGCTGAAATTGCCAAATCAATAAGTTTGTTGATAGGGGTAGTGGTTTAGAAGGTTTGTTTTAAAAAAACATTGTATTTATAGATGTTTGAGTGATTACAGATAGTCCAGATTACGATCCCGACAGCAGATTCTGAGGGGAGTCTGAAGACAAGCTTGAAGCAAGGGGGAGCTTGTAGATGGAAAGCTAGGTGTCGATCCCAAAGCACGGCAGCTTGACGAAAGGGGAAGCCTGAAGCTGATGGAAGAAGAGAAAAATTGATGCATGCTTACAATGATAGACAATTTGGGAAAGAGCTTGAAGACTGATCAAGACTGAAGAGGTGTCATGATAGAAGCTAGACACTGAAGACTTCGTCAATATCCAAGGGGGAGTCTGTTAGTGCACTATGTCTATTGACTTCGTCTTGAATCATGTTATAGGATAGGATAGGATAACCAGTGCTCGAGGTGATTGAAACTGATTTTAGTGGATATACTAGTGATTCCGCTTAAAATGATCAAGTGCAGTTTCAAGCGAAATCAGACTTATGTGATTCCGCTTGAAAGAGAACTTGATCAGTTCAAGCGAAATCAGCACTAGTATAAATAGGGCACTTGTATTTTCATTTGGCACGGATCCAGAACTTGTAACGAGGTGCTGCCAAAATTTGTCCAGGTTGTAATCTTTGCTAAATTATTCATAGTGACAAATTAAAGAGTATCAAGCTGTTTCCACGTCCGTTTCACTGATTCCGCCTTTGATTCGGATATAAAGCTCTTCTGAACTTCGGATATAAAGCTCTTCTGAACGACTCGTTCAGGTCAAACAACAATCCTACATTTTATCATATTACATTTCGTGTCATTATTTAGTTCACTTGGGAAACGATTTTGAAACGATGTCACGCAATGAGGTTTTCGAAATGATATAAACCATACGAGTTTTATTAACGAGTTTTTACAAGATGTTTTACGATTTGGTTTACTAAATCAAATGTTTTTGGGTTAAGAATCATGGCTACGAGATTTTATAAACTATAACCAATTTGATTTGAGTTGGTTAATTATGTTGCAATACACTTTTCAAAACGAGGTTTGTAATTTTGACTCTTGTAGTCTAATGAGGTACTACTGTAACATATAAACGGGCCATGAATCCGATACTCTCATAAAACCTATGTGCTCGCCAACATTTCTTTGCTGACTTTATTTTTACATATGTTTCAGGTAATGTTGCTTGATGTTGATTGCTAGGAAATAAAAACAATGATAGACGATATGTAACTTGTTTGTTTGGTTTTAAGACAATGTATATTTCTTAATGAATCAATAAAACGAAACTTTTGTATCCATGGTTGTGAAACAATAATTCTGTTACAACACTCCTCGACGTTTCCGCCGCGGTTTCGTTGTTTTAACGCGGTCGGGGTGTGACAACCGGCTAGTGGTAGAGCTTTCAATCTTAATGCAAATGAGGCGTGTGTGGATAACGAAGTGGTGAACGGTACGTTCCTTGTTGACAACCATCCTGCTTCTGTTCTATTTGATTCGGGTGCCAATAAGAGTTTTGTGTCCTTAGCATTTGAGCCTTTGCTTTCGATGACTAGAACAAAACTAGGAATGCCCTTGACAGTAGAAGTAGCTAGTGGTGAACCTGTTGTCCTTAACTCCGTTCTTCGAAATTGCCAGTTGAATCTTAATAACCATCTTTTTCCTATCGACCTCACACCGATGCAACTCGGGAGCTTCGATGTAATAGTAGGGATGGATTGGTTATCCAAGTACCATGCTGAGGTGGTATGTTTTGAGAAGTTGGTCCGTATACCGCTTTCGACTGGTGAGATCTTAGAAGTTCGTGGGGAGAAACCTGCTAGTAGCCTTAAACTCATGTCTTGTACCCAAGCCCGCTAATACCTACGAAAGAAATATGTTGCTTTCTTGGCACATGTCGTAGAGGAGAAAGGCAAGGGTAAGACTATCCAAGATATCCCTATTGTTCGGGATTATCCTGAGGTATTTCCTGAAGAATTACCTGGTTTACCCCTTGTACGCCAAGTTGAGTTCCGCATCGATCTAGTACCTGGTGCAAATCCTATTGCTAAATCACCTTACCGTCTTGCACCGTCAGAGATGCAAGAGTTGTCTAAGCAGCTTCAGGAGCTTTCTGACAAAGGATTCATTCGCCCGAGCTTTTCCCCTTGGGGCGCTCCTGTCCTATTTGTGAAAAAGAAAGATGGATCTTTCAGGATGTGTATCGATTATCCTGAGCTTAACAAGCTTACCATCAAGCATCGATATCCCCTACCTCGCATTGATGATCTCTTTGATCAGCTACAGGGTGCTACTTGCTTTTCAAAGATTGATCTTCGTTCTGGGTATCATCAACTTCGAGTTCTCGAAGAAGATATTCCCAAGACAGCTTTTCGTACACATTATGGTCGTTATGAATTTACAGTTATGCCCTTTGGTTTAACTAATGCTCCTGCTGTTTTCGTGGACTTGATGAATAGGGTTTGTAAGCCCTATTTGGACAAGTTCATCATTGTATTCATTGATGACATTCTGATCTACTCTAAGACTCGAGCTGATCATAAGCAACATCTTCGTCTTACAATGGAGCTCCTAAAGAAAGAACAGCTTTTCGCTAAATTCTCCAAGTGCGAATTTTGGCTTAAGGAAGTTCATTTTTTGGGGCACATCGTCAACGAACAAGGTATACATGTAGATCCCACCAAAATCAGTGCACTTAAGGATTGGGATACTCCTACTACTCCTACCGAAGTTCGTTCATTTCTTGGTCTCGCGGGTTATTACTGTCGTTTCATTGAAAACTTCTCCAAAATTGTGGTTCCTCTCACTGCTTTAACTAAGAAGAACAAACCTTTTGAGTGGGGACCCAAACAGGAGGAAGCTTTTCAGACCTTGAAACAGAAACTCTGTGATGCACCTATTTTGACCTTACCTGAGGGCAATGAGGATTTTGTTGTGTACTGTGATGCATCCAACTTAGGCCTTGGTTGCGTTCTTATGCAAAGAAACAAAGTCATAGCTTATGCATCAAGACAGCTGAAGGTGCACGAGAAGAATTACACCACTCATGAGCTTGAGTTAGGTGCAGTAGTCTTTGCTCTCAAAATCTGGAGACATTACCTTTACGGTACAAAATGTGTAGTGTTTACTGACCATAAGAGTCTCCAGCATATTTTCAATCAGAAAGAACTAAACATGAGGCAACGACGTTGGGTTGAACTTCTAAACGACTACGATTGCGAAATTCGCTACCATCCAGGTAAGGCGAATGTCGTGGCTGACGCATTGAGTCGTAAGGAACGTGTCAAGCTTCACTGTGTTCAAGTTCGATCTGAGATTCAAACCCGCATTTCTCAGGCTCAACATACTTGTGTTACACAAGGTTTGATGGGTAAAGAATTACCGTGTCATATTAAACCTGAGCTTGAACTGAAAGACTTTAGGATATTCTATTTCATGGGTCGTTTGTGGGTCCCAAGTATAGACAATCTTCGCACCTTGCTAATGGATGAATCTCATAAGTCTCGTTATTCTATTCATCCTGGTGCAGATAAAATGTATAAGGATCTTCGAACCTGGTATTGGTGGCCGGGTATGAAGAAAGACATTGCCTTATATGTTTCCAAATGCCTTACTTGTCTCAAGGTGAAGGAAGAACATCAACATCCCTCTGGATTATTGGAGCAACCAGAAATACCGGTTTGGAAATGGGAAAACATTTCTATGGATCTCATTACCAAGCTGTCGCGCACTAAAAGAGGTCATGATCATTTCAGTTGTTGTTGATCGTCTTACAAAGTCAGCACACTTCTTGCTAATCCGTGAGGATCTATCTGCTGACAAGCTTTCCAAGATATACGTTGATGAGATTGTATCTCGACATGGTGTTCCTTTGAACATTATATTTGATAGAGATGCTCGATTCTCGTCTCGCTTTTCGAGAACCATGCAATCTGCCATGGGAACCCAACTTAATTTGAGCACAGCGTATCATCCGCAAACGGATGGTCAATCTGAGAGAACAATCCAGACACTAGAGGATATGCTTAGAGATTGTGTGATTGATTTTGGTGGTAGTTGGGATTCACATCTACCGTTGATCGAATTCTCCTACAACAACAGTTATCACTCTAGCATCAACATGGCTCCTTTCGAAGCTTTATACGGTCGAAAATGCCGTTCACCAGTCTGCTGGAATGAGATAGGTGAAGCTCGGCTTACTGGACCTGAACTCATTCTAGAGACTACAGATAAGGTCAAGAAGATTCGTGATAACCTTCAGATAGCTAGAAGCCGTCAAAGAGTTATGCGGGTCGACGACGCAAGCCCTTAGAATTTCAAGTCGGTGATCACGTCCTACTCAAGGTATCTCCTTGGAAAGGTGTGATTAGATTTGGAAAGAAAGGAAAACATACACCACGCTATGTTGGACCATTCAAGATCGTTGAAAGAATCGGAAAAGTAGCCTACAAATTAGAGCTACCTCCTGAACTTGGAAATGTTCATCTAACTTTCAACATGTCCAATCTCAAAAAGTGTTTAGCTAATGAGAACCTCCACATACCACTTGATGAAATTCGTGTTGATGACACGATGCACTTCGTTGAGAAACCTGTGGAAATCATGGATCGTGAACTCAAGAGGCTTAAACACAAGCGCATACCTATTGTCAAAGTTCGCTGGGAATCTAAACATGGCCCAGAATTTACTTGGGAACATGAAGATCAAATGAAAGCGAAGTATCCTCATCTATTCTCACTAGTTTCCTCTAAATAAATTTCGGGACGAAATTTCCTAAAGTAGGGGAGACTGTGACATCTGTGCTTGTGTAATCATTTTACAAACTCTGGACAATTCAATATCAATAAAACAGTGTGTTTTGATCCCAATGTTTGTTATTTATGTTTGACATTATGCACGTTTTGATTTTTGGTTGATTTTGAACTCTATATCGCTTTCTGGGAAGTTATACGCAAACTGATACGTAAACGTAATTAGTTTAACACGAAAAACACTCCGGAACAGCAACATAAGCTTAACATACCTTAAATAACCTTTACATAACTTAGAAATAAGTTTTGAAGGGTTTGGTATGGCAAAAACAAGTTTATTCGCTTACAGGGACTATTTATGTCAACTTGCAAAAGTCTGTCGTTTCGTAAGGCAACGTACAGTCCGGAATATGATCATAAGCTAAACATACCATATATAACCTAAACATAGCTTAGAAATAAGCTTTGAGTGGTTCGGTGTGAGAAAAATATGCTTATTTGATCTTACAGGGACTAAAAGTGTCAAAAACGGCGTAAGTTTGCATTTACGCGCATATCTTATGTTCTAGCCACATCTGGACACCCAAAATTTTTGTACACACTAACATATCTTCATTTTAGTGACCGGCATGTAAAAATACCATTCGTCACGTAATTTGGATCGTTTTCGCATCCGTTCGAGTTTCGTCATAATTAGACGAATAACGCGACCGTACGACCAAACGAGCCGACATCCGAAAGTTTTCCGAGCATATTTTGAGTCCTCTATACTTTGACCACCTTTTAGGGCCTTGAAAATGGCTTAACAGGTGTTAAAAGTGCCAAAAATGGACTTATGTATGTGCAAGGACCTAAGCTGTCAACTTTGAAAGTTTTGCTGATCTACAAGGACTAGGCGGGCTGCGTAAGCCTGTCCCTCAGCTTACGTAGGGCGCGTAAAAGTGCCCAGTTCCGGGAAAATCAATTTTTGCAATCTATTGAAAGATTAGGGACTGTTCTTGCCATTTTCTTGGTGTGTTAACCAAGTTAACACCTCTCCAAGGCTTCTAATCTGCTCATAACACTTGTATGGTTGAGATTTTCGCTTGGAAGTTACACAAACAAATGGCATGATCTTGTGAGTTCACAACAACTATAAATAGCATAGCTATTTCATTGTTTCAAGCACCCTTGATCTGATTTCTCTAAGTTGAAGTTGTAATACTTCATACCTGAGATTTTAAGATCAAGTTCTCCCTAGCAAGGACCCTTTGTAAGCTTACTTCGTTCTTTTATCGCTTTCTTAGCGTAAAAGTCAAACAGTGTTTGACTTTCAGCTTTGACCAGTCAATGGTCAACGCAAAGTTCGTTTGAACTTTGCAACGTGATTGTAATCACGATGGTTATAATCCTTAGCGATTATACCTACTGATTACCACGTTAACTAGGCGTAGTGACGAGTCAAAGTTTCGGTCAAAATGTGTTTTAGCACGCATTTTGCCACGGAACTACTTTTAGGTATCAAAACATTTTGTTTTGATAACAAATCAGTTTCTAAGTTAGTTAAACATGTTTTGACATGCTTAACTCGTCACTATTAGTTTAGTCTGCTTGTTTAGGGTCGTAAGTTAAGCGGTCTAAACAACTGCTTAGACTTTCGAACCCAACCCGTTTGGTCGATCATTAGGATCCGACCAAGCTTGATTAGTGATCATAGTTGCATAGGGAATAACCTCTGAGGTTATACCTTATGATCACGTAGGATTGGTTAGTTATTTGTTAATTAGCTTATATGCCCATAGGAAATGACCAAAATGCCCTTTTGAAGCATAAATCCGTATTTTGCCTCTGTGAACATATTTTTGACATATAATCTGATTTAGTAACATGTTTTGGGATAATTGGGCATGTAAGACTTGACATAGCACATAGTTAACCATCCGACCTTAGTTTTACGCAAACGACGCATTATAGTGGCTTATACTACCATAATGGGTCGAAACGGGTCAAAAGCACTTAGGTAGACTTTCAAATCAGAATGTTAGCTCTATTAAATCATGCCATATGAGTTCAAATACTCATTTGATTTATAGAACATCATTCTATCCTATCTCCCGATTTAGGATCCGAATATTAACATAGTTACCCGTATTAGGTGCCTTGTTGATTCCGTGATCCTTGGAGCTTAAATTGGTCTTATTCTCAAGACTAATAAGCAATCCCAAGTGAGTGCATAGTTCCCCTTTATTACCGCTTTCAAATACTTTGGGGTGACACACATGTACATACTTGTTACTTATGTGTTTTTATTGCTTTTATGACATAAACATGCTAGTTTCACCTAGTACATAGTTAGTACATGCTTTCAATTATGTTTTGCTATATGTTAAGCATGCTAGCACATTGATTTATTACACATCTGTTGCATATGTTTACTTAGCATACAGACACATTGTTTTACATGACATTTCTGCTATGTATGTTTACTGAGCATGCTAGCACATTGTTTTACAAGAACATTTCTACTAAATATGTTTACTTAGCATACCTAGTACATGGTTTTCACATGCTACATTGGTTATGACATTTGGTATGTTTAGTCGGGACAATAATACATTCATTAACATTGATCACGCCGCTCGGTAGTATGTAATGGTACCATAGGACTTGACAAATCTCGTTTCTGGCTTCCTAGGTTTGTTTGGAAGTTGGGAATGACAGAATCCGATATACATAATTTAGATAAACCTGTAATTCATTTAAGGGTTTTTCGCCACAGTCGCAAGGATTGAATGTATGCGATTAACATTACTGCATAAATGTTTGTAATCATAAAGCATTATTTTCTACAAAACATAACATTTGATTTAAACTTAGGTTTATTCAAAAACTTTGTTTTGTACATTTTCCTATGGGGTTGAGTAATTACTAGTTATTCACCATACATGACATTTGTTATTACATTGACATTATCACATAATCTGAGTAGATACTTTCTACTTGCTATGCATTACATTTAGTTATACATGATACATTTCTCACATGACATTGAACATGGTTTACACATAAACATTTTGACATTAAACAAGACATTTTGATTGGTTAGTGATAAGTGACTTATGTAACGGGGCTATGTGTTATATGATAAAAGCATGGTGGATACGCCGCTGGTACATCCTATATATAAGTGCTTTTATTGTATTACACATTGTTGCGTTATCTAAACCACTTGACATAGATATGAAACATTTTATACAAGTACATGACATTGTTTTACAAATTACACATTTTATACAAAATTCATTTATACTTGGTTATTCATTTAACCATGCATTGTCCTTTTATTATCATTTGATTTTCACATCAATTTTCATATGATTTATTAAAGGAAAACATTTTACAAGGTTCATGACTACATTTTTGTTAAACACTTCTTTTAACTACAAGTCATGAATCCTGCATAAACAAAACCTATGTATCTCACAGGCATTTTTATGCTGACGTACCTATTTTTACATGTGTTTCAGGTGCTAATGCATGATGATGTTTGTGCTTCACTTAAGCGGACTTGGGCCTTAGTGACTTAAAAGACAGTTATTTATGTTATTTTAGTTTGAACTCAAAGACAATGTAAACTTTAATCTTAATAATACAAAACTTTAATTACCATGGTTTTTGAAACAATAATTCTCTCGCTCCACTCCCCGACGTTTTCGCCGGGGTTTTGTTGTTTTAACGCGGTCGGGGTGTGATAGTAGAATATCGTGTTTTATAAATTTAAAACTTAAATTCGGCGAGTAAAAAGAGCTAAAAAATATAACTAAAAATATACTCACACCGACACACGTCAAGTTTTTGGCGCCGCTGCAGGGGACACAAGAATTTTAAGAAAGCTTAAAATTAACGGCCTAATCATTTTCTGTCTTTTCTTTTTATTTTTTCCTCTTTTTCCTTAAAAATTCTGCTTTCTGAAGATTTAACACGGGGCCGTGTGCGATCAACACGGGCTGTGTTAATTCTGCAGTATCTGGGAGAAACTGTTTTCTTGTTACTGGAACCTAGACACGGGGCCGTGTTACAAGAGCACGGAGCCGTGTCGAACTTCCAGTATCTGGGAACTTGAAAATAGAAAGTTTTCCTAGACAACACGGGTCGTGCCAGCCACAGCACGGGGTCGTGTTAACCTTCTGATCAGGCTTTCTTTTTTGTTTTTGTTCGCAGAAAATCACACAATTCTGTACAATTCGTAAGAATACAGATTGGTGCATGACCTCCACCTACGAAAAAGACATAAAAGTACCATTTGACGAACCCGAACGTTTTTTGAGAAAAAGACTTAAAGCTAAAAACCAACAAAAAGCCTCAAACCAAAACCCCCCTATGGCGAATCAATGCACTCATATGGATTACCTACGGCCTACGGTCGGTAATCTTGGAGCCGCTATTAACCCTCCTAATGTGGATGCTAATCACTTTGAGCTTCGACCACACCTTATCCAAATTCTCCAAAATTCTGCCACTTTCCATGGCCTAGCCGATGAAAATCCCCATTTACATATTACCAACTTTTTGGAAATATGTGACACCTTCCGGATCAACGGAGCCTCTAGCGATGCTGTTCGGCTCCGTATGTTCCCTTTTTCCCTCAAAGACCAAGAGAAAGCTTGGTTAAACACCCTCCCAAGTGGGTCCGTGCACACTTGGGATGAACTTGCCCAAAAATTTCTCTACAAATATTTCCCTCCAACTAAAACCGCAAAACTCATGACTGAGATTAATACCTACTCTCAAGAAGACGGGGAATCCTTGTACGAGACATGGGAAAGGTTCAAGGAGCTTTTAAGGAAGTTCCCTCACCACAGTCTTGAACGTTGGCAACAAGTGTCCACCTTCTACAACGGACTCTTGCCACACACAAGGCAAATCCTTTATTCCGGCTCTGGGGGACTCCTTGAGAATCGGCCACCCGAGGAGATTTATAATCAAATTGAAGAACTTGATCAAAACAGTTTTCGATGGCACACTCCTAGGGGCTCAAAATCTATAGCCCTAGGCGCCCAAATCGATGCCTTAACTAACAAAAAAGAAACTTGAATTGAACAAAATGGCTTCGGTTATGGCTTGCGAAGGATACGGCGGCCCCCATGGAAATTGGAGTTGTATGAAAGATCTAGAAAATCAAACGGAGGTGGTAAATTACCTAAATAACCGACCACGATCACTGGGAGTTCAAAGTAACACCTTCACTCCTGAGTGGCGTAATTATCCCAACTTTAGTTGGAGGGAATCGAGGGGGGGGGTAATAACCAACAAAATCAAAATCAACGATCTAACTTTCAACAGTAACCACAAAATGGGCAACAAAGTTTTCAACCACAACAACAAGGAGGAAGAGAAAGGCTTGAGGATATCATCACTCGCCTCTTCTCGGATAGGATAAAAGATACTCAGAAAGGTTCTCACAAACTGAAGCAGAAATTATAAACCAAAGGGCTAGTATCCAAAATATGGAAAAACAATTTAGTCAAATAGCCCAACATTTCGCCGAGAGACCACAAGGAGCCTTACCGAGTAACACCGAAACAAACCCAAAAGCCAAGTAAATGTAATCAACTTAAGAAGCCGGAAGGTAGGACCCCAGAGTGAATCAACACCACAACAACCCGACCCAGTCCTCACTAAAACATCCACTGACACTAACCAAGGAAACACTCAACCCCAAAATACCGACACAACCAAACCACCTCCGGTCCCTTACCCCGGTCGTTTACTTCGGCAAAAGACCGACGAGCAATTCACTAAGTTTGTGAGCTTGCTTAAACAACTTCACATCAATCTTCCTTTTATGGAAGTCCTCACTCAAATGCCAAAGTATTCCAAGTTCATGAGAGACTTCCTCACTCACAAAAGAAAGATTGAAACCACTCAACAAGTCACCCTTAGTGAAGAATGCTCGGCGGCACTCCTCAACAAGCTCCCCCAAAAGAAGATTGATCTCGGAAGCTTCACCATTCCTTGCTCTATTGGCGGATCGCCAATAAGCAATGCACTACCTACTTGGGGGCTAGCATTAATTTAATGTCGGCCTCTATGTTCAACCGACTAGGATTGGGTAAGCCACATCCTACAAAGATGAGCATCCAACTTGCAGACAGATCGGTAAAGTAGAATCAAGGTGTCATATAGAACTTATTGGTAAAGGTGGAAGAATTTGTTTTTCCGGCCGACTTTTTTTATCTTAGACATGGAAGAAGACACCGAAATCCCGCTCATACTAGGACGACCCTTCCATGCCACCGCACGAGCTATGGTGGACATGAGTGATGGGAAGCTAACATTGAGGGTTGGTGAAAAAGAAATCAAGTTTGAAGTAGGGCAGCGAGGAGAGGATGATCCGGTCAAATACCTCAGTGCGATTAACTCAAGCCTAGACGATGCTTCGCAACGATACAACTCGGGGTTTGAGTCATCTCACATGGGTAACATTTGACCAGCCTTGGGTCTAGCCAAGGAACCTTATAAACGTGGCGCACCATAGAGGCATTCCATGGACTATCCATTAGATTAGTAGTTTAATTAGTTTAATTTTAGTTTATTCCTAGTTTAATATGTAGTTTAATGTTTTCTTTTAAGTATTTAGCCTTGTAGGAGTAAGGCACGCTCAACGGAGGAAAATGGATGATGAAAAATGGAACCCATGCACGTAAATCAGAGGCCTCCCGACTCATAAACTGCAGAACAGTGGCTGCAGCATGGGGCCGTGCTCACCCAGCACGCCCCGTGACCAACTTCCTGTTGTCAAAAAATTTTTGTCCAGAAGGTGGCACGAGCCGTGCTCATCCAGCACGCCCCCATGGCCACCCTACTATAAGTCTTCTTATTTCATTTGTTACTGGCACTTTGGACACGGGGCCGTGTCCCCAGAACACGCCCCCGTGCTGCATGTGCCAGTAACAAAAAATTTGTGTTATTTTCGCACTTTTTACATATTTTACCAAAATAAATCCTATTTGGGACACATTGAGGGCAATGTGTAATTTAAGTGTAGGGGTGGGGGGATGATAAAAACCTTGAATCATTTGTCCTAAATCAAGCCTTACACAAAACTCGCCTTGGAACCGCTAATCACCCCAAACTTTTTCAAAATTTTCTTTTCATTTTTTTACTTATCTTGGTTTAGTTGGGTAAAACAAGTTCTAAAAAATATATTTTTACGAATTTACAACTGATAGCGTCGTGATAAAAAGAACTAATTTAGAAAAATTACGAAAATGGGCATGACAAATCTTTGTAAAATTTCATTATATATACATTTTTACTCTACAACCCTTTTCCCACAAAAGTGAGTTTAGAGCCATTACCGAGCATAGAAATATACATCTATACTAATTGCTCAATTTTCATTTCTTGTGTGAATAGCCCGTTTGGTTCTCACGTATCTAGAACTTGATAATGCGATGCGTTCCAAGTCCTTACTGACAAAAATCCAAGTAAATAAATGATAGAAGCATTAGAACCAACCCATTTTTTTTTCAAAAACAAACCTTTATTTTTGTTTGCTTTATCCAAAAACACCCTCCTAGTCAAACCCTTTGAACCTTTAAACCCTTCTGTTTCCAAACCCACAAAAACAAACCTTTTCATTTTTCATCTTTCATTTTTGTAAACTTATCGGTTATGAAATTACGATTACGGCTCAGTTTCAACTTTGGCAACAAAAATAAATCAGAAAAATTAGAAGAATATGCCAAAGTATTTTTTGCTAAGCCACAAAGCAATAGAAAAACCGATATTTTACATTTTTCACCCTTTTCCAATAAAACATACCAAACCCGAACCACCACCTACCCTTCAAAGCCCTCTTGATATTTAAAAGGATTTAACGTCAAAAGGAGGAGGTTTGATCAATTGTTAAGCCTATGGTAGGAGTAAGTTCCAAACATGGGCACGGGCGTTTTCACTTAATACATCATCGGTCGAGTGTTGAGTAACCACTTGTGAGGTGTGTAAATTTGTATATAACTAAATGGAATTTTATAGAGGCATGTTTTGCCCAAAGTAAATAATTTTTCTTAACTTGTGTTTTAAATAAATCATGACGAATAAGATTGTAAATAAAACAAAAACAAAAAAAATTTAACACTTGGATTCCTGAGGCTCTAAAGAGAAGACAAAAACCTTCTCTTGTACCTATTCTGTTTGGGTGTGTAAGCCACATAATAGAGTTTTGCTAAAGTACAAGCAAAGATTCAAGGGTGGGGGTATTTGATGTGCTTAAAATACAACGTATAAATTATATCAAATACGGCGTAAAATCAACCTCTTTTTAGTACTAATGTTAGAAAAAGCTTGGGTTTCTGTTCCTTTTTAATTTTCAGGGTTAAAAGAGCTTAAATGTACAAAAGGAGCAAAAAGACAGCAAAAACCAACATAAATACAAGGAGGGAGGAATTGACGCAACTCGCCAAGCCCCGATTCACATCCAAACCACAAAAGAGAAAGAACAGAAGACTTGACACGGGGCCGTGTCCACCAGACACGAGCCGTGTCCGAAGATGGATGCTGTGCAGAAGAAAAGAAAACTGCAAAGGACAAAACTGGCAGCCAACACGGGGCCATGCTAACCCAACACGGGGCATGGTCAACTCAAAGATTTTCAGAATCTGCGATATTACAGCAATGTATAAAATCAAAACTTATAGCGAAAGTAGAAGACGGGTCAAACTAATATGAAATCTCCCCAACTAAAATTTTTAATATTAAAAACCTTCTAAATTCTTTTAATTAAAATAATAATAATAATAATAATATATTACCCTAACTCTTTCAAAATTTTATTCAGAAGAGGTAGCAGTGTCTTAATAGTATTATTTTAAAATTTATCAAAATAATATTTAATAAGATCATTAACCATTCATAGTAGCTAATACGAATGACTAGAGTTATAAATAGACATATAGAAGAATAAAATATTGTACCTGACAAACAGTTAATGAGGAAGAGAGAGAGAGAGAGATGGGCACGGGCCTTGCTGAAGCTTCTGAAGATAACTATAAATAGAAGTTCTTGGTTCCACTTCAAACCATCCCTTGGCAAACCACTTCTCTCTCACTTGCCACCACTCTACCACCACTATAACACCATTATCCACCACCATCATCCATTTTCCATCTTTTAGAGTGTGTGTAGTCTCGGGATCCAATATTGATCGTAAGCATCTTTGTCAAACAAAGGCCATGCTTGGCTAAATTCTTACATCACTCGGTTATCCAATTGATGAAATTCTAGTTGGAGGTATGCATGGACACTTAAGATCATCTACAGTATAAATTTCATGGTCTAAATCTAAGTATTCAACAAGTTATGACTTAAAACATAACAGGTATAATCTGCAGAAAAAACGCAGCTTTAATTGTTGAAACGAAATAATTTATTTAAAATAGCAAACGGCATCCAAAAGTCATGATTCAAGTGCCATTAGAAGTGTATTTCGAAATAGCATATTATAGACTCAAGAAAATCCAGTTTTCGTTAAGTTATGACCTGGTTACTGCGGATTAAAGTCGGTTGTAACTGTCGGACAGAACCTGTTTTCGTTACCTGATCTCCCCAACCGAACAACTAACACACCCAACGACCCATTGTGTTTATTTACAACAAATAATCACCCCCTATGCCATCTATACCATTAAAGCAGTAAGGTTTACCCCAAACCCATTCAAGATCCATCCCTATCAACTAACCGAGTCCATAACCAACCTACACATTATACACACATGAAATCTAGCATCCTAACATACATGTATTCACATAAACAATTAGGATCAATTACGTAACAAAAACACAGCCAAGTAAAATCAGAACTTTAAGCCAAAGCAACAAAGAGACTATCCAAGAGAAGGGGAAGATGCGATAGAGAGAGAGAGAGAGAGAGTTTGGCCGGAGAGGGAGTTCGCGAGAGAGAGGGAGGGAGAGCTCCACTGTTGTCGTAAGCTTAGAGGGGAAGGAACAAGGTGCTAGGGTTATTTTCTTTTGCTGAGAACTTCAACACACATGCATACGTACATAAATGTTTAAAGGCATTGGGGGCGTTGGGGTTATCCTAGCCGATTGGGCTTAAGCCCATTTAAAATGAAGGTGTTGGTTTGGGCTTGTATCGTATGGGGCAAGGGGTGGGTTCGGTTTGGGGTATCTTTGGTTGGGCTGCCACAAGAGAAGAGTGGGGTGGGTTTCACGTTAAGTGGCCCGTTAAGTGAGTTTGGGTTCGTATAGATGAGTTAAAAATTCCGAATAAATCTCGTATGCATGTTCGGAATATATATAATTTATACGTTTAAATGAATTCGACTAACCCGTACTCGTAAAAAATAAATAAATAAATAAATGTAACGAGCTTAAATAATAATCGTGAAGGTGAACAGTGCTAACCTCAGAAACACGGTGTCACACCCTGACTTTTGCGGAAGCGTATGTGTGTGACTTGATCGGTTCTCATTGCATTCGATTATAATAAACAACTATATGATCAAAATGATGTTCATCCATTCATAAAGTTTGAAAACCTCAACAAAAGTTGATTAAGCCTTACCAGTCATTTATGTTTCAACAACACAACCTCTGATTAAGTTACAAACCAACAAAAGTGGATGACATCTAAACTTGAAATCTACATCCTGAAAACAACACTAGCACCCAAGATCCAACTTGTTCCCTGAAATACATGTAATTTTGAAAACATCAACAAAAGTTGAGCGAGTTCATGCATTTTGTATGAGTACTGATAAACTTGTAAACATTTGAGAGACTCCTTTGAAAACGGGTATGAAAAGCGCCTATGAACAGATCAATTAATGTTTTGCAAGGACATTAATGTATGTGAAGACATAGGGAGTACTCATTCTGAGTAAACTATTGTCTGTGTCAAATCCCCTCGACTATGTCGAATTCCCTCGACTGTGTCAAATCATCTTGACTGTGTCAAATCCCCTTGACTGTATCAAATCACCTTGATTGTGTCAAATCCCCCTTGACCGTTGTCGAATCGCCTCGACTGGGACACTAAAGCACTCTAAGTGGTCACATAAGGACCATGAGTGGGGTTCGGCCGTACCCGTTAGATCTGACCTTTGTCCATGATTCTTATGAGAGTTATTGGCATTTCAATTTCAGTCTATGCTCACATGATCTAATAGTTTATTTCATAGCCAAATCATACCATTTTAACATTCGTAACATGTATTCCACCCCCGAGAGTTATAATCCAAAAACAGTAAGAGAAAAGGGGGACATGAACTCACAAGTTTGCGTCCAGCTGTCTTGTATATTCAAAGGTCCTCCTACGAGTCGTACAACTACCTACACACGTGCCATGTTTTATTAGACGTTTAGGTCGTGTAACGACTCTTTATCTTAGTTGTTCATTAAGACTTGTTTTGGAATTCTTGGTATATTTTGAGTTACATCATTGAGGTATATTCTAATATTCCAAATTATGTAATTATTAGTTAGAATATAAATATTTTAACTTAAATTATATTCACCTATGTATTTGGAATATTGTCAAAATAATATATATTTTGCCTTAGTTCATTTTGCAATTCTTTTCGTGAATATGTCCCAACTATGGGTATAATTATCCTTGTGTATTTTGCCAAGTATTTGTGGTGTATTCCGGTGTGTAGTCGTACGTATGAGAATACGTATTTTTTATATTTATTAAGTATTCTTATACTTAATTTTTGTATTTACATTTTCCGGAATATTATTTTTAACCAATAAAAATCACCAATTTGTATTCTTGAAATATATATATTTTAAGAAAACTTTTATAGAAAATTATTTATAATTCTTCCTTGGCAAAAACAATTATATTTTCATATAAACCTCAAAAATAATATATTTTCAAGATTAACTTAGAAAATATTTATAAATCCATTTTTCATCCAAAAATAATATATTATAAATTTGTTTAAGAAAATGTATTTTCTTCAAAATAATATATCTTCTAATAATTCAAGAAAATATATACATCCTTTCTCTATTAAAAAATAATGTATTTTCTTCTTGGCAATAATGTATTTTCTTCTTCACAATGATAAAATCTTTCGGGGGTCTTCGCCGAAGGTGATTGACGTCGTGGCTATGGTTAAGGCTTGTTCTTTTTTGTGGTTAAAAAGTAGATCTAATTTTGCTTGTATTGCGTGGAAGGATTGGGCGTTGAATCCATTGTATATGCTGTAGTTTTTGTGGCGGCCCTTGTTTCGAGGGCGCGCCCGGTTTTTTAATGAAGTTCTTCGTTCAAAAAAAAAATTATCAACAATACAATTATCAACTTACGTGAATAGTAATTTTTTTTTGTTATTTTGCTATCTTTCTGTCTTTTTGTATTTTATTTTAACTTTTACTCCTCAACTTTCACGATTGACACTTACAACCCCTTCACTTTCCAAAGACTTTGTAATCGAGTTTTACGTGTTTATTTTTATATATATGTTGGTATAAATTTAAGTTGATTTACGTTTCGTCATATGTTTTTCCCGAAAATAAGTCAGGTCAAATCTAATATGTTCTTATGCTTATTGTTATGTACGTTTTAGGTTGATTTATGTTTTGATATAATTTTTTTCAAAATGCTGCGACAACGCACGAGGCGATTTACTAGTATGATATATTTTGTAACACTCGTAAAAATTATAATTTTCGTTTCTTTGATTCCCAAAATACCGCTTAACTTATTTGTCAAAATATATATGAACTTAATTCCGGAATATATATATGTAATCCATATTCCTTGTTCGGTTTGTCAACTTTTTGGGTATAAATTATATATATATGTGTTTTCGTGGAATTTTGGTAATATTTTGTATTGTAATTCTTGGTATATTGGTAAGTTATGCTATTTCAAGTCCTAAAATAATATAACTAATACACATAATATACAAATAATAACACAAATCGTAACATCTAAATATATATTTTCCTAAATACATATTTAGTCACTTTTATTTATTAAAAACCAACCTCCAATATTTGTGATTTTTTGTAACAAAAATTATGGCAATTTTATATGAAAAACCATGATTAAAATATACTTGTAAACACTTGTTTAAAAATATTTTTCTAAGTGTTTAAATTCTAGAAAAATTTTGCCATGGTTTCCTCTTAAAAATGGAGGTTTCCATGCTTTCAAAACATATCATTTTCTTTTAAAATCATCACCAATCAACACAAATTATTCAACACTTACCATGAGCCAAAATTATGAAATTACACTACATCATGAACTTGAAATATTTTTAAAAACTTGTAGTAACTTACCATGTTAATTAGTAGACTTAGTTACCTTTAAAAGTGTGGTCATTTGTTCATAAACATTATTCTTGAGAAATTTAGTCTTTCACAACTTATAACATGATTTTTCAAAAACATTTCTTCTTGAATTTTTCTTGTTAACAATGTGTCTCTAGCTTTGATTTATCACTAAAAATGTGATTAGTTTCTCTAAAAATCATGTTTATGTAAATCTTGTAAATAAACTTGGTTTCTTGAGAAAACTATCTTTGAAATCATCCATTTATAAGCCTTATATCATTCATCCATCATCATCTTACATAAAAACAACTTCATCTTTCAAGTTCATGTTTACATAAAGGATGATCACTTTGATTTTTCACAAGATCATCCTCTCACTTACTAGATCATGTGTTTAATCACACTCTAGCAAGTTTCCTTATGATGATTAACATTATATTCACAAGAAATCACAATCAAGATTCACACATACACTAAAACAACAATGATTCTTATGTTAGTGAGCTTTATGTTAAAGATTATCTTCTTATTCTTTGAGTTTCATTAGGTTGACACATTACATAACCTTTTAACCACTAAAATTAGAAGTGAAAATAGGATCAAAGAAGCTTACTACCAGCACTATGGCTAGGGAAGAACTCAAGATGGTGAAGATGATAAACAAGGTGGATAAAAGCTCTATGTGAAGGTCCTTCGAGTTCCGATGCCTCCAAGCTTCTTAACTTAGCTCCTAGCACCTTTGGATCACCTTAGAATGGTTGGGAGTGATTGAAAAATGGTGGTGCTGTGGTGGTGTGGTTGGGCCGTAAGCTAGAGGAGGGAGGAGGGAAAGTTGTGTTGTGAAATGGTAAGGTGAAATGATGGAATGAATGTCTTGTGTGTTTAAGTAAAGATTTCCCAAGAAACAAATATCCCTTGGTTTTTATGTCACTAAAGTAAATAGCATATCTAATAAACAATGAAGAAAAAATCATGGGTGGGTCCCCCTTGTCCATAACCGGTTGGGGGGGGGAGGTTGCACTAGTTGGGTTGAAATCTTAAGTTAAAGATCTTGGTTGGTTTTCAAGGATAATAGTTAGGATTATAAGTGTTATATGTTTATAAGGTGTATTATGATGTTCGGTGACCATAACTAGCTCGGAAATGATGAAACAGTGCTTCTAGTGAAAATTTGGTGTTTCGGGTAGTGTCCGGTTGTTCGGTTGGTTAACGGTTCGTTAAGGTGCTAAATTGCGCAGTTTAGTGTGCTTTATGTTACCTTTTAGGACAGTTTTGATTCCCGACACTTAGGAAAGTATTCTGGACCATTAAACCACATTTCTGCATTATATTTAGTTGTTAAAATGCTGAAAATTGCTGAATTTGGTTATTTTCTGTAGAATTCTGCAGTTGTAGTGTGTTTCTGGCACTTTCCGGCACCTAAATCATCACTAGGAAGGCAGTTTTGTAAACCCTACTTTCCTACACACTATTCTAGTGTAACGCTTGGTTCCGGGGCTCATTCTATGTCTTAATACTAGGTCTGTCTGAGTACTGAACTCCCGTCAGTACTTCTAGTTTGTCTGATAACTGTGCTAACTTTGTTTCGTGCACTAATTATACCATGCTGTGTTGCATGTAGTAATGATAAAAGTCTTGCAACATGAAATGCCATTGTATGTATATGACAGTAATCAGAAATCATTCATCTTGTTAATTCAATCTCACACAGTCATTAAAGCACATATTACTATTTGTTATTGTACGGATTACATGGAAAAGTGCCAGTTGTCACACACGGGCAGGGCCGGCTCCGAAAATCACAAAAAAAATTTTGGCCATGTTCGAGATAAAAAAGTTGGGCCCTATTCGCAAATCTTCATATAACATAAACTCCATTCAATAGCCGAATAACTGTTTATATTTAGGAACGGGAGGCATAATTTCTACATATTAACGAAAAACATCCATTCAATCACAATTCACACGAAGTCTAATACATTTAAAGTATAATTAATAAACAACACTTAAAGAAACAAACAATTTAGTCATAAAGGTATGATTCTTTTTTTATAAACTTGGCCAAACCTATTCCTGTTGCCTAAAGGATCTTTTTATAAACTTGAAAGACATCTTAAAACATAAAACAGGTTCCTTTACTATCATGGTTGCGACTCGAAACCGTAACTCGGAACCGTGGTTGTGACTCGTAACAGATAACAACAAACAAAAATCAACAAACAAATACCTCCTGGCTCCTACTGCGAATCTGCGGATGATGATGATGATGTTTATTAACTGCGAATCGCGATGATGATGAATCCCTGCCGCGACGTTGTGTACTTTTGTTCGTAATCGTCTGTTCGCAGTTCGAACAGAAATCCCTGCCTGTATACTAGTATTGATTTAATGATTTGGGGCCTTGTACGGTTATAAGATTGGGGTTTTTTACAAACTTTGGGCCTATACAAATTTGGGCTACATATATATAAAGAAAATTTAAAAATTTTTGGGCCCCTTAATGATTTGGGCCCTGTTCTCAAGCCCATGCTGCACATGGGGATAGCCGGCCCTGCACACGGGTTGTCACATCTGATCTATAAACTTCCCTTGAACACTTGTAAGTGTTCTATCTCAATCTTTTTTCCATTATTAAGCTAGTTATTAGCCGAAATTCAAGCAAATAGACTTTTGCTTTGACTTTCGATTCTGACCATTTTGATCAAGTCAAAGTTCGAATCAAACTTTGTAACGTGACTGTATTAATGAAGGTGTTAATCCCTTGTGATTTCACCCTCTGAAGATCACGTTAAGTAGGCGAAATGATGAGTCAAATTTATATAAAATAAAAGTCAAAACGCAGATTTTTGCGAATTACGCTAAATGAGTTTCTAAGTATCAAAACCTTAAATTTCGACAACATAACAGTTCATATAACATATTGGGACATGTTTAATCATGTCCAACTAGTCATTTACTGCTTAGAGATCATTACGTAATCGAAAGTCAAACGGTTTGACTTATACTTTGACATTCGATTCTGATCCGTTTGGTCAAGTTTAGAACTTGATTACGGGTTGTTATATGACCATGTTATTGTAGGGAATAACCCTCTGAGGTTATACCTTCTAGTCATAACATTTGATAGGTTTGTTGATAAAATCCACATAATATGCCTAAAATGCAAAAAAAAGCCCTTAATGGCATAAAAATGGTTTTAGAACCAATTAGACTTGTAATCTGAGTTTGAAAATGAAATTATAACATAATGAAATATACTTTAGCATAATGGACTTGTCATAGACCTATTCGACCACTTGATACAACATATGCGCGTACGGCAAGTTTAAATATAATAAAATATATAAACTAGCCGAACAAGGTCAATACCTTTTAAATTCAGTTCTAATCAGAATGTTTGGTTATTAAACCCATATTACCCGAGTCCTTGCACTCAGAAGGGTATAAAACACATTATATCTAGTCAAACGCTTAATCTACCGAACTGAACGTATCTATTAGGTTAACCGGTCAAAGTCAATGACTTATAAATACCCCGTTAACGTTCTAACAGATCATATTTCCGTTCATTCTAGATTAGAAGCCTCTAGTAAATTGCACCTAAGTTTAGCTTGTTTCCAATTATTGATGTGCTAAACATATTTGATTTGTAAACACTAGCACAGGTAAATACTTTTAGCCTATTTTCTTTTTATAAAGGCTTGAGATATGGCACTAGCCACTTGGTCGGGTATTACAAAAGGGCGAACGATGTCATAGAAATGTAAATAACTCGTTTTAATCGATTTTTCTTGATAACTTTAACACTTGGGGGTTAATACGACCGTGTCCTAGATATGCCAACTCATTTAATTTGAAATGGCCCCGACCTAAGCGCGGGGTGTAGGCATACACCTGAGAGACACTAATGCTATATATATTTATATGATATTGAAAATGTGGTTTGTCGATTAATTATGTACTGGCATATGATTTTCGGCTCCCGATTGTATTGACAAGCATATAAAAATGGTAACAAGAGATATAGTTTGTCCCAAGTTATTAAAAAAATGATATACCAAATGGTAGCAAATAAATTTTGAAAAGATTTTTAAAAGAGTCGGTTAATTGTATTTACTTGTGAAAACTGGCGTATTTTCAAAAGACTAAGCGTAGGTTTTTAGCAAATACGGAATAGGCTAGAGCGGCGTGGTCTAGACATATTGGAATTTGCAACCCCACAGAAAAAGACCTTATTAGTCTCAAGTCACATTTTATATTTGATCCGCCTATGGATTTTAATACGAACAGTTGTATAGATTTTATATTTTAATTTCAAGCTTTTATTTTGTTTAATTTTATTTCCATATTTCGTTGTCTATTGTGATCAGTGTTATCAATTGTCACGCATATACCACAAGTCTGGGCCCACCAGTAAATCAGGGTGCGACATACAAGGATTCAAGAGAAGATGGAAAGAGACTGGAACTTTCTTAAAGAAGCCAAAGATAATTCCTAGATCAGATCTCCTAACAAATGTCACAAGATATACACTACAGGTCTCCAATGAAGACATATTTTTTCCTGAGTATCATCTTAGACACTTCTATAGTAAAGAAGAAGAAAAAGAAAAACTAGAAAGACCTTTAAGTCCTGTGACCAAGAACTTTTATCTGCAAAGAATTATGATTGGAGAATTATGCTTTCATAAACCACTCACCAATCCAATCAAAAGGTAATGAAGGTACTAGATCATTCCACTCTTGATTGTATATTGTGTTTCCATGATCTAAATAAATACACAGTAGTGAGAAGTCTAGGTGATGAACAAACATTCACTGATGGAGAACAAGCATCTATGGTTCATCGAGTTAATTTGATGAAACTAAGAAAAACATATGAAGACGAAAAATCATGCAGAAGAACTGCCAAAAAAGTTATCAATAGTATCACCACAAGTGGCATAAAAGTCTTCATCAGAATTGCTCTGAGTGACTTGATGTGTGTATTCACTTTTATCATATGATCTCTGGGAAGCTGCTCATAACCCCACCTTGTACAGAAACCCCCGATGAACTCAAATTTGAGGCAAGAAAATATCTAATCTTTGAAAAATCTGAATTATCTGTTATTTACAGGGATATCAATGAAGAAAGGACAATGTTCAGACTTAGTGAAATCTGCAAATACTCCAACAAGATGCTAAACTATATTAGAGAATGCATGAACAAGAAGAAAGAGTAACTAATGGTCAAAGGACGTGCCAAGATAGATCTCATGAAGCAAATTGAACAAAAACTTGATGAATTAATTGAGGCAAGAGAGATCTAAAAAGCTCTATACAAGGAATACAACAAACCAATTCCACAAAACAAGAAGCCGTAGAAACGAGATCTTTACCACCTTGCTTAAAAAACATTTTAAAGTCCTGTACTTTTGGATTTTGGTTGGATAAAATATTACTATTCAGTTGGTGTATTTTTAAAAGTTTCTTTTGATTGTTATGTTGCAGTTTGTTTGTCATAATTGTCATTTTACTTACAACCCTTGGGGGAAAATTGTTAGGAAATTTTATGTAAGTGTTGAAGAAAAAATGATGAAGATTTTTTATCTTTCTAATCAAATTTGATGCTGAAAAAGTCAACAGGTCAAACAGAAATAAGATCCTTGACTTTAGACAAGAAAATGAAGAGTTGGCATCAAGTACGGACCAGACAAACATATACAGGATAAGAAGAAGACTGGATCATCATAATCTGATATTCATCATCAGAATCTGATTAGAATGAATCATCATAAATCCAATGATCTGAGTCATCAGATTGTTGATACAAAACTCATCAAAATTCTGATGAAGCAACTTGTTGTAACCGATAAGGTTTACACAAACACCTAAGTGACTAGTGGATCAAAGGATTCAATAAGTATGCCAAAAAGCTACTTTTCACAAGACAAATTAATGCATGAATAAACAGATGTTTATTCATGTCAACCATAGAGAAAGATTCATCGAAGAGTAAATGAGCCGAACCTTGCATTTAACACATCCTACAAACTCCATTGCCCTCTAACTCAGAATTCTGTAAGTATTAGTTTTGTAATAGTTGATAACTTTTTAATCATCTTGTAATCATTTAAAGTGATATAAACTTGAAAATTTTGTATTTTAGTTTCATGAAAGTCTAATTTCTAATTCCGCACACTATTTTCTATACATGTTGAAATTAATTGCCAAGTTTAATTAATCATTGTTTTATGGGATCAACAAGGGCAGGTTGAGAGCTGAGATCGGTATACCTCAAGATCTTAGGCATGAAAATAAACTTATAGTGATGACATGTCGTCGTTTTAAAGTGGAGCATACGCCATCGTTTTACTTATGCACTTAATATAGAGAATTAAAAACACTTTTTATTTATACAAATATTAAAAAAAATAGTTTTGGTTGTGTTGCCGACACGTCATCGGCATAGGTTTTAATTGGTCAACAAAAGAAATTATTCAGGTGCAAAACTTTACCACCAGCCTTCCAACCTCTATAGCGATGACACACCATAGCTGTAGCTGTAGAGTCAGATTGGTTATAAATTTGAAATACTCTACGTCGACGACACGTTATCGCTAGAAACTGATTTGTGCTGAAGACTATTGTCATCACTATAGACTAAGTGAGCACAAGGTTAAATTCTTGTAGTGATCGTTGAGGAATAAATCCATAGAATTTAAAGTGTAGGGATCAAATAGTTGGTATCATCGTCATCGGAAACCCAGGACCATTCGGAACGGACGGTGTTGTGACCGCACACACAATCGTTTTCATACAACCCACAATAATCACAGTGCATCATCATGAATCGAATAAAACTAACTTGTGAATGATAATGAAACTAACCGAAAATAACTTGTAAACGAACTTGAACTTTGAATAACAATCACTTGTAATTACACGAACTTGAATAACTAACCGAACCAAAGAACAAGGGGATTTGCAGCCGTATATATTGAAACGAAGGGGTACCTCTTCAACAGTCACGACGTTTCAATCAAGGGATATGTCGTTTCCATGATAACCGCTCCTGCGGTTATTAACGTGGACGTACCGGTTCGTTGATATCGGCCCAACCCGCATGTTCTTAACATAACACAACCTAAACTGGACTTAATGTTTTGTTCGACCCGCTAGACTTGGCCTCCGGCCCAAATACACAAACATAGACTAAACAGTTTTGACCCATAATAAACTAAACAAATAAATAAACGTTACCGGCCTGAAAGCCATTTCTTCTTCTCGGATGGACTTGATTAACCTTCGTTCTTCATTCACCGCCCTAAGCAAGAACATCCGAGTCTCCGGCCGCGATCACTCCTTGCGATTGTTGGTGACCTCTATCTTCACCACCACGTCGTCGTCGCTTGATTCGTCGAGCCAACCGCAATTGTTACTTGAATTTCCAGCCATGCCATCTTCCTTTCTTTCACGCTCTTTCTTCATGTAGTCGAAGTACCACTCGACTAGTTCCAAATAATAGATGTAGGCGACCTTCATCTCGTATGCATCATCCGGTTCGTAACCGTACTTGGCCGCAATTACATCCCACATATTTTTCTCCATCACTTCTTTGAACCCTCCGTTGTGCTTCACGATGCGGTGTAACAATATGAGACTAAGGTCTCGGCCATTGATTAATTCTGGCGGCATTGCTTTCTCACATACAATCCCGAGGAAATCCGTAATGAACCAAACCAAGACTTCTTCGAACGGTGCATCGAAGAACCTTTGGTGTTTTTTTATTTCCTCGTGCAATGTAATAAGATCTCCCGGTTCCACACAACTTTCCATAATCATGTTTCTTTCAACGACGTCCTCCTCGAGTTGCGAGAGAATTAATGCTCGTTCCCGAAGCGTTTCTCTTGATTGACGCGGGTTATCTTTCTCGCCTTCAATGTAAATCAATAGTGCCTTTTTCGCTTTCTTGGAATACACAACTTCTTTCTTTTTACCCTTTGAATTTTCATCGTACACTTTCTTCTTGTTTCTTGCTTTCTCGAATTCCCTTTCGTAATAATCACCCAAACACTCTTGGAATTCTTTCTTTTCCTTCTTGTAGCCGTTGTCAACCCCAAGATTATCGTAGAACACATTGAGATAATCTTGTTCCAAGTCGACTTCCGACTTGTCTTCATAAATGTCGAACCCTTTCGACCGACAACCAAACATTTTCTTTAACACACACGTATCCCCTATGGTAACCGTTTCTATCCCTTGAAACAAGAGTTGTTCTAGACTTAGAACATTCTTGTCTAGACTTGGTGCATAACTTACGCACGGGATCGTCTTGTCTTTGCCGTCCACCGGCACTCTCACTTCTCCTATTCCATGCACAAACGAAAAATCTTTCCTACTTTCGTTTGTCACAACCCCAAAGTGTCTCTTGAAACACTTAAACATATTCCGGTTTCCCGTCATATGTGTTTTGAACGTGGGATCAACGACCCATATTGAATCCTATTTGCCACCACAAGTATCTTTCACAACATAATCACTTTCAATTGGTAACGGTGATAACTTGATATACTTACTTGGGCAAATCGATGCGATATGACCGAATTCCTTGCATTTGAAATACCGGATCCCCGGTTTCCTTGGCCTACCCACTGGTGCATTTGATTTCTTTCCGGACTTCTTCACGAAACCCTTTTGAAACACTTTCTTTGGAAACTTCTTCGTTGGTGATTTCCCGGTTCACATGGTTGGCTTCCCCTGCGCGTACTCATCCTCTTCCGCCGCCCGGCCGCACTTTCCACTACGAACAATAACTTCCTCACCGTAATCGGTTTCCACCGATTTTCCTTTGTTTCCACAAACCCGGTTTCCATCTTGATCACAACTCCTTCCGCTTCCTGTAAAACCTTTGGCTCTGATACCAATGTTGGTATCATCGTCATCGGAAACCCAGGACCATTCGGAACGGACGGTGTTGTGACCGCACACACAATCGTTTTCATACAACCCACAATAATCACAGTGCATCATCATGAATCGAATAAAACTAACTTGTGAATGATAATGAAACTAACCGAAAATAACTTGTAAACGAACTTGAACTTTGAATAACAATCACTTGTAATTACACGAACTTGAATAACTAACCGAACCAAAGAACAAGGGGATTTGCAGCCGTATATATTGAAACGAAGGGGTACGTCTTCAACAGTCACGACGTTTCAATCAAGGGATATGTCGTTTCCATGATAACCGCTCCTGCGGTTATTAACGTGGACGTACCGGTTCGTTGATATCGGCCCAACCCGCATGTTCTTAACATAACACAACCTAAACTGGACTTAATGTTTTGTTCGACCCGCTAGACTTGGCCTCCGGCCCAAATACACAAACATAGACTAAACAGTTTTCACCCATAATAAACTAAACAAATAAATAAACGTTACCGGCCCGAAAGCCGTTTCTTCTTCTCGGATGGACTTGATTAACCTTCGTTCTTCACAAATGTGTAACTTACCTAAACCACCAGAGCCATGGTGTAGTTAACTCTAATTTTTAAAAAAGTTAACTCTAATTTTTAATAAAAGACCATTGACTTACCTTTTTTTGTTCAGAAAATTCGAATATCATAAATTTCGAATGCTAAAATCTTCCGTATATAATTACTTTCTGGGAATCAAGCTAACCTCCAAACACCATCTCTTTCTTTCTCATAATCGATTCGTGAATAAGTCACTAATCATAAACCCAATGGATCAAAGACCTGCACATGTGCTTACCAACAGTCAAGAACACGACCCCTTAGGCATGGAATACGAAAATGTTCCTGTACCTAAACCAAACAAATTCTATTTCATTGTTTTTTATCTTTTTTTTTTTACTTTATATACAGTGCTTGTTCTTGTAACCGCATGCAAATATCCCTTTATACCGGATCAGGAACTCTTTTATGATATTCCCATATTTGATAAAGATTCAGTCAATCTAACCGATGAAATGAAGCAGTCGGTCTACTTAAATATCAGCTGCTTCAGCCGCATTCCACTGGCATCGGTTACTTGTGACGATCTCAACATCACTATGTTTTATCTTGATCCAAGGTTAAATAATACAAGTGTTTATCTTGCAAGTAACACTGATCCCGGGTTCTACCAGCATAAACCGAACCCGAACGAAGTTAATGTTCAGATGCGCGCGTCTGGGTTGCCTGGTTTATTGCAGCTGCGGGGGGAATTAAATACAACATTGCTTTTGCGTGTGAATTATCAGTTAACCGTTGGGTACCGTTGTGGATCGATATGCAAGCATAAACACCAGGTTCATAATACGGATGTGGATATGTTACTTGAGTCGTAAGGTGATGGATGTGGATATGTTACTTGAGTCGTAAGGTGATGGGGTGAAAGGTCTTCTTAGTTAGTCCTTCCTGTTGAGATAATTCAAGGAGTGTGATATCGTACGTTGAAAGAGTGATGTTAAGGGTAGATCCAAAATAACTGTTAAACATACTATCGTTGTTCTATGGTGGTTTCTTTGTTTCCTTTGTAATGCACTACTATATAAGCAGCTTTTGATATTCAATAAAAGTGTCGATTGAGTTTACGTCTATCTGTGCCACCAATTAATAACTTTTGTCTTAGAATTTTTTCCTGATAATCGTTTTATCGGTTTTCTATGATACGTATACGGTTCATCTTGTGAATAACTAGCTATGTTTTCGAGTTCGTTTGCCCTTTGTTAGTGAGTTTAGATAAGGAAAGAATGTGATATCTCTTAAAGCATTTAAAGAATGTGATAAACCAAGTCCAAACTCTAGACTGCCTAGTCAGCATGATTCCTCATTTTAAACTATCACTATTCCAAACTCCATTTTTTCCTCCAATAATAAAAATACACTTTATACGCTTGATGCTGTCTCATTAAAAACTTTGTTAGGAAAACCCAGTGGGACAAAACCTTGGCCAAGGGAAAAAGACTGCAGCGCGTAATATCTCCCCCTAATGATGATCACTTAAGCTCCTTGAGTTGACGCATCCCAATCCTATGACTAACTTCTTGAATGTTGAGGTCGGAAGTGATTTAGTGAACAAGTCTGCCAAATTTTCGCTGGAACGAATTTGTTGGACAATAATATCTCCATTCTTTTGTAGATCATGTGTAAAAAAGAATTTTGGCAAAATGTGATTTATTCTATCACATTTGATGTATCCTTCCTTAAGTTGAGCAATGCATGCTACGTTATCTTCATGTAAGATTGTCGGTCCCTTATCTCCCGAAGAAATACCACAAGATCCACGAATGTGTTGTATTACATTCCTTAACTAAATGCATTCTCGACTAGCTTCATGTATCGCCAATATTTCTGTATGATTATATGATATGGCTGTGATTGTCTGCTTTACCGAATGCCATGAAATTGCAGTACCTCCACTTGTAAATAAATATCCAATTTGAGATCGCCCAGTGTGAGGATCAGACAAATACCCTGTATCTGCAAAACCAACCAAGCTTGTTTTCGATTGATTTGTAAAATACAAACTCATATCTTTTGTACCTTAAAGGTATCTAAATATTTGTTTTACCCTATTCCAATGCCTCTTTGTTGGGCATGAACTATATCTTGCCAATAAATTTAAAGAAAATGATATATCGGGCCGTGTATGGCTAGCAAGAAACATTAGTGCACCAATTGCACTTAAATATTGTTCTTCTGGACCAAGGATTTCCTCTCCATCTTTGGGTGGTCGGAATGGTTCTTTTTCCACATCAAACGGCCTTACAACCATTGGAGTACTCAATGGATGTGATTTTTCCATATAAAATCTTTTTAGTAGTTTCTCTATGTATGTTTCTTGATGCATAAGGATTCCACCCTTAAGGTGTTCAATTTGTAATCCAAGATAAAACTTTGTCTTTCTAAGGTCTTCCATTTCAAATTCTCTTTTCAAGTATTCAACTGCCTTTTGAAGCTCACGTGAAGTACCAATTATATTCATGTCATCAACATATACGACAATTGTAACATATTCAGATGCTGACCTTTTTATAAAAATACACGGGCATACAGAATCATTTTTATAGCCTTCTTTCGCAAATACTCACTAAGATGATTATACCACATACGCCCAGATTGTTTTAGCCCATATAATGATTTGTTTAATTTGATTGAAAAATGTTCTCGAGAACTAGATTTACATGGGTTTGGCAATTTAAATCCTTTAGGAAGTTTCATGTAAATATCAGTATCAAGTGAGCCATAGAGGTAGGCTCTCACAACATCCATTAGACGCAAATCAATCCCTTCTTGTATTACCAGACTAATAAGATAACGAAAAGTTGTCCCATCCACCACTGGAGAATATGTCTTCTCATAATTAATTTCAGGTCTTTGCGAAAATCCTTGTGCTACTAATCTTGATTTTATCGTACAATTTCATTTTTCTCATTACGTTTTCGAACAAAAACCCATCTATATCCAACAGGCTTTACACCTTCAGGTGTATGGGCCATAGGTCCAAAAACTTCTCGTTTATTTAGTGAATTCAATTCTGCCTCTATCGCGTCATTCCATTTTGTCCAGTCATTTCTTTGTTTACATTCCTCAACTGATTTTGGTTCTTGATCCTCATTGTTTTACATTACTTGTAGCGCTACATTATATGAAAAACTATCATCGACGTCGACTTCGCTTTAGTTCCATACCTTTCTAGACATGATATAATTAACTGAGATGTCTTCGTTTTCAGGTACCTAAGGTTCTTCTAGAACCATCATGTCTAGTGTCTCTTCTGGAGACTCCTTTTCTTGCGTTATTGTTACCTCGACTTGACCATCTACACTATTTGCTCCCTTTTTTCTTTCGAGGATTTTTATCTTTAGAACCGATTGGTCTACCACGTTTTAGGCGTGCATTAAATTCATTACCAACATGTGGTTGTCCTTGTGGACACTTATTTTTACTGGAGCATTAATAGCTGGTATATGTGACTTAGTCACTCTCTTTGGGTCAGTGAATGTGTCTGGTAATTGATTTGCTAATCCTTGTAAATGAATTATCCTTTGAACTTCTAGTTCACATTGTTTAGTTCGAGGTTCAAAATGAGATAATGATAATTTATTCCAAAAAAATACTATTATCCAGCTGCTTTTTGTCTCCCCCTAATGTTGGGAATGTTGATTCAGCAAAATGACAATCACTAAATCAAGCTGTAAATAAATCACCCATTGTAGGTTCTATATACTTAATGAACGATGGTGATTCATACCCAACATATATTCCTAACCTCCTTTGAGGCCCCATCTGTGTGCGTTGTGGTGGATCGATTGGAACATATACAGCACAACCAAAAATCCTTAGATGGGATATATTTGGTTCATGATCAAGAACCAACTTTAATGGGGAAGAAGTATGACAACTCGTTAGCCTGATGCGAATTAGTGTTACTGCATGTAAAATTGCATGTTCGCAAGCAGATGCTGGTAGTTTTGTTTTCATAATCATTGGTCTTGCAACCATTTTAAGTCGTTTGATAAGCGATTCAGCAAACGCATTTTGTGTATGTACATGAGGTACAGGATGCTCTACATTTATCCCAATATACATGTAATAATCATTAAATGTTTGGGAAGTAAATTCTCCAGCATTGTCTAATCTAATTTTCTTGATGGGGTAATCCAAAAAATGTGCTCTTAACCTTATTAACTGAGCAAGTAGTCGTGCAAATGCCATATTACGACCTGATAGTAGGCACACGTGTGACCATCTAGTTGATGCATCAATTAAGACCATAAAGTATCTAAATGGTCCACTAGGAGGATCTATAGGTCCACAAATATCCCCATGTATTCTTTCAAAAAAAAATTAGGGATTCAGTCCCCACTTTCATTGGTGATGGGCAAGTAATCAACTTCCCTTGTGAACATGCAACACATGTAATATCCTTGGACTGAAGAATCTTCTGGTTCTTCAAAGAATGCCCAAATGAATTTTCTATAATTTTTCGCTTCATTGTTGATCCGGGATGGCCTAACCGGTCATGCCATATAATAAGATTTTCTCGGTCTATAAACTTCTTGTTTATGATTGCATTTGATTCGATTGCATTAATTTTACTATAATACAAACCAGAGGCAAGTGCGGCCAACTTTTCTAACAAATGCTTTTTACCCGAACTGATATTTGTGATATGAAGGTACTCATCATGTCCCTCATATGTAGTCTCAAGATGATATACGTTTAAACGAACATCTTTAAAACTTATTAGATTTCTTTGAGACATTGGAGAAAATAACACATTGGTTATTTTAAATGGTGTTCCACTTGGCAACACTACATAAGCTTCTCCAAAGCCTTCAATAAATTTTGATTTACCAGATATAGTACCAACATTAGCTTTTTTCATGGATAAAGTAAAGAAATAATTCTTTTTCTTAAGAATTGTATGCATTGATACGTTGTCTATTAGACATATATCTTCTCCATTAATAGGGATGTTAGTTAAACACTCTATATGCTTCAAAACAAAACAAAACAAAATCATATAAATAAAATGTCTAACATGCTTCAAACATACAAATCCCAAAATGTTTCATACGCATAAAAAAACAAAATACTCAAACAAAATGTCTTAAAGAAATGAAGGAAATAACATCACTTAAAAACTAATAATTCATATGTAAGGAAAATTGCAAGCATCCAACTGGGTTGTATCAACTACGATATCACCAGATTCCAAGTTAGTTAGCTCAATAAGGAAATCATCATAATCCAGATTAGTTGTATCATTATGGTCTTTATGACCATCAGTAACATCAACATTTGCAACCTCATATGTAAAATTTGTTTCTATTCCTTTTGCTTTGTCTTTGGTGGATTGTTGATAAAGTTCCACCAAGTGTTTGGCCGTACGACAAGTCTTCGACCAATGATTGTTACTTCCACATCGGTAACATGCATTTGATGAAGATCTGACCTTCTTTTTATTTTTTTTTTCATCATTGGATTTATGTTCATTATTATGCCACTTTTGGTGGGTCCATTTGTTTCTAAACTGAACACTATGATAATTTTCTCGGCCACGTCCATGACCACGACCACGATGATAACCTCGACCACGTCCGTAACTTTCACTTTTGCCATTATATGTTGCCACATTAGCTTCAGGGATTGGGGCTGCTCCAACCGGACGAGTCTCATGATTTTTCATAAAGAGCTCATTCTTTTGCTCGGCCACAAGCAAACATGATATTAACTCACTATATTTGGTGAAACCCCCTTTCACGATATTGTTGTTGCAGTATCACATTCGAGGGGTGAAAGGTTAAGAATGTTTTTTCCAACATTTCTTTATCGGTAATATTTTCATCACATAGAATCAATTGTGATGTGATTCTAAACATTGTCGAGTTGTACTCACTTATCGACTTAAAGTCTTGCAACCTTAAATTGATCCACTCGTAACGAGCTCTCGGTAATATTACCATTTTCTGGTAGTCATACCTTTCTTTCATGTTGTTCCAAAGGACAAGTGGATCCTTGATAGTGGTACTCACTTTTCAAAGCCTCGTGAATATGATGGCGTAAAAAGATCATGGCTTTTGCCTTATCTTGGTTATTTGCTTTATTTCCTTCGTTTATTGTTTCACTCAGATTATTTGCGCATGACAAATAATTTTTTCCAGTAATGTCTAGAACTATGAACTCAAGTTTTGCAAGATTTGTCATGATGGGCCATGTTATAAAAAAAACATATGAGTTAATAAATGTCTTTGATTTATAAATTAATATATATCTAAAGTTAAAAGCACAGTTAATATATGCCACTCTAATTTATATATATCAAACTTAAAAGTAACATTTACTGTAACTATGATTATTCGGTATAATAAGATGTCTCTTTTAACAGTTGAATAATGTTTAAAAAAATAACAATATTATCATAACAATTAGATCAAACTTCACATTATAATGTGTTCATTTAAAAAAAATTGCAAACAAATAAAACTATTATACTAATAAAACAATCAGGTAATCAAATCTAACCATTGTCAACCGTAATGTGCTCGAAGAAGAAATAGTTAGATAATATTTGTGTTTGTCAAGTTTAAGTAACTGAAACTCCAAAAAATCAAGATTTTTTTTACTGACCAAATTAAAAGGAATTAATTTCCTTAATCCTTAAGTGATTAAATAATCTCCCCCTTTTTTACCAATAATTTTATATCGTTTAAGACTAGTGGATATGGGGGCCGGCTGAGGCCCGGCTAGGACCGGCGCCGGTCCCCCACACCGCCTCCCTCAGGTCCGGCCCGGCACAACCGGCACCACACAGCCGGGGAAGTCGTGCCTCTCTCCTCTCTCCTAACACACATACATCTATACATACATACATACATATATATATATATATATAAAGGGGTTCATCCCCCACCCCCTAGGTCCATCCCTTCCAAGCCGAGCCTACGTGGCGCTGACGTGGCGGCCCATCCTCTTATGGATGGGGCTCTCCATACCCTCTAGTCTAATAGGTTTGGAAAAAAATTCGATAGTTTCAATTTTAGGCATAGCAGATTAATAAAAATTATGAGTGCATACATTGATTATGAACGTAAACTTGTATACTAACAAATATATTAACAATATTTTATTGATCAAAGACTATATATAACTGAATATAATTAATAATATTATTTTATTGATTAGGCATGGCAGATTACGTTATCACTTATTTTTTATTTGTTAATTGTATACTAACAATTACCTTTATGAAGGCATGTCAGATTAAACTCATTCAACAGGGCAGCAATGAAAATTGATGGAAATTCAAAAGAATAATAACATGAGTCTCTAACACAACTCATAATCGTATGAATTACGATACAGATTATGTATAAGTCTGATGAATAATGATAAAATAATTAGAGAATATGATATACGTTATGATTATGTGATCCCAAAGAAATCGTGCTGATAACTTGTTATAAACAAGCCTAATAGCAAGAAGATGAGAAGAGATATTGGGAGAGAAAGAGATTTTTATTATTAATTGTGTGTTCTTTTCAATAGAATACATAAACTATTTATAGGGGGAATAAACTTGGAGAACAAGTTAGTTTATATTAGGAGTTGATAATCTGAATATAATTATTTATAACAATCCAAACCTTCATATTACACCCCACTTTTTAAACAAAAAAAAGTATTGTGAGTTAGTGGTCCCCACTCATTCCAAACCATATCCCATCTGCTCAAGCGGACCACCTCCCACCGGACCACCTCCTCCAACAAGGTGGTTTGTTTGTGCTGTGGTTTGTGGATCAGACTCTCCAACGGACCAAGCCGTTGGAAACGCTTTTAGAGCATCTCCAATGCTAATGCTAATACAAATTTAAAATCTAGACTTAACACATTAGTAATATATCATATCATTCCAGATCTTTACCCTAAAAGTCACATTTTTCCAATAATGTTAAACCAATTCAAACCTCCGATTCAGCATTCACCTCATTACCTACTTTTCTTAATAAACCAATTTTTTTATATATTAAATTAATCTATCTTATATTAAAATATTTTTATTTTGTTTCAAAATAATATTTAAAAGAAAACACATTACAAGAAATTTTAAAAACATACAACAAAATAAAAAAACACACTTAAACCTAAAAATAAAAAAAGGAAAAATTACAAATTTTGTCCTTTATCTTTATACCACTTTTCAGGCGGTGTCCTTTAATTTTTAACGAATGTTGACAGGCGGTATCCTTTAGTAGGTATTTTGTTGCAAGTTTAGTCCTTTACACCCAACCCAGTTAAAAAAACCCTGTTAATTGTTGGGTGTAAAGGACTAAACTTGCAACAAAATACCTATGTAAAGGACTAAACTTACAACAAAATACCTAGTAAAGGACACTGCCTGTCAACAATTAACAGGGTTTTTTAACTGGGTTGGATGTAAGGGACTAAGCTTGCAACAAAATACCTAGTAAAGGACACCTGCTGTCAACATTCGTTAAAAAGGACACCGCCTGAAAAGTGGTATAAAGATAAAGGACAAAATTTGTAATTTTTCCTAAAAAAAAAATAACATACAACACCAAAATAAACTTAAAACCTGCGGTAACCTAAATAATAATTATTCTAATGCATGACTGTTTTTTGATATTCACGCAAACCCTTTCGTGGATCTTGTGTGCTATCAATCCTATATTCGATCAATCTAGGAATAGGACGGTGAGGTCTTGATTAACTAGAAACCGAGACTTTTGACCCATGAACACATCTATCGTTTCCTCTCGTTTTTTTCATGTCTTGGTGCATCTGTACTTTGACATCGTCGTTCGGTTCAACTTCGTATAACCAAAAGCGATGATAACGAACTTTAGATGGTGCTCAAAATTCCATCGATCAACCAAACACTATTTTCTTCAATCCCTCACAATGGTCTATTCCATTCCACCTCTCATTCCTGTATAACAAACGCTACCCTAGTTTTGTGTATATATAGTTTTTTTATGGTTGTGTTAAATGCACCCCAAAGTCAATTTTTTTAGGGGAATTGGTCTGTAATAATCTCACCTAGACCTTATTGGTCATTAATAATCCCACCTCAGAATATTCCCCCCACCAGTCCCACCTTTCAGCTATTTTTCCTACAATGGTCCCCCGTTAAAAAAGCTTAACGGAGTTAAGATTTTTTCCAAATTACAAACAGATTTTTTAGGGCTTTTGATCAGAACGACGATACGAGTCCATTGATGTAAAACTTACGTCGAAATAGTTCTCCAAGTGACTTGATTTTTGTTAAATGGAAATTTAAACACCCGAATTGAAGCGTCGTTTTCATCGTTTGGAGCACCGTTTCGAGGCAAGTTTACATCAATTGACTCGTATCGTCGTTCTAATCAAAAGCCCTAAAAATCTGTTTGTAATTTAGAAAAAAGCTTAACTCCGTTAAGTTTTTTTATCGGGGGACCATTGTAGGAAAAATAGGTGAAAGATGGGTCTGGTGAGGGGAATATTCTGAGGTGGGATTATTAATGGCCAATAAGGTCTAGGTGAAATTATTACAGACCAATTTCCTTTTTTTTGAACTTTTTTTCCCACAAGTAAACTTTTCAAGTTTCCATAAACTAATAATTTCTCACTGCACTTTTCAAGTTTCCATATATCTTTAATTCTTTTTAAACTAATACTTTTGATTAGGCTAGACTTTCCATTTTATGTTTTAATATTTGTAGAGTTAACTTCCATTTTTCTCCCTATGATTTGGTCATTTTAACGGTTTTACCCCAATAGTTTAAAAATAGCCATTTTCCTCCCTAATTTTTCTAACTTATCGTCATTTTACTCCCTGCCTTTAACTCCATCCAACAAATCCATTAACCAGAAGGGTATTTTGTTAATTTTATATATAAAAGTAAGGGCATGTAAGTCTTTTCACCTAAATAAACTTATAACTTGTTTATTTACATGTCTATAAGTAATTATTTTCTGATACTACATCTTTCCAACCACTTTTTCTGCCGGCCACCACCATCC
Source organism: Helianthus annuus (assembly GCF_002127325.2). NCBI lineage: Eukaryota > Viridiplantae > Streptophyta > Magnoliopsida > Asterales > Asteraceae > Helianthus > Helianthus annuus. Next base: position 36,022,207 of record NC_035442.2, read on the forward strand.
ACAAACATCCACCACCACCTGCAACTACCACCTGCCGACCACGACTACCACAATTTTTAACTAAACATTTTAGTTGAGTTGGAGCCAGGGAGTAAACTACTGAAATACCCCTACTTTTAATTGAATGTTTTAACTGAGTTAGAGCCAGGGAGCAAACTGGCGACAAACTCGAAAGATCAGGGAGGAAAATGGCTATTTTTAAACTATTAGAGCAAAATCGTTAAAATGACCGAACCACAGGGAGCAAAACGAAAGTTAACTCATATTTGTATAATAAATTGGTTTTAACAGATTTGAAAACTTCAGATTAACGTGTTAAGGTGATCACATATAAGTGTATTGATGAATTATTGGTAATCAAAGGGGTGGCCCAAGTAATTAGAAAAAAACAATGGTTATTATATTATATTATATTATACTATCTTTTAAAACACAAAGTCGGTGGCCTTTGCCACCGACATCCCGACTCAAATTACAGTTATGTCCTTTGATATGCAAAATAGCACAGTGTACAAGATCAGGTTGCACAAGAATATCGTACACAACAAAGGAAGCACAAGGTACAACATGAGGATGCACAACAGAAAGAAAAAAGAGATAGACGAGGGCTTCCGTTTCCGGCGGTCTTCTTTGGCGGCGACGTCACCCTTGCAACCCATTACGTCTGGCTTCAGGGGAGGTGGTGGTGATTGTTCCGGGAGAAGATGGTAGGTCCTCGCTGGAGACGATGACGCGATGATTACAGACGTGGTAAACATAGGTTTCCGGGCCGGCCATGAGCAAGTGCGGGGTGGGCGCCGGCTCGTGGCCAAAAACATAAGAGGCCCGTGACTCTCTGACGATCCTCCGACGAAGACAATAGTTTTTGCTAATCTAGGCATTCAAAGATACTTCCTTAAATTTTGACCCTCTAAATTATTTCTTATGGAGCACTTAAACTAAAAAGAAAGGAGAGAATATAGGAAAGTAAGAGAGAAAAATAAATGGTTTTCCGGCCGGCACTCTCTAATATAAAGATAGATGAAAGAGACGATTAGCCAATGATCTCTAGATCAAGTGGTGGAAGGCTTGCATTTCTCTTGAGAGATGCAAGTTCAACTCCCACTTGGTGCAGAGTGAGGCATTGGTGGGCAATGATAGGAGACCCAGGGAAACATGGGTTCAATCCTTGAGCCAAACGAGTTTTACCGGTAATTTCACTGTCATGCCTACGGGCAGGTGGGTTACCAGATTTTCCCCGGAATTGGTGATGGACTCGGGTTACTCTCGGAGTACTCCGTTTGGTCCAGTGCGTGCCCCGAAAGTACTCGAGATTGATTCTGTTGGCCGTTAAAAAACAGATGAAAGAGACGATCATTATTATATTTAAAAACCCAAGAAGCTGAATCAAATGGTATGCATCTGTGTTACATCCATGCCCTTTCATTCACTTTATTTAATTTAATATTATATTATTATTTACCTTTTTACCGTTTTTCTTATGGTTGAATATTTCTATTATTTGTTTTGTGATCCAGAAATTATTATCTTAATTTCAACTATTAATACCCTTTATCTCATATATATATATATATATACTAGGTTATAACCCCGTGTAATACACGGGTTGAATAAATGAATTTTATATACTAAATAATAAAAACAATATATCTTTAAAAACCTCCTTTATTGCACGGGTTGAATAAATATAATTTTATATATTAAATAATAAAAAGTTATATCTATAAGAACTATATTGTACGGGTTGAATAAATTTAATTTTATATACCAAATAAAAAAGTTATATCTTTAAAACCACGTGTATTACACGGGTTGAATAATGTAATATTGTTTACCAAATAATAAAATAATACATCTTTAAAAAACCTCATTTATTACATAGGTTGAATAAATGTAAATTTCTATACTAAATAATAAAAAATATATAATTTTTTTAGTAATGAAAATAAAACTATTTCATATATTAATACAAAGTTTGGTTTTCATGATAAATAATTTGTTTTATTTAAAAATATCTTAAATTAACAATTTAAATTTTAGAATAATATTTTAAATTTAACCTTTTATTTAAAACTTGTAAATGTAACGGAGTCTCAATAAACTTAACCATTTATTTAAAACTTGTAAATGTAGAAATGATAAATAATATTAGTTAATTTTATTTTAAGTTTCGTAAAATCTATTTGATACCAAACTAAACAAAACGTCCAAATATATAGTTAATATCAAGAGCAAATTACGATTTTGGCCCCTGTGGTTATATCACTTTTACCCTTTTAGCCAAAATATGAATCTTTTAACATCTGAGCCCCCAACGTGTTTTTTTTCTAACCATTTTGACCCCTAACACTAATCCCATCAATTTACTTTTAGGGGCCAAAAGAGTTAGAAAAAAAGACGTTGGGGTCCAAAAGGGTTAGAAAATTAGACGTTGAGTGCTCAGATGTTAAAAAATTTCTTTTGGTGCTAAAAGGGTAAAAGCGATATAACCACAGGGGTCAAAATCGTAATTTACTCTAATAACAAATTAGATAACTAAGTTTGAATTTGAAGTAAATAGATAAATATAAAAGTAATAATTAAACTAAATAATATTTAGCAGGAGGATTATCTATAATTAATTAAAACAGATTAAACTAAAATAATAATTATCTATAAGACATGGCCTAATATGATGACACGTGTCCAAAAGTTGGTTTCTTTTATTATATAGTATAGATATAGGGGAAGCTTCATTTGAGAAAAAATTTAGTGTGAGAAGAAAAAGAAGAAAGGGCATATTAGTAAAATACTATTTCATTTATAACTCATATAATTAATTTTTCTCTCTTTAATTAATTACTAATCATTAATTATCCTACATATAATCTACAAAACCTACACATATCAAAATTTTTCTACATATACCCTACACATTATAGAATTTTATCCTACACAGTCGAAATTTATCCTACACACCTCGAAATATATCCTACGCAACTCGTAATTTATCCTACACACCTAGTAATTTATTCTACACTTTAAATTAAGTTGTTTTTTTAATTTGAAAAAAATATATATTTTGAAAAGGAGTTACAAATTCAATTTAGTTAATTATTAAAGTGGAAGAATACAAATTAATGATTTATGTAAGTTTACCAATATACCCTTATATTAAAATTAAATGCAAATATTAAATGAATTAAAATGCATTCTTATTGGTTGAAACCTCTTCTTTTTTCTTCTTACAAAAAAATTCTTCTCATTTGAACCCTCCACTATATATATATATATATATATATATATATATATATATATATATATATATATATATACACACACACACCTTAATATTTAATAAGTTTAGATTCAGATTAAGTTTTTTACTTTATATAATATTTCTATAATTTTCTAGAATATATCAATAAAAAATATTTGTGTTAATTGCCCAGATGGTCCATGTGGTTTCACGTTTTTCACTTTTAGTCCCCACCTTTTAAAAATAGCAGGTATGCTTCCTATGATTTCTTATTTTGTCGTGTCGGGAAAAGGGTCGACTTGGTAGTCATCACTTAAAGTTGTATGAAATGCTTTTAAAATGCTCATTTGTTTTAAAGACATTTCAAACATATGATGAGTTGAATTCCAACGAGTTGGGATATCCCAATTAGGACCAATTAATTTTTGGTTAACTTCTTTACAAAGTTTTTTATAATCTTGATATCTTTCTTTACCACTTTTAAAAACATCTTGAAGCATAGCTCCAAAAGCTATAATAAAATCCGCTACAAATTTATTTTTTAAATCGTCTTGCACAACTAAATTAATAATATGTGCAACACATCTTGTGTGGAAAAAAACACCATCACAAATTGGTTTGTACTTCAACTTTAGTTTTTGGATCGCATTTGAGTTGTTTGAGGCGTTATCGAAAGATATTGAAAATATTTTATCCTCTAAACAATATTTTATAATTGTGGCATTCATAATTTTATAAATATTTTCTCCCGTATGAGGAGAAGGAAACTCTTCAAATGCGATCGTACGCTTCATCATTTGCCATGTATTGGGATCAACCCAATGAGCGGTGACACAGATGTATGATTCGGGTAAACAGTGTGGAGCCGACCACACATCACTAGTTAAATTTACACAAGTCTTTAAATTTTGAAAAAATGCAATTAAATCTTTTCTTGCATTTTCCCATATATTTAAACAATGACGTTTTAAAGTTCGACGATTTACATGTTTGTAACTAGGTTGAAGCGTCTCCCTAATTAGCTTAGTGAGATCGGGGTCGTCAAAGTGTCCAAAAGGCAACACTTTTTTGATGACCAACTTCGCCATCCTATCACGAGTTATCTTTTGTTCGTAGCGGAAAATCGTACCATCTTTTGAAAGTTGAACTTGACCGGGTGTCAAATCTTTTAGAGCTTTGCAATACTTTTTGGCATGCTTCGTTAAAGTGGAATTAGAGTCCTTGCTTAACAAGGAGCCACAATGCTTGCAATGGACCTTTTGCGAACCATCGCTCATCTCGACTAAATCCCAATTGCACCAAACATCCATATTGCGGCTATACGATAATGTTCCCACTACAAATGGAGCATTTGAACCTTGTGGAACATTATTGACGGATGGGGAGTTTGTGGTTTTAGAGTTCTTTGAAGCCATTAAAAATATGTAAAGAAGGAGAAGAAATAGATAAAAGAAGAGGATATGTGAATAAAAAATGGGAAAAGTACAATCTATATATACTGTAACCGGTTCCAACGGTCATAAAGGAACCGGTTCCAACGGTCATATTTGCATTAAATGTGTTTTGATACTCAAGATTCGATTCCAACGGTCACCTAGAATCGGTTCCAACGGTAATGTATACCGGGTATAGATTGGAACCGGGTACGGTTGGTTTTTTTTACAGAATATTGGAACCGGGTAATACCCGTCGGGTTTTTTAAACCTGGGACCGGTTCCTCTGAGCATCGGGTAGGAACCGGAACCTGGTCCGGTTCCGGGTCGAGTCCACTGGAATCAGGTACGAACCGGTTTTTATGCCCATCTCTACTCGGATAGTCCCCTGAGTAGATGTCAGTTTGTTTGGAAATAACATGTATGCTCCCTATGATTTGCATTTTGTTACTCGAATAGTCCCCTGAGTAAATGTCAGGGGACTATCCGAGTAACAAAATGACAAATTATAAGGAGCATACCTGCTATTTTCAAAAGGTGGGGACTAAACGTGAAAAACGTGAAACCACATGGACCATTCGGGCAATTAACTCAAAATATTTCATTATGAAAGTGAAATATTAGATAGAACAAACTACAAATAATTGATCGAGAGTTTTGTTTCAAAGAAAACGTGGATGGGTGAAATGGGGTTAAACTTTTGCAAAATCGACGGAATATAAGTATATAACTCGATATCCTATTTAATTTTGAAATTCATTTTTTTTATTTTCAATCTTCTAATTTTGAAATTTCCGTGCACAATGCTAGAAAAAAATCTACATTTTATGTTCGTTTTTCCTATGCTATTCTAATTTTGAAATTTCCGTACACAATGCTAGAAAAAAAAAAACTAAATTTTATGTTCGTTTTTCCTGTGCTTTGAAATTATTTTTATTATATTTAAACAAAATTTATGCTATATTCTCAAATTCTACTAAAGTTTGAAGTTGCGTACTCATCGTTTATTAAACAGAATGACTTAAACAAAATTTAAGTAGTAATTTAACGTTATTTATGCTATATTTATTAAAATAGTGTTTGTGTGGCAAATGATGTGATAATTAAGTTTACGAGAGACAATTATAATAAATTTGGTACATTTAAATTGGTTATGGTTTTACTCGAGTTTAACTTACGACATGACTTTATATAATTTGCGAAGGTTTTTTTTCTCTGCACTTCATTACGAGTGTTTCTTATCTACAATTCGATGGTTTTACTCAAGTTTATTTTACACTGTAATGTATCGCCACAACCCACGAGGCATGTTACTAGCATAATCTTATAAGAAAAATTCGGTAAACCTAACTTTTCTTTTGTGATCATCAAGTTTATAGACTTTGCACGTCCAACTCCAATCTTTTGGTAAGTGACACAATGAAATCTAATTTTTGGTATTTAAAAACTTTGACCCTCGATTTATTTCTACGTAATAACTTCACACCGCATTTTCTCAAACACTTCGTGATCATCAAGTTTATAGACTTTGCACGTCGAACTCCAATCTTTTGGTAAGTAACACAATGAAATCTAATTTTTGGTATTTAAAAACTTTGACCCTCCATTTATTTCTACTTAATAACTTCACACCGCATTTTCTCAAACACTTCATTTCTTTTCTTTAAAATATTTTTACGATATACACCACAACATGTTAGATATTATACACTTTTCATATCTGCCTAACAACGACCACGTTAGTGTCACTAACGTAACGTGTGTGACAAAATAAAAAAAAAAACGTGTCATGTCACACGTGTGCACCACACAATAATATCATCATCGTAACACGTATAAAGAAGTCACAAACGTGATGTTGCCGTCACAACGCGTGACACTGGTGAATATCTTGGATACATTGAGTTCAATCAGATACGTCAAAACGTACGTTTTCATATGATTAACACATCACATAATGCTTGGACTAATCCGTTCGATACTTGCGAAGTACCTGTGCCGCAACGCGCGCGGGTCTTATTGCTAGTTGACCACAAAAAAATATTGGGGCCGTTTTTTTAATTAAAAAAAATTAGGAAAAAATATGTATGAAGAGAAGTAGACAAGTCTTCGTTTGCGATTTATATATTCTTCACTGAAAAAATAAAGCAAGCTGGTGTCTAATGTATATATTTAATAATTTGTTTTAGGTGGTTCTGTATTAAAACATTTTTCTATGATGAATGTCAACAGTTATTGATCATATAGTATAAAAGCCAATTATTGATGAAGGACAAATGAGTGTAAGTAATAAGTAATGTATGTTTACATTTTTCCAAGGTTGTAGAACTCGCTAGTCGCTAGTCGGCCGGTGAGGTGGGGACTAGCGACTACTCGGGATTACTCGGGATTACTCGGGATTAATCGGATCGGGAATTTTATATGTATATTTTTCATTTTTATAAATATGTATATATATACTCACACATCCATATCAATATAATACTTAAAAAGATAAAAGTATTTCAAAATTCAAACTAAACTTACATATAAGTCATAACATAACAAGTCTAAGTACTTAAAATTCAAACGTTAACAAATAGTTCATCAATTCACTAATTCAGTACAGATTTCACAAGAATATAGAGCTGATAACAATTAATCGGCATATTATGCATACAATTACAACATTCACTAATGTAACTATTTGTAAGAAACAACCTATAATCGGCCAACTGAAACTTATTTGTAACAAACTGTAATCGGCCAACTGTAATCGGCATATTATTCATATAATCAGTCTACTCAAACATTATAATCAGTCTATAATCGGCCAAATGTAATCAACCTATAATCAACCAACTAATTAAACTATAACAAACTGAATTAAACTATAATCAATCTATAATCGGACAACTAATTAAACTATAATAAAAAAAAATCGGCCAACTCTAAGTCTGTAACAAACTGAAACTTAGTTATTCATTAACATCAACTTATAATCACTTAATCAGTCCAACCAAACACTAATTAAACATTTAAACAACAATCGCAACATATTATTCAATAATGTTTAACAATACATCATATAATTAGTCATTTAGTCCAATAAATTACCTGTTGCTGATGTCGTCGGAGAAGGAAGCAGGGCCGCCGGAGAAGGTAGCAAGGCCGCCGGAGAAGGTGGCAGGGCCGCCGGAGAAGGAAGCCGCCGCTGTCGCTTATATCGCTGATGTCGCTGGTCACTTTTGTAGAGATTTTAGGGCAGGAATCACTGATATTATGTCACTGATAAGTGATAACAGTGATTTTAGGGCTTAAGTCTAAAGAAAATGGGCTATTTTTTTCATTTTGGGCCACTTTTGTAAACAATTCAGATGGGCCGACTTGGGCCGACTAGGCCGAATTGGGCCGACTAGCAGCGATTAGCACCGGCTTTGACCGGCTTTGACCGACTAGCGATTTTTTCACTGATTAGTGAAAAATTACTCAGTAGAGGGCCGACTAGCGACTAGTCGCCGATTAATCGCCGACTAGTCGCGATTTTTGCAACACTGCATTTTTCACAAGGGTATATATTGAACAGGCCCATAAAATATGTTGTTGCATTAGTTAGGTATTAACAATTAGTGTATTGATTTGTTTATATGTTTTTTTTTTGTTGCATTTGATCGTTTATTTATTTTTATTTTTTTGCTGAGTATAAATAATTTATTATTTTTTTTAAATTAAATTTTGTTTATAGGTATTCGGATCTTGTGAAGAATTGATGAATTGGGTACACGTTTACTTTTTTATTAAAGACTCGTTATTTATTTATTTATGATGAATTTTTTCACTTTCGTGTTTATAATAAAGTGTCTTGATTATTTGTTTATTAATATTAATATTAATACTAATAATAGTGTAACAAAATATAAAAAAGTAACAAAAGTATTATAAAATAAAATAACATAAAAAACATAATTATAAATTTTGACTTTAGAATAAAATAATGTATTAAAGTACTTAATCATTACTAAGTTTAACTAATTTGGTATATTAATCCATATGTTGGGTGTATTTATCACACCTCATTTTTTAGGGGTGTGATAAACAGACCCAACATATGTATTAATATACCAAATTAGTTAAATTTGGTAATGATTAGATATTTTAATACATTATTTTATTCTAAATTCAAAAGTAATAATTATATTTTTTATGTTATTTTTTTACAATACTTTTGTTTTTTTTTTATATTTTGTTATACTATTATTAGTATTAATATCAATATTAATAATAAATAATCAAAACACTTTATTATAAACACAAAAGTGAAAAAGTTCATCATAAATAACGAGTCTTTAAAAAAAAGTAAACGTGCAAACATTAAAACATATTTATACATATTTTCGTTTTGAGTTAAAAAAATATGAATGGGCTAAACTTTAAGTAATGTTTGTTACTACCTTATATGTAAATAAAAGTTGAGAGTTCTTTTTTTATCTTCGTGATTAAAGCTTATTTTCAATTTTAAATCAAAGTTTTAATAAAAGTTATCACATATATATCAAATAATATACCTTCAAACGACTTTGATTAAACATATATCTTTTAAATATATAAATAAAAACTGTAAAAGAAAATGCATATTTAATCGTTCAAGAGCCCATTGTCTAGTACGCGATGTAGAGGATTGGGCTTCTTCTCGCAAACAATTAATCGTCTCCTACGTAATTGCGATAATCATATCTTCAAGAACACCGTCGGATGAAAAGCTCGAAGAATCGGATGACATTCTTAAAAATGATTGGGTAGAATTTATGTGTTTTTTGATTGGTGTGTGTTTTAGTTTGTGATAGGTTTGTATTTATATTTGAATTAATTTTTTTTTTAAATTTGAACGTTACCCGACGGTAATATTGACCAAACCATCTCGATCCGGGCAATTCTTCTTTGTTACCATGCTAGAGAAGCCACCATGGCGCCTCTCCTTAAAGTCGATGGTGTGGGTGGTGACGCCCTCCAGGCACTATCAGAGGTGAGGTGGCAGGGGTGGCGCCTTCCACACCCTTCGGCCTAATTAATAAGTGGACAGAATTGTCTGTGGCGAAGTGCATTTGGTGGAATATGTTAACTTGGATGCGAATAAACTTCCCAACTAATTGCAATAATCTGAATGAGCTCATTGGCATTTTAAAGTAGTGCCCGGGTAGTAAAGTGTGGAAACGTATGGTGTACACGGTTAGCATGGCGACTGTTTCGAGAATCTGGGGAGCGAGAAACTTAAAAACGTTTGAGGACACTTTTGTTCCGATAAGGAAGACGGTCGACCTAATTAAAGAGAATGTCTTCCTTTGGATCAACAACCGAACTAAGTTGAAGGTTCCTTCGTGGGAGAACTGGTTAGATTTCAATATTGTTAATCTTTTGTAATGTTTGTTTATTTTTTGTTTCCTGTTGTTCTGTGTTTGTAGTGTTCTCCCAGTTCCTTGCTGTCTTTATATATATATATATATATATATATATATATATATATATATATATATATATATATATATATATATATATGGGAAGGTTCAAATGAAAACCAATAGTTATCGCGAAAACTCGAAAACTAATTAAAAAAGCCAAAAAAAACATACCAACTTTTTTTATACCAATTTTCGCTATTTTTTATATATAAAAAAATTTAAAAAAAATATTTTTTTGTAGTGCACATGTGTAATACTACACATGTGTATTATTAGTTATTACACATGTGTACTACGATTTTTTTTTTTGAAAATTTTTTTATATATAAAAAATAGCGATTTTTAATAAAAAATTGTAAAAAAAATTTGGTGTGTTTTTTAGACTTTTTTTAGTTAGTTTTCAAATTTTCACAATAAAACTGGTTTTCATTTGAACCTTCCTTTATATATATATATATATAAAGTGTTTTTTCCATTAAAAAAAATAAGTGGACAGAATTAAATTTGCAATGACAATTAATAATTAATGGTGCGCGTGGTAGCATATATGGAAGGGGTGTGATAAATATACCCATGACAATGATTAATATACCCAAAAGTCAAATTTAATAATGATTTTGTAATGATTAACTACTTTATTATATTATTTTATTATAAAGGAAAAACTAATAATTATGTTTTATTATAAAGTCAAAAGTAATAGTAATGATTATGTTTTTTATGTTATTTTATTTTATAATACTTTTGTTACTTTTTTATATTTTGTTATACCATTATTAGTATTAATATCAATATTAATAAATAAATAATCAAGACACTTTATTATAAATACGAAAGTGAAAAAGTTAATCATAAATAAATAACGAGTCTTTAATAAAACAGTAAACGTGCAAACATTAAAATAATTAATCACATAGATCAACAAAACTATTTCCACGACGATAAAGTTGGGTATATAATTTTAGACGCCACTTATACAAGGATAACACTGTATATAAGTTTTTATTATATCAATTTCAAAACATAATTTTAAATATAAATGATATCTTTTTTTTTTTGAAAAAATCTGAAATATATGATCGTTAGAAACCCTATTAACAACCCAAAAGTACAACTAAAAAAAACTATTTGAAAACGTCAATTTATGACAAGGTTAAGATTGTTTAAGCTTGTAACTGTTTAATTTTAGATGAAATTCAGGTTTATGTGATGTTATCCTTTTAAAGCTTTTCATCCAACATCAGTTCATATACGAACTTGTGGGTGAATAATAAAAAATTTCTAGCTGTCTAAAAAATATGTTTTAAGCCAATATTTATTTATTTTATAGTTTTTTATATCAGGTCAAACCTCATTAAATTGAACTTGGTTTATTATAGTTGCTTTTTATGAAAACTAATTAATGCCATAAAGGTTGACTTGTGAGAAAAAACTAATTAATGCCATAAAGGTTGACTTGTGGAAACCTGAAAAGTGTGAGAAATTATTAGGTTATGAAAACTTAAAAAGTTTTTTTTTTTTTTTTTTTTTTTTTAACGGCGAAAACTTAAAAAGTTAACTTGTTGGAAAAGAAAATAAATAAACAAAGGTTGACTTTGCATGTATTTAATACAACCTTTTTTTAAGGTAATCACCTAGTTGTTCATGGGTCATGATCAGTCACTTCCACACATTATTATTATTATTATTATTATTATTATTATTATTATTATTATTTTATTATTATATTATAATCCCCGTAGGTGAATAGTCTTTTTTTTTATTGGTTGGCCAATTATTGTTTGTTGTCAGCCAATTGCGTTTATAGTCTTTTTTTTTTTTAAGTAAAATTTATTAAGACACACCTCCGACCTAAACGGGCAAAAGACCAAACAACAAAGAACATCTCTGACCCAAACGGGCAAAGGGTAGACAAATACAGAATATACATCGGGTATTTACACCAATCCATCCAACTAATATATTTATAAGACGATCTATTCCTAACCCACCCGTAACCTCTCAGTTTAACCTCCCCTAAGATATCTTGCAGACTTCGACTGATCTGCTTGAAAACCAATTCGTTTCTTTCTTTCCAGATACACCAGCACGAAACAATCACCAGACCTTGAATAAGATTCTTAGCTTTCTTACCCAGTTGCGAGAACTTGTGCATCTCCATAATATCTTTGAAGTCAAAAGCATAAATCTGAGGTAATTTACACCAAGCACTGAAAGCTGACCAAAACCTCTCCACCACTGGACATGCCGTAAATAAATGCTCCACCGTTTCCTCGCATTCTTCACAAAAAGGGCACATAACCGAACTAATATTCACATTCCTTCTTCTTAGGTTAACTCTAGAAGCTAATCTATCCAAGTTGCCTCTCCACACCATAATATTACATTTGATCGAAACCCATATACACCATTCAAAGTTAGGGGGTGACTACCACCTCTATCCTTAATGAGAGCCAATTTGACGGCCTTCACCGAGAATCCTTCCTGATTGTCACCATTCCACTTCCAAATATCCTCATTATTAGAAAATGACGTCCTGCTGAGAACCTCCTGACATTCCTGCCATTCCTTAAGTTCAACGTCCGACTCTGGCTGTCTAGACCAATTCCACACAAATCCACTAGTACCTTGAGACACATCCCTTCTATCTGCAACCCTGCATAATTTAAACAATTCCAAACCGAACAAGTGTGGCCATCTTTTTATAAAAGGCATATACCCCGACCAAGTATCTAACCAAAAACGGATCGCCTCCCCGTTCCCAACCTTACCCAATATCAACCGGTTTATACCCTTGGTATGTTAATTCGTTAGTCTACTAAACAATTACTCATCATACGCCAATAGCGCTTATACTCTTTGTTTTTTGGTGTGTCAATTCATTAGACTGGAGGGTATGGGGAGGGGAGGATGGGCCGCCATGTCACCCGTCATGTCACCGGGAGTGAGGATGGACCTAAAGGGGATGGACCAAAGGGGTGACGGATGAGCCCCTTTATGTATATATATGTACGTATGTATGTATAGGTATATGTGAGAGAAGGAGGCATGACGAGATCGTCCGTGAGCAGACGGAGACGACGGGGACGGGCCAAGGGGGGCAGTGTTCCAGGGCGGCGCCGGGCCTCGCCGTGCCTTGGCCATCCCCCATACCCACTTGTAACACCCCGTGTTTTCGAATGTCAAAGTCAAAGTCAAAGTCCAAGTCAACTTTGACTTCTTTGACTATAATTAGTCTATTTTATGTTTTATTTGTATTATGTGGAGTAAGTGTTGTTAATCAAAAAGGAATCGAAGTAATTGAATGTTTAATCGACGCAAAACGATTTACGACTGTGAATAATAAGAAGTAACAATGCGATAAAGCTAATCAATCAATAATCAAGCTAATCGAATCATCAATCGAACTCGAAACTCAAACTATGCGAATTTGGTGTTATATTACGTGTGTGTATGCCTTATGTGTTACCTGTGCGTATTTACTTTATGTTTTATATGGTAATCAATCGAATCAATCGAATCGAAACTCGAAACTCAATCGAAATCGAATTATGACGAATGGTAGCGTAAGGATAGTGTGAAATATAGATGCTTGTATGTAGATATAGTGATTGGGATTAAAAATAATTTGAATAGGAAACTCTATCGTATTCGTATCGTCTTCAATCGAAATCGAAATATCAGAAATCGTCGTACCGAACGTTCGAACTAGGCTGTTGATCGATCAGGCTGTCAGCCGATCGAACAGACCAGCCGATCGGACGGACTGTCCGATCGAGCAGGCTGTCCGATCGGGATGCCTGGCCGATCGGCCAGCACTTTCTCCTTTTGGAAGCCTATAAATAGGCCTGTCATTGTCATTCTTTCCACTTTTGGAAACCCTCTGTTGGACCCAGTATGGCCTTAACAACTTCTTTTTACGTAATATGGCAAGTGATTTCAGTATATGTGAAAAAGATGTGCGGAAATGGAAATCAGACTTTCAAGAAACAAGACCTACAGAATTATCAAGTTTATATCACTTTGAAACAAATTAGTTTAACAAGGTGATTGTAAGATTATTATCTAATACAAATAAATCTTGATTTCTGTGGGTAAGAAGAGCAGTGGAGTTTGGGTGTTTGTATGTGAATGCTAAGCTTCAAACTCAAGTATCTTCTGCCTCTCGAGCCTTCTATTTATAGACGGCTGTGGACATGAATAAACAATTGTTTATTCATGCAATAAGTCCTGCGTAAAGTAGCAATTTGACATATTCATTGAATCCATCGTTCAAGTTGCATTTGTAATCATGAAAACCAATAATGTCATGCTTCGGTCATGGGTGGCAGGATAGAGTTGTGATTTTTAGACAAGTGGGTCTTTCATCAGAATTTCTGATAAACCACTTCATCAGAAATTCTGGTGAACAAATCATCAGAAAGTTTGATGATCAGAATTTGTCAGAAACTGATGATATTTCATCAGAAGTATCATCAGATCCATCAGAAACGACCTTCTCTGATAATCCAAATCAACTCTTGATCAACTTGTGATTCTTTGTAGTAGATACTTTGCTTTTCAGTTGTCCCAACTGATTTTCTTCATCTTACTGTGTTCTTCAGGACTGTTATCTTCTTCAGAGATCCCGTTGATTGAGATTTTCTTCAATACTTACAAATAAAGTTTCCTAACAGTTTCCCCCTAAGTATTGTAAGAAAATGAACTATCTCATGAATATAGAATTTCCAAACAGTGGAAACTTAATACTTGCAAAATTTAAACCAGTTGCTAAAGTTTTTGAAAAACAAATTACATAAAAGATGAAAATAAACAAGTTTTAATTCAGCTTCACTCTCTTATGCATATCTCCTTTCTTTATCTTCTTTTTGTAGGAGATATATTTGTTGCAGCTATCATACATGTCTTTGTACCATTCTCTTGCTTGGATCCATTCTTCAATCATTTGCTCAATTTCTTTCCTACTTCCCTCCAAGTTCTTCTCTATCTTCTGAAGATGTTCCTGTCTCTTGTTCATGGTTTTTAAGATATACCTCAGGGTTTAATTTGAGTACTTACAGATGTCAACACTTCTGAACAGAGCTTTGTTATTGTCTTGATCTCTGAAGATTACACCGTATTCTTGTTCTCCATCTTTGCTTGTCTGTATAATGATGTCTCCAGATCTTGCATCATCCAGTATTTCTGAGGGAACTTTTGTCTTAGGTGATCTAAAGTACACCTTTTTGTTGTGCACATGTTCATAATTGATGCATAGATCAAAGTCTGAAAAAGCCATTCTTTCAAATAGCGATATTCCAGCCTTTGATATTACATTCAATGCCCTTCTGACCTCTTGGTTATTTTTCTTTACCTTTTCATAGTGATCCTTCATGAACAAGATGTCCAAAGGATGCAACTGGTCGGCTAATTCTTCATCAGTCACCTTCTGTTCATCCCTTTTTTTCTCTTTGAAGTGTGTATCTATTTTGTACATAAGTTCCTCCTATATCATCAGTTGCAACTTTCACTTCATCCACCTTTAAAATTCTCCTTACCGGATTCTCATTTTGCCTGTGGATGCTGTATGGCCCTCTTTTCATTCTTTCTTCTCATAACCCCAGTCTGGTAGGAGATAGTGATCTTGGTATTTCATCTTCTTTTGTCAAGTAGTAACTTACCAGATTGTATTCAGGAAACATCATTACATCTCTGGCAATTTCTTTGACCATGACAGACTTGGTTTCTGAGATTTTTCTCTTAACAATCTTTGACTTTGCCTCTGACTCACCTTCTTGTTCCCATTCCTTCATTTTTTGTATATTCATATATTTGCTTATTGCTGAGTCATTAGATATTGTTGGATTTGGAACAGCAGCTAGCATTTTCAAATTTGTAATGACTTGAGGTTTTGCAGCTGCTAGTCTTTTCAGCATTTCTTCTTTTGGAATATTTGGAGGTGGTCCCATCATTGTGGTATCAGCTTTGGTGATTGGTGTGGTTGATGATTGTTGAGGAGTTGAATTTGGAGCTTTCTGATGTGAGCTTGAAACCGGAATTTCCTTCATGAGTTTTTGAGGATCCACTTTGGCGAAACTTGCAACATTGAATTGCATTTTCTCCATTAGTTGTTGTGTTTCTCTTACCAGTTTTGAGTTGCTGGCCATGTTTTTCTGAACTTGGTTGAATTCAGTTTGTGTTTTCTTTTGATTTTCAGCTCATTCTTTTGAAAGCTTCTCAAGGGCATCTGTGATACTGTTATTACTTGCCCTTAGAATTGTAATTTCTTCTTCCAAAACTTTATTTCCACCACTTGACTGTCTTGACTCCATCACATTCACAACTTGTGTTTTGATCTTTTCTATTTCTGTGAGAATCATTTGGATTTCTGATGCAGAAATGTTGAGTTCTGGTGCTTTTTCTTTCATCTTCTGAAGGGATTTTAGTGCTTCAGTGTTATCATCAGTCTGTTTCTTTATTGCTTCCACTGATTCTGATAATGTCTTCATTTCAGCCCTTTGACCTTGTATCTCTGACAGCAACATATCAAGTTTTTCTTCCACTGGATTTCTTTTGCAGATTTTGTAAACTTTTTCCAACATAGTTTCCAGATTTTCTTGATTCATGGGTTTTTCAGGGATATTTGGAACAACAGATGTTCCTGCTAACATTCCAGCTGCAAACACATTTGCTACTGTTTTGGAAATGATAGGGTCACTTTTTTCTTTACTAGAATTTGGTGCAGCATTAAGTTTACCAGTATCATCTCCACCAGTGGTGAGTGACATACTCTCATCCTGGATTTCCTTATGTCCTTGAATCACATCAAGATGTGATTCTCCATAAGTTTTTAAGGTAAACATATTACCTTTTTCCAGATTTTCTTGATCAGTTTCCTGATCTCTATCTGTTGAGACCTCATACTCCTCCTCATTTTCTGATTCAGAGTTGAGATTAAAAGCACTAGTAACCTCTTTATCAATATCAGTTTCTTTATGTTCTAAGTTGTAAGAAACATTTACTGAACTTTCTGAGTTAGTTTGTTTTGAGTGAGTATCAACTAAAACAGTTCTTGAGAAAGATGTACCCGCGATATGAGATTCATCATGATGTATTACTTCCGTTGTTTCAATTTCAGTGCCACCAATTTCAGTGCCACCAAATTGAGCTTCTTCATGAATTCTTCCAGCAATATGTGATTCTGCATGATGTTCTTGTGCTGTCTCTTGTAGTATATCAAAATCTGGATGAATTCTTCCTTCATGAATTTGATCATTTTCAGCATCATCTGGTGAGTTGGTAATCATCAGAATACTTTCTCCTCCTGCTTCTTTTGATGATCTTGACCTTTGTTCTTCATCTCCTTCCAGTGATGAAGAGCATTTGAAAACTTCTCTGCTGGCTCTTTCTGTTGTGGAGTCTGATTTGGTTAGAAGAGTCTCATGCTGTATTCTGAACTGTGAATCTTGTGAAATGAAACATAGCATGCTTTCTGGTAATATAGGAATATCTTTGTCAGATTCCCATCCATGATTAGAACTCCAGGCCTTCATTGTGTTTGATCTCCACAGATTTTCCAGAATTGGAATTTCCATTTCTCTTGCAGCAAACGTTTAAGAAATGAAAATAGAAATTAATCTCGGATATGGCAGATGTGAGATTATTTTTCCGTTTTTGGTGATGATTGACCTTTTGATCAGGTTAAAAATTTTTAATCCATAATCAATTCTGAACCCAGTTATGAGTCCATACATGATTGTTAGAATAGCTTGATTAATCTGATCAGTTCCTCCAATTTTTGAAGTGAGACATTTGTTTAATACTTCCATCATCACTTGCCATATTGCTGGTAGTTCATTTCTTCTGATTAAACCAATTTTGTTGATCTTCTTGTTCTTGTAACCAAGCCCAACAATAAAGCTTAATTAGCTCTTTCTTGCTTGGTGCTTCAACATAGTTATCAAGAATAAGTAGTTCAAGCCATTCTCTTACCCTTGCAGGAGTTAACGTTACGAAAACATTTTCCCATACATGGGCAGAGAGTTGGTTTTCTTCAACTTCATCAAAGGTGTGAACAAATTGTTGTAGCAGCTTTTCTGGTACTTCTTTCTCTTTTGTTAGAGCTCTTGAAATTAGACAGTTCATGAGATATTCTATCAGATCTGACATCATATTCTAAATGCTCTGTATTCATCAGCAAATTGTTTTCCTTCATTGGCAGAAATTTATTGTCTTCAATGAAAGGTACATCATGTTGAACAATTGGGATGTTGAGGTTTACTTCAGCCATTTTTGAAGTTTGTGAATTAGGGTTTGAAATTTAGGGATTTTGAGTGAGGAACAAAGTTTGCTTTGGTTTGGAATTTGTGAGAAAGATATGATTTTTGAATTTTCTGCTAAGGGCTATATAGTGAAGATTTTTAGCAGAGTGTTGTGGGTTTATGGAGTTGAGAGGATATGGAACGTGTCATGTAGTGGCGGTTAAAGGATCATTAATTGTCTTTTATACCGTTTGATCATGGGATGTCGGTTTTTGATTCATGATATAACCGTTAGGTCGTGGGTATCAAGACTTTAATGATGATTAATCGTGTAATCGTAGTTGTGCCCTTTCAACTTGTTCTTTTTGTAGTTTCACTGAAGTGCTTCATCTGAATTTAGATTTGAAAAACATTATCGGTTGTATGACACCTTTCCATCTTTATGGACCCTACTCTTTTAAGGAGGTCCAATTAGCTTTCTTCATCTTCATCCTTTCTTTTCTTGCAAGTCAAAATTCCATGTCTTCAGTAAAAAAAATTTCTGTTGAAGAAAATGTATTTCCTTTGATCATCCTCCTCCTTTCTTTTTTCTTTTTGATCAAATAAAGTCAACAGAAGTCAACAGAATTTGATATGTTTTCCCCCTAAATTTGTCACCTTTTTTTTTGTTTTTTTGTCAATCGATCCTTCCTGTTTGTCAAGAAAAATTACTTTTGATGTTTTGTATCAAATTTTTCAGTTTTATCTGGTGAATTTGAATCAAATTCTGATGATTTGATGAAGTTTCTGATAAATTTTATCAGATTCTGATGATTTATTATATCCTATCAGATTTCATTTGATTCTTACCAGATTTTCCTTGTTAGTTAAAAAAAATTTACTTATAAAGCAAGATTCAAAGCAAAACATGTAGCATTTTATATAAACATATATATACTACATACCATCTACACATATAAGATCTATTCATGAAGGGTTTTAATCAAAATCTATTCCATCTCCATATTCAATCTCAAGAAGTACCCATTGTTCGGTTACTAAACCAAAATTTTTATTTGTTGGTCTAAGTAAAGCTATGCTTGCATTTTGTTGAAGAACCAGCTCTGCTCTTTGATAACCAGCAGGAATTCCACCAAAGCCCAGTTGACTTGTGATTATCTTCATCAGAAAGCGAGGATACATAAAAAATGGCTTGCTTGACCACATGTTGCTTGCAAAGCCTCTCATTAAATAATAAGAGAAGTTGAAAGGAACTTTCAATGTGACAGCTCGACAAATTTCTAACAACTTATTAGATGCTTCATGATGATTTATGGTCTTCCTCGAGAAGCATGCACCCAGTTGAGTGATCAGAAACTGCCATGGTTTGATAAAGCCATTTTTGTTGATTGCTCTGGGATCATTTTCAGGATTGTACCCCATGTGCTCCAAAGTTTCTTCAATCTCATTGTCTGAGAACATCAGAACATTGTTGTCATCATTGAGTTGAAGAGCTGTTCTGATGGTATTTTCAGTTATTCTGATGGTTTGATTGAGAACTTTACTTTCAACATATATCCACCCTCTATCTTGACTTTCTGACAATGTTGCATTTTGCCAGAATGTTTGAAGGATTTCAGGGAATATTGTTATGTTGGCAGTGAGAGCATTTCCTAGGTTACTTGCCATAAGCATGTTTACCATAGTTTGACATCCATCCTAGAGAGGACCCTCAAAACTGGTTCTGAGTTCGAGGTTGTGGTATGGATGTAAAAGAAGTGGGAAACAATCAGCTCGTATGGTAAGCATTTTTTTTAAGTTGAAGATCTGTATCTGTGAAGAAGGAGATGAAGAGATTTTCTGAATTTCTAGATGAAGGTGATTGTCTTTGCTTAATGTGGTAGACATATATAGTAAATTCAAGAACTGCCATAAATGTTATCTACCCATTGTATCTTGTCTACCACAATCTTGGTTATTTTATTGTTTTCTCAAGTGACATTAAGAATAACCCAGATTGAACCCTCTTCATTAAATGATTTAGGCGACTTTTTTTCAGTTTTCTATCATGATTGCCTACTGTTGTCATTTCAGTGTATTTAATGAAGAAGAAAAAAAATCTCTACACCTATTGACAATCTCCAGAAAATCTTCTTTCATATGACGTTTTAAAAAAAATAAAATAAAAAATTTAAAAAAATACATAGGTTTAAATTATGAATTTGTCAATTTTGAGTTATGGATAAAGGTGATGAAGTGTATGAATTTGTTCAAATAATCATTCAACAATTTTGTTTTAAGAAGTTTTCTGATTTGTTACCAGAAATTCTGATAGTTCATCAGATTTCAGTTTTTCTTATAATTTATCAGATCTTCTGGTGTTTTATCAGAAATGCATTTTTTTATGATTCTTTTTATTTAAACAAGTTACAAATCAAGGAGAACTTTATCACAATGTTGGCCATGATTTAGCAGAATATACCTTGAGCCTATATAGGCTACTCTCTTCAATGGTCAGATATTCCTTTCATTTATTTCATTTCCAAAATTCACCATTTTACTCAGCTTTGAGACAAAGTTGCTGAGTAAGCTCCTATCTCCAATCATGTGCTTGGAGCTTCCTGAGTTGCAATACCAGATCTGCTGCACATGATGGTCCTGAAATGAAATGATTAGAGGGTTTTAGGTACCCACGCATGCTTGGGTACACTTTCTGATGATATTCTGGTTCTATTATTTCCTCTAGATGACATTTCATCAGAATTTCTGTTAAATGCTGAGCCATTAACAGAATTTTTCTTTTTCTTTTGGAGATGGTGTTGAACAAGCTTCAGTAGTTCAACACACATACAGGAATCATCAGAAATTTTTGATTTTCCTTCTTGTGATGGAATGAAGGGATAGTTTTGAAAAGATGAGTGAACTGCTTCTGGAGTTTTTACAAACTCTTGACTGTATTCACTTCTTTTTGGTTCAAAATCTGGCTTATCAAAGGAGTATTCAGAACATGTTGATTTGCAAGTTTCAGAATCAAATTTTGATAAGAATTTATCAGAAGTCTGTTGAGTTGCTTTTACAAAGATAGTGGGTTTGTTATTATTTGTTCTTACATAACCCAACCCTTCTACTTGTTCTTTGGAGTGGACTCTATGAAATTTATGAATTCTTTTGCCTCTTGAAAACCTCTTACATTAATCTCTTTATCATTGATTTTCTTGTAAAGATCTCTTCTTTCATTTTCATAGAACTCAATTTTAGCTCTTTGATCTAAACTTTGTTCTATAAGTAATTGGTTTTCAAGAATGATTTTATTCAAGGTCCTCTGCAACTCATCAGATTTTTTACTATCTGATTGATGTTTAACTTGCAAGTTTAAAAAATCTGACATGAGCTCATTTAGCTTGTGTTCAAGATCAAGATTGTTTAAACTTACCTGTTGTCCTAAAGTCTTTGGTATGTCATCAGAAAGTGCCATGAGACAGAAGTTGGCCATTTCTTCTTCTTCATCATCAGAAGAATCATCAGATAGCCATGTATCTGTTCCAGCAATTAAGCTGACTTGCTGTTGTTGCTTCTTAGCTTCCTCAAGCTTCTTTCCATAGTAAGCAACATCTTTCAGCTTCTTGGTCATACACTCAGATGCATAATGACCTTTTTGCTTGCACTTGTAACACACCACCTCATCCTTTCCTTTATCCTTAGATCTAACTTCTTCTTTAGATCTATCATCCATCCTCCTTCTATCACTCCTCTGGTACCTCTGGCCTCCTCCCCTCAACCTCTGCTCAAATGTTTTGGTGAGCAGTGCTATTGCATCAGCAAAGGCTGAAAAATCTGATGATGAATCAGAAGTTTCAAAGGCCTGGCTGTTTGATGGTTGTGGATCCTTGGAAGTTGTTTGTCTCTGTGAGTTAGAGATAAGAGCTAAAGATCCCCCTCTTTGAGTGGTTTCTTTAAATATTTCTTCCTCTCTGGGGATCAAGATGCTATATAAGTCATGAAGACTCATGTTTCCTAGTTTTAAGGTTGAGGACAAAGTCATTGTGAGACTCCTCCATTCTCTAGGCAAAGCATCAAGAAATTTTATGTTTCTTTCATCATTTGATTTAGTTATTCCAAATTTCTTTAGCTCGTTTAAAAGTTTTGTGAACCTTTGATATGTGTCATTTAACTTTTCATTAGGTAAACTTTTAAACCTTTCATAGGATGATACGTTGTTTGTTCTCTTGTTTCTTTTCATCCTTTCTCCTCCTTCACAAAGATTTTCCAACTGATCCCATATTTCCTTAGCTGATGCACAAGCATCAACTTGTGAAATTATGTCATTGGGGATGGCCATTATTAAGAGTGATTTTGCTCTTTCATCCCCTGCTACCAGTTCCTTGTCTTCCTCACTCCAAAGTATTTCACTTTTGGGAGCTCGGGAGGCAGGGATAGCAGGTAGTTGGTCAGTTGCTGGAATTGCAGGTATTTCAGTCATTGGTATATGTGGACCCCTTTCAATGGATCTAAACAGAGCTCGGTCATGAACATTAAGGAAATTGACCATCCTGATTTTCCATTGGGGGTATTCCTCCCTGACCAGAGTCGGAGGTTTGGACATAGAACCAATGTTGAAAGCATTATTCCAGGTTTGAAAGCTGGCCATATTTAGAAAAAAAAAAGAAGAGCGATTGATCGTTTGAAAATAATTTATTCAATCTGCTCTGATACCAATTGTTGGACCCAGTATGGCCTTAACAACTTCTTTTTACGTAATATAGCAAGTGATTTCAGTATATGTGAAAAAGATGTGCGGAAATGGAAATCAGACTTTCAAGAAACAAGACCTACAGAATTATGAAGTTTATATCACTTTAAAACAAATTAGTTTAACAAGGTGATTGTAAGATTATTATCTAATACAAATGAATCTTGATTTCTGTGGGTGGGAAGAGAAGTGGAGTTTGGGTGTTTGTATGTGAATGCTAAGCTTCAAACTCAAGTTTCTTCTGCCTCTCGAGCCTTCTATTTATAGACGGCTGTGGACATGAATAAACAATTGTTTATTCATGCAATAAGTCCTGCGTAAAGTAGCAATTTGAAATATTCATTGAATCCATCGTTCAAGTTGCATTTGTAATCATGAAAACCAATAATGTCATTCTTCGGTCATGGGTGGCAGGATAGAGTTGTGATTTTTAGACAAGTGGGTCTTTCATCAGAATTTCTGATAAACCACTTCATCAGAAATTCTGGTGAACAAATCATCAGAAAGTTTGATGATCAGAATTTGTCAGAAACTGATGATATTTCATCAGAAATATCATCAGATCCATCAGAAACGACCTTCTCTGATAATCCAAATCAACTCTTGATCAACTTGTGATTCTTTGTAGTAGATACTTTGCTTTTTAGTTGTCCCAACTGATTTTCTTCATCTTGATGTGTTCTTCAGGACTGTTATCTTCTTCAGAGATCCAGTTGATTGAGATTTTCTTCAATACTTACAAGTTTCCTAACACCCTCTGACCGACCAACTCGTGCTCCTCCTTCTTTTCTCAGATTTCTTCTGATTCGGTAAGTTTTCATCCTAAATCTTGTACTTTCTTGATCAATACACACTCCTACACCTTTCTATCTTTCAAATCTTGATTTCTAACCGTGAAATCATCAAGATCTAAGCATTCTAGGATGATGTCATCATGGTGTTCTTCAAGAACTTCATGTTTTGGCCCCATTCCACCAAGAATCACTTGGATCTAGCCGATTTCCACATAAACAAACTTAGATCTATCACAGATCTGAACATTTACATGGTGTGAAGGATTGAAAGAAGGATTTCCAACTTTCTTTCAACTCTTTTACACTCAATGCCTTCAAACCGGTAGAAACAAAGCTTGAGACAACTCACCAATCATTCTAATGGTCGTGTGGTTCAAGATTCGGATTCTATCTATGAGGTTCACCGATTTCGAGTTAAACGTTGAACTCCCATTCCGAACCGTTTACCGGCCGGACTTGGGTGATTCCTGTCTGAGCAGGGGAAACAAGTAAGAACGAAGGTTCCATGGTTCAGCTCGTTGTCAAAAGACCTCGATATAACGTCAAATAATCAGAACAGCCAAGTGTTAGACGAACAAGTCGACCAGGTCAGGATGCTGACCGATCGAACAGGCTGTTCGAACGAACAGCCCAACCGATCGGACATGTCAGCCGATCGACCAGGCCAGACGATCGGCTAGCATATGGTCCCACACTTTGACAATTTCATGAAGTATAGTATTGAACGAAGTAATGTTCGATCGAACGACTGTTTGGCAACATTACTCTTCGGATCATGAGATACTATGCTTCAACCCTTAATCGATTTTCAACTCGTTCGACGTATTGGAGTGCCACCCGATCGAACATGCTATCCGATCAGGTGACATCCTACTGAGGACTTGCTACTGAAGTGTCTAACCGATCAGTTAAGCCGGCCGATCGAACAGCCCGTTCGATCGATCGACCTGAAAGGTAAGAACACTTCAATGTTCTCAAATACTACCACAAAAACTTCTAAAGGACAAGCCATCATACACAAACACATCCTACTCAGAGGAAGAGACAATCCACTCGAACACTCTAACCGATCGAGCCTACTGGCCGATCGAACAGGCTGTCTGAATGGACTGTCTAACCGAACGAACAACCCGTTCGATCGAACCTGTTGTTCGATCGACCAGGCTGTTCGACCCATCATCACTTGTTTCCATTCTACGTGTTACTCATCGTTATGCTATCGAACTATTCAGGCTAACCCTACTCTCAAGCACTCCCTTCAATCCATCAATCAATCGCTGTGAGTATACTCGAACCCTTTTTGCTTTAGCACTTTTGGGTGTTACATATGTTACTTATCTAAAATCACAATCGAACACACTACTCAATTATTTAAACGCTAACCGTTCTGCATGTATTACGTGACTAAATGAATGCTTGTTGTTATGTTTACACGTGGAATGTTGTCTACCTGCCTTGACGACGTAGTACTATAGTTTGGACTCAGCACCCGTTCACATGGGGGTTGTTAAGGACAATTACTTGCATGGATTATGGTGGTAATCATGTGTTGCGAACTGTCTCGGACAGTCAACCCGCAGTCATTGGTATCGATAGATCCATGTCGATAATTAACATGCTTTGTTTACCTCTGTGTACGTGCTGGTTATGCGTAAACTATTTCGAACTCTATATGCTATTATCAAACTTGTATGCTCACCTTTACATTTTATGTATTGACTTTATTTTAACGTATGTGACAGGCAATTAGGATGCTTATCTGCTAGGAAGGCGAGCTAGGAATAAGCGTCTAGAGCATAGTTGTCTGTAGATCTTGCAGATCGAGTCTCTAGAAGCATTTGAACAATATTTATATTTTTATTTAAATCCGAGTTGTCGGAACAGTATATTTGACTAGATGCTTATCTGTAATAACTTGTTTTATTATTTAGGATATGGTATGGGACGTATCATTTAAACTAAATAGTAATGATAGTTGTTGTGGAAACTTCTGGACAATCTGTTTCGCTCAGTGCCATGCCCCGATGATTCCGCCATCGGTTGGGGTGTGACAGATTGGTATCAGATCAATAACTATGGGGAATTAGGCAAGACACGACCTAGTACGGGTCGCTGTCATAGAGACCTAGACTATAGTTAGGAACCAACAGACCAAGCTTATGTGCTATATCCTGTTACTCTTCACTATCACTGCACTCGAATTTTCAAATGGAATCAAGCGATTTAGTCAGGATTAGGTGTGAAAACCGCAAACTCTCGACTAAATTGCTTGATCTATGCCGATTTTATCAATTTATCAATGATTTCCTTACTATTTCGACAACAAACGAGGAGAATTATACCAAATCAGGAGTGAAATCCATATTTTGATGAATAATCTCCTCAAATTTTACTAAAACAAGGAAGAAGTTGCTAAGCTAGGGGTGAAACCCTAACCTTGACAACTTGTTCCAGATTTCATTTATCTCACCAAAGCCTCGACGGACTCCAACGACCTGAACTCACAAGTATGACCTAGGGAATACGTGTTGAATGCCCAAGAATCGAGGCAGCAACGCGAGCCCGAAAGTTGAAAAGTGACGACAAGTCTATTGTGAATAGTCGAATCGCTTTGGGTAGTCAATGTCTAGTATCCGCAGACAATCCGTTTCTCGATTTTATGTGTTTCAATTCTGAGCCCGCACTTGCCTACTCTGATGATTTACCGTCTTATGTGTCTTATGTGTACTTATCTGCTTATGTGTTTAAATTTTTGGAGCATTATTCGATTTTTGCTATCACTTCGATCGACGCACACAACTCGCATTGCACTTCTATCTCAAAACGCCAACAAATCGCTGCGAATCTAGACGAAGTTATGCTATGATATACTCAACTTGTTATACGA